>NC_088991.1:6121538-6733692 GCF_963932015.1 Anas acuta
GAGGAAGAAAGGAGCTACTTCCATGTGGGGCTGCAGGACCAGCCTGCCCGAGCTCCAGCCTTCCTCGGGCAGCTGCACTCCCATGTTTCGTGATCCCAGGATGGGCTGGAGCTGCCTTTACCGAGTAGAAGGCTGGGCAATAAGCTGGAAGAGAGGGGTGACTTGGGACAGCCTGCACGGCTCCATAGACCAAGGCACTTTAAGTGGTGGGGTCATGACCAGCAGGGAAAGCAGCAGGTGGAAGCGGCAGGAGATGTCCCCAGAAATGTCCCCATGACTCAGCTGGTGAAAGGTCCCTGTCTGCACCTCACCCTGGCACTACAGGAAAGCTGTGCTCGTCCTAGTGGGCACAGATTCGCCTTCAGGAGATGAGTCCATGTGCATAGCTCCCCTCGTGCACGTATGTGCAAGCTGGTGGCAGCTCTTCCACCACCCCGTGTTTTTGGATGAAGCACAAAGCACATCCCTCCTCTCTTGGTGTGTGACACCCTGCTGGCAAGCTGGTGTCCGTTCACATGCAGGCTGGGGAGGACCAGTGAGGTCGTATTGGGTCTCAAGACCTTGCCAACAGCAGTGTGAGCAGTCATTTGTAGATGTGATGGGGTTGTGGAGCACTCTGCTGCACCTCCACTCCCATCAAATCAAGCTGTACCTCCATCCCTATTAACCTCAGGGTTTATTTTCTGCACCTGCACTGATCGTTGCACAGATCCTTCAGGAAAATCATGGGGAAAATTGTGCTGGAAGCCCCATCTAAAAATTAATTCTATTTTTATTTAAGAATATATGAATCTGATCAAGGAAGTTGTTGGGTTTGAATATTTTTTCTGCTAGTTCCTTGGCCTCCCATCGGTAGCTTTTGACCTTGTGTCTGCCAGGCTCTGCCTTTCTCAGTGTAACGTGTAAATCTGTTGGCTAATGTCAGCGTGTTGGGGTGAGGAGTCTCAGGGGCATGGTGCTCCTACAGATGCGGTGAATACAGAAGAGAAGGATTCAATTAGCTCCTGCGTCGTGGGAAGGGCTGGGTAGGATGGATGGTAACTCCCATTTGACAAGTCTGGTATGGATGACAAAGGAATAATTATCAACGTTTCTTCGAAAAGTTGTAATTTAGAAGACTTGGTTAAAAAAAGTCTTCTCACAGCATTTTTGTCACCTTTAAAAAAAAAAAAAAAAAAAAAGGCTCTGTTTGGCTGAAATTGTTTTGGGGAAAGAAAAGCTTTTCCTGATTTCAGATCCTATAGTGTAGGAAACTTGTATGTCCTCTCACACAAGGCTCTGAGGCAGCAGCTGAGCATCCACAGCTCAGATCTCCCACCCATTTCAGCAGTGCTTACCTGGATTTGGAAGCCACTGCAAGCCCAACTGCTCTGCAGGGGGTGTCAGGCAGGGCAGGCCCTCCAAATACCTCATGAAATTATTTTCTTGCCTATGGAGACTGCACAGGAACCCTTTAAAGGGGATGAAAGTCCAGGTAAGCTCTGCAGGTCCAGCACCGGGGGAAGTGTTTAAAGGTGTCTCATGCTGTCCCACCATGCATAAGGTGCCTGTGCCTTGGTTGGGTGCTTTTTTGTATTTAATTTGCACATTTTCAGCTGAGCAAGGCTAATGCCAGGTTACACCCCCAGGTTTCATCTCCTTCTCGATTTGCATGCGGAGCTGGAACAAGCCCCGCAGCTCTCTGTCCACCCCTCCACGTCACCAGCACAGCATCAAAGATCCTCCGACCTGTCTTGAAATCATTACTATTGGCAAAATAATTGCAACAACAAAACTACTAAAAGCCCTGTTTGCACTCCTTTCATCTCGGCTCAGCCAGGATCTAGCCAGCCTTCATAATATGTACTTTTAAAAGGGAAGAGGAAGAAGGGGGAAGAAATCTTATTCTTATCCTCATCTTTACTAGGGCATCATTGGCTATTCTCGTGCTATAAAGCACAACATTATTTCAGTTTAGGGGGATTTTTTTGTGTGTTTGTTTCTGAAGCAATGAGTGTCAAAGTTGATTATTGATTGAGACTGGGGGATCTGAGGACTGCATGAGGAAAAGTGCCTGATTATTCAAGCCCCTTTCTCTCTTCTTTTCCTTTCTTTCCTTTGCACCACGATTGGATTGATCGACCCCGTCTTCATTATCTCCCCTTCTCCTTTCTCTCTTCTGGCCCCTACTGGGGATTCCTGACTAAACTATGGCAGGGCTCAATTGATCCTCCGCAATTCACTCGCTCCTCGCGAGGAGGAAAAACTGCACCGCTGCATAATTCAGAAAGCAAACACAGAGAGGAGAGGGCGAGAGGAAAAATCAATACGGCTACAACTGATCCTGCAGATAAATGAAGCGGCGAGTGCTGGCGAGGGGGAGGATCCCTGGCAGCAGCGTGAGCGAGCGTGGAGAAAGTTCAGCAACTTGGAGAGAGATGCAGGATAGGCTGGGCCAGCTCGAAGCCCTTTCAGAGGGGTCAGGAGGGAAAGAGGGCCCTGGTCTTGCCCCCACAATACCCTGAGGTGCGGGGGATGCTCAGGGATGTGCAGGAGGGACTCTCTGTGCTCACGTTGCTGTGCCATATGCACACACATACTCTCCCCCCTCTGGGAGATGATTTTAGTGAGTGCAGTCTTACCCAAATTGGTAGACAGGTCCTTTAGCTTCTCCCCATCCTTAACCTTCAGGGCTCCCCCTTCCTCCTTCCCTGCCTGAGATGGGCTCTCGTCATGCTTCCCCTCCCGTAAACCTCTGTAATTTTCTTGCCCAGACCCAGCTCCATCCCCAAAGTGGGAAAGAAAGAGGAAGGAGAGGCAGATCTGCTTCCACAGGCTCCACAGGCTCATCCCTGCCCAGTGGGGACAGCGTGGTGGTCCTGCTCTGAGGGCCACTTGCTTTACTCATGGGCATCCTGACTCCCCAGAAGGCAAAAGCCATGCAGGCTTGTCCTGTGGTCCCAGAAAATAAACAGGCTCTGCCTCCATCGTTAGGAGAGGTGGCTGACTGCAATGGGGATGGGCACGCTGCTTTCTGTCTGGCTGAGAGTTACAGACATTGGAAAAAGGAAGCAGAAATAATGAATGCACTCCCGTCCCACCCCCAGGCAGGGAAAACTGCCCTCTGGGTCTTGCCAGTGTCCCCCCTGCTCCTTGGAGAGCACGCAGTGATAAAGCTGGGTTGTCTGGGCTTGAAATCAAAGCCTGGGTGAGAACAGCAGGGTAAAGGACATTGCAGCCAAAGCCCTGCCTGAACAACCAGAAATTTGGGTACATCCCCTCCCTGAAGCGGACCATCCATTCCTGCCCTTAAGCAGCTCAGAAAATAAAAAATACTGCCTCGAGTACAGATACGTAATACATTAAGAAAAAAAAAAAATAGGAATGTCTGGGCCACGTAGACTGTCCTGTTGGGTGTCTAGAAATGACATAGCAAGAAGATCCTTGCTCGTAGCAGCGTGTTGTCATTGTCAGGCAGTGCCCAGCCCTTTTCTGGCTGGTAATGGATCCCCGGAAAGCCCCTGAGCTGGTGTCTCACAGGCGCGGGGAGCTCTGCTGAGCTGCACTGAGGTTTCCTGCAGCCGGGAGAGAGCAAAGGCTTTTAAGACAACATTGCCCTGTATTTTAAAATGATTTAAGAACCCAAAGAACAACCCAGCACTGGGTTTGGCAGCAGAGGGGATAGATTGTTGTCTTAAAAGCTTTTAAATGCGTGTGATAGAAAGGGGAAATACAGCTGCCTCACCAAGAGATATTGCTGTGGTACCAGCTTCCAAGCTGTCAAACACCACTCTAACTCTTCTTTTATTCGCAGCTAAAAGACATGTTTGTTCCATGATGGGGTTGTCAAGGATCCTAATTCAGGCACCCAGGAGAAGGGTTTCAAACGACCTTGGGTGATAAAAGAGGATGGGAAGATTTTAGGGCTCCTTACTCGGCTCCTGAATGAGTTCTCCTGTGATGTTACGGCTGTTGGGAATCGAGCTCCCTTGTGAAAATCTTGCCTTTACTGGTGTCCAGAGATGACTGCGAGGTGAAGTCCTCCTTCCTGCACCTTCTGTGCTGCCCAGGGCTCCTGGAGCCGGCTGAGATCCAGGAGGATGGAGAAAGGCACCGGGAGCCTGGTGCTGGAGATCTTGGCTGGCTGCAGAGCTCAGGCTTTCTTTCTCCTCTCCTCACTGACTCCATCCGTGCCAAGCACTTTGCACTGAGTAATGTCTGATTTTCTGCTCTGCTGAAACTCGCAGCACGGACCCAGGCACCCTCTGTGTGGTTTTCCCCTGTGCTGCTGGAAAAACTGTGCACACCCCAGCTGTCCGCTCGCATCAGAGCCAGCTGCAGCTCGCTGCTGGCTTTCAGGCCGTTTGCACTTCTCCTAGACACTGCTGGATCTGCAGAAAGGGGTGCTTAGAAGAGAGAAAGAAGTTGTAGACCTGGAGACAAGGTCCAGATTCCCACATTTCTTTGTGCTGCTTGGCCACCCGCCCACCATCGGTGGTGCTTCCAGGGTCTGGAGCACAGAAGGCTCTGGATAAATGCTGGTCAAGGCACTCACGAGCCATTATGCTACGTTAGCCAGGCAGGAACATATCCTTTAAATGAAAGCAATCGTGGTGGCTTTCCCCACATTAAATTCCTTGTATGCTCTACGCTCCCTGTGTCTTTCTGCCCTCCAGGGATGGCTTTTGTCTTCTGTGCTACATGCCTCAACTTTTGTCATCCCTCAGATTGCCCGAGGCAGCGGAGGTGACCTTGTTGCTGAGCGTTCGTTTCCCTTTCACGTAGGAAGCCTCTTCCTCCTTTGAGCCACCGTCGCTGCGCTCTGAAGCTCGTTTTCCCCTCTTGTCATAACAAGTCTACCTCGAGCAGGACTTGGCCATGAAAGGCACCACTGAGAGGGTGCTGCAGCTCGTGCAGTCGGCATCCGCCACCCCACCTGTGTGCTCCGTACGTCCCTGCAGCTGGGGAATGTGTGGCCATGCCCCTGAGATCACCTGCAGGACACGTATCCCCCTCCCAGACACTCATCTGTCCCCAGCTCACACGCTTCTCATTGGGGTCTTTCTGCCCCAAAAGCCCTTGGGATGGGCTCAGAGGATAAAGCAGGTTGACAAGGGTGAGCTGCTGCAGTAGAAGGAGAAAGGTTTTTGATGTGTAGGGTATGGGACAGAGGCAGGAGAAGGTGGGAGAGTTTGTGACCAGCCTATGCCAGAGAACCACAGCTGATGGAAGAGGGACAGCAGCTTGGTTGCTCTAAAGAGGAGAGGGTTGTGTACCTCTGGCCACCCTCGTTACCTCTGTCTGCACCTCTTCTAGTTCTTATTTGAGAAGCAGATTGAGGCAAGGAAGTTGATTCACAGAAACAAAAGATTTGAGAAAATAAGCTGGTGATCACTCGTCTACCTAAGGTGCAGGTAGGTTCATGGTGTTCATTACTCATGCTGATGCATGTGAGGTGCCCCATCCTCTGGCTATGCCAAATTGATGTCTTGTGGTCAACCACGTCAGACAGCTCAGAGCAGATGTGTGGAGTGGCTCACTTGTGCTCGTCAATGGGAGGAATTCATTTTTCCTGCCATGGGCAATCCAAGATATCTCCTAGCCTGAACCCTTTCCAAAAGGCCTCCAGGATAACAGCAGTGTAAAAGCAGAGTTTTGAGCTGTTCAGCCCAAATTTTGGGGCCCAGCTCAGGGTGAAAGCTTCCTGACTTCCTGACTCTGCAGCATGAGTTGGGCCACTGCATATTGCTAAAGGGAGGGGAAGATTATCCTGGTTGGGAAGCAGCAATATTCAAGGGTCCCATGGATCGAGTTGTGCCTACCACCGGTGCTCTGGCATTGGCGAGAAGATTTTTTTTAGATGTGTGTGTAATCCTCTGGGTGCAGAAGGGTAGAAAGGGCAGTGAGGGCCTGAGCCAGCTGGGCTCCCTGCCCTCTGCCGTGAGCCCACGATGCTGCTCGTGGCCTCCCGTTGGGACATGCTGGTCCTGCAGACCAGCACCCATCAGCTGCTCAGCACCCACTGGGGCCTCTTTGCCAGCCACGTTGGGCTGATCCTGACCCAATCTTGATCTTGAGCTGCCCTTGTGCCCTGTTCGCTCTTAGTTGGGCATGTAAGAGGCAGTATGATTTCAGACAGGAACCAAGAGAAATGGGGAAAAAAAGGGGAGATTTTCTGTGCCCCGACAAACCAACATGTGGGTGTCTGTTCCCACTCCCTCTCTGCAGACACATTTCACTGATAATTGACAGCCAGAGACAACAGAGGATTTTCTGCAGAGGCTCTCAGTGCTATGTGCCCATCGGGATCTGTTTGCTAATAGTGTTAGATGAGAGAAAAGGGGAAACGGGCACACAGATAATTAACACTTCTCTCCAAAAATGTTGAGCTTCGCTTCCAACGCATTTCTTGGGGAGGAAGAATGTTGATGTCTGAAAGTTTGCAAAACAGCTGGAAGGGCTCTTCCTTCTTCAGCCAGAGCCCGGCAATTCAGGTTTGCGAGGTACGAAGGACTTCTCAGCTATTCTTTTTGATCCGGCAGCCAGGAGAGGGAGCTCGGCATCCTAGTCCCAGACTCCACTCGCCAAACATCACTGAAGACAATGTTGATGATTCTTTTGTTCAACAAATAAAAGAAGTGGCCCACGAGGGAGCCGTGTTGGCAGCTGCTTTGTATGGGCTTCGGGGAATTGCGGAAAATCAATGCTTGCCAAAGGCAAAATGGACAGTGGAAGAAAACAAAAGTAACTATCAGGCTTCTGAGAGATTATTGCATGCAGGGGGCCTGATCTTGGAAATCTGGGGTGTCTTCAGTCCCCACTGCCATCAGCGGGAGCACCAAGCACCAAGCACCGACAGGAGCAGGAACAGTAGAAGGACATGAGGCTGAAATTGGGACCTTGGACTTTTGTCACCAAAGCCCAGAAGAAAGCCCCCTTGGTAAAAATTCTGGGCTCCCTCCAGGAGCACTGAGCACTTGAAGTTCTCCTGGGCCTCAGCAAGAGCAGCTAGATATTCAGTAATTTTTATATTTCAGTGCTTAAGCATGAGGACAGTCACCTAGCTTTAGGTGTCAGAAAGTGAACGTTCAAAGCATCAGAATGGAAATAGATTCCCCAATGTCCTGAACAGCGGTGGAAAGAAGGCACTTTAAAAATGGGTAATTATTCAGTGCCAGCCTGCCAGGAATTTAGTAAGGTTTGAAGTGAGACATTTGTATAGAAAAAAAAAAAAAAAAGAAAGAAAGAAAGAAAAAAAAAAGTCTCATACTCCTAGCATGAAACTTTCTGAGTTTAATGATGTCAGTTTAATCAGCTCTGATTATTAGCAGTGCTATGATTCCTGGAGTTATTGGAAGTGCTATTTCTTTATTTCCTTTTGATGTCTAAGATCCTGAGAAGAGCAAATTGTAGAACTGGCTTTGTCAGCCTGCTGAAGAGGATACCACCTTGTGTATGTCAGAGATGTTCCTCAGCAGAGCCCCATGAACCCCAAACCAGCCAATTTCAACCCATGCAGTGGCAGCCACTGGTCTTGGGGCCACCCTTTTGTGACAAAAATTTTCTTCTTTTGCTCCTGCAGTAAATAATTGTATTTGCATTCGTGTAACACCTCTGCCAGATGATCCCCGAAGACAGACTTTTTTGTGGATGGAGTCCCATCAGACATCCCCAAAGCTGCTGTAACCAGCACAGACTGATACGTGCTCCAAATATCTGTTTTATTCTACACCCAGTGTGGATAAGGACAGAGCCTGGGAGTGAACCGCAGCCAGTCTTGCCCTGACAGATAAATTTTCCCTGGGGCTAGAGTGAAAAAAAAGTTATTCTGAGAGTGCCAGATGGGCTATGGAGACCTCTTAACAATACCTGCCATTAACATATCCAGTGCTACCGCGTGGCTGCTGCCGCACACCTAAGTGCTTTCAGCTGCAGCTCGCACCTACCCCACAGACCCCTGCAAGGTCAGGGGCTGCCTGAGCCAACTAGGAATAAAGGGCATGGGCACAGGGAGCGGAGACAGCTCTGGGGAAGGCTCCTGTTGCAGCTGTTTGTAGCTGATCCAGACCCAAAATTCTCTGTAAAACCTCCATGCAGGGTTAGATCATGCCCCGTTCACCTCCCGGCGTGCAAACCTCAGGGGTGTCACCCTCCCGTGCTGCTCCTGGTGAGTGCTGTCTGGCATGGCTGGCATTCCTCCATCTGGATCTTCATTTAAAATGCCACTTCAGCGGTTCCCAAGAGCATTTGCTACTTATTCAGTGTGTTTCTCCACCAGAGTGTATCTCACTGACAGGAAAAAATGAGCACTTTTTTTCCTGAGGACCACCTTCATCTGCTGCCCCACCTTGGAGAAGAAGCAAAGACTGAGCAGCCAGACACCTGCTACTCACAGGCATCACCGAGGAGGGTTTGCACAGCCCTCTCTGACTAAGTTCACACAGCAAAACCATCGTACCCTGTGTGTTGTAAGGGCAGCTCTTCCTTCAGGTGGTCCCTCTGCTGATGGATTGTTCCTAACCTCTAAAGTTGGTATCTGCTGTGAGTTGTGATGGTGTTTTCTTCCCCAGGAGCCCTCCTAGATATCAAAAGATGGAGCCTCTTCACTGAGACCCTTCTGTAGGTGTCTTCCAAGAGGCTTTTGCATTCAGCCATCAGTAAAGCGAATAAAGGATTTATGAACAAGTACCTGTAAGATATTGGGCTGAGGGAGGATGGATCTCCTGGTTCCTGCTGTTGTGTGTTGTACATTTCTGGGCTGCAGACACTTGTGGACAACGCAATCAGGGCTTGTTCACTGACTTTCACCTCTTCTTCTGTGCTTGAGGAATGTCCCCAGCTGGTGAACAATGCCCCTGCTTGTCACTTGTAGGAGTCTCATTAGCAGATTTTTGGCTCCGTCATGAATATCCAAATCAGAACTCCTTTGCAGTTGGTTGGCCATATCACATGCCAGGTCTCTGCCTGCTGGTTGGAAGGATGCCCATTCAGATAGGAGCTATGTTGTGTGGGACTGCTCACACATTGACTCTGAAATTTGTTTCCCACAAACATTTGTCCTCGCAACCCAATTGCTTCGATGGTAGAAGAAAGCAGGCATGAAAGAAACATGGGCATTTATAATTAAAAGGGAAAGTCCTTAGCTTTGTTGAATCGCCTACCGGAGGTGCCAATTAGAGCCTGCTGGATGGAGATACCTGCCTGCTCCTCCCCAGCTCATCGTGGACAGGAGAGCAGCAGGAGCTGCCACTACAGGTCAGGATGAAGCCCGCAGCCTGGGAGCAGAAGTTGCATGAGCCCAGCTCCCCTGTCCCGCAGCCAGCCAGGCCCCAGAACTTTTAGGAACTGAAAGGCTGAATGAAAACATCAAATACCAAGGCAGTTTGCAGGAATATCAACTGGAGACCGAAATAAATAAATAAATAAATAACGCACCAATACCAGCGCTGGGCACAGACAGCTCCAGATTTTGTAGCTTCCAGACAAAGTCAGCAGCAACCGTCAGAATCTGTGTTTCAAGTCCGACCTTCTGCTTTTATCTATATTTTAAACCCCACACAAGGTATACAAGGCGAATGTTGCTGTTACAGTCAGAAAAGCCTAAATAATGGATGAAGAACAGAGGCTGCGGGGGGGGGGGGGGTGAGGGGGGTAAAAAAAAAAAAAGAAGAGGAAAAGAAAAAAAAGAAGACGAGAAAAGCTTGAGGAGAAAAGAAGAAAAGAAAAAGCAAGAGAGAAAGAAAGGAAAGAGCCCTTCCAAATCAGAAGAGGCTGGCAGTGGCAGTGGGAACACTCTTTCATCCAAGGAGACAGGAGAGGTGTGAGGCTGGGAATGGTGAGAGAAGAAGGCTGGACAGGGCTGTGCAGTACCTGGAGGTGCTCAGATACCACCAGGACTCAGTCCTCTTGCACTGCAGTGGGTGACTGAGGGAAAGGCTTGCCCACCATGGAAGCACAGACGGGGAACTGCCCATGTCTCAGGGGTCAGGTCCCTCCTTGGAGCTGCAGGGTGGACAGGGAGGGGACAGCAAGGTGGTTTTGGGGGGCTTGCCTACACCCCAAAATGCGTGGGATCAGCAAGCATCCTGACTCTCAGACAGCATGCAGCTCAAGTCCCCTGCATTCCCCAAACCCAGCTCTTTCCTCGGCATCGTCCTCCTTCCCTTTATTCCCAGGAAAGTTTCAGAGCTGATGGATTAAGACCATGAGGGAACATTGCTATCTAAGGAGGGTTTCAGCAAACGGAGCCACGCAGGCAGAAGTTCTTTGCATGGAAATGTTTGCTGGGTGCTTTATGGTTTCCATGAACATTAATATGGAGGCATTGACTGTGCTCCTGCAGTGGGACTCGGAGCACTGGGGGGATATTTGCTCTTGGTAGCATTTCTCTTCACCTGAGCCTCTCTGAGAACAATTAGCACCTGCTGCCATGATAACATACAGCAGAATGTAGCCCCCTGACCAGGATTGTTGTTTAGCAAGTTAAATATTTTGAATAGCTCACAGGGGCCACCTCTCTCCCTCTCCAGCCCGCAGAGGGAGGCTGGCTCCGGCGTGCAGGAGCTAAGAGCCTTACAAAGCAGAACGGAGCCATCAAGGCTTGGCGCAGAGGCAAGCTGCACTTCCACTCCCTGCAAAGTGCACAGTCACTCGTTCACAACTCCCTCCCGGTTTGTTTTAAGTGGATTCTGGTATTCTCTCTATCTGCGCTTGTTTTTCAGGTGCTCATTGTTTTCAGCGAGCCTTGCTGGAGAGGAAGGCTGTGCTGGGAGCAGAAAGCAACTCCTTGCCAATCAGTCTGGGTCCTTTCTACTCTTTTGCCTTTGGAAAGATGCCCAGGAGCAGGTTTTTAGCAACTCCTCTCTGCTGATGGTCATGGTTTGTAACAAAAAAGTGACTGCCCGACTCCGGCCTCCTCCATGATATGCTGTGATCTGTCCCCAGCCACAAACCGTTTGTGTCATGAATTCATAGAAAAAAGCAGGCGAGCAGCCTCCCCTCCACCATGCTCCTTGGCAGATGGGCAAGCATCAGCAGCGGTGGAGATGCTCTCACATTATCCTGGGGAGTACTTCCACAGACCTGCCAAATTGGACGAGATCTGGACTAGAGGTAGGGGGGGGAAGTAGGAAAAAAATAGTTAGAGCAGAGCAAAATAGATGTTTTCTCACGGTCGATCTGAAGGCAGCTGGCAGGGTCAGGTGGATAAGCTACCAGAGGGTCTTCATCCTGCAACTGGCTTATTTCTAGTTATGGTCTGACAGAAGAGACTGTCTTGGCACCATGATGAAAATATGAGAAGAAAAATATGAAAATACTTGAGATGAAAATATGGTGCCACGTACAAGGGACATCATCCTTCCAGGAACTCACGGGGATTTTTTTGCAGTCAGCAGTGGTGAGAGTTGATGCTTTGGGAGTGAGTACCCTAGCAACAGCAGAAGAGGTGGCATCTTGTTTGGGTTTGTTCCTGCTACGTCTGCAATTTTGTATGCTTCAGAAACCAGGGATATTTGGGGGAGATGCCTAATTGCTGATGGTGCCAGGATACAAATGGCACAAGGAGAAGTGGGGGAGGTGGGCATGTGGGCATTTCTGGGGACAGGCACAACAGTGACTCTGCAGGCAGGTTCCTCACAGTGCCCTGTCTCTGATCTGTGTCTTGCAGAAGATGTCCTCACCTGCACAGAGGAGACTTCATCTCATGGCATAGACCCGAACCTCTGCTAAGCAAGGGATTTTCTTGGCGGTAGAAAGAGCAAGGAAACAGCAAGGTTGGCAAAAACTGTAGGCATGAAAGTTGGTCTGGAAGGACATTGATCCATCAGAAAACGGAGAGAGATGTTCCCTCATTCATGAGCGGTATAGTAAGCCATGTCGATACAATACATTAGTAATAAATGGTGGGAGAGTAGAAAGAAACAGCATGGCCAAAGGGGATACTCAAGAACAAGCTCAAAATACTTCTTCTACCAGAACTGTGTCAGTCGGCTTCTTTAATGAGTCTTCAAACAAAGTCTGTCCAGAGCATCTGAAATTTGCTGTGGCTTGCTGTAGCTGCCATAGCCAGTGCAGTGCAGGTAGGAGTGTATTTCTGTGCCATCAGCTAGACTCAGACTTGTGTTAAGGACCTGCAAACACAGGCATGTAGTTACACTGATATTCGGGGGAGATATGACCATAGACATGGGTACGCCAGGGCAGCAGCGTGAGCTTTAGGAAGGTCTCACCTCCAGGGCCAAGCGGGGCACTGCCACCAGCTGCCTGTGGGAGCTTCCCCCTGACTACTTCACAGTAGGCTTGGGATGCTCCAAAGGCATGAAACAACTGGAGAAAGAGTGTGAGACTGCTCTGATGAAGAGACTTCCTTGCGGTCCTTCCACTCCACCCCACAGCCCTCCCTGCTCCCCAGCTGGGAACGTGGCATGGTTTGTTGGATGAGCTTTTGCTCCCATGGAAAACTTACGTGAAGGGATCCAAGACCTTGGGAATGCCACGAGATTTTCTTTGGGGGTGTAACATGCAGCAGGAGAAGGCCAAGGCTTTCAGCCTAGCAAAGTGGTGTGCACAAGGAAGGCTATCAAGCTGGGAGCAGCTACGGGAAGAAATGGTCTTCTGTGGTGCTCCCCCGTGAAGCCAAAA
Organism: Anas acuta; assembly: GCF_963932015.1. Taxonomy (NCBI): domain Eukaryota; kingdom Metazoa; phylum Chordata; class Aves; order Anseriformes; family Anatidae; genus Anas; species Anas acuta. The sequence continues at coordinate 6,134,160 of NC_088991.1, forward strand.
AACCACCTTTTCTCCTTGCCAGTGCCTGGGCTCCATCCCTTCATAAATCTATGCCATCTCCCATTCTCATGAACACACAGAGTGGATCACATGAAAATTTTGTGTGAAATGACATGATTTTTGCCTGACATGGCAAAGAAAATTCAAAACTTAGCCCTCACTCCATGCACATAGCCAGGTGGTCAAGCTAAGAAGGGATGTGTTTTCAGGACCTGAGATCTGAGTGACAGGGTGGTGGTGAGTGGAAGAGGCTCATTTAGGTTAAGCTGTTGTTTAACAATGCTCAAAGCAAGAAAAGCGGAGCTAAAGCCCACCTTGGGGTTCGCTGCTGTTTTCATTTGCATCCCCATAGGCTTTCTGGTGAGCAGGGGGAGCACTTGTGCGTGGCCCAGGTTGCAGGAGGATCGATGCAGGGCGCATTCACCCAGCCACCCCGAGAAGACTTTGTGGCTTTGGCCCCTTTCCAGGCAGGGAGCTGGAAGAGCATGCAGAACAAAGCACCATTAACAAATGCACCAAGCTAGATGCCCTGCAAGTTGCTCCTTAACCATTTGCTGGGAATCACCTGGCCGGAGGATGGTAAAGGCCAGCACATCTGCTAACAAAGGACAGAGGACAGAGTCTGGCTGTGAACGGCTCCATCAACAGCCTGGCCAAGGTTTGGGTTGGAAGGGACCTTAAAAATCACCTCATTCCAACTTTTTATTGACATTATTTCGCAGGGCTGAGCAAATTTCAAAAACTGTAGCCATTGCCTGCTATGCACTTGTGCAACACTTAGACCACTTCATCCCAGGGATCATCCAAGGGACAGCTCTGGTCCCCAGGGCAGCTGGTGGGACAATTGTGCAGAGCCTGAGGGACAACCTGGGTGCAGCGGGGTGGAAGGACAGGGAGCATGGAGAGGTTGTGGGATCGGGGCTTCAGGCTGGGTGGTCTTCTCAGCAAGCATTTTGCACAGAAGTTTACTTTCTAAGCTGAGTTATTGAATTGATCCCCCCACTCCCATATTTCAGTAATCGAAGGCCATGGGCAGAGGCCACAGTGCCTAAGCTTTAATTGAACCTTTGCTCTCAGCGAGGCCCAAAGAGCAAAGCCCTGTAGAGGGAGCTTTAAGGTTTCCTTAATTTAACCCAAATATCCTGCAGCCCATTTAACAGCACATTATGAAGTTTTATCATAAATAATTAACACTGAACTACGACTGACATCATGAGGCATGTGGCTGGCTCGGTGAGTGTCTTACAACAGCCAGTCATTCACGGGGGGGATACGCAGCCTCCATGGCAGGCCTCAGCCGCCTCCACCGGTGGCTTCATGCGGCTGCTCCTGGTGCACAGCACGCCAGAGGCTCAGCAGCACCATCCCAGCTGAGGAGCAAAGGTAAAATGTTACGTCTAAACTGGTTGCAGGGTCGATCTGGGGAGGAGTTTGGACTGGACTTGGGGTTGGGTGCATCGCAGGGATAAGGCCGTAGCTGTGCCCGAGCCTCTGCCCCCCAGGCTGGGGCAGTTCTTGTTCTGAGCGATGCTAGCTCTCAGGTGAAAGGCAAGGCTGCTTTTTTGGTCACCCACAGTCACTCCTGGAAGCATCTGCAAGAATTCAAGACCAGAGGTCCACGTCCAGTGATCTGAGCTTGTGCCCAGCCCTGGCTGGTGTGAGGAGCCTACTCCGTCTGCTCTGTCCAAGCTCCCAAGGGCCATGCTGCTGCCCCTGCTGCAGAGGTGGCTTCGGGTCTCAGTGGCAGGCAGAGGGACTCCTGCACAGCTGGATTTCGGCTGCTTAATGCCACCTGGAACCATCGCCTCCATTTCAAGGTAGCTGAGAAGAAAATTTCCCAAGGGGAAACCTCCCGTACAAAACCAAACCAAAATTAAAAATAAAATATAAAATAAAATAATAAAATAAAATAAAATAAAATAAAATAAAATAAAATAAAATAAAATAAAATAAAATAAAATAAAATATAAAATAAAATAAAATAAAATAATAAAACAAAACAAAACAAAACAAAATAAAATAAAATAAAATAAAATAAAATAAAATAAAATAAAATAAAATAAAATAAAAAAGCATATCTCATAAGTTGTGAACAGGCTGACCACTCCTCATCCTGTCCCACAACAGAGCTGGGCTCCTCCACGAGCTGCAGGGAACACAGCCCAGCATCTCCAGCAGCGTGTCACCCTCCGCCCCCCCAGGGGACATATCCCTGCCTCTCCACCTGCCTTTACACCAGAGGGGACAGCAGCACAAAGGTAGCAAGCAGAGGGGCTGCCCTCGGTGATGAATTAGTCACGGGCAGCGAACTGACCCCGTGTCCTGCTGCTCCGGCAGGCTGGACCGCGCAGCTGCTGGGGGCTGTGAACAGTTGCAGAGCAGAAGATTCCCATGGTTTCGGCTGCAGAGTGCATCCAGATCTGCTCCGCTTTCCACCCCCCTCCTTAAGCTGTGCCTTTTAATAAAGACATACAAGCAGCATGCTTGAAAAGCTCACTTAGATCTGAACCAAACAGCACAGCTAGGGTAAGGAAAAAATCCATGCGAGAACCCGGAGGTTGTCAGCTCTCCCCCCACGCTGGCTGCAGGAGAGGAGCGCAGTGCTAAACCTGCACATAAGAGGCGCCGAGCGGAGAAGCCTGCGAGGAAAAAAGAAAAAACAGGAGAAGATGATTGAGCCATCTCCGGGAAGAGCCATCAGGAGCCATTAGCCCACGGAGGAGGCCGTGCTGCCTCCCCATCTCCCAGCGGGGAGGTTTCGGTCTCTGAGGGGAGAACCCCGAGCCTGGGACTCTTCCTGCTGCTGGTTCAGCCCCCGTTTGGCTGCCCGAGCAGATCGGCTCAGATGGCTGCAGGAGGTGGGAGAGCAGAGGGGAGGCTGGTTTTGTGCGGCAGCCTGTCCCTCCGTGCCAAAGGCTCCTGCTGAAATGCTCCCCCCCAGCAGAGGAGCCCCCCAGGTGTGAGTGTTCCCCGCTCCAGGAAGGCTGGGTGGTCTGGGGGGGATTTTCCCCCCTTGGTTCAGCAGGCACAGACCACGCCAGGAGCCTCGCTTGGCCTGGGCCATGTTACCCCCATGTCCCATGGGTTGGTGAAGCCTCAGAGCATGGGGTGAGCCCATTCCTGTTCCTGTGGGGCTCCCCAAGGGTCTGCGACTGACAAAATCCCCCAGACAGTGGGATCAGGTCTGGCTGCTGTGGTGGTGAGCTCAGGGCTCCCCATCAGGTCCATGGAGTCGTGAAGACCCCCTCCTGGCCCTGCTGAAGGACCTGTTCCAGGAGGCATCACCAGGGCAGGTGGCATGGATTTGCCCTCTGACAACACCCATGGGACAATTTCTCAGCAGAGCCTTGCACAGAGGGGGCCACGTTATGATGGAAGAGCTGAGAGATGAGGGAGTAGAGGGCAGGCAGGAGCATAAGTCGGATGGCATCAACATAAGTAGATGATTTTCCAAAAATTTTCTCAATTCAGTTGTTAAGCTATCAGGCCTTTGTGCAGACAAGCTCCAGTGGGGGTCTTCTTATGCTGCCATATCCTGAATTTTCTGAATATTTCTGGAGATTCCAAGCACTAGGCATGGCCAGTAGATGAGCACCATGAATGCCAAGGAGCACAGCTGAGCACCAGCAGCATTGCAAAGAAGCCCATTTCAGATGTCCTCTGGAGGCTCTTGTAAATTCTACAGCAGCCCAGCAAGCATTTGGAGCTTGGGAACAGCCAGAAAATAAATAAATAAAATAAAATAAAATAAAATAAAATAAAATAAAATAAAATAAAATAAAATAAAATAAAATAAAATAAAATAAAATAAAATAAAATAAAATAAAATAAAATAAAATAATAAAATAAAATAAAATAAAATAAAATAAAATAAAATAAAATAAAATAAAATAAAATAAAATAAAATAAAAGGGTGAGGAATTGGTTCATCTCTCACAGATTGATTCCTGTCCCAGAAGATGGATGGGCAGCACCACCTCCCCAGGCACCTCAATGGCTTTGAAATGCCATGCAGGTCTAGGGCAAGGCCTGCTGTGGGTTTCCAGATGGGTCACAGGCACCCCAAACACCTGCCAAATGGGACTTCTGAGGGATGAAACGACTCATCCTGGCCTTGAGTTGAAATGCTGGGAGGCCAAGTTCGACACAGGTAGGCTGAAGGTGCATTGCACACCTGCAGCTCTCTGAATGACACCATTATGCAAGAAAAATACACCTGGACTGTAGAGTCACCAGGCATTTCCTTGAGTCGGATGCTCTGTTTTGTAGAAGATTAAGGTGATTTTGCTTCTCTGTTTAGCCAGAGAGGCTGGGATGTGCTTTCCTGGAGCTGGCAATGAATGAGGCAGAGGTTCTGCTGACTAGCCTGGGACAGGGGTTGCTACGTACATCACTGAAAACAAACTCCCTCTGATTCACATGTAGCACTTGGGCAGGCACAGAATAGTTAAGAGAGATTTTGTACAAACACATGTGCTTTTTTTTTTTCCTTGTCTGAAACTAAAACCTTCCTTGCCTGGTATAAATAAAACATCATTCTTAGTTGACATTTTCATATTTCTCAGAGAGCGCTCATTTTCCTTGAGCTGCTGGAAAGGTTGGTGATGCTGCAGATGAAATATAGATTTCATCTCTGATCTCTCTATCTCCAGGATCCCAATGTTGCTGAAGTCCTCTGCGAGTTCCCCTCCTCTCTGATCCACCCAGGGATCCGAAGCCAAACCCCACAGCCCTTCCTTAGGGCTTATGGCTAAAACCAAGGGCAGATGAGCAGAGCCTAGCCCTGGGACTGGTCCTGCTGGGCTCCACTAGGACTGCTGGTAAGCACAAGGCTGTTCTTGTAGGTGAGATCAAGACCTCAGTGTCTGTACAGGTAAAACATCATATCAAATTTCTGTGAGTGTTCATTTAATATCTTAAAAAAGAAAGGCTGTAATATTATCGTCCATACAGCATGGAACTGTATTCCCATTTTTTTTGCCTGTTTTCTGGCTCTGGTCTTACTACAGGTAAATGTTAAACCTGCTTGTGGCTGCAGGGAGACTGAGCACCCACAAGGTCCTGACCCTTGCTTTTAGTACCAAGGGAAGGAAATTCAGTATTTCATCCCTGTAAATGCAAGCCAGATGTCTCCAGGGTGTCACACAGCTTGTCCTTGTTGCTTCCTGGAGCTCCCACCCTCTTCTGGCCAGACTTGGTGGAAAGTGGTCCAGGTTCTGCAGTGAAGAGGTGCTCAGGTGGCCAAAATACAAGGCTCATGAGTATCCCCCTGGCCTTCAAGCATCAGGCTGCAGTAACATGGACCAGCACATCCACTGAGCCCCTGCATCTCTACCATGTCCTGATCTGATCCAGCAGTGCAGGAAAACCTTCCCTCATTTGTTATAAATCATACAACGTGGGCCTGATCCTGCACGCCCCGCTCAACCAAAATCCTAAGGAATTTCCCCAAGCCAAGGGCAGGGTTTGGTAGCAGAGGGCAAAGAGCACAGATGGGAAACGTGTCCTGATCGAGGACTTGCTCCTTGTGAAGAGCGACTGATGGGCTGGGGCAGGGGGTTGCCTCTCATACCCACCCCATTTCCCCAAATCTTTCCAAAGGCAGCTGATTTTTAGTCTTCTTCCTGGGCTCCCACTCAAGCCCGGCTGTCCTCCTCCCTGCTCGGGCACCTATGAAGCCTGTAATTACTGCTTTACTCCTTTTTCCCCTGTAGTGGAACAGAGCCTACTTCAAGCGCTGGCCTCTTTAAAAATACATCTGCTCTGCTCTGCACTAAAACACATAGAATAATAGAAGAGAGTCCGTCAGCAGGGGCATCCTTTACCTGTATGGCTTTCAAAGGCAGGAATCTTTTAAAGCACATGGAGCATTTTCTCTCCTCCAGACCCAAAGCTGAGTGCAAAGCTGTGATGTGCAGGCAATATTTGAACGAGGGGGTTGCTGGTGTTGGTGGCCACCTTCCTGATCCTCCACGTCCTGTAAAGCTCTGTGTGGAGGCTGAAGCTGCATGGCCCAACCACATAGCTTAGGGCTGGGGAGATGGGACTCGCTGATGGACAGCTCTGCTATCAGCAACCTTCTTTGTCTTATTTCCCTTCCTAGAGGGAGAGTCAGCCCCGTGGCTGTGTGATTTGGTGCAGCCATGCTCCCAAATTGTTCTGGCATATATAACTTTATGTAGTTATCTGTGTGCTCAAGGGACTTAGGTGCCTAAATTCCTTTTTTTTTTTTTTTTTTTTGTATGGTGGAAACAACACAACCATGAGCGTGGCATGGAGCTCAGCACCATGGAAGTAAGCACTGTATGGCAGGAGAAAACCCTTGCTGCCAGGCTCACTGAGCAGAACTCCAGGAGCCCATGTCTGGGAGCTTCAGCAGCCCAGAACCTGTGGGCATCTTTCCTCAGGAAGCCTTTGCAGCAGCACAGATAGGACTCCTCTCTGCTAAGCTGCCGTGTCCCCATTTGTAGATGTCTCTTTCTGAGCTGGTCATCCATCATCTTTGATGGATCTCCGTGGGCCATAACTGGAGCCTAGAGCTCTACACCCCCCGGTGCACCCCTCCTTCGAAGACCTCGTCTGTATCAGTGCTCAAATCCTGTCCCTGGTAGTGGCTGAGCCAGCTCTGCCTGATGCTTTTGAGTTCCTGGGATGAGCCAAATCCCAGCCAGAGAGGTGGTCCCACCTAGCCCACCCCACCCCATCCCTACCCGTCTATCAGGCTGTTGGTAAGTGAGGAACCAAGTCCTGCAGCGTGGCCTTGGGCCAGCATCAGCGGTGGGTGAGTAGGTACCCTTGGAGATGGACTGGCTGCCAAAGCCGCAGGTTTGATAAGCTGCCTCATACATCAAACCTCAATTGAAAAATGGAAAAAAAAAAAAAAAAGGGTGAGAGCTGGGTGTCCAGCCCAATCAATAGTCCTTTCATTTAATGCTATTTTGGCTTTAGGGTCATGGTTCAGGGGCTTCCTTTGCACTCCAGGAACAGGGAGTGTGCCTGTGCCGTGACACCTGCGTGTCTGTGCGTTTCCTCTCCTTCCTGCAAAGCTCTGCCTCCGTTCCTCACCCTGGCCTTTCCCCTGAACTCCCCCAAACGCACAGAGCCTGGATTTGAAGGGCTTTGGGGTCCGCTCAGATTTCCAGCCTGTACCTGAGCGCTCAGGGTGGGTCCCAAACGCGCTACCCCAAAAAGACATCCACGAACCCCCGCCACCATGGGGCTGGGCTCCTCCTCACCGGGCGCACGTTTTCCTGAGCACCCTTTGCCTTTGCGACTGGGAAATACCCGCTCGCCTCCTGATGCTCGTGGGTGATAAATATTGCATCGCTCGCAAACTTTGAAGAGCGAGGGCAGAGCGGCACCCGCCAGCCAGCGGCTCCGTGCAGCGACCCCGGCCCCGCAGCAGGGCTGGGGGTCCCAGTTTTGGGGAGGGGGTGCCGGGGGGGTCGCGGCGAGGCAGGAGCAGCAGCAGCAGACCGCAGCGTGTTGTGGCTGCGAGGGAGCGAGGGGGGGATGCGAGCAGGGCCCTGCTAATGCTGCGCGGAGCCGATTCTCCAAGGCCCCCCCGGGCAGCACTCAGCATCCAGCCTTCATTAAAATTTCATCGCCAGCACTTGGCCAAGGTCTATTTATGAAAATGCGCTTTTCGCTTCATAGGAAAGAAAAAAAAAAAAAAAAAAAAAAAAAAACGGGAACGGAGCGAAAAGAACAAAGGCGGGGATGGGGTTTGCAAAGCCTCCGCGGGCCGGGGGGGCTCCAAACCCGGACGGTGCCCGCGATGCCCCGGCCGGGCAGGGCTCAGTTTGCTCCGCCGAGCATCTCCTCACCCGGTTTCCCTCGAGCATCTCTTTCGGATGCTTCACCGTTTTCCCATCTTTTTTTTTTTTTTTTTTTTTTCTTTTCTTTTTCTTTAAAAATTTGCAGATTCTGATCCGCTCTGTCTTGATTGTGTCCCCCCTCCCTCCCCCGTCCCCTTGTCTCAGTTGCCGGGGGGTGCCGAGCATCGCTCCCCGTTCCGCGCTCGGTGCGTTTGGTTTCTTTTCCCCCGAAAAAAAAAAAAAAAGAAAAAAGAAAAAAGAAAAAGTTATAAAACAAAAGCAACAAAAGCACGGAGCCTCGTACGAGGGGGATGCCCCCCTCCGAGTGTCCGTGTCCCCTCGACCCGGGGACAGCCCGTGGGACACGCGGCCCCCGGCTCCCCCCAGCCGGGCGCTTTGAAGGCGGCTTCGGGAGAGGTTTTGGACGCGAGCGCCCAAAGTTTCTCGGCAGCCTCAAGTCGCATCACGGCCAACGAATCCGCCCCGTGGGCACCGGCCCCGACCCCAAAACCACGCGTGGCGCTTCCACCCGTGGAAGTTTGCGCTGCTCCCCAGCAGAGAAGGGACGAAAAACTCCCCCGGGCTCTAAAACCCCGCTTTTCCCCTTTTAGCCCGCGTTTCGTTGCTTTTCGCCTAATTTCTTTCCTCCTCTCCAGCCCCGGAGGAGGAAGGACCGAGTCCCCCGGGGGTGCCGCGGCCGAACCCGGCCCCTCCCGGCGGCCGCAGTAACTCCAGGAGGCAGGAGCGGGGGGGTGAGGTAAAACGTGCATGGTTTATTGGAAATGCTGCAGCGTACACAGACACCAAATTTCATTCAGCACACACACAGCGAAACGAAATTTAACTAATAATAATCATTAGTTTAAAAAAAAAAATTAACAACGAATCGGAGGCAAAATTCTCTATTAAATAGGCAAAGCAAAAAAAAAAAAAAAAAAAAAAAGGAGAAAAAAAAAGTATTCTTGCCTTAGAAAGTGCAGAGTTCGGTACAGGCGGAGGCGCGGGGCAGGGACGCCGCGCACCCCCGCTGCCCCGGGCCGGTCCCGCCGCTCCTGTGAGCCCCAATGGTTTGATTGTCGAAGCGTAGGATATTTTACAGTGAAATCATACGGCTATCGAACAGTTTGAGCGAAACCAAAGCAAAATAAATCTCCCTCCCTTTATTTTTTCCCCCCCACCGAACAAACCGTGACTTCCAGGGACGTGCCAATTTTTTTTTTCCTTTCTATTTTTTTTTTATTCTTTTTTTTTTCTATTTTTTTTTTAATATATATATTTTTTTTGATTTAGCCGATGAGGTAGAAACAGAAACGTTATTGCAAAAATGCGAAGGGGCAGGGGACAGCGAACAAAACCATGCAAGTGCGTGTGTGTGCGTGTGTGCGCGCGGGGACCCTGGCAGCGAGCGTGGGGGCACGGGCCGGCGCCTCCGTATTTACAGCCGTCGGGGCAACTTCAGCTCCTTTTCTTTCCTTTTTATTTATTTTTTTTCATTTATTATTATTTTTCTTTTAGTTTTTAAAAAGAAGAGGACCGGCCGCTGAGGAAGGAGCGGTGCCCCAGCCGCTGCTTGCCCATCCGAGCCGGGAAGGGGCTGCAACAAAGCCCCGCCGGGCTCTCGCTGCCGCTGCCCTGGCTCCGAGCACCCCCAAAACTCCCCCCCAGGCCTTCCATTTCGTCTTCTCCTTTTTCTCCATTTTTGTCTAGAAAAAGCAGTCTATACCAGTCATAACAGCGGGGCCAGTTTGCCTGGGGGGTGAGGAGCAGGCACCAAACTGTTCGCATCGCTTTGGGCGGGTTTCCCTTTTTAGGTTTACTTTTCCTTTTTTTTTTTTCTTCAATTTTTTTTTTTAAACAACAACAAAAAAAAAATCATCCCAAACCCTGCCCACTTCAGAGGGGCTGGAGGGGACCAGGCACTCCCCCCACCGCCTTCCCAGCCCCTTCTTCAGTAAGTGGCAGAAAATTTCATCCTTTTCTGCTTCTGTCTCTGATTGCAAAACCAGACCCGCACCACGTTCTTCTTCAAGTCTAACTTCTCGGCGATGGCAGCGATTTTCTCCGAGGATGGCCGCGGCTGCACGGCGAAGTAAGCCTCCAGCGACCGCTTCTCGGGGGCGGCGATGGAGGTGCGCTTGCGTTTCTTGTCCCCCCCCGTGTAGATCTCCGGTTTGGTCATTTTCTCCCTCTGAGCCCTCTCGGCCTCCTCCAGCCACGCTTCTAGGATGGGTTTGAGGGCCACCATGTTGTTGTGGGACAAGGTGAGGGACTCGAACCTGCAGATGGTGCTTTGGCTAAGGCAGCCCACCCCCGGGATCTTCAGGTTGGCCAACGCGGAGCCCACGTCCGCCTGGGTCACCCCCAGCTTGATCCTCCGCTGCTTGAAGCGCTCGGCGAAGGACTCCAGCTCCCGCGGGTCCGTCTCCGTCTCAGGGCCGGAGATGACAGCGTGGGAAGCGAGGCCGTGAGGGTGGGACATGTTCATAGGTTGGGAGTGGTGGGCCATGTGGTTGATGGCCGACATGTGGGAGTGAGGGTGCGAAGGTGTGGAGCCCACGTCTGGCCCCGGCACCCCTCCGAGCGGGAGGGTAGAGTTGAGGTGGTCCAGGAGCTCGCCCTCCAGGCCCTGGGAGGGCTGGTGGTGGTGGTGGTGGGGATGGTGCGTGGTCAGCACGGACGGGTGGTGCAGGTGCACGGAGGACGAGGTAGGAGTGCAGGACACGCTGCTCATGGTGTGGTAGGTGGCATCCGGCTTGAACGGGTGGGTTTTCTGCGACACTATATCCACAGCGGCCAGAGCCTCGGCACCCCGCAGCAAGGTCTCGTCGAAGCCCGCAAAGATGTTGCCCTGGATCTGGAGGTGGGTTGGGGGAAGAAAAAGGGAGCAGAAAACAAACCAGAAGAGCAGGACAGGATTAAAACACAAGCAGCGTTGTGGAGACCCCGCTCTGCCCCAAAGCGGCGCACGGGCCAGGTGAGCGGAACGGAGCCTGGCCCAAGCCTCAAAAGAGGAGCACGGGAGGGGGATGCTGGACCCGGGCACCCCTCCTGTGTCCCCAGCAGCAGGACAGAGCAAAGGGGGACAGAGCCAGGAGGTCCCGAGGAATCATCACGCTACCAGAGTTGGGCTGCGGGACGGAGCCACTGGGTCCGAGACCCCCCCATTGTGCTGCGTGGGACCCCCAAACCCAAAGGACCCCCAACCCATCGAGTCGAGAGGGCGCAGCGAGACTCGTCCCCCCTCAACCATAACCAGGGAAGGGTCGCGGAGCCCCCTCCCCACTCCCCACCGGCCGGGGGCTTACCTGGGGGGCGGGCAGGCAGGCTCTGCGGATAGCCTCGGAGCTGGTGTGCAGGTGGGGGTACTTGGGTTCGTGCAGGATGGGGTGCATGCTGAACGCCTGCTTGCTGTTCATGGACATCATGGTGGGAGAGGAGAGGGGCAAGGAGAGGGGAGGGGGGCGCTCCGGGCAGCCCGGCTCCGGGGGCGCGGTATTGTCTCTGCCTCCACCGCCCGGCATCGGCGGCATTATAGCCCGGCCCCCCCGCCCCCCCGGGCGCTCATTGGGCGCCTTTCGGCAGACACCTCCCACCGCCCGCCCCCGGCCACTCAGCTCACCCCCCCCGGCCGGGCCCCCCCAAACCCGGCCCCCCCCCCTTCCCGACCCCCCTCTCCCCGCCCCAAGGCAAAAAAAAAAAAAAAAAAAAAGGCACCTGGGGATAAAACTCGGCGAGCAGAAGGAGGAAAAGTTTCGCCAACTTTTCTTTTCTTTTTTTTCTTTCTTTCTTTTTTATTTTTTTATTTTATTTTTTTTATTTTCTTTCTTTCTTTCCCGTCCCTGGCTCCGTTACCTGCTTGCGGTGCCCCGCGTCTGTCCGTGTCTGTCCGTCCTCACCCCGGCCGAGCCCCCCCATCCGCCCCCCCCCATCCCCGACACTTCTCCCCCCCCACACCCGCACGCAGCCCGCAGCATCTCCGGGGCAGGGGAACCCCAAAAGCTGCTGGGGATGGGGATGGAGGCTGCGGGGTTGCTAGGAGGGTGCTTGGTCATGCTCGGGGCAAATGCTCCCCTGAAGGGAAGAGAGCCCAAAAAACCCAGCCCCGGCACCCGAGAGGCTGAAGTGTCCCCGAAAGGAGGTTCTTGAGGTCTGGATGTGCACAGGAAAAGGTCGGGGCCAGCAATAGGGGGCTGGAAGCAGCCACCACCACCACGCAGGTCTCTGCCCGGGTTTGGGCGCAGCCATCAGGTGATGCTTGTGCAGACAGAAGGTCTCCAGGCTAGAGCTGGGCAGCTCCTTGCTTGTGTAGTGGGACAGAGGAGAGACATGGGGGCTGCTCCCTGCCCCTGGGGGAAGACTTGAATTTATGGGGTGCCAGGATCACCAAGAGGGATGGGAGCAAGGCAAGGGGCAGTCCCTACACCCCCTGGTCCAGGCAGACCTTCCTGTTCATCAAAGCATCCTCCGAGTGCCAGCGATGCTCTGCCAACACGCCGATGCTCTGAATATCCACCAGCAAGAGCCGGAGGGAGCTCGGAAGCCTTCCTCCCTCCTGCTCTCTCCCAGCACAGCTCTGAGTCATGGTCTCCCCTCTGCTGCTTGCGGAGAGATTGCAGCATCAGGTGATGGGCAGAGGAGAGCGGCTGCCAGAGAGGTTCACCGGAGGCTTTCTGCACAGCGGAGCCATGGGCACAGTTCTTGCAGAGGGGAATCGGCCCTCCTGGGGGCTCTGCGTGGGCACAGGAGCCTTCAGCTGGCAGCCCCCGGGCTTGTTACCTGGGTATCCTGGTGCCCAGAAGCTTTCACAAGGGGTCTTTGTCTTCGTTTTCATTGGGCTTTTCCTGGTGACCGCTCTATCTGCTTTTTCCTCATTTTCTGTATTTCAGCAGCTCAGAGAAGGAAGGCTGGGGGAACGGTTCAGTCCCAAACCTGGCTGTAACTCTCCCCAGGGATGACAACGTCGTGCCAAGCTGAATTTTGCTGCAAGGAGCGGGCTCCAGGCTGTGCCTCAGAATTTGCCCCGGAGGCCAGGGACTATGGGATGAGACCTGGGCATGTTCCTCTTCTGCACATCTCACAGAGAGTTGCCTGGAGCAAGGGGAAATGGGATGAATGTCTCCTCTGAAGGGCTCAGCAGCTTCTTCTCCACATCTTCAGGCAGCTCAGGACCAGGGCTCAGGCCCTGAGCACAGCACAAGGCTGACTCTCACCAGGAAGCACAGAAATACCTTTTTGTGGTGCACAAAGCCACTTTCCACCACTGAAACAAGTGACTATAGGGACAGCCGGACCCCCTCCCAGCTCCATTCCCTGGGGGAACCTGTCCTCCTTCCATCTCCTGCATGGGTTTGTGGTGCGCCCCTGCACGAGGAAGAGAGCAGCTGCCCCCCATACAAGCTGTCCCAAAGCATCTGGATTTATATAGAGCTTAGGTTCCACCTGGCTTGGGAAGAACAAGTGTCTTACAGTCATGATGGGCAAAAACACAGCAGATGTGGTGGTTTTCTGCCACAGCATGCAGACCTGAAGGGGTTGGGGGTACTGGTGGTGTCATGACATGTCCCGACAGAGCATCAGGTGCTCTTGCCCGTCATTCCCATGGGCAACTAATCCCAGGAACTATCTGCAGCTAGGTCTGTGCCCAAGAAGCCTTCTCCTTCTGTTGCTTTTCAAAGACAACCCATAGTTTCTCCTTCTGGCTGTCTGCCTCTAACCAATGAAAACTCACAGCGCTCCTCCTAATCCCCGCTTTTTCAATCAAAGGACACCTCAATGCAGCTTGTCAGAGGATTGTCCTGCCTGCCATGTGGTTTGGTGCCTCAGGCAGTGACCTGCAGATTCCAGCTGTTTTTATTTCCTAAGTGGGTTTGATCACTCGTTTGTTCGTTTGTGCCTGAATGAGAGCCTTTGGCACCCTCATGGGCTGCCGTGCGGGCTGTGTGTTCAGGCTGCCAATTACACCCACTGGCAGAGCTTTGTACAAGCACAGAACAGAGGGGACGTGGCTTTCCAGGCCTCCAGGAGAGGATCTGGTGGAAAAGACCCATTCGGGACATCCTGCAGAAGAGCAGGATGAGCATCCTGTAGAGCCATTAAGGGACAGCAGCTGCCTCCTATTTGCTCATCAGGACTGAGTCCTCGATGACCAGGAGGCAGACAGGGATGGGGAGGAGCAGGGCTCCTGGAAAATGCTGTGGGTGGTGGTATAGAGACCAGGACGTGAGTGTATGGAGGTTGTCCCCCACCTGGGCATTGCCAGGTGCTCTCCCCTTTCCTCATGGTCCATTCCAGGGCTTGAGCAGGAATTATCCCAGAAATTTTAGGTTTACACTTCATTTGAGCCCCAAATAGGCTGTGGTTCTTGGTGCCAGCACCCTCTCAGCTCCTCCACAGGACCTTTCCATGCCTCCAGCAGCATCCTCTCCACCCCAGGCTCTGAGAGAGCATCTCCTCATCCCCACTCAGCCATCCAGCAGCTCCAACACCACCCACCGCCATCTGCGGGGACCCCAGGGAGGATCCATCCATCAGAATTAAGATGTTCGGGGATTAAATGCTTCGATCTCATTGGAATTGATGTTTTTTGATGGAAATTGGGTTTGTCGGGAAATGTGTAAGCAGCTCTACCTGCACAGGCGATGGTTAAATTGCTTGCATGAGTGCAGGAACAGAAAAATCAAGCCCCGAGCACTTTTTAACAAACACACTGAACTGTATAAGCTGCCTCACTGTTGAGAGTCCCATGGCATCGAGGAGAACATTTCACAGGGTACTTATGCTGATTTAAACTGGGAGTGCAATGACCATCAGGAACGGGACAAGCTGAAGTGCTACCCCATTCAACTCAGGTGAGAAGCAGCATTGCCGAAGAGACAGCCGAGCCAAATGCTGCTCTTCTCACCACCCAAAATTACAGGGTTTAGAAAAAGACATTGAGTCACAGCTCAAAATGTCATGCAGTCAAGTGGACTGTTTCAGGAGGCTGGGAGAGAGCTAAAGGAAGAGCTCCCAGTGATGACTGGGTGTCTTTCTTAGCCTGGATAGCAGAGAGTATTTTAATGCACAGATCTAGCACTTTAGGTGTAAGAGGAAAGACTATCCATGCAGGCCAATGCTGCAAGCCAGCTTGTAAAAACCCTTATTAAAGCCCCACTGAGCCTAATCATGAAAGATAGCTTTTAATTAAAAAGTGCAACCATTCAGCCAAGTTTTATAGGGAGATTGCTACGACCCCGGGAGATGCCAGCCAGCAATAGACCAAACTCCTTCCGGAGGAAGGGATTTTTCCCAACCCTTGCTGTTAGCTGGCAGGGAACATCTCCGACTGCTTTAAATGGGCAACTTCACAAGTTCCCTGAGTGTGGTTTCTTCCATTAGAAAATGGGAATCCTTTAACAGCTCACCGAGGCAGCAAAATTCCTCCACTCCATCTATTGCATTAGGAGCCCGGAGTCCACGCTGCTCGACTCGGTGGAGCAGGGAGAGAGAGCAAGAGAAAAGAAAATCCAGATGGGGCAAAGTGTAGCTCGACTTTTTAATGCTAAATTATTTACAGTAAGTAAAATCGTGTGTGTCAATTGTGAAAAGAGTCCAATTTGTTTGATTTACATTGCAGGGGGGTGCCCTAGGGTAGGGGGTGTTTAACTATCTCCTCTAATGTAATTGCCTATGGCAGCCCGTTAAATATTTGATAGGCTGCCTGAGCAAAGTAAGGAACTTCGTCTGATACGCTCCCGCAACCCTTTCAGTGTATCGAATGTATTTGCAGCCAGAGAGTACCTGAGCCCTTTCCATTGTGTAACTGGTGCTAAGCACGCTCATTTTAAGCCCATGCAGACTGCAAAGGGCATGTTTTAGCCCCTTTTTTTTTTTTTTTTGGTACACTTGGTTCCGTAGGAATAGGTACTTTGTACTGGAAAATTAAGCTCTTCCCCAGTATACAGTTTTCTTCTGCATAAGAAACCTTTCAGCCACAGGATAGTCTGGGCTTGGCTCACACCTTGGCTGCAGGATGGGGTTAGGTGGGATGTGTCGATGGTCCTCCTCCTTCCCACCATGGCCACATCCAACCCTGGTCCCTACGTGATTGTGAGAGCAGTGGTTGCCACTGCCCAGCTGCTGGATGTTCTCTCTCTAGCCTTTGCCACCAGCTGCTCTGTTCCCAAGAAGACAACTGTCCCTTAGCCCAAGCAAAGAGGAAAAAAACAGTGTTTGACTAATCTGCCCCTGAGACACACTCAGCTGCTTACAGAGCCTGATTCATGACTTGTGGACCTGCCCTGGCTCAGCATCTTAGTTTGGTTGAAAGGCTAAGGGGAAACATGGGCAAGGCTTCTGTGGCTGTAAGGAGACCTCTTTTAAGGGTCTCCATTGCCATAGGAGATGAATCCAGCTGCTTAATGAAATGCTGAAGGAGGAGACCAACTCACTTCATGTGATAGCTTTTGAAGATTGTTTTGGGTCCTCAAACCAAATATTCACACTCTCTTCCTCTTTGTGAGTGTATTTGTAGCACAGTTATTTGGCCGAGCCTCTGGGAAGGGGCTATAGAGCAGCTTTTCCTCTGCTGCACCTGGAAAATCCAGGGGATGAAGGAGATCCATCCACCCTCCTTCCTCCTGCAGCAGGGTGACAAGCATACTTCAAAGGGTTGGAGCACCAGCTAGCTAGGGAGCCTGGTTCCCACCATCTCCCTTCTGTTTTCTGTCATGTCCTGCCTGCACTGCAGTCACAAAGCAGCTCAACAGCCCTGCAGGTCAACCAGGACCCCTTCCTCCACTCACTGAAAAGGAATAGAAGCAAAGACCCCAATGGCTTACCTTCGGGATATATGAACATACAAATTAAGAGAAAAAAAAAAAAAAAGTGCAGGGGGCAAGAACAGGCCACCAAAGATAGGACAAGCCCAGTGTAGCAACCAGGAGGAGTCCTTGAGCAGCAAAGAGGGCTGCCAAGAGGGGTGATTTCCACAGTCAGCAGGAGCAGGACATGTGTTCTTTCAGCCTTTTGAGGGACAGTGAGGAACTCGAAGGATCCTTTAGGACATGTCCATCAGCCTCAGACATGTCTGTAGGGATTTCTCCCTGTGTTGACTGGGGGAGGCAATGACTGGCACTGACTGTGATGTTTCACTGAAATTAAAGCATGGGGAGTGGGCATCCCCCAGATGATGCAGTAACAGAGAGTACCGTGTCTGCTGGGTCAGTGAGATGGGGCCCTGTGGGAAGGTCTCACAAACATCACAAGACACAGCCCTAAAACAGAGGGGTCTGTGATCCAGAAAGGGTTGTCATCCCAAGAGTGGAGAGCTTCAGCTCCACTGTGGGTCAGGGCTGAGCTCAGCACCTTCATGAGGCTCTGGAGAGCACTGAGCGAAGAGAGTGCTGTGGGGTTTCATAAAGACCCCTAATGAAGCCCCTGAGCTGCCTGTAGGAGACCGAAGAGCCTGACGTTACTCCTGGGGGGAAGGCAGGGAGCTGGAAGACTCCCCAGGAAGCCCCCCTACCTCTCTGGTCAACCTCGCCAGTCCCTGGGAATTCCTAGAGGGCAGGAAATATCACATCACCAGCCCGGGGTGGTAAATATTTAACAAGGGGAACACCCCTGCCTTTCTCCCTCCCCTCTTCATACATATTCGATTCCTGCATCTCCTTCAGCTGGTGGCTCTGCCCCTCTCCGGCCTCTCCGGGACAAGCAGCAGTGGGTAAGGCTGGGCCCCTACGCTGGGTAATCCACCGATTAGTGACGACCACTGCAGGTGTTTGGCCAGAGGAAGACAAAAGGACACCCTTCCCTCACCCCCATGGCCTTCTGTGACTGTCCCAGACGCGCGCTAAGCTCCCAGTGCACCCCCAGTTTGCCAAGGCAGGGGGACGGTTATTTCAGGTCTAAGCACAGCAAGGAGATTTGGCACCCCAGAGGGCTGTTCCCCAGTGCTCCTTCACTCACTGCCTTATCCAGACGCGCATATCCTGCTGTGAGATAGTGCCCCCGGGCTGGGAGAGGAGGGGGTCTCAGCCCTACGGCCTGCTTGGGGCAGGGCCAGCTAGAGCAGGCTGCTGTGGGCCTAGTATGGTGGGGTGTGAACGTCCCTAAGGACGGGCATACCCCAGTCTCTCTGGGCCCGTTTGGTAGGCAGGGAGAGGCTGTCAAGGACCATAATCTACAAAAGCAGCCAAAGTTTGCCTGGGGGTGCTGCACCTGCCTGATTTAGTGTGGAAACACCACGGGGAGATGGGGATGGAGGGCTCGGACCCAGCTAGAAACAGCACTGCAGGCGAGACCCACGCTGAACTCCACGCAGGTCCCTGAGGGCCCACTGGGGCTTCTCAGGGGGGGTCTCAGTATTGGGGGGCTTCTCGGGGTCTTCTTGGGGTGGTGGTTTTGGGGAGGCAGGGTTGAGGTGGTTTTTGGGAGGCAGGGGCAGCCGACCATGCTGGAGCTGAGGGGGATGGAAGAACATCGGATGAGGAGAGGCTTGGTGGGCTCTCAGGGGAGGTTTGGCACAGCGTGGCCACACAGGGATCTGGGCTGATGCTCCTGGGCCCCTGGGGACTCGCAGCCAGCTCCAGCGCCGACACGAAGGCTCGCTGTGGTTCTCCATCCTCGCTGCTCGCTCCAGCTCTTACAGAAACCAGCTCTATTAATATCCCCGGCTCTTCCTCCCGGCCCATTATTCTCCTGATGGCCCAAATTTCCAGTTAGCTCCTCTCCAAATTTAAACGATTGCTTCCCCCTCTCCCCTCAGCCCCCCCACCTTTCCGAGAGATGATGTCACTGATGACCTATATTCTCCTTCCTCTTCCATGGCTGGCGCCGGGGCTTTTAGATCCCCGCTGCTGGCTGTGACTGGCTGACAGCCAGTCCCAACCTCACAAGTAACCACGGCCATTCACGGCCAGAGGGAAACTCCGGCACTGCCAGCAGCGATGGAGAAAGGCTGAGGAAGGAAGGATGGAGCTGGCCGGAGCCCACAGACACCCAGGAGGGGTGGTGTCAGCGAGGGGAGGAAGAAGAGCCGTGAAATAGTTAACAGCTTCGACCAGAGGAAAGCAGTCGTGGAGGGCGCAGAGCATCTCTGGTGCTCCACGGATCCTGGGGGACTGCTGAGACCCCATGGGCTGCTCTTCTAAGCCCTCCTACAGCCCTGTGGCTCCTAAAACACTGCAGATACTGCTGGGAACAGCACTGCTACATGTGTTTGCACACCCCGTGTCTTCCACCCCAAAGCCTGTAACAGCCCAGAAATGCCTCTTTCAACAGCCTTTTGAGTGCCTGGAAGGCTCAAGTGTGTTGTAGTTCTTTGTAAGCCAAAGCACCATGTCAAAGCCAGCGTGTTTCAGCGCAGTGACAAACTCTTCAAAGTGCTTTTTTGTGTCGTGATTCCATGGAGGATCTCAGCACTTGCCTGCACAATGCCATTAATCAGCAGAGGCCAAAACTCAATCAATCTATGGAAGAGGAGCCCATGGCTGGTGGGTTAGAGAGAGATTTCCCAGTGGTGGGAGGAAAGAGGACACCACCACCTCTGCTGCCACAGCCCTGCTCAGGGCATTTCTTTTGCAAAGTTTTCCTAAGGCCACCTCTGGCTCTTCTCAGCCAGCTACAGGGCTTCTGTGTCCCCTTCAGTCCCCAGCTAGGGAAAGCTGCCATGAGTCAATGCCAGGCGCTGATCAGCTGGAGACCACATTTCTAAGAGGGGAGGGGAAAGGAAACCACAAACAGAGATAGGAACAGAGCCTGGGCATCACTCCCGTTTCTACTTTGCATCCTCATTCTTCTTACAGCTCCTCAGCTGGGTCAGGTGCTTTGAATAAATGTCCTCCTGCTGATCCCCAGCCCTGTGTTCTCAACTCAGGTCCCAGCATCCCGGACCCCTTATCCACAAGCACACCATCCTTACCAGCTTCTATAGCTGGCAGGAGACATGCTCGAACAGAGGAAAGGCTCAGTCATACAGGAAAGACATCCCAAAGGCCTTTTGTGACGTCCTGCTTCTTCCAAACAAGTTTTAACATCGAGGTGAGGTTTTGGCTGGATGGTCCAATGCCTAGCTGCAACAGCACTGGCACAGCACCCAGCCACAGGGTCACACTGCTCTTGAGACACAAGGGATACAGCAGCCAAAGGGATCAAACCTGCAGGCTGTCTCCTTATCCAACGGAGATTCCTTCTGGGCCACACCCTGCTTTATTCAGCGAAGGGACTTTCCCTAGAAATTCATGCGCTTAGGATTTCCAGCAAGAGAGAGAAGGAAAAAGAAAGATGAAGAAAGGAGTGAAAATAAAAAAAAATAAAAAAAGAAAAAAAAAGGAAAGAAAGAAAGAGCACAAGTAAAATGGGGGAGAGGAAGAGAAGAAAAATAAGGAAGGAAAGAAATAGTCTTGGTTTTCTGAGTTAGAAGCAAAATTATCTTGATTTCCATTTGAATAATTCATGTTTGCCACGGGCCATGTATTCCTGAGCTTGGGTGTCAAGTGTTTATTGAATATATCTCTTGACAGGGCACTTGTGTGATATTCAGCCATTGCCAGAGCGTTAAAAAAACACACACAACAAATGTAAAAGGAGGGGGAAAAAAAGGAAATGCTGAAATGATGGCTTCCTCCACCTCAGTTTGAGAATAATTGGTCCAAATGAAGCCCCTTCCCTTTCAATAAAGTCTCCCCCTGCCCCCACCCCCACATGGGGAACCATCTGGGAGCCCAGCTGTGGGCTGGGACATTGTCCTTACACCCAGAGGGAGAAGCTCTGCCATCATCCTCGAAGGTGGGCTTGGCTGGTGCTGGAGGAAGTGGAGCCTTTTTCACCTCCTCAGGCTTGCCAGGATATGGGGAGCTGGTCCTGATGACTGGAGACGTCCCATCCTGCCTGCTTCCACCTTGGAGGAAATCACAGTTATGTTGTCTGGGTGGTCCAGGGTTGGTTCCCAAATGTCTTGGACCTCTCACCTCCATCTCATGGTCCACACGGCCACAGCAGCACCAGATCGTGAGTATATATCACAGGTTCTCAGGTATAGGGCTTCAGTGCTGCCCAAATTGTTGTGGAGTGAGGATGGAGGTGGTAAAGCATCCTTCCCAGGTGGTGAAACACCAGAGCATCCTTTCCAGGTTAAGGCATTTGAAAATAAGAGAGAAGACCCAGTTTCTCCTGTCCTCAGTCCTGTGGGACAGGAGGAGACAGGAGGGACAGGAGCTGGAAGAAGGACATCTCCTCCACCTGAGGGAACCAAGCACCACTTCTCCCCAGGAAGATGAAGCAGAATTGACAGCCCATGTAGGTGGGGGACATCAGCAGAATTCCCCTTCATCTGGCATTATTTTACCTGGAGGGACAGGAGTGGTGTGCACACCCCCCAGACCTGCTGTTGTCCCCTTGCCTTCCATGGGTCCTTCCCTAATGAAGGGAAGAAGCCCTGAAGACCAAAGGCTATTTGTCCACCCTGTGGCTTGGTCAAGTGGACATGAAGGAGGATGCAGAGGACTTTGGACATCTCACACAGCTTCTTCTGCATGGCATGAAAACACTTTATGGGGGGCAACCACTTCTGCCCATGTGGCCTGAGCTGCAGCAAGCACCAGGACCATCCTTGGGGCAGGGGGGCACATCCCCCATGCAGCTCAGTGCCACCCCATGTCCTGTCCCAAGACCTTGCAGCTGCCCCATCAGACCCACAGGCTGCCCCATGGCAGAGCTGGATGGGGGGGGCAGAGCAGCTGGGATGGGGCAACACTGGCAAAGGGGCCTGGGGAGGGAGCAGTGCAGGGACACTCAGCCTGAAACCCGGACCGCTGCCCCCCTGCGCACCCAGACAGCCAGCGAGACCCCAAAAGCAGGCCATTTGAACAACTGTTGGGGAAAGGGGAGGCAGCCAGACAGGGAGACGGAGCCCCCACCGCCTGCTCTCCGCCAGCACCCAGCTCACAGCTGGTGCACCAGCAGGGATCCCTGCCTGGCCATATGCTCTACGTGCTGCTTCAATTACCCCTGGAGGAGCCGGGGCTGGCAGGGCTCCTGGGAGAAGGAGGAGGAGGAGGAGGGGGCCGGGGGGAAGGGGAGGGGGGACCCGGCAACAGCCTCCTCCAGCCACAGCCCTGGGATGTGGAAAAGGGAGCAGGGCTGGCGGGTTTAAATCAGAGCATTTTAGCCGTGGTGCATGTGGGATGCCCCCGGTGCGCCCCCAGGGCCAGCCCCACGGGGTGCATCTCTTGATACAAGAGCATCCCCTGTATGAGAGCATCCCCAAAATACGAGAGCATCCCCCGTATATGAGAACCTCCCTGGCATACGAGGGTGTTCTGCTGGGTTTAACTGCCCGGGACAGACCAGGAGGCACCCCGGGGTGCTGAGCCCTCTGCACCCTTTGTGGCTTGGGTCCTGTCCAGAAAGCTCCCAGCCAGGGCTCAAGACCTGGTGCCTGGCATCAGGGCTCCAGCCCTAGCCGCGAGGACGTCCCTCGTCCTCCCAAAATGTCCCCGGTCCTCCCTCTAGCAATCTGACTTTCCAAACTGAACCCCGGAAGAAATTACGTAAGAGAGAAATCAAAATTTTCCACTAATGCTTTCGTTTTCATGGAAACACCCTTTTGATCAAACAATAGTGTTTGTGGGAGGCACTCTGATTCCTTAAAGGATTCTTTACTGGAAAAGAACCTCAAACCTAAAATTTTTCACCTCCAGCCAACACATTTTATTTTCTCACTCCCTGTTAGCTTTCGTCTGAAATTGTTTGTGATTTAAAATATAATTAGTGGGGAAATAACACAAATTTGTGATTATCTGGCCAAAGTAAAAACTATTTGGGTTTCCTGAGTAGCTTTAATTATACTGTTATTCACTGCACCTTGCCATCTGATCTCAGGAAAAACGTTTGCATGAATGATACTCATTGCTCTGGTGCTCATTATCACCCAGCCCCTTCTCATGAACCGAATGTCTCAGCCTCACACACACATCTTTAACATCTATCATCAGGTGTCGATATGAAGCTTATCAGATAATTTAGAGACTCACCACCTTCATTTGGATTTTTTTTTCTAACTACTGGAAATACTTCTATGGGCAGAAGCAGCAGGCTTTTTTTCAAGCAGTTGTTGTGAAATGTAAAACATCAACATGTGCTGTCAAGAAGAGCATCCAACCAGGACACGTCAGCATGCAAGGCAGCATTTTGGGCCAGCAAAGACTCATCCAGAGGTTTTTGCTTGTACTTGTTCTGATTTTGCTGCAGTGTTTTGCTCCTGGCAGGATGAAAGCTGCCTCTGCCGTGACTCCAGAGCACATCCAGGTCCACAGCCCTGGTAGACACTTCTGGGTTCAGGCCAGTTTGGACACAGTCCCCAGTTTCTACAGCACTAACCGTGCCTTTACATTCATGGGATGGAAATTCAGTGCAGAAGGAGGTCATCTCATCAAACTAGAGTTAACTGAAGGCAATCAGGCTGTGCCCTGGCAGGTGGACAACCATTTCTCTGCAGCTTTCAGTGCAAATCCCACCCCACTGCATCTGTCCCCCCGCTTGCTTCAACCACATTCTGCCCTTGACACTGTGAACATAGCCAGGTGGTTGCTGCCTAGTGCCAGAACATCCCCAGCATTGCTGGGACCACCAGTAATAGGAATAACTGGTTTTCCATTCACCCACACACCGTGGGCTGCGATGCATAAGATGCCTCCAGCCAGCATCACCAGCAGGAGCCCCAGCCTGGGCTGGAGCCAAAACCTTCTGATGGCTGCAGGACTCATCGCAGCGAGGTCTGGAGGAAGCAGAGACGGCCCCGCCGATCACACGAGCATCTTGAATCCCGACCCTTCCACAGCAGGGAAGGGCAATTAGCAAGCACAACTCAAGGAGCAATTCCAAGTGTCAAAGCCACTTGAGGAAAGTGCTTTGCTGCTGGGAGACCCGCAGGCAAAAATGCTCGCCTGAATAAATGAGCGTCTCCTGTCGGTCACAGAAACATCCATGGTGCACCCAGATATCACCAGTACCATCCCCAAGAGCCCAGCACTTTTTCTCCCCAGCTGTGGTCTTCCTCATATTGCTCAGGTGAATGGCCCACGGGTGGCTGCTCGTTGCCGTCCTATGACCTGGAGCAGGAACATCTCATCCCTGGGACTGCCTGGAGGAGCTCATGCACCAGATGAGGCCAGTCCCAAAGCAATGCAGTTGGGAAGAAAACCCTCTGAAATGGGCTCAGCCCTTGCACCAAAAAATGCAAGTTGTTTTTCAGCTGTCCTGTTTGGCAACCACATAAGAGTAACCCAAAGTCTCACACCAAGTGTCTGTGGCCATCTCCACCGCAGTGGTAAGCTCGTAGGCTAGGACACACATCAGGGGTGGAGATTTTTAACTTCCCACCCAGATGGCAAGAGCAATTAGGAGCCTAAATGGGGCCCTGTTCCACCGAGACCTTCTGCAGCTGTATGAGAGGAAGGTGTCAGGCAAGTCCTACAGCAGAGAGTGTTTTTCAGAGAGAAGGAGGAGGGCAGCGACGGGGGAAATATTGTAGTGGGATGGTTTGTTTGACCTTTGTCCATAAATCTTCATTGTCCTTTCTGACAGCATACTTCCAGGCAGGACCTGGGGTGCTTGGGGAAGGAATGGGTTAAAAGCCCTCCAGGCCACGGGCTGCCCCACAGACCCTCCCCACATTGTCCCTTTCCTTATCCCCTGCCCCTGGGGAGATTAGCAGCCAGCAGATTAACCCAGTCTGTGCCCCGCAGGCACGGAGGAGAGAGAGGCTGATCTTTGAATCCCCAAATTCTCAGATGTCCCTGGTCCAGAGGGCTGGAAGGGGAAGGGATGCACAGGGAGAGCAGGGAATATTATTGGGGCAGGTCAGCTTTCTGCTCTGAGAGGTCCATCTCTTGGAGCCTGTGTGCTCCCAAAGGACATCAGCACCCTGAGAGCAGAAGGAGGTGCAGAAGTCTCAGAGATGGGACAGGATTCATCCTGTGGACAAACCTGGAGGTGCACAAGCCAGCGAGGAGCTCACTGCAGGCTGTCAGGTGGAGAAGCTGCTGCCCACAGGTCAGGGAGGGCTCACGCCAAGCCTTTGGTGAGCTCTGGCCTCTCCCAGAAAGCAAGCAATGGGCAGGACCTGCTGTGAACTGGAGCCTGGGAGCCCTCCTTAATGCCCTCAGCAATGCATTAGCAGGAGGGGTGCAGCTGAGCCGCAGCCCTGCCGTGCTAGCAGGGGGCTGCAGGCAGCGGCTGCTTGGCTGAACCGAGAGATCGGGGCATGGAGAGCAAAAGGGAAATTTCAGAAGTGATTTGACTTGGGATTTTCCTATTAAAAACCTCCTAGGTCAAGCAGCCAGCATGCCCAAGCGAAGCAGGTGAGGGTCACAAAGCACGGGAGTGGGGATGGATGGCAGGATGTGGGTGTGCTGCTCACTGGGGTCTTTTCCTGATGGAAAGCTTCGTTATCCCAGGGGAAGCCTGGGGCACGACTCCCATCTCTCCCTGAAGGGATTGAAACTCAGGTCACTCGGGCTGGAGCTGAATCCTGCCCGCAGGCTGTGCTGGGACTCAGAGCCCTCCGCACCCCTGAAACCTCTCCCAGTCGGGCAGGAGCACTCCAGTGCCCACCGAGTAAATGGGGTGGTGGTGACAAGTCCAGTGGTTAAGATATCTCAGCTTCACTCCTTATGCTCATGAATTTTTAAGTGATTGATGCAAAATAAGGCAGATTTCCGGGGAAAGTGCATTCCTATTCATTCTGGAGTTACCAGCTCCTAAAAGATGATTTATTTATTTGTTTATTTTTTTGCTAGTTGACACCAGCAGCTCCAGCAGGGGAATGATGATGGTGGAATAAATTACAGATAAACCACAAGTCCATCAGTTGGCACCAGAAACCCTGGTGCAAGGCAAGGAGAGGAGGGATACAAGACACATCCTCAGAGAACCTTTCCTGCCATACTGAGAGTGAAACCAAAAACCCAAACCCCATTGCTGTCCAGACCAAAGCTACGGTGTATTGCACTGACCTTACACTGAAACCCTCTGTGCCCAGATTAGCCAAGGAGAACCCAATAGGATCTAGAGGAGGTCTAATTTTGCTCTTGAGACCTGAATCCCAGCCTTTAATTCAAATTTCTTCTGCTGAAAAACCATTCAGAGTACTTCCTAAGTTTCCGGGAAAAGGTAGTAAGGGCTCTCAGTTGTTGCATGAGTGATACGGTGGGCTAAACGGCAAAGCCACATGAACCTTTTACAACAGAGCTTTAAACAGCGCACGTTTCCATTTTTAAAAATAGAAATTGGGAGAAAATCATGCAATTTCATTCAACAACTTCCCAGTGTGACAAAATTGAGTGAAATTTGTAGTCACCTCCAGAGAGCAGAAAAAAAATCCTGCTTTTGTTTGTTTGCTTGTTTGGAATCCAAGGAAAAACCTCCAGGATGTCTCCTGGTTCAGGCAGCTCTCCCCCAAAACCCAGCCCCAAAGCACTGGTTTTCCCATGAACCTCATCCATTTCTTTACGGGTTTCACCTGCACTCGGCCAGGCTGGAGGGAACCAGAGACAGAAAAGGGAAATCGATGGATGCGGAGCTGAATGAGCTGATACTGATGAGAGAAGCTGTCAGGCTTCATATCTATCCATCAGATCTGGGCACAGTCGCCACAACACGTAAGTGCTGCTGAGCTAGCAATAGCACGAGGCTTTCAGAGGTATTTAGGAGAATACCCATGACGTGAACGGAGCTAAAACACCCAAGCAGCCTGGGACTGAGTAGGCCTGAGCAAAAGAAGGGGCAGAGACCTGAGGATTGCATGGTACCTAGCAGAGCTGCTCTGAAAATGGTTTGTTGTTGTTACCCCTGAGGATGGAGAAGCCAAAAGGTAGGAGATCCAAGCAAGGACACCATCCAGGGTTACCTTGCTTATTCTGAGCCACAAGAGTGAATTCAGCTATCCCTCACCTCTGAAAGAGCCCCCTACCCCCAGATCCAGCATCTCCTTTTGCCTCTCAATGTATTTAACCAAAACCTTCTTTCATTGATCAAGGCCTGGAATCGATGGGCATCAGAGTGCTACGACACCATCCAAATAAAGATAATACAAACAGCAATAAAATAGCACCATTGATTTTAAAATACCCCATCTAAGGCTTTATAAAGTATTCATTAAATGTCTATTAGGATAAATTGAAAGCATTAGAAACATGGGTAACTGGTTATGCAGATTTGCAAGTGTTTTTGGTTAATTTATAAATGCTACGTCTGCACAGATTGAGAAGCAGGCATTGATAATAATTATTCCAATACACTTTGTTATTCTCTACCCAACTGTAAGCTGAGAAAATCGTACTATCAGCGACAGAAAGCCACCAGCTCCTGTCCCTCCTGTATTTGCAGGAGGTCAATAAGCTAAGGAAGAGGACTGAATTTTTCATCTGCTAAGAGGAACAAAGGCACATTCAGTGAACACTTGACGTGGCTTGGGGAGAACGGCACCACTTCATTAGGAAGGCCCTGATGCTTGCTGATTACACGGTTGTTAATATGGTCGGGAGGGTCACCGTTTTCAAGCACATGGTGCGTTGTATCATTTTCATCTCCTGCAAAGGGAAGCGGTTTTGGTAACAGTGGGGTGTGTGTCATGTATCTATTGGGCCTTTGAGGAGAATGGCAACCCAGGCTCATTTAATGGTTGTCAATCAGCCGCGGGGAGCTGTGACAAATCACCTCTCCGGCAGCCACAGAGGGAGATGCAGCGATCGCCTCCGAGACACGGGGCTTGTAGATGGCCGCAGGAGGTGAAACATCTCTGCCTCAAAGAGCTCGTCAGCTACAGCCCCAAACCCTGAGACGCAGCTCTAGGAGAGCATTCCTGGAGTCCTGGTGGTCTTCTGACATCTGCCTCTGGGGGAGACCCCATCTCCCCGTGACTCAGTTTCCCCACTAGAACCACAGAGGAAGCCCCCTCCCCAGCAGCTGGATGGCACAGAGATGAATAATGCTGAGAAATCCTTGGAAGAACAGCATCCAGCAGCCCATGAGGCTTCATTTCTCCTCTTAGTCCCTTCCCTTGTCCCCCTAGTCTTTGCTCGCCCCCCCTCTCCCCTGCTTCTCCTCTCATTGAATGCTCTGAAAATACCTGGTTCTGTTGCTTTGTGAATTATTAGAGGCATTTACCATAGGCCCTCTCATTAATTATTCACAGCTGTTTTGTTCTGGGGCTCAGATGTAATTAATGGCTCAATTAATATTTAAATATTAACTATTTTTAAAAACCCAAGACATCTCTGTTAAGCTTGTCCATTGAGAAATAAAATGCAGGGCAGGCGAGCCTTGGGCAGGGAAGGCGAGCAGCACGGTGTGGAGTGGACAACTCGGTCCTGCAAGCACAGGTCTACGTGGAAAATGAACCTCAGAGCAGGAGGACAACTTGGTGGTGACCAAGCCTTGTGCTCTCCTGGCTCACAAGGTGAGTGGGAGCAGGAGGTGTGGGGCTGTGCCTTCCTGATGGGTGCCTGATTTTCACCCCTCTGCACGAGCTGCTCTTCATCTGCCTACCACCACCTGCCGGCCCCGAGGTCCAGCCTCTCTCCCTGCACAGCCAGGACTTGCATCCAGGTGAACTGGAGTGGCCCTGGGGATCTGGGGAAGCAATGAGATGATTTTCCATTGGCAGGGCTGCTGGGGACTCTCTCCTGCATGGGCATCTGGTGTTTTCTTATATCGTTGATATTTGGGACTGCTAATTCTACAGGTGCGTTTGTGAGGAATATAGAGACGTGCAAGAGCTTGTATTTCTGTATGATGGAGAATGCAGAGACTGGATCTTGTAAGAGGCAGTCTTTGGAGAGAGGAAGGAGGGGAGAATGGCTTGGTGTTTTGGTTGAATGGGATATTTCAGTTTGGTGATATTATGTTTTGACCTGGCTTATTAAAAAGGGAAGAAAATTTTAAAAGCAAAATAATGAACTGGAAAAAGTTGATTAGGAAACAGAAAATCAAATCATTGTATTCTGGCTGTAATAAACCAGATCTTAATTACCATGAACTCCGCTCATTTTTGTTTGCCAAACTGCAATCTCACCCAAACGGATTTACCCCTTCCCACTCCCCGCTCCAGTGACACCAAAATGTTTCCAAACAGGAGGAACAACCCAGGGGAGTTTTTTTTTTCCCCCGGGTACGGTGCTGAAGTAGTTCCTCCTGCTCTGCCTGGGGTGCTTTCCATTTGTTACACATCTCCATCAGGAAAGGTGATCAGAGCTGGACCCTGCCCTGTGCAGAGCCTCCTGCCCCGAGGCTCGTCCCACCAAGCAGCTCCTTGCCCCCATCAACCTGGTGGTCCACGAGGTCGTTCCCACCTCCCATCGCCTCACCGGGTGAGAGGTTCCCCACGTTTTGTGGTCTCAGCGCCCAGCCCTCTGACAAGAATTGGTGGGGTGGGTTTTGCCCCTGCTATATAAAGCATTACTGGACTCCGGCACCTCCGGGAGGTTTCCGCCAGCCGTCTGCTCGCACCCTGGTAGCCGGCAGCGGGTGATTTACAGCAGTGTCCCCCGGGTGGGCTCTTACTGACGCCCACCTTGCGGGTCGGCTCCGCACACCAACATACACGGCGGCGGCTGAATAATAGATGGCTGGTGCTTTGTGACGGCCCGGTAACCCGAGCCTGGTGGCAGGGACACAGAGCAGGAACAGAGCGGGGAAGCCGCCCGATAATGTGAGCCGCGGCCACCCGATACGCCTGCGAGGCCATCCCTTGAGCACGGTCTGGTGCCCGGCCAATGGATGTCTATGGGGGAGGAAAGGAGAGCCTGGTTTCTTGGGGAGGGGTTGGTGCTCGCAGCTGCGATGTCCCCCCGGCTGTGGTCCCGGCGCTTTCCAGCTGGAGGGTGGTGGGCTTCATCCTCGCCACCTTAACATCCCCCGGGGAACTGGGCATCCTGACCTCCGTGGAGAAGTCAGCACCATGAATCCTGTCCCCTGCAGCCTGCAGTCTCCCTCCGTCCTTCCCAGGAGGAGGGCTGAGAGGCTCAGAAAAGATTTGTTCCCAAGCACAGCAGTTGCTACATCCTTCCCCCATCCCTGGGTGCGTAGGTACCACCAGGGAATGCATCCAGCCAGGAAAAGCTGAGGGCCAGAAGATCCTCAGCGAGCTGTGCCTTCAGGCTGCTGGATGCTGAAAGACCCCATCCAACCACCCAGGGGGTGAGGAGGGATGTCCTAGACCTACTCATACCTGCTAAATCCTGTCGTCCTGTCATGGGGCTGAGCATCCTTCTCCTGTCCCCATGCAACCAGCTATGTGAAGGGAAGAGGAACCACTCTTAGGAGCAGCCCTGCATAACTCATAGGGGACTCTGCCGGGTTGCAGATCCCAAGGAGCGTAAAAGGCTTGGTGTTTCCATTTTTCTGGGACTCTCAGACACCACACAGACACCTCCTGGTATGTCTTGTGGCCCCCTGTGGTTCCACGCCACCGCTGCATGGCCATGATGAGACTGCGGGTGGGCTCCAGGCATCGCCCCCTCTGCAAAATGCACCAGGCACTGCAAGGGGGCCACGCCAGGCAGTGATGCTCTCAGGCAGAACAGCCACGGGGATTGTTTCAGCCCTGCAAGGACAGACAGACGCGGCTGGAGAGCCAACGCCTGGCACTGCATGCTGCTCATGTGCAGGAGATGCTCACCTCCGGACCCGCAGGGAGGGTGCTTCGGTGAGACTGGAATAAAAATCAGCGCGGGTGGCTGAGAGGGGACGAGCGGGGTCATCTCCCACGGGAGACTTCTCTCGCTTAATCCCGACCCATCCCCAAATCCTCCCTCCCCACACTTAAACCCGGCAGTCCTGCCCGCTTCACCCGCACGGATTTCCATCTGCCACCCGGCTCGGGGGGCCGTGCCGCTACCTGCCATGCTCACCATATTGCTGGCAATCTCCAGCTCGCCGTAATTACCGTGTAGAGCTATTCTCC
Source organism: Anas acuta (assembly GCF_963932015.1). NCBI lineage: Eukaryota > Metazoa > Chordata > Aves > Anseriformes > Anatidae > Anas > Anas acuta. The sequence continues at coordinate 6,164,922 of NC_088991.1, forward strand.
CCTCCCCAAACCCGACAGCCGGCAGCTTGTGAGCTCAGCCCGGGCTTGAAAAGCTCTTGGTGGGGCTGCTTTGCTGCAGGCGGTGGCTGCTCCCACCCATCGCACGCGTGCGGGTCCAGCGCCAGACGTGGGGCGAGCAGCGGCGCGGGGACCCGTGGGGTCACCGGAGCCGGCGTCAGCTGTCAGGCAGAGCCGCCGGTGGCCAGAGGGCACAGGCAGAAGGTGGGGATGGAAGCGGGGAGAGAGCCGAGTTGGAGCTCGGGCGATTCGGTGGGATGCTGAGACGGGGAGGCAGCGCCCGGTTCGTACACGTCTTGGAAAGGCAGCTCCTGCGCTAACCTGTGCAAGCACGTACAGCGAAACCATCGAGTCCCGTTGGGAAAGAACAGTTTGGATACGTAGGAAGGCTGGATTTATTTATTTATTTATTTATCTGTTAATTTCTGGGAAGAAAATGAGTTACCTTTTTTTTTACTTCTGAACAAAGCACTGTCTCATTTTGCAGTTATTTACACTTCAGTTGACGTTCAGCTTGCCATTTCCCAGTTTAAAACTAATTAAGAATCAGACCACCCTTTGGACCCCCCCCTCCCTAATCTTCATTCTTAATAATTTCCCCAATTTTTAACATAAAATCTTTGCGGTCAACTCAACCTGGATTTCATGGTTTCGGTGAACATAACTGAAAACTCTTTATGAAATGCAAATCAAGCCAAAGCTTTGCATGACACAGGCTTGGAGAGAAAAAAAAAAAAAAAAAGAAAAAAAAAGGGGGGGGGAAAGGGAAAGGGAAAGGGAAAGGGAAAGGGAAAGGGAAAGGGAAAGGGAAAGGGAAAGGGAAAGGGAAAGGGAAAGGGAAAGGGAAAGGGAAAGGGAAAGGGAAAGGGAAAGGGAAAGGGAAAGGGAAAGGGAGGGAGGGAGGGAGGGAGGGAGGGAGGGAAGGAGGGAAAGAGAGAAAGAGAGAAAGAGAGAGAGGGAGAGAGAGAGAGAGAGAGAGAAAGAAAGAAAAAGAAAGAAAGAAAGAAAGAAAGAAAGAAAGAAAGAAAGAAAGAAAGAAAGAAAGAAAGAAAGAAAGAAAGAAAGAAAGAAAGAAAGAAAGAAAGAAAGAAAGAAAGAAAGAGTTGCATATTTTGAATCACAATTCATTAGGTTTTATTCCAATAAAATGTTTCGCAATACTCTATAAAAGAAATAGAGGGGAGATGAGACAGCATGAGAGGTGAGAAAGAAAACTCACACGGTGGCATCCTGGGGACCATGCTGGTGGGGCTGGTGACACCAAGGAGAGATTTTCCCAGTGGGTCTCAGATGCCACCAGGGCTCTCACATAGGGTTAAATGGTTACTTTGGTCCTGCTCTATTCCTCAGTGCCTCTGCTCAGGAAAATAATAGGTTACATTAATATAACCTATATTAATAGGTTAATGTTGTCCCCCTCTCCCATCCCCTTTCTCACATCCTGCCCCTGGCTCTCTGTACTTATTTTCTGGTTCTTGTCCATAGGCTTTGTAGGGCAGCATCACCCTTTCCACTGCCTTTCCTCTCCAAAGTCCTCAGCAATGCTTTCCACTGCTGCTGGTGATGAGAACAGTGCTGTCAGGCTTCACCCAGCACCACCAGGGCCACAGCTGGGGCTGGAAAGCGGGCACCAGCAAGGAGAGAGCACGGACACTGGTTATGGGTTGCCAGTTTGGGAACATAAAATGCCTATTGAAGGAAGAAGGCCCATGGGACGTGGGATGAGGGGCTATGGGATGTGGGATGAGTCCCTTTGCCCTCCCATTGGACTTTATGGAGGGTCTGGGGGTGGGATGCACAGGGCTCTGTGAAGGTGGGATGTGACAAGCCAAGCACGAAGGAGTCAGAGGCTGGTTGTCCGTCACTGGGAGGGAGGATGGGGGGGGACAGGGCTGCACCCCGACACCAGGACGGCTCTCGGGACAGCCCTCATTGTCCACACACTGCTCCCAGCTGCTCCCCTGCCCATCTCCATAACGTGAGCTGACACGGCTGCTGTGGGCAGGCTGTGGGATGGAAAACCCTGCCTTCAGACCCTCTAATTGGAGGTAACTTTTGCCCTGGGAGGGACCCCATTACCAGGAGACCCCGTGGAGGGTCAGGACCAAAGTGGGGTTTGCTGGCTCCAGACAGAAGTCATTCTCCGAGGCTCCCCTGCTGCCTCAGAGCAGACTTTCTCCCACCCTCTCCCCTCCCACCAACCTCTTTCCTCCTCTCCTGATCAGCTGCTCCCTGACTGGTAAAATGTTTACACTCCATGCAGATTCACAAATCAATTAGAGACACATTTAGCTGACATATGGCTTCTCCAAGTCCATCACCTTGACTGATACAGCCAGAGGGAATAAAAGACACAGGCTGGAGCCCTGGTGTCCCACCCTTATGGACACCAACAGTTTTTAATGACCCCTTTAAATCAGTTCTGCTTGAGGGGTATGGATCAAACCCATTATCCTCTGACATTTATGACCAGGACTTGCTGACTGCTCTGTCCTTCCTGCTTCTGCAAGCCCATCAGGAAGGGTTTGCCCATCAGGAAGCTGGTAATCCTTGCCTTCTGCAAGCATCAGCCTCCACAGCTGGGCTGGGAGACCTGGAAAGCCCTGCTTAAAACAGCCAGCGGTGAGGGAAGGAGAGGGAGGGAATGATTTTTCCATCTCTCTGATGTTTCCTCTCCTCCCTCTGCTTCACCCGCCTGCACCCCATGTGGATGAGGACAGACAGATTGCTGCTGGAGCAGAAAGCAAAGCAAAGCACCAGCTAAAGCCCAGTAAGCAGATTGCAAGGAGAGGGTCCTTTAAACGCTTATACATCACAGAGGATCCTCTGCCTCCCCTGCGTCCATCTGACTTTGCTCTCCATTAACGTACGAGCTAATGAAATGCCAAAAATAATTCTTAAAAAGCTTCCATGGGCTCCTCCAGAGCAGGACCAAGTGCTCAGCTGCTGTAAAAGCAAGGAGAGAGAAGAGAGCTGAGTAGCACAGGGATCCAGCAGGGCGAGAAGGAAGCTGGGAGCCAACAGGGCAGGGGACCATGGGGGGACTGCCGTGTCCAGGCCACCACCCTGCCTGCAGGATTTGAGGCAAAACAGGTGCTATGCAGCTTGTCCTACATACCTGGTATGCCACAAACCCCACCAGGACAGGCTTGGATGCTGCTACACTTCTGTCTCAGCACCCATGGGAGCCTCTGGCAGAAAGAGCCTGGGGAAACTCAAGGTTGACTCCTTGGGTTTTGGAGTCAGGGATAAAGAGGATCTGAGGCCTGCTACACTCCAACTGAAAAGGAGAGATTGGAAGCATATGAAGGAGTCCGACCTGCTTTGGATGTGGTCAGTACTGAAGCACAGCTCCTCCTGGCACCTCGGCTGGTCCCCTTGACACATCATGCAAGTGATGCTGCAAGGAGTAAGTGGGGTGCACTGATTGCTCAGCAGGCTCGAATAGGAAACCCCAGGAATCCTGGAAGTGACTGTGGACTAGCCAGAAGGCAAATATTTTGGGATATCCCCGGAGGAGGAGGTGTCCTGTGCTGAAGAAGCCCCACTGTAGAACAAGCTACCAGAAAATGAGAAGCAATGTGGGTCCTGTTGTGTTGGGGAAAAGCATCAGAGGTGGAAGGCTGCTGTATGGAGTCCTACAAGATGAGTTGCAGAAGCTGCTGAGGGAGAAGGTGAATCGCGTCAGTTTGCAGAAGTGAAAGCCATTCAGCTGACTTTAGACATTGCTGAATGAGGAAAGTGGCCAGTTCTCTATCTCTATGGATTCATGGATGGTAGCAGATGCCCTGTGGGGGTGGTTACAGCAATGGAAGCAAAACAACTGGCAGCACAAGGGCAAACCCATCTGGGCTGCTGCATTGTGGCAAGATATTGCTGCTTGGGTAGAGAACCTGGCTGTAAAGGTACGCCACATAGATGCTCATGTGCCCAAGAATCAGGCTACTAAAAAACATTGAAACAACCAGCAGGTGGATCAGGCTGCTAAGATTGAAGTGGCTCAGGTGGACCTGGACTGGCAACATAAACGTGAATTATTTATAGCCCGATGGGCCCACGATACCTAAGGCCATCATGGCAGGGATGCAACATACAGATGGGCTCATGATCGAGGGGTGGACCTGACCATGGACGCTATAGCACAGGTTATTCATGACTGTGAAACGTGCTGCAATCAAGCAAACCAAGCAGTTGATGGATCCTAGGGGATCTGCCAACTGAGCTGGACCTGCCCAATCAAACCTGTTATGTACTGCAGAAGGGGATAAACTCCCTGAAAACAAACAAACAAACAAACAAAAAAAAAAAAAAAAACATGCTGGGGAAGAGGCAAAGGCAAACCTATGGGTGGGATTGCTTTTGTCCAGGAACCTGAGTGAACTTGGTGGGTAATGCAGAAGAATGGGGAAGTCAAATGTGTACCTACAGGGAGTTAAATGTTGGGTGAGAACAGCCCATGATTTGAATTGTGCTATGTTAATTACTATATAATACTGTATGTATTCACTACTTTGATTGTTATATGTCCTATTAATTAATGGTATCACAGTAATAGTCACTCAGATAATGATGAATGAATTTCAATAGAACTGGAAAAGCACAGCAACACGGAGGAACCAGAACGGGCTTCCAACACCACTCATCATCTCTTCTGCCCTGAAAGATTTTGTGACAGATGGAGCCCGAAGTCAGTCTTCCTAATAGCTGGTATGGTGCCGTGGTTGGGATTTAGGATGAGAATAATGTTGATACCACAGTGATGTTTTAATTGTTGCAGAGCAGTGCTTACACCAAGACTTTTCAGCTTTTCACTCTGTCCTGCCAGCAGGCAGGCTGGGGTGCACGAGGAGCTGGGAGGGGACAGAACCAGGACAGCTGACCCAAACTGGCCGAAAGGATATCCCATCCCATAGGATCCCTGCGTCAAAATTCAGCATTTACCAACCTGGCCACAGCCTGTCGCTCTGCTGGGCTACCTCGAGTGAGGCAGGCACGAGCCTTGGGATGCCCCTCTCACCCTGTCGGTCTCTCCATGAAGATTTGTGCTGTGGTCATACAGAAACACAGACCCAAACACAGAGTGCCCATGCCACCTCCAACCACCCGTGCACCAGCACTTCTCATGGATATTCTGGGGATTTTTGCACCCAGCCAGCCCTTGCAAAAAAAATCCTTATTCTCTTGGGCTGAGCAAAGCCACTCTTTTAGTGTTTTTTTTTTTTTGGGACAGGGAAGGGGAAGCCACCTCTCAAGCCACAGCTCTGGGGCTGCAGCTGCTGCTGCATCGCCCCATCTAGTGGCAAAGGGTGGCCAGAGGGATGTCTGCGGCCCCATTAGCGCGGGGGGGATCAATGAACGGTTGCCCCTCGCCGGGTATTTTTAGCGTGCAAATGTTTCATCCTGCAATATATATCCCCTGGTTGGGGCTGAGCATGGCTCCATTTCCTCCCAGCATTACGAGGATGCCGCTGCAGCCAGACTGACGAGGGACGGGTTGCAATTATAAGGCGAGGAACCACATCTGCGGGGCCCCGTCCGTGAGATGCTGCGCCGAGAGCCCGGGCGCGCTGGTAGTTCCAGTAAAGGTACAATGGTTTAAGTGGAAATGACTGGTATTGATCTTGGCAGGCAGAGACCAGCAGAAGTAAAAATAAGCTGCTCTCAATTAACCCGCATTGATCTGAATTAAAAGAAAAATGGATCAGCCCGAAATAAAATACTAGCCTCTCAAGTCAGGGAGACTAGTGGTGGGCAGCTTTTTAACAGAAACAGGTGTTTGACTCGAGAGAGGAAATGCCTGGTTTTAAAGTGCAGTTCTGGTTAGAAAAATGATGGTACGAGCCTGGATGCTCTTCATCTTTTTCTTTTTTTTTTTTTTTTTTTCTTTTTCCCTCCGTGGATGTCTTCTGCATCATGGGAACCTCGGTTTGCAGGTGGAAAGAGCTGTTTTCAAGAAGCAGGTTTCCATAAGTCTGCCAGAACCTTGTCCCACAGCAGCACCCTATGAATCAGACTGAAGATAGCCCCAGATGAACAGATCGGGGTTACTCAGCCTTGGCAGCCTGCAGACCTTGCTGCCGTGGTCAGCAGAGCAGGACCCAATGGGGGAGCAATGGATCTTCTTCCCCAGAAGCAAGGGAGCTTTTTGAGTAAAAACAAGGGAGAAACAGCAGAAGGGAGAAGCTCAAACCCTTCCCCACTCTCTCAGGGCAGCATTTTGGCAGTCACGAGGCCAATAAGCAGTCCTGCTTTTGCTCACAGGGCCAGATACTTCATCCTGTTCTCCTGAATCCCAGTCTCTGCGCTAAGAGCGCTAAAATCTCATTTGCATCAGTCTAATCAGAGAGCTGGCTGGGAGACTCATGAGGAAGGCAGAGCTGACACATGAGCTGTGAAAGACAACATTGCCTTCCCCTGTGCATTTTCTAACACAGCACAACAGCTCCTGAAGGGCTACGAGCTGCCAGCAGCCCACTCCTTGCTTTATTCCAGGACCACTGAGTGGGGAGGGAGTGAAGACAGAGGCAAGGCTTTGGGCAGAAGGGAATTAATTGTCCACCTCATCAACCCGCTCTGGACTTGAGCTCACGAGCAGTTTGAACCTTGCTGCTTTCCCTGTGGAGAGCTCAGCAGAGGAAGGATCAGGGAGCAAGATGGGGAGCAGACCCTGGTGGGAAACAACACGGAGCAAATCTGCAGTGGGGGTGGGTTGTTGAACCTGAACTAGCTCGAGCTAGTCTCCTCGGGTACAAATAGACCAGACCAAGAAGTGGAGGAAGCACTCAGCCCCTCAGCACTGTTTATCAGAAGGTTTAGCTTCAATGGTAAAGAGGAGGAGGCCCCTGCCCCACTGCTGACATCCCCTGCCCACATCCACGCCTGCCCAGCACTGCCCCGTGTGCCTGTCCTGCTCCTGCTGGAGCCTCTTTCAAGTCCCTGCTCTCTCCCATTTCTCTCAAAGCTGAATTTTCCTGACCCTTAAGCTCCCTCACAATAAGTCCTCATAGGAATCACAGGGTTACCAACCATAATAATCCCTCCCTAGGCAGTATATAGCCCCAAAAACTAGGATGCTGACCTTACCTCCCTTCTTGCTCTGTCTATACCTGTCAGGGTTGTCTCCAGTAAAACATATCAACTGTAGAAAGTCCAGAGATGGAGATAAGATGTCTACAAAAAAAGGGCAAAGGCCAAAAAGGAGGAGGCCAGAGAGGAGATGGGTTAATATGCTCAAATACACAAGGTATTCCTGCCAGGAGAGAGGCAGCAGTTTTGGGGGGAGAGGACAAGAAGCCATGGATTCAAACAGTAGCACCTAAGTTAAACATTTTTAACAAAAAAACATTAACGTGGTTTGCACAGACTGGGAGACCGAGGCCTTGGGGAAGGAGGTGCAGAGAAGGAAAGGGTGCAGAACCCAGGACATATTCCCCGGCGTTCACAGCTCCTTGTCTCACTTTGTAAGCCCTGGACCAGACCTGTCTAATGCGCACTAATGAACCTACCGCCCAAGTGGCTCGGAGAGTGAATGGAGCTGCTCCCCAGGGGCAGCAGGAGAGGGATTTGTGGTGAGGAGAGAAGCTGGCATTGCCCCCGTGCAGATGGATTTGTGTGCCAAGCCTCCGCCTGGGGAGCTCGAAGTGTCTGTTCTCCCGGCTCCCCCCAGCAGGATTTGTAAATGGAAAATATTATTTTAAAGTATTAAAAGTATTTAAAGGCTTTAAAGAGGGAGACACAGATGGGCTTTGAGATTCCCCAGTGGGCAAAGCACCCAGACTGTGGGAGAACAAAACTCGAACATACACATTTTCCAAAATGCTCTCTCTTTGCATGGAAATTCACAGTGCCCTGAGTTTAAAATTCTCTTCTTTCCCCTCCCCAAACTCTCTTGTTTTCCCATAACCTGCAATCTCACCCACCCATCTTCTACTTCTCCCTTCTGCTTTCATCTACCGATGCTGGAACCAGCTAATGGAGAGATTCAGACTCAGCTTCAGGTGAGCATCCACCCCGACAAACCTGGCTCTGAATGTGAGCTCTTCCCACACCGAAGGGGCTTTGGCTGGGGCTGGTGCCTTCAGAAGACCTCTGGAGTGAGTTCAGGAAAGCCCTTTGGGGTGCCTTGTTTGTTGAGACAGCTCCCCAAGTGCTGGATGGGAGGAACCCTTGGAGGAGCCACACTTGGAAGAACCTTAGGAAGGGAAAGGAGGAGTGAAAGCACCATGATAAACACTTTCTGCAAAGGAAACCCAACGCGTGCTATGGGTCCAAAGTGTCCCAAGGAGGTCATTGTGTTACACATGGGTGGCCAAAGCACTCTCAAGCAATAAGTCTCATTACAGTGATTGCTTTTTCCTCAAGAGCCATGAGCAGTACTCTGATACTCTCCAGAGCAAGGTAGGTTGGCAACAGCGGGCAGTGGCATATGTGCAAATCCACTTCTTGGCAATGACTTGCTGATGAGGGATTGAAGCAGAAACAAGGACAATTGGGCTTATTTGGAGGGGGAAAAAAATACTATTTTGAAATGGGATGGAAACTAAGTGAGAGAATTCTCTGGATATCTCACGACCTGTCTGTGAAAGAAGAATAGCCTCCAGCTTCTTTCTTAAACCCGAGCATCAGCACTGCCTAAAGGAAGCCAACAACAGCTGCAGCGCAGCGCACAGCTGGGGAGCGGCCGCCCCCCGGCCCCGCAGCCGAAGGCAGCACATGCCTGAACCCAGCAGATCCCACCCATCCGCCGGGACGGGGCTCACCCGCAAGATGCTCCACAACAAGAATTCTTGGCGAAAACCTGATGCTGACAGCTGAACCATTGCCCTGTTGCAAAGCTCCCCGTCTCCACTCCCGAGGCAAGCTGAGCCACGGTGCCATTCCCCAGCACCCCCTGGCATGCCCACCCAAACTGAACCCCATTTAGGAGCGCTGATACCCCCCAACTCCTCTACCACATCACTCTTGGAGAAGGCAAAGGCAGACAAAGCCATCCCTGGCCTGTGCAAGGCAGAGCCTCGAGGCTTTCCTGTTGGCACGGGCGGTTTAAGGACCTACAGGGGACAGCACAAAACTTCTGGTCCGCACTCCGCTCAGTTTCCAGTCAGTGCCTATGTGAAGTTATGGTATCTACTAGTTGCAAAGAGACACAGAGTCTAACTTGCATCTTGGCACCTTACTCCCATTGATTTCAGATAGGAGGCAGGTGCCAGAAGAGGAGCAAGAAGCGCGCCGAACCGCCTGACTTAGGGCTGAAGTACTGCCGCTTCCCCAAATCGTTGCTCCTACACCATCCAGTCTGCATCTATTTCAGGCACTGATCGTGCTCCCAGGTGTACAATAACTGCTGGGAAAAGAGTGGCCCAGCAGCCTGGAGGCAAGATTGGGATCCAGAGGACCTGGCTTCTCACTGCAGAGAGCAGATGGAGAGCAAGGCTATGGGCAAGTCACCGCACTTCAGAGCTGAGTCTCCTGCTGTTGGTAAAATAGAATTTGCCAAGCACATCTACCTGCTGTGCATCCAAATTCTAGTGTAGATCTGTGTCTTTTCCCTACGTATCTGAGTCCTGGGAGACCCTAGCAGAGGAAAGGAGCAGATATGAATGCCATTTCCCAGAGGTGCCAGCCGCAGAGGCTGCTCCATGCCCAGCCCAGACAGTGGGACTGGTCCCTGGCTCCAGAGCTCTGCCTTTCTCCCATGTTGGCTGCTTTGATTTGGGTGCTTGGGCTGCCTTTGGAGACTTTTTTTTTTGGAGAGCACTTTTATTAGGGAAGCCCTGTAATTTTTCCGTTTTGGAAGAACCCCAAATGGGCTTCCCGGCAAAACTAATGTGCAGGCGCTCGGCATTAAGCACTGAGTAATCCTGGAAGTACAGACCTGATGTCTCTACAGGCAGCAATAAACTTTTCAGCACAATACTGTAACCTCAACTCTTCCTCCTTTAATGGCTTTTCTCCATGCCATTAGCATTGCTGCAGAACTTTAGGTGTATGGCATGCGCGCATGGGCGCACACCGGGGCAGGGTCTTGGGTGTCAGGGCTCAGGTGCAGCCATTCCTCCAGCCTCCTTGGGGCAGGAAGGCAGTCTTTAGGGTAAAACGCACAGAAATCCTGGCCAGGCTTTGGGTATTTCCTGCCTTTAGTCTGCAGGATACAATGGCATTGTGCTAACCTGGGAGCAGAGGAAGAGGATGGGGCCTTGCACCAACATCTCCTGGCTGCTGTGAGCAGCTGCCATGGACCAGGGACAAGTTTGGGGTCTGAAGCTTGGTGTGGCTTCAGGAATACTAAAGAGACCCTGCTCAGATGATGTTAACAGGTCGTCTTGTGCTGATCACGGCCTCCTGTCAAAGTGCAGCATGCCAGGGAGCGCAGGACTTTGGGGTTAGCAGCTCATTGCCTTGTGACACCTCTGGCAGCGGTGCCAGGGAACATGTCCCCGAGAGCCTGCAAGTCTCATGTGGTGACACAGCCAAAACACATTAGTTCAACCAGAAACAACATCTGAAAAACATGATTTCAGCCCAGCTTCTTCCTGCTCAGTGTGGCGACCTAGTTCCAGTTAGACGGATGGAGACGGGAGCTGGAAAACCAGTTTCCAAGCACGGATGTACTGGAGCATTCCCAGCTCAGTTCCCATCTTGGCTTCCTGCTGCTCGACCCACTGGTGGCTCAGAGGGCTGTGGAAGAAAAGATTCAGGCCCCGGAGAGCCCTGCGTCAGCTCAGCTGGCTCCTCCGTGCAATTAAAAAGCACTACGGGTTGGCTTGGAGGAAGAGCCAGCGCCTGGACCAAGTGCAAATTGATGCGAGGAGGAAGGGGAGTTTTGTGCCACTCAGCAGCCTGAGCAGCCCCGACGTGGAGCAGCTGGGAAGAGCACGGGGCTGGGGTCTGCTCTGCTTTTCTCTAATTGCATTACGTTACACGAGACGGGGACTGGGGGAGTCTGCCGTGAGCTGGGCAGTGTCAGCAAGAGGCCAGAGGGAGGTCCAGACCCCGGCCTGCCTGAGCAAATTGGTGTCCGTGGCCCTGTGAGAAGGGAGATTGCGAGTGGCACTGGGGCACTGGATCGGGGGCAGATGCGTGGGAACCTGCCTCAGCAAGTTTCAGCTCTCAGATCCTTTTCTTCTCAGTAAAATCAAAGATATAACACTTCCCTCTGAAAGCAGACTGAGTTTTCTGTCTTCCACTCTCTGAAAAAAAAAAAAAAATCTAAATTTTTGGAAAAACAAAACAAAACAAAAAAAACCCTCTAGGGTCACCCAGGACATCAGGGTTGTCGCCTGGGTCTTTGCATACAATCCAGCTCCTCCACCTTGTGCAGGATCTGATCCTGCTTCTGGTTCTCGGGTCCCTTGTCCTCAGGTCTGCTAGGAAGGAGGATGAGTCCAGACAACCTCAGGAGACCAAGAGCAAGAGAAATACTTAGAGATGTTTCAAAACTATAGACTCCCAAAAGCTGGGGAGCCACCCTTCTTCCTCCTGCCTGCCTGCAGGTGAGTTTAGACAACACGAGGCACCCACCTAAATTAACCCGGGATGACCAGCACTGCCCGTGTGCTTCCCAATTTGCTTTGGGCTAAAGCAAAATCTCACCCCAAATCTTTGAATTTTTGCCTTTCCCAAAAGTTTCAGATTCAGGGATAAAAAACAGTGTCCCTGGGACAGGCAGCTCAGAGGAGGAGCTTTGGGATACTTTGGGAAGATTCAGACCTTCCAGAGCTGGTGGGTGGGTGCAGGCAGGGGGAGGAGGCTGGTGGGCCAGCCCCAGCGCTCAGCATCAATTCTTCTTCCTTGTGGGCACCAAATACAAACATAAAACACACACTTGTGGCTCGGTGGCTCTCAGCTGCTCTCTACCACGCTCATCCCTTCCTCTTCCTCTCAGCCTTCCTCGGCTGGCGGATGGGGAGGGGATGGATCCAGACCCTACCCGTCCCACCGCGACCTGCAGCCACCGCAGCTGCCTCCCAGCTGTGCCTGTCAGCCCCGCAAGCGGGCAGGGAGGGGGTTTTTCTCCAGTCTGGAGCAAATAAATAAATAAGTCTTCCCCAGAGCTCCCCAAAGGTGCCATTAAGGAGCAGAGAGTTAGTGATTAGTGGCAACAGGAAAGGGGAAAAAAATTATAAACAAAGAAGTCATCGTCTCGTCCGTGGGGAGAGCACTTCTAAAAATCCTTTAACAGGGCTCATTAAATATACATGGCCTCGGTGGCTGGCTATACATCCTGATTAGCCCATGACTTCAGCTTGTGGAGTCCAGGGTGTTTCTGCTCCCCGCCGAGGAAGCAGAGGCGGACGGGCCACCCTGGGCAGGGTCCGTGCCGTGCGGGGACGGCTCGGGGCTCCTGCTGGTGAGCACGGTGTGATGGGTGCACGCACGAGCTGACGCCTTGCAGGGGGTGAAAAGGGGCCAGCCTGGGTGCGAAACACAGCGAGAAGGAAACCAGCAAGGAACAAAAGGCTCCAGAGAGCCGCTGCCACGTGTGTCCCTCAACCTCCAAAAGCCACGGCCACGACGTGCATCTCGGGGAGGGGGAAGCTTTGGGGAACCTCACCCAGTGGTGCCCAAAGCCACGGGGCACAGCGAGGAGATGCTGGGGGATGCCGTGCACCTCCTCACTGTGTCCCAGCTCCCCAGGGCTGGGTGGCCAAAGTGTGTTTGTGTGTGTGCTCCCTGCCCTCCATCCTTCCTCGCTCTTCCGCAGAGCAGGCGGCTCACCCACTTGCTCAATCAGAGGAGCAGTCCAAGGCCTCTTCCTCGCCCCCCTTCCTTTAAGGGTATTAATATTTTATTACTTTTCATTGGAAGAAACATGCAAATGAATGCGTGTGGGAAGGCCCTGGAGTCTTCCAATGTTAACAAAACAAGTAAACAAGGATTGTCCTCCTTACGAGCGATGTTAACACAATATACAAGTGTTGTTCTACAATCGATAACCTCATAGGAAACTCTGGTGGCTGGAGGCTCTGTTACTACATTAGCTCAGATTGTCATTAAAAGGGTTTCTGCTTTGCTGATCAGGTTTATTTTATTTTATTTTATTTTATTCACAAAATGGAATAAGAATTTCTTTCAAACATTACAGTAGGCTCAGAGAAACACAGGGCTGCACAGGACCTCGTGGACCAATTCCTAGCATCTCAGGAGCTGTCATAAAATTCCCAAACCCTCCCAAGGAGTGGGGACATCTTCCACCCTAAGACTACACTTCAGCAGTAAGGCTACAGAGTCGAGGCAAAGCTGACTGTAGCTTCACTGCCCTAGATAACCACAGTGTAGCAAGAAAACAAGCAGCAGAAGAGCTTGAATCCATCATAAACGCTGTCCTGATGTCTCTGCTTGGAAAGGAAGAGGAAACCAGGAATCCCTGCACCTTTGCACATGGTCTTGTACAGCTCTATAAAGCTCTTACCCAGCTTGGCTGCTGGCAGGAGACATGCTGAAGTGGGAAATTTGGAAAGATGCAAGATCTGGATTAAGATTTCCTTACCAAGCATCCATGTCAAGACACCTGGGTGAGAAGGATGTGAGATTTATTGCTGTCAAATTCAAGCCACTGATCCCAAGAAGGATCCGATTGAAAAGCCAAAGTCTCACGCAATGGGAACCTTTCCAAATCAGATAAGTTAATGTCCTAAAAACGATTTGCCAATTTGCCAAAAATCATAATTATTGCTACATGCTATATATGGGGTCCATGACAGTTTTGCGTAAAAGTATAAGCAAATAGGAGCATGGCATCAGAAAAGAGAAGAAAACAAATACAGCATCCCCTTGCAGCACAATCGAGTTAGACATTAGTGAAAGCAGGAGGTGTAGGTGCCAAGCAGCCTGGAAGACTGGGTTCTGTATGTTTCTTAGGTTTGATCTCGTAAGAATTTGTAAGATTCATAAGGAAAGGGGGCTTCTGAGGTCTTGTTGCTCTAACTCACGTAGCACAACACGGCAAGCTTTCTTTCATTACACTATTTCAAATTCCTTCTGGTTTCAGTCGTCCCTTTGTGAATCTTGTGCATTAAAGTTGGAAATACTGCACGTGAAACCTGGCTCTTGTGGCTCCTCCTAAGAAGCAGCAACTGCACCAAGCAGACGGGATGCTCAGGATCAGCACAGCACTCGTGGCTCCCCGTGATCGAGATAGTCCCTTCCCAAACCCAAATCCCATGTCTCACTCAATCACTTCCATAAGCATCTCCTTTTGAAACAGCAGCCTGTTTTTCTCACTCTTCAGCCCGGCCTGGGCCGATGGGTAGAGTAATTATGTTAATTCTGCCATCAAAATGATTAGCCATTCCATTTCAGCCAAGAAAATGCTGGAAATTGGCTCATGATTTATTCTGCACTCTTATTTCATCTCATCCTTTTAACACGGCACTTGGGTCTCCCTGCAGCTCGCTGGCCAATTAGTCGAATCAAAGGAGACACGTAGAAATGCAAGCCTTAAACGCAGCTCTGGCCCAGGCATTGGCAGGATCTGGACGGATCCGTTCCCCAGGCGGTTGGGGAAGTGACATCTCCCGTGCCCTGGAGACCCTCCACCAGGCCAGCCTTCATCGCCTTCCTGATCAAGAAATCGCCTCCTTGGGGGTCAGGCAGCTCTGAAGTTCACGAGTTTCACTGTGAAGTGGAGAATCTCTGAGCTTGGTCCGAAGATGAAAGAGACTGGTCTTTCACCACCTAAAACAGAGATAAAACCACACAAATAGAAAGCCCAGCTGGAGGCAACCAGAAATAACTGAGGCTGGAAGGGGCCATGCGCTCTCCGGCACCCCTGCTCCCGGCCGTGCTGCGGCCACAGCATTTTCTCTAATTTGTTTTCAAGTGCCCCCCATGGGATCTCCAGAGCTTCCCTGGGAAATGGTCCATGGCCTGACACGTCTCTTTGTCAAGACATTTCCCTGGGCATTTCGTTTTCAATTAAAAGCCCCATTCTTCTTCGTTGTGTTCCCCTTATGCCCTGACATTTCCTCTCCCTCTCTGCACACGCATTTCGTTTGATAGCAAAACAGAGAAACAATTCCGTGTATCATCCATCCTGAGCACCACAAACCTGGTCCTAACAGCCTGACTGCCATCTTTCCCTGCTCCCTCTGGATTTTTATTCTGATACATTAAAATTTGAGGTGCTTTCCTCATCTTGAGGCATGTGAGATCAAGAGGGTCTCCTGGCGATGCCCAGAGCCACCCTCCTGTCTGCCATGCCCTTAGCAAACGCCTCCAAAGCCAGTCTGTTGGCCTGCTTTGTCACCATACATCATATGTGTGACTCTTGTAACCCATGGCACTGCCCCAAGCACATCCTGAGCCTGCACAGCCTGGTTATGGGGTGGGAAGGACTCCCCCTGCCCCAAGGCGCTGAGCTGCAACCTGCTGACACGTCCCTGGCCAGAGCCGCAGGCTGCTAAGTGGAAGTGACTCCCAGTTTCTCCTGGGGCCACCTCGCCATTTATCTCCATGAGAGCGGTGACATCCCGGACTGTGATGCATGAGGCATGCCACGTCCCCCTGCACCACCACATCTCTGTGTTTTCTGCTTTGCTGCCTCTCCCAGGGGACACCCGTCACCGCCGGGGCGCACTCAGCCCTGCAGGCAGCAGCGCTTCCTGGGAGAAAACACATTGCTTGCGTTCTCCCGAAAATAAATAGGCAAATAAATAAAAACGCACAGACAAGTCAAAAAGTCCAACGGCTGCTTTCGAACTGCCAGGTTTGCTCCCTGCAGTTATCCAGGTGCCCTGGATAATGGAGCAGCCCCATCAAAGTTAACACGGCTGTTCATGTGTCACAGACATGGCACTCAGGACTTTTAAATTAACCTTGCAATCAACCATTTGGGGGGCGAGGAGAGGAAGGGAAATTGACCTCCAAATAGCATGAGATATAGGAATTCGGGCACTGATTTGGATGGTAACACCTTTCCCAAATTAAAATAGTACAGGAAGGTGGTGAGAGCAACATCCCTCCACGCCACAGCCCTGAACTCCTCTGCTCTGGAGCCAAGGGCCATAAATTACCTACAAGTGACTTTTCTCGTAAATGGTTTTAATTTTTGTTTTTATGTTCGAAGGGGGAACTGCACGATCTATAACACAACAGATTGCTGCTGGTTCTCCCACAGAGCTCCTGGGCATCTCTCAGCCTTTTATATTCCGCTTTCCCATTAATGGGCAGCCCTAAAGCAAAGCCGAGGAGGCTCATTGTCGGTCAAGACCATTCCCAAGACCGAGCTGGAGACGGACAGGGGCAGCCAGTGTCCAATAATTGCCTCTTCCACCCCACAGCAGGAGGAAGGAGGTAGTGAAATCCTAAAGGGAGATGCAGCTGCACCTGCCAGGGTGTTCCCCAAGCATCTAACACCTCCTCCAGGCTCAGCTCCTCCTTGCAGAAGTTTTCTGGGAGTCAGCTCTCCAGGGACACAAAAATCAGCTTTGAGCCTTTGCTCCACACTCCCATGCATCCTGAAACACCATCGTACACCAAGGCAGGTGTATGCCAGGCCCCCTAGACCCCATCCCATGTCCCTGCCAGCTCCTCTGCTGCCTGCAGGCGGCTGTCCCACACAGTGCACTGGGCAGTGGAGGAGCAGAGCAGCTCCTTCTCCACTAACGCCATGGAGGAGGTGTGTGCAGAAAAGCAGGGAGGCTGAAAAAGCTTCACAGTGCCTGGGATGCTGCTTCCTGAGCATGACCAGCCCTTTTGGGAGGAAGACCTCGAGGGGATAGAGGCGAGGGGGTGGGGAAGAGCCCACCTCATCCCTTTTCAGGAGCCATTCATCTCATTTCGAACAGCAACATGTTGAGTTCAGGCATCTGGAGTTGGACCGAGGAGGCTGGTAACTCCTGCTCCTCTGTCTCAGCTGATTACCGTCATTATTTGCATTTCCTCCTGACCTTGCCCTTCTGCAGGGTCTGTATCCAGCCTCCACCACTCTAATTTCCCTGTACTATTTCTCACGTCTCTGCTTGCCAGCTTCCGTCAGGACACCCCAGTCTCCCACCAGCACACACACCTTGCCTCTTGTGCTCCCTCGGGGGTTCTGGCCATGTGTCATTTTATCTCGATACAAAACCAAAAAAGACCCCCAAAAAGGCCCCAGAAGACGAGCTGCCCCCATTGCTCATCCACCCCTCCCTCCTCTGGAGGCCACCAGCATTTGGAGATCCACCAGGATGGTCGGGGGGATGAAGCAGCTGGCATACATGGAGACGCTGGGCAAGCTCAGCTTCTTTCCCTGGAGAAACGAACTCCAAAAGTGGGATCCAAGTGCTCTGAGATCGTAGAGAAGGTGGACCCAGGCTCCCCAGGCGGTGCTGCAAAAGGGCAGTGGGCATGAGCTGCAGTGAGGAAAGCTCCAGCTGGAAGGGGGAAGCAGGAGGGTGGCCCCCAGCCTCACAGAGCTCCCGTCCTACGCGCATTTTGCGCAGTGGCAGGGGGAGACGGGTCAGGAACTGAAGCTGACTCGACCCAAATTCACTTTACGCCTGATGGACTTTGTGATGGAAAGGCTGTCCTGGGGGCAGCCTCGTCCCTCATCCCGTGGTTTCCGACAGTTCTGCTGCATTTGTGCGCTGGGTCACAAGAGGGAGCAATTGCCCCATCTGTCCTCCCCCGGCTGCAAACCGCCTCGGACCCCGGCTCCAGGGGCTTGGGGCTGCCTGGATCGGGCCGGGGGTCTCGGGGCAGCACCCAGGAATGTCCCTGCTCCCAAAATTTCGGGGCTCAGCAAAGCCACAGGGAATGAGCATGCCTTTGGCTGCATGGTGTGGCCGCGCGTCTCCGTGCCCGAGTGCCCCCAGGTTTCAGCAGGTACCTGAGAAGCCACTGGGGATGCAGGCCTCGCAGCCTGGTATTTTGGGATGCGCCTCCTAACTCTCCCACAGACAGTGGATGCCCATGGCTCAGGGAATGGCAGGAGTGTTCGGGTGTCTTCCTGCAAGCACCATAGCAAGGAGGAGACAGCGGGCCAAGGGCATCACGTATATGGCCACGAAGAGGCTGAGTGTGGCTTCTTCCAGGCACCTGCTGTGTCTCATGCCAGCCAGGGTGCTCCCAAGCAAACCACTTCCATCAGAAAATGGTGTTCACTTCAGCTGGAGCTGTTCCACCCCTCCAGCTCTCTCCTCGTTAAAAACATTTGAGAGCGGTGGACGTGTCCCTTTTTTCCAGAGGCACATTCTTCTTAGGACAGCTTTTCCTCCCGAAGTTGATTGACACACCAAAGTGGCCTGGTTGGAGCGTGCAGCTCCAAAATTGTCATTTGGCCTCCCACTTCCTGAAAGTGCACATCCAGCTGGGAAAACTGTGAGAGAACTCCTTTCTCAGCAACTTTGTCCATCAGTGGCCAGGCCAGCGACTTCCCTCGCTCCCCATCCAAGCCAGCAGCACAAGGCAGGGCTGCCCAGACCCCTTGCCCCCCGTGCCAAATATTTTGTGGAAGTTCAGGGCCACCCAGCACAAAAGCAAACAGCATGAAGCCGCAGCTGTACAAATATCTGGGACCCCTGGCCAGAACCCTTCCTCCGGGATCCCTGAGACCTCTCAGCGTGTGTGTGGCAAGGGAGGAAGAAATGCTCGAGCCTCCCCCCCCATTCCCAGTGGGCTCCGGAGAGGGAGCAGCTCCATCTTCTCTCCCATGGAGCTGCATCTGGGTCTGGGTTTTTTTGGACACAAGCAACCCTTGTGTCCATCCCTCTGTCCATCACCTCTGAGCCATCAGCCTCCTGCACATGGGTCCAGCCTTTGGGCAATGCCCACCACCACCACCGCAGGGTAGATGAATGGAGGGGATGCAGGAGGGTCTGGGAGTCTCCTGAGCAGCAGAGAGGCCGTGGATGTGCAGCAGGAGCCCTGCGAGTTTGGAACGAGGCCCTGGGTTGGATCTGTGAGGCAGCCAGGTGCTGGCCCCCCAGCTCTGGAAGAGCCTGTGACCACCTCACTGGGACCACTGTGGGTTGAAAGAGGTGCTGATGGCTGATGGAGCGGGGCCGGAGGGGATGAAGCATGCAGATCTCAGGATCTGGTTGTCCCGTGGCACCTGCACAGGAATGATCAGGTCCAGAACTTCAGTGGGACTCCCCAGCAGAGCCCCAGCAACATTTGCTCCATGGGGCAGCACGCAACCTCTCATCCCTTCCTCCGCGAGACCCCACAGCTTGGGACGGGAGAAGAGCTGGGTTTTCCCAAGCTGCCCTCACCTGCTGGGCAGCCAACGAGGCCGAATGTCCCCTGCGTGAGCAGCAGTGCCTCCGAGCCCTGCTAACCACACACACAAAGCCCCAGAGTCCCATTTCCCTGGCTGGTCCTTCCCGTCCCCACCAGCTGCCCCGACCGCTCATTCCAGGCATGTTTCTCATGGCCGAGGAGGAATGCAAAGCCCTGGGGTGTTCAGGAGACCAGCGCAGAGCTCTTCCAAAAAGGGACAGCGGGTGATGTCAGCGGAAGCGTATTTTTAACCCGCATTCGAATGAAAAGGAAATAACTCGGAGGAAACGCATCAAAAAAAAAAAAAAATCCTCCTGACAATGAAAAGCCCAGATTTGCTTTCAAGTTTTGCTTTTCCCAGGACACTGACTGCCTCCTGCCCTCAGCCAGGAGGGGAAAGGGAGAGCGAGGGAGTGACAATGCTGCCCGCGCGCCCTGCAAACAGGATGCCTCGGCTATATAAAGATCAGGGGGCGGTGGAGCGGGACTTGGGACGTGCCAGGGGCTTGTGACAGCCCGCGGGCCACTGTCCCTCGTGAAGACGGGCACGTTGGCTGAGCCACCCTGCACAGAGCGGGGCAGGTCCGATGCTGTACAAGCCGCCAGACCTCCCCTCAAGGCCAGCAGAAAGGTGCCTCCATGGCAAGATAAAGCCAAGGGAAATAAGGGAGATGTTTCTGCAAGGAGAAGCCTTCACACATTTTTTTTTTCTGCCAAGCTATAGCTCAGCAGACAAAAATCCCCACGGCAAAGCCTGCTGCGGAGTCGGGGGTTCCCAGAGCCTCGATTGCCATTGAGCTCCCTTCGCCCCAGCAGGATTTAGGCCGTCATCCAGCAGGGCCCAAATTTCACTCCGAGGGAAGGCTGCTAACTACAGGTCTACCACTGCCCCTGGCCGAGGGCATCCTTTTGGTGGGGAGGAGGCAGTGGGAGAACTTCTGCTTGCTCCAGAGCGTGGGACATGGGGCACACAGCCCCACTTGGTTGTGGAAGGGCTTTCATTTGTTGAAATCTCTCCCAGAAAGGCTCGTTAGCACCACCCAATGCCCCATTTTCTGGAAGGTGTGTGGTTCCCGGGGAAGGAGAGGGAAGGAGGGAGGTGTGGGACCCTGATGGGGGTGTCTAGCTGTGGCCCCATGGGATAAAATGTGCTGTGAGGGAGCACAGGGAGTGGATCCCCCCCCAAAATCATCACCCTGGTGGCGTGCAGGTGGATCTGCGCACTGTGCTTCAACAGAGAACCCAAGGCAGCACCGAGTCAGGGCTGAGGGTCAGCAGCCAGGCGGTGAGAATGCCCCATGAGCTCCAGGGGGGCACAGATGTCCCCAAGATGCTTCCAGGGATGGATCCGCTCTTCCCACCCGAAGAACCCCCTGTGCTGTATCCACCTGTGATCCGCGAGGGGCTGAGCCCTGAGTCCATGCAGCCCAGGTGGACCTGACCTCTCCAACCTGCTCCTTGTTCCCCATCCTGATGGGAACAGCGTTCCCGGGCATCATCCCATCCATGGGGCTCTGCCTGCCTCCTCCTTATTTAATTATCCCAGGGCTGAACTCCGTCCAGAAGCTCTTCCCCAGACCTGCGTAGGGGAGTTATTTTTAGGCTCTGGGTGGCGGAGGACAAGAAGAGCCTGGGCTCGGCCGCAGGAAAGCGGAGCTTAGCGAGGCAGGAAGGAGCTGGAGGGTGGGTGCGAGGAGCACTCCCTGCCTGCAGCCACCGCGGCTCCTTCCTCTGTCATACGCTGCCAGCTTCCCAGAAACGCTGCCCAAAGGGACGATGCTCGCCCGCTCACCCCTGCTCACACGGGAGGGCAGCGCCAGGGTCCGTGTCCCCTCCTCAGCCCACATGCACACCAAGCAGATGAATTCAGACCAGACCTGCTGGTATTTATTTCCTGAGGCAGACACGTGTCTGATCCATTCTGCGTGAATTTCTTCTTTCCTGCCCCGTATTTCTGGGACAGCCTGCTTGCCTCAGTGGTCTGTCTGCCTCCAAAATCAGGTGCCTGCCTTTGCTGTGTATCTGAGATTTCTGCAGGGAGATTGAATGTGGCATGGGACTTGGTGGTAGATTTACTTCTGTTTGAGGCAAGAAGCTGGGATTTCGTCCAAGTCTTTCTGAGCTACCTCCGTGACACCCCTGCAGAAGAATGGTCCTCAGCGCTCAGGAGCTCATCTCCACCCATGGCTTGCAACCAGGCTTGCTGACATGCCACGCACACAGCAGCAACCAGGCAGACCAACCTCTGTCCGCAGAGCAGATTTTTCCCTTAAGATAAAGTTTTCCAGCCCCCCAAATTTACTGAAATCCTGACGTGGGGAAATTGTTTCCAGGCTTGCAACAGTGAGTTCCTTGGGTTTGGTAGTGCCGGGTGGGAGAAAAGCAGCAGGGCCAGCTGCTTTGCTGGGACGAGCCCTACCTCCTGCCCTGCAGGTATTCCCACAGCCTCCCCCGGCTTTGATGGACAACTTCCTTCAGGCTGAATGACACTTGGGGACCCACCAGGGTGTGCGAGGGGTTTCAGGGACGGCTGACCCGGCCTCCACCCTGCAAGAGCGACAAGAAAGAGCCCTTGCCCTCTTCTTCGTCCGCCTCCGCCCCATTGCCCAGGGGAGCCGGTGAACCCTGTCCCTTGACCTGTGGAGGAGGAGGAGGACGGCAGGACCCGTGGAGTTTGGCTGCCACCGGCCATCCCCCCGGGGTGGCAGGCCACCCCCAGCACTCGCCGCCCCGCATTGTGCGGGGAGGAAGGGGCACAGGGATGGCCCCATCCCGCCGGCACCGTGAAAGCCGCCTTTGTCACGGGGCTGTCACCCGGGGCGAGGCGTCGTGGCCTCTGGTTTCCAGGACAACAGGAGGAGGAGGAGGATGGGGAGGAAGGTGGGAGACGGCAATGAGGAAAATTCGGACAGCGGGATGCTGAAGCTGAGCCCTGATTTGCAGCAAAGCCCAGTCTGAGGGGAGCGGGAGGGTCAGGATGTGGCCCCTTGGCCCCACTTATCCATACCCCAAGACTGAGCGCAGTGTGCTCCCTTCTGCTTGCACCTCTTGGTCTCAGACCCAGCCCTTCCATCAGGTTTCAGGGGAGCTCAGAGGCGTTTTCCTGCCTCTTTGTGCCTGTGTCAGATGCTGGCAGCCCCACTTCTGTGGACAGCTGCGTGGTGATGACGTGCCCATGGAAATGGCTCGTTGCTTGTGAGTAACTCCAGGAGCAGCCACGAGTGATGAGGTGCTGCGTATGGTCCTGTAGCACAGTCAGAAAGGGAGGGTGGCAAAGAGATCAACGGGCTGGATATTACAAAATACAGACATATATATACCAGTTTCTCAGTGAGATCTCTCAGCCTTTGGGATTCTCCTCAGGGGGAATGATGCTAATCCTTCCCCATGGGCTATTTCAAGCAAGGGTGGCCTAGTTGCCGTAGCTGTTCTTGCTGGTTCTAGCTCTGGGGATGCTCTTGTTCTTCCTTGGGTTCAGGTGAGGATTACATTATACCTGCACAACACTGCTGCTGATCTCAGAACTCTGCTCCTGCTCTCCTGGGTGCTCTTCTAAAGCAAAACGGCTTCAAATGCTGGGGCCTGGGGCCATGGGATCCCGTACAGCATTGGCAAGAGCCAAAAGGGTCACTTGTTACTTAGGGAGGAACCAACAGGGACCTCGGACTAGAGCTTTGTCATTCCATGGTGACCATCGTGTCCATGGAAGGACAGCATTTGGGTCTTTTGGGATTACTTTTGGTCATGGAAAAGAAAAGGTGAACTGGGACTCTTGCTTGCCTTCCTGGTGTGTTACTTTCTTTTCTCCCCTCAGCATCAGCTGCCAGCATATGGGAGCATGGCAGACTATTTAAGGAAAACACCCAATAACATTACAATTACTTACCATAAAAGCCTCGTGCTTCCAATAACAGCCCTAATATTCCAGGCACGTGTCCAGCAAATTCAGATTTTTCCTTACCTGCCCACTGCAGGACTCACATCCATCACATCCCAGCAAACATCCAGGTCTGCCGCTGTAAAGCTGCACGGCTCTGGAGGACCTCAAAACCGCTGTCCCATCTGCCTGTAGCGGTGACGGTGGCGAAAAAGATCTTTCATCCCTACTGGCAGTCATCTGTGGGGACCTACAGCAGCTTGCAAGCAACGGTCAGCATGCAAGAAGCCAAGTTAAAACCAAATATCCACTTGTGATGAGCTCAGCCTGCCCCTGGGTGGTGGCACCTGCCCAGCTTTGGCTACGACTGCAGCTGCAGCATGGCCAGTGTCAGATGAAGACAGGGGGCCCAGGGAGACCAGATGCCACTCTCACCCCCTAACACAGCCACCCTGATGCTGGAATGAGGCGGAAACGGACAAATGGAGAAAAAAACAAAAGGGCTCATAAATGTTTTTCTTGGTCAGATCCCATGAGCCCCATCAGCAGTATCCGCAATGGCTTTTACAGACCAGGCTGGGCAGCATGATTTTGTTCAAGTGTTCCCAGGGAACAAAAAAACATCACGAACATGTGTCTTGCTGAAAACACTCCCTCCGATACGAAATCATGATTGTTCACCAGCAAAGTTACTTGTGGGCTTGGGAAATAATTCACGAGCAGAGGAGATGGTGTAACAGGATGTGGGCATCTAATCTCTCCGTACCAGGAGACAGTCATAAGCACTGGCACTTACCCAGCAGTCAGCTACAATTTGTTTGCACACAGGGCTTGCTGGAAAATTGCATCCAGCCGTCCAGTTAATAAAAATCATCTTCACACAGCTCACCGGCAATGTTTGCTGAATGAGAGATGGCTGCTAAATTATTCACTCTGCACCATTGGAGTCTCAGCGGTGGAAGAGAGGGAAGGAAGATTTCGCTGCTGCTAGTCATGTTATGCTGTCGATTCATTCTCAGGGCTGGGAGTCTACCATCTGGTACTAAACTCACCAAGAAAAATGAGGAAGGAAAAAAAAAAAAAAAAAAGCAGCATTTTTAAGCATTGATTGCTCATCGTACAGCAGCTCTAGAGAACATTTTCTAACATTCATGAGAAGTACGAATCCAGAGAGAAGTGCAGAGCGGAAGGGATAATATGCCATTTAGAGTATTCCACCTACACAGATGTAGAGGCAATATATGAGGGCACAAAATCCCATTCTGCCTATCCAGTTTGGTACACCGAGGTCAATGGAGAGGGTAGATGTAACGTAACCTCCTCGATGTGTCCCTGGGACACACTTTGCTGTCACTCCAAGCTCTCCTTGGCTGCTGAGCTGCCTTTCAGCCCACTTGGATTGTGATGGATTTTAACCCTGACGAGCAATTTGGAAGGAGATCAGCATGATGGGAGATCCTTGTTCCTCGCTGCACAACTGGAAATGCCCAGAGAGGAAGCGTGGAAAAATTGCTGCTGGAGATTCCAGGCCAGCTGCTTTGGTGCTCGCAGTGGAAGAGTTCTGGTGGAACTGCGTGGCTCTGGATGCATCACCTGTGTTTGGAAACACACCCGACCCTGCTGCACAGCACGCTGAGCAGTTCATTTTATCAGGAGCCAGACGGAGGAGATGCCTTGAAGAGCAGGACGGAGCGTGTCCCCGCAGGCAGAGCTGCAGAAGAAGAAGATAGAGCACCTTGGCTGGATATGAAAGGCCCCAGAAGAACAAAAGAGGAGGAGGAAACAAAAGTCTGGGGATGACAGAGGCTGGCGTTACACAGGAAGGTGAAGAAGGAGCTTGAATCAGGTTAAGATCTTCATTGTGCTGTAGCTTGGACTTAAAGCACCCACCAGACCCTCAGAGGGCTACCATGGCTATAGCCTTCACTAAGATGCAATCCAGACACACATCCAATGAGCTCTGTAGCTGAAGCTGTTGATTTGCCCACCACACAGGTCACTTTTTCACCAGCTTTCAGGTGTGTTGTTCCCTAATGCAATAAGGACCCACGGGTGGAAGGGGGCAGAACCTGGTTGTTTCTCCTCAGCACCTCCTTACACATCCCTTGCCATGCACTCTGCCCCTTGGCCTCTTTCTTTGGCCACAGCAGCTCATAGCAGAGGAAAAAAAGCTTTGACACAAGCTTGAATCTCCAGTCCTCTTTGGCTTCATCCACCCCTTCCATCTCCTCCTGCTCTGGACTGGTGAAGCTGCTGCTTTCTTCTCACCCCAGTCATCCTACTGGTAAAGAAGAGATGCCTCTGCACATCCACAGGTGCTGGATGCTCTGTTCATTTTCTTGCTCTCTTTCCCTTTCTTTCTCAAGTTGGTCTTCATGTGCTTGAGGAACTGAGGCACAATTCGTAAAATGCCCCCCCCCCCCCAAAAAAAAAATACCAGGTTTCATGAAGTCCCATATACACCCACCCCAGGTAAGCCATGATTGTGCTCATGCCAGGTACAAAAAAGGGCATTTTTCCCCTTATTTATTCTCAGTCTCATTCAGCCCATTGCTTTCCCTCTGAAACATGGTGGGCTTTTAGCTTGGGCACTGGGGGGGGGGGGGAGTATTTGATTTTTAATGCTTACTTATTTATTTTTGACATTGCACAGGCCATTCCAGCACCCGCTTTATCTCCAGTGATCTTTGACCCCTGAATGTCAGGAGTTCAATCTGGTACGTTCCACTCTTTGCCCCCACTTAATTCTTTTTTAGCTGCTCGGCCTTTGAAACCTGGTGCCATATGCCAGCCCAAAAGAGCCCTGATCAATACCAGGGGACCGCGTCCCTGTGACCTTGCAACCTGCACCGTAAAGGGCAGAGGGCAGAGCAGAGCGTTGGCCATGTTTTCATTACGAGATTTCAGCTGTGGTTGTCGGAGGGGGAGGGAGAGCCTTTCTGTCTCACTTTCTTTCTTGCTTTCTTTTCATGAAATTTAGCCCAGCTGGGACAGCAGCGCTCCTGGCTGCTTGTCGGCTCCTCTGCTTCACTTAATGAAAGTGAGCGAGAGAACCGCTGCAAATCGAGATGCCCGAGAAGTCAGAATGGAAAGATCAGCAGCACATCTTGCTGGAAGAAAGGGACTGTTTGTGTCCGTCCTTTTCAGATATCCAGGGCGCTTTTGGGGTGTAAAGTCTCGATGGCCCTTGTAATGAAGGGACCCATGAAAAATTGCTTGGTCTGCAGAGAAGAGCTCTGGAGATGTTGCAAAGCAGGCACCCAATTTCTCCCCCCAAAAGCTCAACCTCGCGCACAGCCAAGCCTCTGCCCAAAGGATGGGTCTGTAGGGAGATGCTGGGGGTAGCCAGCTGTCCCTGCAACCCACATTTCAGGTGTGGGGCAATGTGTGGGGTTGTGTGAACCTTGCCTACACAGGGGACACAAGTCAAAGGCCACCGCATTTCAAAGCCACCCCTTTTTCACAGACCCAAGGCGCTGTGCATCTGTTTTCACAGGTGTGTCCAGAGGAGCAGGGTGGGACAGGTCCAAACCCTTGAGCAGCAACACCTGGAGAGGGCCAGTGGGGTGATTTGCGTGGCATGGTTTTGGCTGCTGGCTGGTGAGTTTAATTCCTGGCGTTATCATGACTGCCCAACCCAGCCACATGCAGACCTGCCCTTCTCACCTTTGCTTCCACATCTCTGCAGAGGGAGGAACGTGCCAAGCTCTGCAGGACACTGACTCCCATCATGACAGCACTTCTGCCCAACCCTCTCCGTTTGGGGCCAGTGGTTTCTCTAGGCCTGTTAGGGGGCATTTTTGAGCTGAACTGAGTTGCAAACTTCCCCCTTACCCTAAATACCCAAAGACCCATGGGGTGAAAATGTCCTGGCTCTCCCCAAGGTGTCTGGGATATTCCCTGAGGCTGGAGAGCCAGGAGCTCCCCATTTTGCATGGCACCGTGACCCAAGAGTTTGTCCAAGGACAGGGACGAGGGGACATTTAATACTTCTGATTGAGTGCACAGTACCCATGGGTGGCAAGGGGAGCTGATACCCCAGACAGAGGGCACTGCTGCGCACCATCTAATTAACCCTTCTGACTGCTTCGATTAAAAATAAAGGGGCCTCCAGGTCCCTGCTGGAGTGGCCTATTTTACGTGTGCATCTCCTTGGTTTTGCCTCAGCATATGATGTTCAGGAGGCGGTTATTTCAGGAAAGGTACGCTATAGATAACTGATCCGCCAGCCAGGTGTCATGTTCCTTCATTTATTTTCAATTACTTTGTCTCATTAGCTCCGGTGAGAATTGCCTGGTGTCAATTCATTTGGTCACCTCCGCGCCTGCCGCACCTCTCCGGAGGCACTTCTCCAGCGTGGTGTGATCTCTCCCTGGGGGACACTGTTACAAAACAGCTCTGCTTCTCTTTCAGCTTCATCTCGTTCTCATCCTCCAGGCCACCCCCAGCTTCCTGCCCCTTCTCTGGGACACACGGAGTTTCTGGAGAAATGCTGTGACCAGGCAAGAAACCAAGTCCCTGGGGTGCGAGCCACCCCTCTGCTCCTCAGGGTGCTCATCGCAGCGATAAGCAAGGGAAGCAGCGGTGCCAGCATGCTCAGGCTGCAAAGGTTTCCTGCAAACCTCCTCCCCAAACACATCTGGCTGTCGTTACTGACCATGTGGCCAGTGCAAGGCCCCTGGACCTGCTCTGTCCTTTGCCTCATTGCTCTGAAAATCATTTGACTCCTCATCTGCGGAACACTTTGCCAGCTCAGGGGTTTGTGTGCAAGAAGTGAAGTTTGTGTGCAAGCAACAAGGGGGCTTGTGCTGTCAGGGGGATGGGGGTTTCCTTTATATTTCATGGGGAACACTCTCAGGCAGAGCTGTCAGGATGAAGGTGGGAACCCAGGACCTCCTGGACCCTCATTTCAGTTTCCACGTGTTGCGCACACACATACATGCAGAGCTGCCTCCATGCGTTCAGTGCAAAGCCCCATTCTCCTGGCCAACAACCACGGTCACCCTTTTATCTGGGGCAGCACTGTGCACCTGCAGATCTAACCCAACAATGCGCCAAAGCCATCAGAGCTTCAGGGTAAGGTGGTTGATGCAGGAAGGCTCAGGGCTCATCCTGCTGCTTGCTTGGACTCTCCTTTTTAGCCCTTTTTTCCTCCCCACTGACACCAACACCATGCTGTGTCCCTCCAGCTTCTCATCTCTCTACAGCCCAGCACAGATGTCTGTCCATCTGTGCCCACCCCAGCCCTAGCTCCGTGAAACAAGGTGGGGACAACTGCTGGGACAGACAGCGCCATGCAGAGGAATGGGGACACTCCTGGCAGGAGGAGATGTCAATGCCATTCCAGATATGTCTGGAAGAGCCAAGCCAGCCAGTCTCCCTCTAGCCACAGATTCCTCCTGCTTTCTGACACAGAGCTTTGTGATCAAAGCCCACCAAATCCAAATTCCCAGATGACAGGGGAAGTCCAGACCCGGAGTTTAGGTCTAGTTGCTCCTCTAGCTGAACCCACGGCAGGTTCTCACGGTGGACCACCATGAAATACCCTTGTGCTTGGTTACAGCACTGGGCACCTTTTTACCTGCCAGAGCTGCTCTCTGAGCATGATCTGAGCCATCCCTGGCATGTCCCCACTCCCTCTGGCACCGCTGAGCTGGCAGGGCTGGTGGCATGGGCTGCTTGTCTGCCTGCTCACTGTCAGCAGCATGGCCAGCTCAGCGCTGATGGTGACAGCAGCAGGGACCAAGAAGGGCATGATGTAATTTTCAGATCCGTCGGGGAGTTTTCAGCAGCGATGGCTGGAAAAAAACAGCATTTTCCTTGTGAAAAAGGGCACATTCACTCTGGTTTCAATGAGAAAGAAATAAATAGAAAGCCTGGTAGTGACTGTCCTTAATTGATTAGTCATTTCTGCAGATGATAATTGCACATCAAAAGACGGAGATCCTACTGTTTCATGCAAATGTCCTTACGAATAACAGCAAGGCACAGGGGAAGTGGGTACAGGAAATAAATCCTTTAAGAATCTGCCCAGGAGAATTTACAGTTTGAGGTTCATTTCGGGAAGACAGTTTTGCCCTGAACATGCCTGGAAGAAATATCCTCAATCTCCCGAGCATCTGAAACATGGAGAGAGAGGAGGCCACAGGAGTGTCCACTGGCCTGGAGAAAGCATTGCTTCTTCAGACCCCAGTGGGGAACTTCACAGTAGCGTTGGCTGATGAGCCAGGGCTTGAGACCTTCACTGCTACTCATGCAGCAACCCCCAGTGCGGGGTCCTTCCCACACACTGCAGTTTCCTGAGCTCTTTGACCTGTGTCTGGCGTGTCCAGTCCCACTTCTTCTCCCCGGGCTGTCACATCTGGGACACCAGCTGAACCGCCATCTCCGAGGCTCCTATGAGAACCTCCGTGCTCATTTAATTATTTCAGTGAAGCTGCTAGCCCTGGTGTCTGGCAAAAGAGGCTTGTGAGCATGACTCAGTCAGCCTCCAAAAGCAGCAGCGAAAAACAAGAATCTGCTGTGAGCTGCATCTTGATTTTTTTAAGCCAACCTCGTGATGTTTTGCAGGGCCAAACTATGGGTCTGTAATATTAGGACAGTGCCATACACTGCAGGCATTTTGGGGTGCTCATAAGCAAACTGGCCATTTTGCAAAAGGACCGTGGCACATTGCCATCTCTGGGGACATGGAGACCCTCTTGCTTGTAGGGAGCAAGCCCTTCTGCATCTTCAGGGCTGCAGTCTCAGCACGGGAGAGTATTTTGCAGGTGTTATCTCTTGTTTGGGCTATTTCAGATGTTCCCAGCTGCCCCTCACTGCTCCAGGTGAATCCCAGCCCCATTATCTCCCCAGGGCCCCATATCCCAGAGTTTGCTGAGCAGTTGTAGGCAAAGCAGACCTGGGGGCGTTGTCAGATTGTGTTCTCATATCTGCTTGGACCCAAGCAGCGTTTACTTCTTCAGGCCAGAGCAGTGGCCAGGGGTCTACAGAGCAATAAGCTGCCCTCAGCCCTACGTGGAGGATGACTATGGAAGACCTAGGAGGTGTTTGTGACTGTGGAGAAGCCATTCTGCAAATTCCTCCAGCCTAAGCTTCTACTGTGTGGTCCCTACAGCCCATGATGACAGCCGGGAACTAGATTTGACCTTCCACCTCACCCTATCCAGCTCTGTATGCCCAGCTTCCTAAATGCATATCACCTGCAGCATGAGGGTTAAAAAGAGCTGGCATTCAAGTACCCCTTCCTCTCCTCCTCACCCTGACAGATGAAGTCACCGGCAGCGTTTAGCATCCGCAGGTGCAGCCGAATTCCCCTGCCGACCCGCGGGAGCAGCAGCCAGCCTCAGATCCGCTACCTCCAGACGTCCGTCGCGGAGGGCTGTTGAGAGCTCCTTCCCCTTTTGTAGTCAGTGAAGAGAAATAGGCACTTTCAGGGCATGAGTCATCTGACCTATTTAGCCATCTTAGGAAGAGATGAATGAGTCCTTAAGAGGGCTTGTTTCTTTCCGCTGTCTAGACAGCCAACCTCTCGCCTGCAGACACCTACCCTTGCTCTCCAGGCTGGGGAGGGCTGCTGGCTTCTGGTGGGTTTCCAGTTCAAGCAGAGCATTGGGTCACGCCTGGATATCCAGGAGAGATTTGAGATTGCACCAGCTTTGCTCCCTCAGACGACGAGGGAAGATTTCAACGCCAAAAGGGTGGAAACCCACTCCCGTTCTGCCTCCAGGGGAGGACTTCATGGGCATAGGACTGCATGGCACGGGCCCGCTCAGGTCTGGACGCCATCTGGCCGTGTTAGCCAAGAGAATGTGGTTCATTATTCTCAGCTAAGCCAGCAAGAGTGACTCACCCCCCTGGTGGCACAGCTACGTGTCCGTGTCCCACACAGCCCCACCAGCCGGCCCATGGCGCTGGGCCCGGCAGCGTGCGCCATGGTGCGCTTGGGCCTGCGGGGCCTGGGTCTGCACAGGGGTGCGAAGCACCAAGGACTGCAGTTTAAATGATCGCCATGACTCTGAGATTCCTGGGACTATCATGAATTTCTCCATATAAGGGAAGGGAAGTGTCTTAAGTAAGCGATTACAAGCTTTTTCATATAGTCTGTGAACCTGTGCTTCTCTGTTAATCTGGCATTAGGGCTCAGGTCCTGAGCTTTCCTTCAGCTTTCCTCTCTGATTTACAGATCAGAAAGATCTGTAAATGCCAGTAGGATTGGCGGCGTGAAGTGATAGGGACAGATAAGGCTTGGGAAGGTGGAACTACACAAACCAAAAAAGCTACAGCATATTTTTTTAAAAAAGCTATGCATCTAGGAACAAAACTGGTTGGCTGTGTCTAAGAATGAGGGACTCTGTCAATGAAATGAGGCAATGGGTGACAAATGGCCCAAAGTCATCTTTTGTTTTAGAAGCAGGGGAAGAGTGAGTCACAGCAGGGATTGGACTCAGATCTGTCCTCCAAAGCCCTGAAGCAAATCCCAAATGCTGTGGCTGAGGCCTTGGCACATGTTTTGGAAAGCACACTCTGGCACCAGAGATGGTACAAAGAGGACTCCAAAACCAATGAAACAGACTGAGAAAAGGCTCTATGGTGTGAGGCTTGGAGAATGCAAGCTTTTAGTGAAGCACAAAGGTTGAGAGGGGTCTTGAGCACAGCAAAACCATCCTGTGAAAGAGACAGGGTCAAGGGCTGGGCGCTGAAGCCAGGGAGTTCAGACAGGGCTAAGGGAAGTGCCACTATCTGTGGGCTTCATTGGCCACTGAGTCTACAAGAAAGGACCTCATGCTCTGGGAGTGCCTGAATAAAGACCCAGCATCTGTGTGGCAGGGGAGCTCTAGGCGAACAGAAGATACCCTTGAGCCAAGAAGTTGTTACTGGGCTCTGCACATGCAGATGCATTTAACACTGGCCTGTAGTGTGCAGGCAGATCCGGGCACACGTCTGCTCCAGCAGCTGGTGGTGCTGTGGCACAAATTTGTCCCTCTGAGGCCAAACACATCACTGAGGTGCCTTCTGCAGCCGGTGGGGAGAGACAGCTATGGACAAGCCACAGTTCCTCCTGCTGATGTCCACTGCCCTGTGGCACCACCCCATCTCTCCTGGCAGCAGAAGAGGCTTTAGAGATGTGTCGTGGTGACCAAAATCCCCCAGATCTCAGCGATTTCTTACCTCACTCCTTCCTTTTGCTGCCCAGGAACCCACCCTGCCTCAAGGATCTGGGCCATTCACAGCAAGGAAGCACTCACTGAGATTCGTGAGGTTTTTTTAAGCAGCAGAAGGGTTCCCAGGGGAGATGTTGGAAAGCCCAGACCAATTCCCACCACCACCCATCCCATGCCAGCAGTGCCCATGCAGAGCCAGCACCTGTTAAGAGCCCTTCCAAAGCCTGAGTCATGCCCTGGCCGCCATGAAGACAAGAAGACACGTTCAAAATTAATATATATTTTTATTGAATATTTGCTCTAAGTGGGCTTGTGAAGCCACCCATAGAATTACTTCTTTCATCTCAGCAGTGGTTCAGTAACAGTTATTAGCTTTGCAAGAGAAGAAAACCAAACAGAAGGGGGTGCATTAAAATAAATAGGTTATTTTTTCTTATCTTTAAAATAAACTTTTGAAATAAATACTTTGTGTTTTTTTTTTTTTTTAATTTTATTTTTTCCCCTTAAAAGGTACAAGAGTATTGTCAAAAAACAGCCATCAGGTTATAAACATGTATTATACCTTATAGAAAGGAACCCGAATAAAGGCAGCCGGGGAGGGACCTCTTTATACACTGTACAGAATGCCTTTGTACCAATTAAACGGAGAAGGAGAGGCTTCGGTTCTTGGTACGAGGCCCTCCTTTGAAGCCAAGAGGACCCATCTTCTCGGGAGAACTTTGTGCTGAGGACCCCTGGGGAGGCAGGGGGCTGCCTGTCCACTGAGCATCACGAAGCCCTGGGGGAGCCCTTGGGAGGAGATGGGCAGAGGAGAAGGGGAGGGGAAGGGGGAAAGGGGCTCCAGGCAGGGAAGGAAGGGACCAGCCCTGCCAGCTCCAGGGGGGCCACGACACCAGGGAGGGTTTGGTCCTGCTGAGGCCATTTGGGTGCTGCAGGAAGGTGCAGCAGGATGGAGACCCAGTGTGATCCCTCTGCCCCTGCAGCCCAGTGCTTCCCCTGTCTCAGCACTGGGACATTCACCGTGCCCCTAAGGGGTATTTGTTCTCTCCCCATCCATCCAACACCTCTCCAGCCTGCGGGTCCTTGCGGGGCACCTTTCAGCACCCTGGACTATGCCCTCAGGGGATTCTTCTGCGACAAGCACCCCAGGAAGACCAAGCCTCACCTGGGCAGGTTCCCACTCTGGGGGCAAGGAGCGGTTGCTAGAAGGAGACAGAGCTTGCAACAAATCCCGATGCTCACTGAGGAGTACCCCAAAGCATGCCAAGCCCAAAGGAGAGCACAGCTCAGGTTCAGATCCCAACCAGCAACACACAGCTGCTGCAAGCATCCTGCAGGAGTGGGCTCCGTGGGCTCCCCGAAAGGAGGCTAGCCTCACCCGGAGCCTACTAGAGACCACGAATGGGCTTTGGGGTGGGGAGTAGGGGGTACATCCTTCTCTACTTTCCTCACATGCTGATCACAAAAAAATGGACCTTCCAATATCCAATGCAGCCTCAAAACACGCACAGACCAGAGAGAGCGACCTAACAGAGCAGATGCTGGAAACAAAGCTGGGGCATGGCGCGCTCCCCCCCGGGCCAGCTCCTCTTGCCCTGCCGCTCACCCCTCTTTATTGCACTAAAGCAGCTGTCCGCAAACTGTAATTTTGTGCTTTGGCATCTTTCAGCCAGTGACACTTCCCCACCGGTCTTTGGGATCATACTTGAGGATGGGGAAGAGCCAACTCAACAGGATTTTATAGGGATACGAGAACACAATCCCAAAGAGCTTCCCCCCCAAAACCAACTCTACAATTTTTTTTTTTTTTTTTTTTTTGAGGGGTGATCCTTGGCTGCCAGCTGCTGCTTTGATGCGAGGCACCGAGGTTTCTCAGGGGTAGGTGGCAACCTGAGCAACAGCCCAAGGAGCACCTCTGCCCTTCCACCAGGAGGGCTGGAGGAGCTGGCATGGGATGGAGTCTTCACCCCCGGTCCCCAGTGACCTCTCCTCAACAGTGTCCATACATTTACCAGTACTGAAGGAGGGGAGCGGGGCTGGGGGAATGGCACAGAGCAAGCACCATCAGGAGTCTTTGGAGATCCGGATGGGAAGAGCAGAGCAGGGGGAGCTCAGGTCCTGCTCAGCAGCTCCTGCCCTGCCTCCTGCTCCTTTGGCACCTGAGTCTCTCTTTCCTTAAATTTGCCCTGACATGTTTCTTGGAAAAGGAGCCCACGACCAGCACAGACACACAGAGTGGAGAAACGCTCTCTTACGAAGCAGATCCATCCTTGTCGGGCCACAGGGGTGCAGGGGAAACAGAGGACTTGACATGTGATTCCCCAAAAAGAAAACCAGAAACGACACGTTGGGACAGAGAGAAACCCAAACTGTCGGGACAAGCAGCTGCAAACAAACATCTGGAGCAGATGTTATCTGACTCATTACAGGGTGGGGCAGGAAAGGGGCTCACAATTCCAACCAAAATTGGAGTCCTCTTGAAAAGGGAAACCAAACTGTCTGGCAGCCAGAGATGGGGAAGGAGCAGGATGGATCTGGTCTGAAGACATTAGGAAAAGCTCAGGAGGAAAAAAAAAAAAAAAAAATGATCAGAGGCTGCCCACAGCCTTCCTGACACCAGAAGAGCACAAAGAACCAGAGCTGCCCTCCTCTGAGAGCTTTTGGCAAATCCCAACCTGTCTTTTCTGCTGGGGTGAAGTAATGGGAGCTCCTCGAGGCCCCTCCAGATGAGTGTGAAGCAGTAACCCCGCACAAAGCCTCCACGAACAGGGTAGGACCAGACAGCCCTGAACATCTCCAGCCCATTCAACTATAAACCTGGACGTGGCTCTGCATTTTACCCTCAACACAGCCAAACCGAGCCCTGCATGGCCTGACAGCCCTCCGTGCCCACCTGGGGCTCCCTTCCTGTCATTGCCCATCTGCGTGCCCCATTTTCCATACGATATATCTCACAGACTTGGCATTTCTTGCAGATCAGACGTCCAAGAGACCTGGCCGGACTCCCTAGCCCTGCGCCCAGGCTGTGGCATGGTTCCCTATGGGAAATGG
Organism: Anas acuta; assembly: GCF_963932015.1. Lineage (NCBI taxonomy): Eukaryota > Metazoa > Chordata > Aves > Anseriformes > Anatidae > Anas > Anas acuta. The sequence continues at coordinate 6,200,232 of NC_088991.1, forward strand.
GACTTCCGCACCGACCCAGAAAAAAAGCCCATTAAGCAGAAGGCATCCTGGCCTCTTATCAATCCCAGCAGGCAAATTTGCTGCAGTTGTAGTGCAGGGCTCCACCTCGCCAGGCTGGTGCCAAGCTGAACTGGCGCTGAGGAGCTGGTATCTGGACAGCCATCTCCTCATCCGGCAGCTCCAGCACCTGGGGGAGGTCACCCCGTGCTTGCATGACTTGGGAGGCCGTGAAAATGATGAAGCTTCACATGTTGAGTCATTCCACCATCAGGAGAGGAAGCAATGAATTGCAAAGATACAGAGGTGGTAACTAAATTTACAAGACGGCTCCATTTAAAAAGGAGGAGAAAAAAAAATATCAAAGTAGAGCAAGTTGGAAAATTCTGTTCATTAGTTTTCTTCTAAAAGTTTCAATGAACTATTTCACATTCTCATTGAAGTGAGACGGTTCAAATCCTCAATGGGAAAAAAAAAAAGGGGGGGGGGAAGATTTTTACCCTAAAAAGATTTACACTTTCTAGGAGGAATAAGTTTAATCAGCACCGACAGAGAAGTGAAAGGAGTGTTGAAAAGGAAGGGGGCCTCTTGGTGGAAGTCTCTCCCCGAAACACTGCTTGGAAATAGGGAGCCAAGCAACTGATGGTATATGGAAAAATACATTTGCAAAATATTTTACAACTGATGCCACCAAGATGGACTTGTCCTGTGGTGGAACAGACACCTACAGGCTATTCTCTGAGAAGGTTATTGCCTTAAAACCCAAACGGCTGGCCATGGAGGACCTGCAAACTGCACGGGCATCGTCTTCTCCCTTCTGAACACCAGGAGATCCTTGCTGCAAGCCCCAGCACCACCCTGAATTCCCCACGGAGGTGAGCTCTCTGTCTCTGGCTAGAGGAAACATCTTCCATCAGCACCCCTCAGGCTCCAGGTGAGACGAGGGTCAGGATCCCGGTCGTGCCCGTAACAGGCGCCCCAGGCAGAAGCTTCACGCCAGGGATGGGCTCCACCTCCCCTGCCACAAGTTCAACATCTGGGCCCCTTCGAGTCAAGGGAGTCGGGCACCGCCAGAGCACGATTTAATTAATGTTTTCAAGGGGGATGAATCACTCCCTGGAGCTGCTTTTCTCTGCAGCAGAGGGAGCTTGGATCAGACGCGGATTTTAGATAGCAAATGTATGGGAAGATGAATCCCATCGTCAAAGCCTACCTCCTGGCTCGCTGCAAGCCAGCACTAAATCCTACCCCCTCTCTGCAGCCTGCAAACCTCCCTGTCCCCCTCTCCCGACTACCCAGGAACTAAAGGTCTAGGATTAGCAATAAACAGACTTGGAAATCATCTTCCAGCATGTGCAAGTGTACCAGGAAGCCAAACCTTGCATCTGGCACCATTCACAGCAGTATCATGGATATTATTAGTAATAGTCCTAGCCATCCTAACGTTATATTTATATATACAAAAATAGATCCACAGAACTCTACGGAAAGAGGTGGCTGAGTGAATGCAATGGGCAAGCCCTGGACGGCAGGGTCTCGGAGGAAGCCAAGGGAGACGTTGCATATATTTCTGCAGGGGAACCATTCGCTTCCCTCCGCACACACACGACTCGAGGGAGGGACAGGAGGGCAGAGCCAAGCACTGGGACAGCATCCCAGCTCCAAACTCCCCCACCCCATGGCCGATGCAAGCGGAGATGGGGGTCCAGGTCCAGGAGGATCTCCCCCCAGCTGCAGCAATGGGATTGACGTTTTATCATAGCACATAAATCATGGAGCACTGGCCCTGTCTCGGGTTTCCTTCTGGTCTGCAGATGGCCCAGCCCAGGGGCTCGGTTCAGCCCCATTTCCAGTTTGCCAACGCAGAATGCCCTCAGCAGTGACGCTGGTGGTGGCGTGGCACGCTGATGGCAAAGGAAAGCAGGGCGAGGACTCAAACACAACCTCTGCAGGGAGGGAAGGTCAGGTTCCCATCCTTGGACATCCCGTCTGCTCTCGATTTTCCCTAACCCAAAGCAGGGTCATCCCCCCCCTCCCCGGGGAGTTCCCCCACATCAGTGCTAAGTGGCAGGGAGAGCAGCGCTGGCTGTTGATAGTTGGGTTTAGGGACTCTTTTTAAAGTGAATTCAGTGCTGGTGGAAGGTACCAGACAGGCAGAAGGCAGATCTAGGGAACAGGATGGTGGGACAAAGCTCCTATCCCCATGGCTACTTCACCCTACCCCCAAGGACAAGCCTGTGAGGGTAGAAGGGGAGCTGCAGCATCTGCTCAGTGATGGGACAGAGCTTGGGGGGAGCACCATCCTCGCTCCCAGCCCACCAGGTTCGCGTTTTGGAGGCAGCCCCTCCAGCACTGCACCTCCAGGCCTGGAGGAATGAATGGCTATTTCAAAACCAGCATCTCGCTCTCCACCAAATCCCAGGGGGACCTTCCCCTCGCTGCAGCTGGGCGGGAGCCAAAAGGTTTCAAAAGCTTCCCACACCTTCCCTTCCTCTTGGAGGCAGCACAAAACGAGATGCCATCTCATTGCAGAGCTGGCTGGCATCTCCCGGTGGCTTCCAAGCAGGCAGGGAAAGCTGCTGCTGCCTGGGGGAGCCCTGCAGCACCTGGGGAAGCGGGCTGGGGGCAGGGGGAGAAGGTGGAGACCACCCATGAAAAGTGCTGGAAGGAGAGGAGGAGAAAACGAGTCCAGGCTCCTGGAGGACTCCTGCTTGGGATGCGTGGAGCCACCTCTTCCTCCCGTGGGAAGAGCCACAGCCTGCGTGCTCCTGGTGGCCGGGGGACCCTGAGTCTCGTTCCCAAGAGGAGGCGGTGGGCAGGGGGAGCGCAGCAGAGCGGAGGGAGCCAGAGGAGGAGAGGGATGAAGGGGAGAGGAGGAGGAAGAGGAATCAAGCCTGCTTCTCCTCCCCGGGAGGGTCATACCGGCTTATCCAGCGTCTTGGGGAAAGGCGTGCCGCTGGAGGAGGAGATCTTTCTGCACACCGTGTTGGTGTGGGTCTGGCAGCGGCAGCCGGGGCGTTTCAGGCCGTCGTAACCCCGCTGGCAAAGTTTGAGGCACCCCAAGGTGGGAAAGTAGCAGCAGAGGCAGGGCATGAGGAGGGAGAGGAAGCTCATGGCAGCCCAGCGGGCGCAGCAGGACCCCGGCCCGCAGGAGCAGGGGTCGTCGGCGCAGGTGTCCTCGTCGTCGGTGGAGCAGTGGTAGAAGAGACCCTTGACGCAGCAGAGGCAAGTCCCGTAGTCGAGGAGGCTCTCGGGGGAGCAGAGGCAGCGCTGGTTGCAGAGCCAGCAGGAGGGCAGGCTGCGGGCGGCCGTGCAGCGGGCGCACTTGCAGCGCCCGCACTCCTCGCAGATGAAGAGGTGCCCGGCGTGCAGGCTGGGCTTCTCCACCGCCCCCTTCAGCGGAGAAGATTCCTCCGGCTTCACCTCGCCGGCCCGGGGCTGCGTCCGGATGAGCGAGTGGCCCGAGTGGGACGGCGTCAGGCTGCTCAGCAGGCGCTGTTCGGAGGCGGTGGTGCTTTGGGACACGGAGCTGGCCGTGCTGGAATGGCTCATGGGTTGCTGCAGGGGTGGCATCTGGTGCTGCTGGCTGTGGCTGCGGTGCAGGTCCGGGAAGGTGGAAGACACCAGGCGGTCCTGAGGCCACTCCTGCTTGTGCGGTGGCTGCGAAAGGGACGGGTTGGAGCGGGCTTGCTGGAAGCAGGCAGCCGGCCTCTCCACGTAGTTGTTGCTGGCACGGATGGAGCGGATTTGGTCAATGGACAGGACCTGCTGGAAGTCCTCGGCGGGGGGGTCCATGGTCTCGTCGCAGCTGAGCTCAGCCACACTGGAAGAGAGCTGCATTTCCAGGAGCAAAGAGACCCTGCGGCATCAGGGCACATCTAAAAATCCTAAAACGGGGCAGGAAGACAGAGGAGAACATTTGCGTTACGTTTCATAACAAGTCCGTCCCTACAGCCCTGGAAGCAAAGACTGAGCAGAGCTCCTGACGAAGTTATTCCCACAGCAAGCCTCAAAGTACTCCTGAGCCTGGGGAGACTTTGGCCCAGACTTTCCCAAAAAGTGGGACTGTGAGAGCAGTCCCTTGACAAAGGGGGGTGCAGCATCTCCCTGTGCTTTCCGTGTCCTTCCCGAGGAGGTTCCCCATCCTCCTGCCAGCACTGACGGGCGCTGTCCTTCCTCCCTAGAGGAGGGGAAATGTGGAGCCGAGGCTTGTCCAGTGCCAGAGCTGGGAACAGCCATCTCCTCCAGATCAGGAGACTGCCATGAGCCAGGGGCACAGGGAAGGAGGGGAACCAAACACATTTAATTTCAAGCAAGCAACAGCAACAAATCACCGCTAATACGACATGTGCTTGGCCAGGGACTGGGACTCCCCAAGTCCTGGCATCTCCCACTGCAGTGTCCAGGTTTCCCACTTGTATCCCCATCCAGAACACCAAGGAAGGGCAAGTTTCTCTTTAACCCCACCACAAACACAGGGTGAAGCTGGCAAAGCTGATTTAGCAGCTTGTCTTGCTCCTGCACCGAAGCTGCCATGCAAAAAAAAAATGGAGCAGCAGCAGGGATGCCCTTCACTGCATGCCAGTACCCATCCAGAAGCTTTTCCCCCAACAAAATCAAGTCCAGACTTCGACGTCGGATACGTGCTCTTCGTGTGCAGCCAGCTTCCCTGGGACAAAGCCATTCTCTGGCAGATCAAACGTGTGATCCTCGGGTGACACCGATATTGTCACGGTGCCCACAGGAAGGCTGCGTTTCGATAGGAAGCTCCCCGTGGCCAGCAGGCCAGGCGGTGGCTTTCAAGTAGGTGAGGGGCCACAGGTAGAATCTGCTCATGCAGCAGAGAGAGGCAGAGGGAAGATTGATTTTCATTAGCTAGGCTGACCTTGAAGAGCAGGGAAAAGCAAAGGCAACTTACTTCGACTGTTAAAGCAAGATCTGCCCTCTCCCATCCCCCTTCCCGGAAAGAAAAAGGCAACAAATCTGCTTAGATTTGTTGTTTTTTCCTTTGCAAGGAGCCCATCCCCAAGCCGCCTGGAGCGAGATGCTCGCCCCATCCAGGGCAATGCGGGCAGCAAGGGGGTCGCTCTCCCTGGCTGCCCGCAGCTGGTTTGGTGCCGATTTCTGTAGCAAGGTGAGCTGAGAGGGCACGGCTGGCCCAGACAATTTTTGTGAACATGCTTCCAGGATGGGAAACAGCCTCCTGTCTTCTGTTACCTGCTGCCACTGAGCACATCACCCCGAGGCTCTTGCTGAGGAGCTGGAGCCCTCCGGAGCCCTGCGGGGATGTGGCACGTCCCAGCCTGCGGATGGGACCGGGCAGGAGGGAGCAGAGCCACCTCGGTGGGGTCCTGTGTCCCCCAGATCCCATCTCAGGGGGGATCGCAGTGATTTACACCCAGTGAAGGAGGGGCTCCTCGCATCTGGGTGTCCGTCCCGTTCATCCTGGGTGCTGGGATTTGGTGGGATTTGGTGGGGTTTGGTGGGATTTGGGCTTTAGGACTCCAGCCAGGCAGACGGGGGGGCTCTGGGCAGGTTCCCATGGGGGGTTTCGAGCAAGGTGTGAGCCAAAGGGAGAGACCAGGATCAGCGGAGGGTCCCACGGGGATGTTAAAAGTGGAACTGGGAGACTGAGAGCAGGCAAAGGGCAGACCCAGCACAGCTATGCCCAATCCTCCAGCAAAGAAGCAGAGCTCAGGAGGCAGGAGAGCAGGAGGAGAAGTGCGGGGGACCCTGCAAGGTGGGGGGGGGACAGCAGGCAGAGGGGAGCTGGCACAGAGCATTGCAGCCGGGATGCTTGGGGTCTGGGTCCTGGCCTTGGATGCAGCACCCAGGGCGTAATGAGTCCGAGGAGGACCCACAGCAGGGTCCGGATGCTCCTGGACCTAAAATCCCCAGACAGGGGTTGGGCAGAGGGGTCCCCTTCTGGGACCTGAGGGGACATGAAATGGGGGTGGAGGAGCTGTGGGTCCCCTGGCACAGCGGGATGGGGGAAGAGGGGCTGGATGAGCGGGGTGGGGACCCCAATCGCTGCTCCAGACGGAAAGCAGCCGGGCTGGGGGTCCTGAAGCAGGTCCCTGCCCTGTCCCCAAAGCACTGTCCCCGATCCCTGCCTACCTGCCCGGCCGGGGTGGGGGGGACACCGGGGCAGCGTGTCCCCAGCCTCCTCCTCCTCCTCCTCCTCCTCACACCCTGCCTGCCAAGCGGGCATGCCAGCCCCGGAAACCGGGCGAGCTTTATGGCCTCCAGCAGCCCCAAACATATAAAGTTCGTGTGATAATGGGCCAGAGGAGGGGATCGTAAAAGCAAATGATTTACAGGCGCTTGGAGGCGGCTGCCTCGCCGAGCTCCCAGGTGGGAGAAGAGATGGGGAGGGGGAGGAAGGGGGGCTTCACCCACTCTCCCCCAGGGTGCCCACGCGTGGCCGGGCTCCCCCCGCACCCCGCTGCCCATCCCCGCACGCACCCCACGCGGGACACCCCGAGCCCACGCACCCCGCGCTGGCGCCCGGCACCCGGTTTTCCCTATTTTTCCCCTTCTTTCCCCTCTCCCCCTCGTCCCCCCCCCACGGCCACCCCCGTCCCCCACGCGTGTCCCCCCACTCACCCCGCCGCCGCTCCATCCGCCGTGCCCGGCCGCCGCCAGCCCCCGCCGCGGGGCTGCCCCTTAGGGGCGGGCGGCGGGCATGGGCGGGGGGCACCGGCCGCCCCCCCGGCCCCGCAGCCGGGGGCAGCGAGGGAGAGCCCGGGAGGGCTGCCCGGGCCGGGTTTGTGAATGCAGGCAGCTCCCCGGAGCTCCTTGTGAATGGGGGCAGCGTGGAGGATGGGAGGGAGGGAGGGATTTATTGCTGCCCGTTAGCATCTCTCGCTCTCCCTCTCTCTTTTCTCTCTCTCTCTCTCTCTCTCTCTCTCTCTCTCTGCCGCTCGCCTTCCCGGAGCTGGAGCTCTTAATGCTTACCTAAGTGGCGTCATCCAGCTGAAATTGAATCGGCCCATTAGCGGTCCCCACAGAGCCCTGTGCATCCGCTCCCCAGATAATGACTGCAACAGAGCCGAGAGCTGCGGGATGCAGCAGGCGCTATTTAAACATTTCCGTCTCCTCTCTCGGGCTCCGGCACGGCCCCGCTCTCCCCGGCCCTGGTCCCCGGGGGGCTGCGGGTGGCAGATCCCAGTGCGAGCCCCCTGCTTGGGCGCCGTGGCCCAGTTGGGTCGGGTTTGGCCACGGGGATTGACCCGTGCCATCAGCTTGACATGGATCTGGGCATGCGATGGGCACCGTCGCCTTCTGCCCCCTCAACCCCAGCCCAGTCACCTCTTCTGGGCATCTCAGGAGCATCAGTGGAGCCTGGGTGCTGTCCACCCCTTATCCGACTAAGAAATCCAGGCTGATGCCCGAATTAGCTCCCGTGATAGAAGCTCCGAGGCTGGGAAGGGGCTTTGGCTCCTCCATTCCCATCCCCAGCTCCCCATTCTCCCAGAAACACACCTCAGCCTCAAGGTCCTTACGGGATGGGGACTTTCTGTCCCAAACACTGCGCCCTCCCTCCTCCTGGGCACTGGGGACCCCTCGGCCCCATGCAGAGGTAACGGGACGGGGACCTCTGCACGTCGGACGGGGGCTACGGACCCTGCTGGAGCTCCCAGCCTCACTTTGTTCCCCTCGAGCCCTCCCGAATCCTTTTCTGGTGGTGTTTGTCGGCCTGGCAAACAACATCAGCAGCTCGGGGGATGCTGAGGACCCATCTCTGTGGGGCTGGGATGACGCCAGCACAGGATCCGCTCCCCAGGGCAGGGCAGGTCCAGGTGCATGGCAGCGGGATGTGCTGGGGGGGCAGAATTGGGCACGGCACACGGGCACTAACCAGGAGGATCCCACTGCCCTCAGATCACACCAGCAGAAAACCAGCAGTGATGGGGGTCTCTGCCCTCCGGTGGCCCCCAGCTGAGCCTTTCCAGGCTCATTTTGGTGCTGAGCATTTCTCCACCTCCACAGGACGCCTCCAGAGGTGCTCCTCCGGGAGGGGTGAAGGCAGCCCTGAGAGCATCCCTCACCCTGGGCTCCGGGCAGAGCCTTAACACCACATCTCCACGCTCCGACCGGCCCCTCCTCTTCTCCACATCACTCCCAGCTCGGGCTTCAGAGGCACCGAAAGGACCGAGGTGCCCAAATCAACTCCCAGCGGCCGCCGGCTGGCTGCCAGCGCCTGCCTCCGAACAGCACGCGTGCGTCCTGTCCTCCCTTTCTCCCAGCCCCAATCTCTCACTCCCACCTCGAGGCGCGCGGTGATTCAGGCTTTTCCCCCCGCCGGCTCGCAGCATCCCTGGCGCAGCCCGCGTGGTGCTCAGCCCGCGTGGTGCCGCTTTATTCCTCGCCGGCTGCCGAGGGAGGGCCGAGAGGCATCGATGCGGAGATGCCGAGACAAGTGGGAGGGTGGGAAGCGGAGGGAGAATAGCAGCCTCCTGGGGAGTTATTGACCGCAGCCTCTCCGAAGAGGAGGGCTGGGAACCGGAGTGAACGCGCAGAGGAGGAAAGTTGAGGGATGCTCCCCGAAGGAAGGGTGTGGGACCGAGCCTCCAGCAGGTTTTAGGAGGGATTTGCGCACCTAGGGATGGGGATGCGGACCCCTGGCCATGCAGTGCCACAACATAAAGCGTATCAGAGGATGATGTGAGACCCCCTTGGCTCTAGGATAATCTCTCCCCAGGAGTGGAGGCGAGCGGAGGATTTAGCATCCCTCCCGCAGCGCTGTGCCCGTGTCCCCAAGCTACCTGCCACAGCCAGCCAAGCCCCATCCAGGCTCCCCCGCTGGGTTGGCGTCACTCCTCCCAGCTTGAATCCGCCGCCTTTTAACCCCTCAAATGCCCTTGGGGTCCTGTGCTAAGGGGTGGGGAAGAGAAGCAGCTCCCCTGAGACCTGTTCTCTGCTCTTATTTTGGAGCATCTCCTCCCGGGACAGCTGAAAGTAAAAGAAGTGGGGAGTTACCCATTTTCCCTTCCTCAGCAGGAGAAAAAACAAAAGAAAATTAAAAAGTGGGTTTTTTTTGGAGATGTACAGAAACACGTGCACATTTTAATGAAGGCAAAAGGGGTAAATCTGGAGCCTGAAGTATTCAGCTGGGATTTTAATGTGACCAGGAGAGCCCGGTGCTTCCAGGCTTCAGCACCCCGCTCACCCCGTGCAGGCGGTGGGACAATTCACTGCCAGGAGAGGGGAATGTCCCAGGGCAAGGCTGAAGATGTTTGAGCTCTTCTGATGCCGGTAGCCAAGCTTGGGCACCGGGGGAGGGAAAATTCATCTTCAGCTGAAGATGATGCGGGGGGGAGGAAAACAAGGTGGGGGGGAAAAGAGAACATGCGATTCCCCTGATTAAATCAGCCAGAAACAAAGAAGTGCTGGTGCCCTCTAATTTTTAGATTCACAGATTTTAGGGCCAGAAGGGACGGTGATGTTCATCTAGCCTGACAGTCTGTATTATGTGAAAGCCACTTGAAGCCAGACAGTGCCACCCGCTCCTCGGAAGCAACAGCCAGTGCAGGGAAAGGCACCGAAAGGTGGCAGCTCTCCCAGGGTGCAGGGGCAGGTGGCTCCAAAAACGTGCCTCGGTGAGGAGGAACCAGGTACAGCCACCCCACTGGGCTTGAAACAAACAGATGGCAGCGCAGGGAGGGGGAAAACATAATTTCCCTTCCGTGCCACGCAGTTCCTCTGCTCAGCAGGCAGCGGGGAGAAAAGCAAACCCTTCCTTCCGAACCTTTCCTAATCCTTGGAAAGAAAACGCCGTGCAAGACTGCCGGCTTGGAGACGTCTGTGGGTTGCTTTGGAGTCAAACCTCGCTCTGCTAACCCTGCTTGAGCCCCGCGGGCCGGATCCTGCGCCCCTGGCTCAGCCTGCGGCACGGCGGAGGCGCAGCCCTTGAGTGCAGTGAGAGCTTTTTCTCTGAAGATGGAGCCAGGCAGCGCCGAACACCAAGGGAGAGCTCAGGATGCGTCCCTTTAATGAGCTGAGGCTGGAACACGCCGAGGGAGCAGAAGCTGCCCGGATCCTGCTGGAGACGTGCTGAGTGGGTCCTGCTGACTCACGGGTGCAGATGGCGCGGTCCCCACGCGGCGGCGGCGAGGCAGGAGGTGGCATCTCGGGGGGAGCATCCAGCACCTGATCCCCACCACATGGTGGGCACAGAAGCCTCTCCCCACGTCCCGTTGCAGCTAGCGAGCGGCAAGCGTTGGCCAAAGCTGGTGCTGGGGCTGAGGACCAGCATCGACAAGCTCCACGTGCTCTTCTTCTGCAAAAAGAAAAACCATGTGTTTGGGACCATGAAGTTCCCCCACCAACATCCACGGGGCTCATGGACACGTGTCCCTCAGGGCCACCTCTCTCCCTGGCTCCTGCGCCTTGTGCTCCCTCCGTGGCTTCTCCCCCACCCTGATCTTCTCCAGCTTTGGGCCTCCTGGCTTCCCAGAGGTGCCAGGTGAAGCTCCACCAAGGCTTTCAGGAAGCCCCCCTGCTGTCCCCAGCTCTCCGCAGCCCCATGCACCCAGGACATCTTCCACCTCTCCTTCCCCTCCCAGCCCAGGCACCCAACCCGAGCATCCTCCTGCGCCCGGGCACCACCTTCCCGCTCCAAACCCAACCCAACAAGCAAAACTCATCCCCCAGAGATGGGACAGGGGGCGGCTCCCCTCGGTTTCTTTTCCTTCATCCCTTTGAGCTCCGGTTTCAATGTCACTTTAACTTGAGCGCGTGTGTAGAGGGGAGAAAGGCTCGGTATTAAATTGCCAATCTGGTCACATGTTGCCTGGGATTTGGCCGTAGCTAAGCAGCACCACCCCCGCATTCACTTTTTTGGCTGGTGACTCCTCTGCTCGGCGTAAGGCAGAGTCGGTGAAGAATAAGGGGGGGGGGGGAAAAGAAAAAAAAAAAAAAAAAAAAGCAAAAAGGCGAGTCATTGTGAATGTCAGGAGCTCCTCAGCTGCGGGTGTGACAGCGATCCTCCCCCTCCAAACTCGCTCCGGGTGAGAGCCAAAGGGAGAGGGATTTCATTAGGATCTGGTAGCGGGGCTATTTTCAGAGCTGACATCCTACCCACGGCTAAAAATAGCTGGTCCCCTCCACGCAAACCAGGGTTTCTGTTCTGTTAAACTTTAATAAACCCCAGCAAGGCTCAGACCTTGCTTTCTCCCCACACTTTGCTCCCTTGCTCGCCCCGCTCCCGCCCGGCATCCGTCCCTTTGCCCCATCCCTCGCTTCCCAACACCCCGGTGCCCTCTCCCGTCTCCCACCCATGGGGAGCCCACCCCAGGTGCTCGCCGGAGCATCCCCAAGCAGGGGCCACCCCAGGAGGGTGCAGGAGCTCCAGGGCCACCAAGGGAAGAGCAACGCCTCAGCAGGACCTCGCTTGGCTCGTGGTCGGGCAGCCCAGGACACCTCGAAGAGGTGCATCGACTACAAATCGTGTCTGTCCCCCCCCCGTCCCACTGCTGCTGGCCCTTGTCCCTCCGGGGGCTGCTGGCAATTCCCTCCCTTCATTAGCACCGCCACCTCGCAGGTAGTTGGAGCCGTTTATAGCCAAGATGACCCTGCTTTTCTAAAGAAAATGTGAATTTAACTCCTTCCGATGCTCCTCTTGACTCAGCCCACCCTGGCGGTCCAAAAAAAAACTTCGATTTGGAACAACCAAGCTCTTCACTGCCCCACGCACATCCCAGCCCCAAAACTCCCCATTTCTCTGTCCGTAGCATGACCAGCCACACTGGGCTCTCCCTGCTCTTAGGATGGAGAAAAGGTTTGTCGAAGGATGCTCAGCGCCTCCTCTGCTCTCCCAAATCGGGGAACAGCTCCACCCCTGCCCTCTCCGAGCATCCTGTGCACCACTGGCACGGGGGCAGAGCTGGCTGGGAGGGGGGGGACAAGCCGGCGTGCGGTGGGGACAGCGGGGACGGTGTCATCGGGACGGGGACGACGCGCTCGCCCGCTGCCTCGCGCTGGGTGCGCGCTGGCCCCTCAGAGCCCCTGGCCGCCGGCCAGCCAGCCATTTCCTGGTAATCTAATAGCCGCAGCAGATGAACCGAAAATGCATTTCCTGCCACCGTGCTGTAATTTTTTTTATTTTTTTTTTTTATTAATGTAAGGAGAGAAACGCAGTGCTGCCAGGGTGGGGGGCAGCGAGGACCTCGGTGGAGGAGCTGGGGTTGGGGGACGTGGGGACGGTGCCTTAGGGGTGGTCGGGAGGGTGCTGGGCGTCCCCCAGGGACACACACGGAGGTCAGCAGAGACCAGGCTGGGGTCACGTTAAAATTTAGGTTCCCAGCCCTGCAGGAGCATCACAGCCCCACCCTGCCACCTCCGGCATCGCTGCATGGGGAAGATGGGGTCTGGGGACGGGGCTGGCCCTGGGCTGCCTCCTGCACGTCCCACTCGTGCCATGCCCCTGTCTTGGTGCCATGCACCCTCGGGGACAGGGGACACTTCCCTGCAGCTCTGCAGCTCCAGGATGTGCCGAGCTGGGAGGCACTCGCAGGGAAACTGAGGCACGGGTGGGGAAGTGCCCGTCAGCCACCAGAGAGCCGTGTCCTTGAAAGCCACCTGAGACTGGAGCACCGATGCTGCGGGTCCCTCTCCCTTGTGTCCCTCCCCGGGGACACGGTGTGATGCTCCACGTGGTGCAGACACCACCTCCACGAGGATCCCAGCCAGGGAAGGGACACCCCAAGGAAAATCCCACAGTGAGGGACAGGCCAGGCAAGGGGGGCTGTGTGGATGCTCGTAGGAGGAGTTGGGGCACCAGGAGATGGGCACAAGACCCCACAGCCCTCCTGGGCTTTGTTCCGCACCATCAATGGGCTCAGCACCCCCTTCAGCATCCCCCTCACCAAACACCACCCCAAATCCCCCGCCACCACCCCGGGATGTCAGTGACACCCCAGAGGCTTTGCTGCCACCTCGGCGGGTGCAGCCCCGGGGCCGCGGGGCCGGAGACATCGGCGCAGCCCTTTTCCCACCCGGAGCCTGCTCCCTGCGCCAAGGCAGAGCTAAATTGGAAAAACACACACAATGACCTCTTGTGGAATGTAGTATGAATATTTGATAGGTCTAATGTAATCATATCCAATCGATACAGGCAGGAATATCTCTCCCTCCTCCCGCGCTCTCACTCTGCCCTGTCCCTTCCTCTCTTTTCCTCTCTCTCCCTCGCTCTCTCTTTCATTAATGCATTCTCCACTTTACATTATTTATTAACTTCCTTCCTTTTTTCTTTCTTTTTTTTTTTTTTTTTAATTTAGAAAAAATAAATTAAATAACAGTGGTTATCTGGAGGCTCGAACCCTCCTGCCTAAGCGCTTTTGGGCCAGGCAAAAACTTTGCTGACCTTCTCTCACCTCCCTGCCTTCCTCCCCCGAAGCAGAGGGGCACCGAAATGCTGCCCCGTGTCTTAAAAACATTTTGCCAGAGCCTGCAGAGGCTTTGGGCTCATGGATGCTTAAAGCCCCTACAAGGGCTGGGGAAGGTAAGGAGGAGGTCAGAGTTCCTGGTGTAGGGCTGGGCTCTCCTCAGGTTTTTGCAGGGCTTCCCAGAGCATCGTGGCAGCTCCCTAGGGATGCTGCTGCTCCGAGCTGCCCCACCAGGGGGGACTCAGCACTGGAGCCCCCCCTGGAAATCAGGAAATTAAGTTGGTTTGTGCCTCCTGACTTGGTTTACCCCTTCTGATCACTCATTTTTGGCCTGCAGCCATCCGGGAAGGATCCATCCCGCTCCCCTGCTATGGGAGGTGTAGAGGACCCCCAGGGCATGGCCGAGCACCCCCAGAAAGACCCCGGTGCCCATCGCTGCAGGAGGTCGCGGGGCTTGGGGTGGCTGCTGGGGACCGTGGGGAGGTTTGGGAGGTTGGCTTTGCTGGGAGAAGGTTCGAGTCCCTCTTTTCTCCTGCACAAGGACACCAGGAAGAGATAACCCAGACATCGGGCTCTGGGTACCCCAGTGCTCGATCCCTTGGGGGCTGTCCCCATCACAGCCCCAAACCGGGATGAAGCACGGGGCCCTGCTGTACCACAGGGCTCAAAGGCAAGGCTGGGACAGATGTCACCCCAAAAAAGGCCCCGTGAGCACTTGTGGGGTCCCAGCACCTCCTGCTCCATCCCCGCCAGCCCCAAGCACCCCAGCAGCATCCTCCTGGCCCGGCCCCGGTCCCCCACCATGGGACCATGGTGACAAGGAGCGCGGAGGAGCCGAGGGAGCAAAGGCAGCTGGCAGCCCCGGACCGAGCTGATCGGAGAGCGACCGTGACGTCGGGGCAGGGGAAGCGGGGTCCCGGCCTTTCCCAGGCCCCGCCGTGCTCCGCGCTCCGCTCCCCTGCCAGTTGATCGGCCGCTGGAGCACGACCAAGGGAACATCGGCCAGGGGAGAACAAACAAACAGCCGAGCCTGGGCTTCCTTCCTTCCTTCCTTCCCTCCCGCGAATAAACCCTCCCCCCACCAAAAAAAAATATTAAAAAAAAAGAAAAAAAAACGGGTGGGGGAGGGAATTAAATTGACTTAAAATAAATAAATAAATGGGATAAAAATGAGGATAATGTTGAATAAATAAGCGTTTGGGTTTTCTGTCGGGATGTGGTGTATTCTTGGGGAGTGGGAGCTTGGCCTGGGGGAGAAGGCAGGATGGAGTAGGGGGCAGACGGCCCCCACAGGCACCACAAGGTCCACCACAAGGACTCCTGCACCCCGAACACAGCCCGCTGTCACCCGCTCCCAGACGGCTCAGAAGGGAAATCCTGGTGGGTAGAGGCTGGTTTGGTCTCACTGAGGTTTTGTGGCATCAGCCCTGTCTCTCCTCAACCTTTCTAGAAGGTCCTCTGGGCTTCCCTGGACCTTGCTGTGCTGCGGTGCTTTTGGTTGAGTTGGGTTGAGTTGGGTTGGGTTGGGTTGGGTTGGGTTGGGTTGGGTTCGTTGAGTTGGGTTGGGTTGTGTTGGGTCATTAATTTTGGGTTGTGTTGGGTCATTCATTTTGGGTTGTGTTGGGTCATTCGTTTTGGGTTGGGCTGCGTTGGGTCACTCATTTGGGGTTGGGTTGAGGTGGGCTGGGCTGCACCACATTGAGCTGAGCTCTTTTAGTGCTACTGGGTTGACCTGGGCTGGACGGCGACATTCAGGTTGGGCGGCTGTGCATCAGAATTAACCAGTTCCTACACCCACCGTGGCATTTTTTCAGTATTTTTGTCCTCAAAGCCACTTCCAGGAACATCCCCTATCTGCTCAGCCACCCTTTGTTCCTGCAGCTCACGTGGAAACTGCCGCGTTTCCTGCAAACCCGCGAGTTCCCTGTCCCGACCTGCGGAAGCATCCCCCAGATTTCACCGGTGCCAGGCCACGCGCAGCGACAAACCCTCCCCACGTCCTGCACGCCGAGGAAAACACCGCTCGGCATCGGCACCGGCACCCTGACCCCCGAGAAACCCCACGAGCACGAAGCCACCCAAGGGGAGCGAGCGGAGGACACATCTGTAGGATGCGGGGCAGCAACGCGCCGCTGACCCCGGCGCTGGCAGGGCCTTTCCCATGCGCAGGGCTAATTCTGTCCCCTCGGGGCCGGATACGTTATCTCGTCAGCAGCACCCAGCCGGGGAAGGGAAGAGCATTGTGTGGGCTGCTGCTTTTTTTAAAACCCGCTCGTGACCCCAGGAGGAGCAGAGAGGCAGAGAGGGAGAGAAAATTCCCAGCTCCTGACTCTGGCTGGGAAATCCCCAGAAAGCTCCCCGGAGTTTTTTTTTGTTTTTTTTTTCCCCAGCACCCGAGACCCTCCGCGCCCAGGGAATGTCCTCAGGTGGGACCACGAAGCCTGGTGAGCCCCAGACTGTGCTTGTTCCTTGAGGAAAGAAACTCCCCTGTGAGATCCCAATCCTGAGCGCGGCCACCACCCGAATCCCCGACCTCTCCCCCTCCTCCGGGCACACGGCAGCCCAGGAAGGGCCGGCGACAAATTCTCATGGAGGCCGAGATGCCTGCGCCGTGAGCTCAGCGAGTGACTAACTTGTTTATCTCCTCTGGGAGCTGCACCAAGCTTTTGGGAAGCAGCGGATCCCCGCCAGCTCCTCTGCCTGTTCCAGGCGCCTCCCCCACCCCTTTCCTGAACAGCCGCGCTCGGAAAACAAGAGCTGTGGCGACACGCGCCCGCTCAGCGGCAGCACGGGGACATCGAGGACTGGGGAGGAGTGAATTTGGGGGAAACCACACGTGGAAATCATGGCAGAGCAATGCCTGGGATCAGCACCTTCAGGACGCAATCCTTTACGGCAGGGCTTGCTGGCACAGGGGAGATTCTGCCACCAGCACCGCTGCCACCGCAGGTTGTCCCCAGCCAGGGGACACCCTGGCCGAGGACCCCAGCGCACCTGCAGGAAGAGGATTAGGGGGATAAATAATTGCTGATGGGGTGAGCAGGGGGAGGACCGCCTCCTGCCTACACCTCTGTGTGTCTGTGATGGGTTACGGCAACACCACATCTGTAATACCTCTATTTGTATGTCTGCGAGGGGTTACAGAACCACCACACCTGTACTTGTGCTTTGTGGAAGAACTACATGACTCAAAGCAGAGTTATAAAGTAGGTACGTGGTTTATTTCAGTGCCAGGCACATGTGGGATAGCTCCCATGTGTGCCCTAATGCAGCAACTTGCCTGGGTTCTTTGCAGCTCAAAGTTACACGTGCACGGAGTTCCACAACGCGTCTGTACGCACGCATAACCTGTCCCCTCTTCGTCTTCAAATGAGCACCAAGGAGTCATTTCCATGAGCTCCTCCTGTCTGCACTTGCGCACTGTCTCCTCTCCTGGTGGTGGTCTTTGGGGGGTCGTGGGGACGAAGGCCGAGAACTCCTCGTCATCACCACCAGCTGACCCCCTTTGCAACCTTTGGAGACTCAGCTGCTCCTCGGCTCTTGCCCAAACCACAGGGTCGGGCTCAGCTGCTTTTTGGGACAGGTTCCCCGCTTTTGTCAGGCTGGGCTCGGCTCGGCTGGGCTCGGCTGGGCTCGGCACGGCTCGGCTCGGCTGGGCTGGGCTCGGCTGGGCACGGCTCCGCTCGGCCCCCCCCGGCCTTGCTTCATTTGCATAGCCCCGCCCCCGATTGCCCCAGCGGCCACTCAGCTCTTGGGGCCAGCCGGAGCCCCGCCCCCCGAGGAGGCGGCGGTGGCTCACCGGCTTGAGGCGCTCGCATAACCCTGACCTCGCGACGTGGAGAGAGATTTGAGGTCAGGGGTTCGAGACGCAGCATGGGGGTGCAACGCTCCTCCTTTTGCACACACCTACTCTTGCTTACAATTCCTTCCTCGTTTCTTTCTGCTCTCTGCTCTGCGGTTTTGGCCCTTTTACTCCATTATTGGCAAGTCCCTTTCATCTGGGAGATCCTGCCGGTCCTGCCTTCCTAGCAGAATCTTTGCTGGTGGCCCCTTAAGAGTTACTATCTTCAGAGACTTTAGGACTGACTGAAGCCTTCACATTCACTTCCTCAGAAAAGAGATTCAACAAGGCATCGTCCTGAAGAAGATGGATCCCAGGAACAAATCAAATCCTGTTTTCCCCGTGCTGCTCCTGGGAGCCAGGACCAGATGTTCCCTTCCAGGTTCAAGACCTTCCCGGTCTGGACGGGAGCTACTTTTCTAATTGCCTTTTGTAATTTCTTCCATGACTTTCCTGTTGTCATCGATTTGAAGACAGCAGCTTGAATCATTTGGCTTTGTCCATAGGCACCTCCTCCTCGTGCTAGTAAGTCATCGAGGACCAGGAGACGTAGCATTATTGCAGCTCGCATCGCATCTGGGTGGCTTGATCAGCGAGCAAGTCAGGAACCTTGGCAGTTTGGTCGGTGACGCTTTCAAATACTGCCTGCCACCTTAGGATTCGATTTATTTTGCACATGGATATTACCTGCCAAGCTCCTGCAACCACCTCCTTCGGCTTCCAAGCGGCTGGCCCGTAACGTTGGGTGATTCTCTCTGGAGGCCACTCATCTGTACCCCATTTCTGGTTACTTCTGGAAGCTAGGGATGTATCTCCTGACCTCTTTTCTCTTTTGAGATCATCCCGTCATTGGATTTCCAATCCCTTACCTTCGAGTTCTGGTATCAGAAAGAATGGTGGCCTGAGAAGTCCAACAGAAGTAGTACCTGAGGATCTTAATGGGACACGGTGTCAAAGACCTTCCTAAGTCCAGGAAGACGATATCCACTGCTCTGCTTTCATCTGCCAGACTTGACATTTCATTACAGAAGTTTATCTGCATTCAGTCAGTCTCATTTCGTTTCATTTGGCAGATTTACTTTTCGACAAGCAAATCCCAGATCTAAGCAAGCTGAAAGCAACAGTCCCCCTGTTCAGCATACTAGTCCTGTACTGTACTGACTCGCGAGCCATAGGCATCCTGTTGAAGATATTCCATAACACAACTCCCACCACAACTTTCTCCCTGAGGTAGAAAACGACACCTTTGCCATAATCTTCTCCTTCCTCTGGAACGCGAGGCGTTGGTGAAGCACTCGGAGAAGTGGAAATTTCCGAAGCTTCTGCTTCGGTTTCACCTTCCGATCGGATACCTGTCCCTAATGTAAAGATGTCACGTCAAAGAACCAGTGCAGAAAAAGGCAGCAGCTCTCTACCTGCGGTGATAAAGGCAGGCTAAAGAGAAGGCTTCTGTAAGAGACTGAGGTGTGTTTTTCTTTGACTTGACGCCAGCAAAAGTTAGGATTCTTTAACACTTCAATAATGAAGCAATCCTAACACAAAGCATAACGCTGACAACTCCTGGCTTCCGTCACCAAACACGCTGTAGACTCAGCGAACGGTTTGGGTTGGAAGAGGCCTTCCAGATGGTTTGGGTTGGAAGAGGCCTTAATTCTGAACCCCTGCCATGGGCAAGGCCATGAGCTGCACTACATCAGGTTGCTCAAATTGCCATCCAGCCTGAGCTTGAGCGCTTCCAGGGAGGGGGCATCCACAACTTCCTTGGACAACTTGTTCCCGTGCACTAAATTGCCCCGTGTAACACAGCCCGGGCTGAGCACAAACGGGGTGTGTGGAGGCTGCACCATCCCCGCCTCACGCAGCTCGCAAAAGGTGCCTGCACAAACCAGCCTTTTTTTTTCTAACGCCATGAAGCGAGCCCCCCCTCTCCTCTCCCTGGCACCCCTATGTCTATGATAGCTCCACGCGCAGCCCCGGGAGCTCTTTTGCCCAAAACCTCGAGGTTTCGCCCCAAAACGCCGCGCACATCCCCGCCCGCACCGCCCGGGCTCCCCACAAGATGGCGGCCGCGAGCCGGCGCTGTGCGCATGCGCTGCCCGCCTCTCCGCTCCTCTCTATGGTCTCTGTGGGCGCCCTGCCCTTCTTCCGCCAGTTCTGTGCCCTCTCTATAGCCGCCCGCCCGTCTCCATGACGGCGCTCTAGGACCTCCCACGTCTCTATGGCGGGCGGCGCTCTAGCCGCGGCCTCCCCCCCTCTCTGTGGCCCCGCCTGGGGAGCGGGGGGCGGCGCCTGGCGGCGGGTGCGGGGCGGGGGCGTTTTGGGGGAATTTCTGCGGGATTTGGGGCTCGCTCCGGTCCGGTGCTGCGGTGCGGTTCCGGCAGGGTTTGGGGTTGGTTCCAGCGGGGGGGTTCGGTGTGATTCCGGCAAGGTTTGGGGTTGATTTTGGCAGGGAGGGGTTTTGGGTTGATTTCGGCAGGGTTTGGGTTTGGCTTCGGGAGGGTGTTTTTGGGTTTGGTTTCGGCACGTTTGGGGTTTGGTTTCGGCAGGGTTTGGGTTTGTTTTCAGCGGGGTGTCGTGGTTTCATATCGGCAAGCTGCTTTGGTTCAATTTCAGGAGGGTTTTTGGGGTGATTTCAGCAAGTTTTAGGTTTGGCTTCAGCAGGGCGTTTTGGTTTAATTTCAGCAGGGTTTGGGGTTCAATTTTGGCAGTTTTTTTGTTTTAATATCTGCAGGGTGCTTTGGCTTAATTCCAGTAGTTTTTTTTGGTATAACTTTAGCTGGGTTAAGGTTTAATTTCAGCAGGGCGTTTTGGTTTAAATTTAGCCGGGTTTGGGTTTAATTTCAGGAGATTTCTTTTTTTTGTTTTGTTTAATTTCTGTAGGGCTGTTGGGTTTAATTCCGGCAGCCTTTCGGTGTAATTTCGGCAGCGTGCTTTGCTTTCATTTCAATACTTACATTTTTGGTGCGATTTCAGCCGGGTGCTTTGGCTCAACTTCGACATTTCTTGTTTCTTTTTTTCGGTGAGATTCGGGCACGACGCTTTTGGTTTAATTTCCTCCTTTCTGTCCCCCCCCAGCAAGGCAGCAGGCCCAGCCCCGCAGCGGAGGAGCGATGCCCCCCGGGGACACCCCCCGGCACGGCCCCCACGGCCCCTCGGACACCGGGCCCCGGCTCTGCGCCCTCCTGTAGCTCCCCCAGGCCCAGGTAAGGATGCTGGCAGCCGGCTCTGCCTCACACCACAGCTCCTTTAAACCCTTTCCCTTCCCAATTGCATCCCCTCCCTGCCTGGGACGCTGCCTGGCCCCTCTCAGGGCACGCAGAAGGCAAAGGGGGCGATTTAATAGCAGTTCACCCCAGTAAACGTGCGTCCCTATTGGGGTCACACCGCTGGGGCTGGCTGCTGTGGTGCAGAAGAGCTTTTTAGAGCCCGGCGAGAGGCTTTGCCTTCGAGGTAGGTGAAGGTGGTGCAGTGAGGAAGGGGTCTGGAGTCTGGGCGGTTGGTGCCGAACCCGGGGGGGAGCGGGTAATTGATTTTTTTTTTAACTTCTAGGAAAACGAAGGAGCTGCGAAGCTGGCAGTGTCTGTGATGTCTTCATTAGGCTGCTTAATTTAATTGAAAATTTTCTGTTGCTGGGAAGGGCTGGAAGGGGAATCTGATACCTGACAGCTGAGATCTAATAGAGCTGTCTGCCACAGCAGCTCAGGCCTTTCTCAGCAGGGGACAGCCGCTCTGCCTTTTGTTTCTTTTGTAATTAATAGGTAAGCTGGGCCAGCCTGGGCTGTTAAACCTTAAGCTCTGCTGACAAAGAAGCATCTGTGTGTGTGAGACTCCTGTTCCAGGGGACTTGACCCACCGCAGGGGTTCATCGCTTAGGTTAGGTCGTGTCCCTCGGCTGGTTCTAGGGCAACAGCCCCCCTCTTGTCAGTATCCTCTTTTTGAAGGCTGCCGTCGCTCAGGCATTGGCACTGTGTGGTGTTTGGGTGCCTCCTCCAAAGCTTCTAGAAACGAAAGATTAAAAACCCAGCCAAGTGAGTAAGGGTTTTTTTTTTGCTGTTGAAATCTGTGCGTTTGTTACAGACCAGAAAACTGCTTTAGACTGAGAGACAGACTGGACCTTTTAAAATGCTTGATGGAAAATAGATTTTTTTTTTTTTTCAGATGCCAAATAAGCTTGAAAAACAGGCTGGGCATGCTGTCACGGAGTGATGGAACAGGTCCGTTCACAGCTCCAGCAGCAGAGCAGCTTGCTGAACACCAGCAGGGCGCTCTCACGATGCTCTGGGAAGTTTTTTGCTAAAGGCTGGATGAAGTCCACAGAGTAGAGTTGTTCCTCCTTCCATATATATAGATAGATAGATGGAAAATATTTGGTTACTAATTTTGTTCAACTTGGTATGTTTTTATTTCTCAGAATGGGAATTGTGGCTTTTTTTTTTTTATTTTCTCCAAGAGCTTTAAGCAGCACGATTGGTTACTCCGATTGCTTCTTGCATTGGCAGTGAGCAGACCACTGAGGGTTCAGGAGGAAAGTCTCCTGGATAAACAAGCCCCTCGTGAGGCTCTTCCTTCCTCCTCTCACAGCATGTCTCTTGTCTTCACGCTCTCAGGAGCCTCACAGTGTTCTTCAAAGCACAATATATTCAAGTTTTCTGCCTTTCCTGCAGCTCTGTGCTTCCTGCTCAGCCTGTCACCTCTATTCATTCACCAGGTGGTGGGCTCTTGGATGAGATCAGGCAAGCAAGATGCTCTGTACAGTGTCTGCACAGGACCTTGTCTTGCTTTGACAGAGGGGCAGAGTTGGAAACTGAAGATCTCCCCCTTCTGAAAGTCAGTTTGCCTTTACATAGATTGCTGTCTCCTTCCTCCTGATTGTTCTTTATGGATTTCAAGGGAAATTTGGTCTTGAAACCTTGCAGCTGGTGCATTTCAGTGGTGTCCAGGTGAGGTGTGTGTGATGTGGACAACAGAAAGATCAGAAGGGTAGACGTGAGGTGAACAGGAGGAGTGGGAGAAAGAGTGAGCTGTTCGCATACCTGATCTCAGCCAGGAGAGAGCTGTTAGCTTCGGTTAAACAAGCTCAAAGACAAAATGGAAATTCTCTCTAATCATGTAGATTTGTGTGTGTGTGTGTTCAGCTCCTCTTACTTTTAGTGTCTCTTGGAAAGATTTAATTTATGGCTTCTCTGAGCTGTTTGTGGTGTCTGCTTCCAGCAAGACCAGCAGAGGAGCAAGAGGTCTCATTGATTAGATTAAATATCTGGGTCACTTACCATTACCTGTGTTTATCCTCTGGTAAGTTTTGATACTGGAAGAAGACAGAGATAAAAAGAACATGTGCAGAAAGATAACTACGGCTGGAGCTGCCCCAGGCAGAGGCCACTTTCTAAATGGATTTATAGATGTGCTTTTCCTATCAGCTTTGTGTCCTGCGCGGTCTTGTGTGAGGAGATAGGAAGCTTATTTGCACACGCCTGCTTCTTTTTATCCCCTCTGAGCTAGTGGGTATTCTTGAGATCCAAAAGCCAAAAAGGAGCAAGTCTGCCTTTGTGTTTTTCTTTCAGAAAGCATGGTCTTGAGCTTTGTGAGTGGTAACCCGTGGCTTGGTTCTCAGCAGTCTGCTTAGGTGGGAATATTGCGCTTTAGCAGCCCCAGAAATCAGAACCTTCTTTCTGCAGCTCTCAAGCTGTTGGTGGCTTGTGCAGATTGTGGCCAAGCACCTTCCAGAACACAGCGGTTTGCATATTACTCTCAAACTGCATTATCTTGTTTTCTTTTTTTTTTTTTCCTAGAGTTCTCAGTCTCTTTCCTTCTCAGCAAATTCTTTTCCGTGAGTGTGCCACGTCTGTACCGATTTTACTGTTCCTACTACATTCTTACTAACTTTTGAGATCTCTGTAGGAAGTCAGCTATGAAGGGGAGAAGCAGGTTGGACAGCTGAGGCACCAGTCTGTGCTCTTCAGATAGAAAGTGAAGGGCAGTCAGAAAACTGGGATAAGAAATTCTTCCTGTGCCTGTGTGTTGTCCAGCGATACTGAATTCCTACGTGCTCCAGATCAAAGCGTTGTTGAAATCCTGCTGGGTTTAGACCTGTCCTCTGTAGCTTAATGAACACGTGACAGAGCATTTAGTGTGGTTTCACATCTTAAAACTCGCAGGGTTTCTGCCTTTGATCGCACTGAAGCGTTACAAACCAGCCTGTGGGAAGTCACCTTCTCATCTCTGGTCAAAAGTTAACTGTGACTGGTTACTCTTCCATTCTGGCTGTGCCCTTTGGCAGAAAGAGAGATCTTTCTCCTCCTCCTCCTCATTGTTTCGCATACTTTTTCTAGAACTGCCCTAATTACTGGATTCCTCTAGATCTTGCTTCTGTAACCAAGGTTGATCTTCTCTCCTTCCCTGGTCAGCTCTGTCCAGGAAGGGGAAATTCAAATTGGGAAGGCCAAAGAGGGGGAAAGACCTGCAGCAGGGGAGGTTTTGCCAGTGTTTTGTAAAGAGCATTGAACACCACAGCTGTCTCTTCTGGAAGTGATAAATCCTGAGATCTCATTTACTTCTCAGGACTATTTTTCTGCTGGAGATTATGGTGGTCACAAAACAAGCCAGATTCCCCTCTCCTCCGTTTCTAACTGGTGTGCTTGGATTGGATTAGCTTGTTTTACAGAAGTCATCACTCCCCTGATGGTTAATTCCTTGCTGCTTCCATTACACCCAGTTTTTAAGGGCAGCCCGTTTTCCCTTGCCAGCTTCGTGGCCCTTCTGCGTGTTGGTGTTTTCTACAGAAGTATCTGCTGCTGCTGACCGAAATCTTGCAGAGATTACCATGAAGGCTCTGTGATTCCACCAGTAACAGCAGCACAGCTGTCTCACCTTGTTCTCCTTCTTCTCGTCCTCAGGATGTGGTGCCGGAGGCTGGCGTGCCTGCTGGGCCTGCCGTGCTGGCAGAGCCGACGTGCTGGGCATGGCTCGCTGGGGCTGCCCCACAGCACAAGGATCGTCCCCACTGCTGCAGCTCGCTGCCACCACACGGCCCCGGAGTCCCTGAGCTGTGCCTGGCAGCTGCACGGCGATCACCTGGGTAGGTGTGTGGTTTTGAGCCTGCTTCTGAGCTTCCTGGGGAGAGGAGCGAGGTTTTCCTGGCCTCTCATGAGTCCCTTATGAGAAACGAAGCAATGCTCACTGAGAACTTGAGCAATTCCTGAACTCTGACTGCATCTGAACCTTGCCCCGTCCATCAGTTGTTCACTGTGTGATGTTTGGGGCTCTGACTTGCAGCTGGGGTGACTGGCTCGGTGTGTCCCCAGCTCTCTGCCTTCCCCCGCTTGCAGATTTTGCTTAAAACAACGTGTTGAAACACAGTAGTTAGAGCGGGTCTGTAAGCAGCCTTTTAGTGTGGCTGGATGGCACGAGCACTGAAGGCTTTTTGATGCCAGTCATCCCTCACTGCGAGACAGCTTAAGGAAAAGTTAAGGCACACCTTCCTTGACGAAAGCAAGCCAGTTACAAACTCAGTCTAATGCTGCTTTGTCCTCTGTTTTTTTCGAGACAACTTAGCAACCAAAGCACATTTCTCCATGGTCTGCTTCGTTTGGTACCTGCAGATACCCAGCATCAGCCTGGTGATGTCTGCTGAGGCTGGTTAGAAGGCCTGGTACTGTGGAATCCCCTTGTGAGCATATCTCTAAAGGGGATTGCTGAGTGTTTCATCAAGCACAGTGGCCCCCTGAAAAAGGATGTTGTTGTTTCATCCCTCGGATACTTAGATCTCACAGATGAGCAGCAGTAGAGCAGGAAGGGCTCTCCTGTTGCCCATCCTGGCTCTGACCCCCCTCTGAAGGCCTTTGGGCTGTCCCAGGAGGGAACAAGAAGGTGAGGCTTTGTAGTAATGATAAACGGGTATCAAAGCTCTGTGTGGAGGTCATGGTGTTGTCTCGTGTGTTTGGTTTGCATGTTGATGTGATTAGTTAGTTGATTCTGATCTGTATTGGTGTGATGGGGTCTGCTCCTATATGGGAGGGAGAGAGGGAACCTT
This sequence comes from Anas acuta, assembly GCF_963932015.1. Lineage (NCBI taxonomy): Eukaryota > Metazoa > Chordata > Aves > Anseriformes > Anatidae > Anas > Anas acuta. The sequence goes on from NC_088991.1 coordinate 6,225,487, forward strand.
GCTGTGTGCAGCAGCTGCTGGGCAGATCCAAATTTACTTCTTGAAGAGAGAAGATAGACATAAATAAATGAGCATCGTGTGTGTTAGCCACACTCCTTCTCCCTGTTGCAGGATGAGGCTGCCTGTGGATGGTCTTCAAGTGAAAAGCTAGCTTCACGTGCACTGAGAGGTGCTAAGTCTAACAGCCTGTGTCCCCTGGAAGTGGGATCATAACTTGTGGGTTTTCCTGTTGTATTTCTCTCACTGTTCACACCGGTGCGTCTTCTGTGCCCGTCTCTTTGCAGAGCTCAGGTATGCAAACACGCTGATGCGCTTCGATTTCGTCTGGCTGCGGGACCACTGCCGCTCAGCTTCCTGCTACAACGCCAAGACGAACCAGCGCAGCTTGGACACGGCTAGCGTGGACCTGGGAATCAAGCCCAAGGCTGTCCGAGTGGATGAGACCACGCTCTTCCTCACGTGTGAGTATCAAAACACTCATCTTTCATGGACTACCAGTCCTGTTTGGAAGGAGGCTGGTGGATAGATCCTGCTCTGAAGGCTGCCCTCTACTAGCAAACCTTATCTCTAAATCAGGAGCTGTTTTGGGAGGAGATGTAGCTCTAAGCTGATCTTAAAACATTGCTCTTCTGAGCAGGGCTGTTGCTGTAAACATAACTCAGCCTTATTTATGTCTGGTTTTCTTCTCCCCCTTACCTTCTCCCTCCCCTCTTGAGTGTATCTCCAGTGTCTGGGTAGTTTATTGGTTTGTTTGAACGTGGGAGCCGTGCAGATAGTGAAGAGATCAGTCAAGAAATGGTTGACTATCTTATCCTTGCTCTGTCCTATTTGAACTGGTGTCTCTGATTAGAATTCACATCTTGTGTCCTTTCTCCTCTGCTTCCCGGCTGCTTAAATCGCAGCAGAACAAAGAACTTTCATTTACGGTACCCTCATTTATGGGGTTGTCATCAGTGCTGCTTCTTCAGTGTCCTGTCACTAGAAAACAAAACCCCTGAAGTAGAAACGCTTAGGCCTGGAGTTGGGGTTGTTGACAGTACTTATAGGACTTGTGGCCTGAACCAAGTAATACTTAAGCTTTCAGTGAGGTTCTAAAGAGTCTGTCATTAGGCAAAATTAGGAGGGGATTGTCCTAGACTGATGGTTGCAGTGTCTGTGATCTCTCTCGGTCTGTTCAGTGCGATTGCAGTGACCGTGACCCTGCTTATTTGCCACAGGGCCGGACGGGCACGTTACGCGGTACGGGCTGGAGTGGCTGGTGAAGAACAGCTACGAGGGGCAGAAGCAGCGGGTCATGCACCCGCGGATCCTCTGGAACGCCGAAATCTACCGCCAAGCCCAGGTCCCATCCGTCGACTGCCGGAGCTTCCTGGAGACAGACGAGGGGCTGAAGGAGTTCCTGCAAAACTTCCTGTTGTATGGGATCGCTTTTGTTGAGAATGTCACTCCCACCAAAGAGGACACGCAAATCTTAGCAGAAAGGATCAGCTTAATCAGGTAACAGGGGCTGCCCCAGGAAGGCCACGGGTAGCTTTGTAGAGGAGCCGTGAATGGGAGGCTGTTGCTTCCTTTTTCTTTGGAAAGGTGCTGCCCTCATATCCTACACGTTGTGCAGCATGGCTTGGTTTGCAGATGAAGGGTCTAGGTCATCTGCAGTCCCTGGCCGGTCCCCGTGAACAGAGATGCGGTACAGCACTGTGGGATCTGGCCTCTTTTTGGGGGGAGGCCTGGAGTCAGTAGGTTACAGAGCTGCCTCGGGAGCATGCGATGACTTTTGTGATAGTGGGACTGTGCACAGAGAGGAGTGACTGAGGGAAGGAGCCAGTCTGGGAAGACTTGAGCTTTGCAAGGAGAGACATTTCCTGTTATGACTTGAAAGGTTAGGAGGTCAGCCCTGGCCCTGGGAGCCAGGGAGATCAAAAACAATTTGTAGCTCTCACCAAAGAAAAATACTGGGAAACTTTTCTTCTGTGTTTGAAACACAACAACAGCATGGCAAGCCTGGGTTTGAGTGAGTTTTATCCAAGCTGCACAAACGGCTAAACTTGCTATGGTCCATTAGGAGAGGAGGGATTTCTATTGATGAATAGCCACTCCAAAGAGAAATAAAGGTCTTGAGGAATATCCAGCCAACATTTTTCTCCAGATTCTTACCCTCCTCCTGTAGCCCCTCAGTACTGTTTGTTGCTACTGGGTCCTTGCCTTCCTGCCATGCACATTGCAGGGGGAGGTGGGTGAAAATGGAGTATCTTAAGAACAGAGATGGGGATTGTACTCAAGGTGGGTACAAACAAAGGCACAGACCTGTACAACAAGGTACAAACCTGGGCTCTGGTCACTCCTAATGTTGCTCAGTGTGTCCTTGATTTGGCGGGCTGATCTTCAGAGTGAAGTTGTGTATTTGTGGAGGAGAAGACTTATTGCCATCAGTCTTCTCAAGGAGGAAATAAATTGAATACTAGGAGGAGGCATTAGAAGCACCATCTCTTTGACAGCATGAATCCTGTTAACTCGGGATGATTTGCTGTTTGAATTCACTCTGTGTGTGCTGTGTGTAAGATAAAGGGGAGTAACCTCAAGAGGGAGAGGATCTGGTTTAGCTCAGTGCCGACCCCTGCAGCGCTCTGATAACTGCCCACCTCTCTTGCAGGGAGACCATTTATGGCAGAATGTGGTACTTCACCTCCGACTTCTCCCGGGGAGACACCGCCTACACCAAGCTGGCTCTGGATCGGCACACCGACACGACCTATTTCCAGGAGCCCTGCGGGTACGTGCTGCTGCTGCTCCACACACACAGTGCAGAAGGCAGGCGTCATTCACGGTGATGCAGTTCAGTGTTTGCAGCTCTGCTGATGGGATTTAGTGGTGCCAGTCACACCGTAACTCTGGATCCTGCCTGATTCCTCTGGAGTGGGGTAGTCTGTAGTCTTTCCTGTGCTTCAAACTCCAAGGTCCTCCAGAATGCAGGCAATGAAGGAGTTGGCTGTTAGCTTCAGTGGTAGCCTATGGGGAAGGAGGGAGCAGCTTGCCTCTGCACAGCCTGCAGCAAATGTCTCTGCCCTCCCAAGCTGCATGAGTGGTACCAGACGTACGTGCTGTCCTCACGTATGCCCTGTGCAGTTGCTCTCCTTCAAACTGGTTGGGATTTGCATCTTGGCAATGGTGCAGCCCTGGAGGTAGTCAGAAACCAGGCTTCTCCAGCCCTTCAAAGTTCACACCTGTCTGTGCTTCTAAAAAAAAAAGTTTGTAGCTACAGTTGTTTCCCAAATGCTGTTTTGCAAACTGCTTTTCCAATATAGCCTCCGGGCTGCAAGTTTTGTACCTGGTTGGAGAAAGAAAGGCAGCAGCCGGGAGCGTGATTCCCACTAAAGTGCAAGAGGCTTAATTTCTACCTTCATTCTCTTTTTTTGTCTGCTTTCATCTCAATGAAGAAAAGAATCAATGAAATGGCCCTGGGGGAGAACTGATGGAAGGACTGTGACTTCATATGGAAGTAGCACTACAAAGGCTAGGAGAAGCCATCTCGTCTACACCTCCTGCCCTAGGGCAGGATTAGCTCTTCCCAAGTGAGGCCGTTAAGTTGCTAAGCATCTTAATGGGAAGGGGCTGTGAGGCAGAGCTGGAAAAGTAGAGGAGGGCCAAGGGGTGGGATCTGCAGCCTGCATACGGATTTCAGAGCAGTCCTTCAGACCAGGAAAGATCGTGCCAGCCAAGGAGGCACCCAGGTTGCCCATGCCTAACCTAGCACAAAGCTTTTGAGTGGTAGCTTTTGCTCTGAAGCGAGGTCCTGGAAGCAAGGTACGCAGTTTTTAGTGTGCTAGAAGTAGATAAATAAAACTTAAATCCAGGCACATCTTTCAAGACTGATCTAGTTGGCTTCTGTGTTTTCAGTGAACAGCTGACTGTAGAATCCATGTGCTTTCATGGCCTGTGCAGTTACCTGCTTGCCTGACTTGTTTTAGGAGCTCACCAAATCTCCCCCAAAGTCAAACGCTGAAGTAACCAGTAATCAGAGCTTCAGCCTACAGATACGCTTTGATTAAGCTGCTCAGTGTGAGAACTAGAGAGCTCATCAGCTATTTTCATACCTTTGTTTTCTACTTGGAAAAGTTCCCTTTCTTTCAGGTAGGTATATTCTCAGCTGCAGTAAGCAGTGACACTGTGGACCAGGCTAGTAGGGCTAACCGTTAATGCTTGCAATCCTGCAAAACCTTAGTTTTGCAGGAAGAACACGAATTTCTTGCTTTCCTGAGCCCCTATCTGCCAAAAATCCCTTCTGCTCAGACTGCTTCAGAAACAATTTAAACTGTCTTTGACCTGCTTCCAGAGAAAAGGTGATTTTTATTTTATTTTTTTTTTCAAGAAAGGTTTGTTCATTTGAATGTCTGCTTTCCCTCACCGCTTTGGGTGAAATCAGCTAAATCTGACAAGTCTCGAGTTACCTTTTTGTAAAGGGTAGAGGAGAGGAACTCCTCGAGGCATGGGAAAGACTGCGGCATTGTCTCACTCAGTGGGCAGCAAAGAGCCTGCCATAAAAAGAGACTTTCTCAGTGCCCCAAGCTGCACGAGAAGGTGCCTTCAAGGAGCAGAGCCACAAGGGCTTGGGCATCCTGAGCTCCCATCCTTGTGGACTGACTGAAATTATTCTAAATCTTCTGTGGTTTTAAGGGTTCATTGAACCAAGGTGAAAAGGTGCTGGTGAGGCTGGAACTGGGAGCTTGTGCCACATCATTTGCTGTGGGACTGGGTTAAGAGGCCTCAAAGGAGATCAGGAGATGAAACCCCAAAAGGTTGTGTTTGTCTTCTGACAGGTGAAGTTGGTACACCATGAAAACTGGCAGTGCGTGGCTCAAGGCAGCTCCTGGGCGTTTGTTTCTGAGAATGCAAGGTCTAACAGGCTTGGATGAAAAGGGAGGGAATGAACGAATCTTCAGAAAAGTAAAAAAGCAAAAGCTATTTAGCTGAGTTGGACAGCTTCCTGCTAGGGAGGCAGTGCCCCTGTAGGTAGGGTTCTCATTTGGGACTCCTCTGCTCCAGGCTTCCCAAGGGGTCTTTAACAAGTCGACTCAGGGGGCTCCTGATTAGCTGCGAGACCCTGATTTACGTGCCTTTGTGTGAGAGTCACCCTGAGCTCCCCTTGCAGTTGCTGGAGACCTCAGCAGTACCACCAGCATGCCTTCAGCTGCCTCCTTGTTCTAGGGAAGTTAGTTTTGTGCTTTTGAACCTCTCCATCCTGCAGCCCAGATGGACCTTGTGGTGCAGACACGTGCCTGCACCACTTCAAGTCTCCCAGCTTGCATGGTTTGATCTGGGGGATGGTGTAAGCAGTAGATCTCTTCTCAGAAGTCAAAACGCATGAGAGCTGAAGAAACATCAGGCAGAGCTGCTGCTTGCTGGGCAGTCTCCGTTCCTTAGCAGGTGTTAGTGAAATGAAGGAGACAACAGATAAGCCTGTCGTAACCGGCAGATACATCAGTATGCATTGTCTGGGTCTGGGGGAGCACATTCTCTCCACAGGACAGACATCTGAGGTCTTTTCTCTTGTGCTCTGCATTCTCTCCCCCCTGCAGCATCCAGGTGTTTCACTGCCTCAAGCACGAGGGGACGGGCGGGCGCACGCTGCTGGTGGACGGCTTCTACGCGGCGGAGCAGGTTCTCCGGCAAGCCCCCGATCAATTTGAGCTGCTAAGCAAGGTGCCCCTGAAGCACGAGTACGTCGAGAACGTGGGCGACTGTCACAACCACATGATCGGAGTTGGGCCAGTCCTCAACGTCTATCCCTGGAACAACGAACTTTATCTGATCAGGTAACATCAGTGAGAGGGAGGCCTTGTGCATACAGGGATAGGGTTCTGTCAAAATGTAGTGGTTTGCAGAAGAAAATTCAGACAGAAAACCAATGTATGTTTGATGGAGGGAGTGAAACCACAAAAACACCGTGTGTTTCCTCCTGGGTTTTGCAATGCTGCCTTTGAGGAAGTGTCAGAACCACTGATGCAAAGAGGGGTATCACTCCTGAGCTTTGCTTTTAGCTCCTGTTATCTTTATCTCTGTGCCCTCGGCCCCACTGAGGGCTAGTTCAGGGGCTTGGCTTCAGACATTTTTGCCACTGTGTGTGTTATGTAGGAGCAGCACCGTTAGATCTGGGTATGAGCAAATGCCCATCCTACTGCCAGTCGTTAGAGCCTCACTGGGGTGACCCTGATCCTGCCCCATGTCAAGTGTCCAAGCTCATGTTTCTTCATTTGAGAGCTGCTTTTTGAAATTCCATCTTGGCTTAGCACAGGAGGTCATCCAGCACTATTTTGCACTTCTGTGCTAAAAAAACCAACACCTAGTCTCATCCTTTGCTGTGTCTGTGGTGGTTTGCAGAACCACTACACCAGCTAGTATGAGTTGCTGGCACTAGTGCCCCCTTATCCACGTGAGCAGCCTGCCTCTGTTTAGAGCCTGGCCTTTCCTCAATAGCTTGGAGCTTCTGGCTGAGCAGACAGCAAGCTGCTAGGTTGTGTGGGCTTCATTTCCACTGAGGAAAGAAGTTTTCAATATACCTCGCTGCTGATGGGCTTCTCTTTCATTCCCACTCTTCCTTTCCCACCACCGAGATTGCATGGGGCAGCCTTCCATGAGAAACAGCAAAACCTGTGGTACAGTTGGCAGCAAACTCTCCCTTGATCCAAAGTCCTGCAGCATAACCTGCCCACTCATCTCACAGCCTCCCTTAAATGCTGGCTAATCTGTGTCTTCAGATCTTCGGAGGCTCCCTCTGGGAACACCTGGCTGCTCTTGGGGCCCCATAAGCAGTCTGTTTTCTGTCGCCTTTACCTCCAGATACAATAACTACGATCGTGCAGTCATCAACACGGTGCCTTACGATGTGGTGCATCGCTGGTACACCGCTCACCGCACGCTCACCGCCGAGCTCAGGAGACCAGAAAATGAGCTGTGGGTCAAACTGAAGCCAGGCAAGGTAGGACTCGGAGGCTCACCCGTGTTTGGTACGGGCAGGGAGGCAGGGTGCTCTTCTGGACGTTACCGCAAAGGTGAATGCTTCAGGCAAACCCTGTGCTGAAATTTTCCTCTTCACAGCTGTTTTAAGGTGCCTTGTATTCCAGTGATGGCATCTGTTGCATGTATATTCCTACTTTTGTGAAAGAATATACAGTTAGCTCAGACCAGGGGAGAGGAGGAAGGTATTTTCAGTCACTGAATGAGGACCCTTGGAAGCATGCACTGTTTGGCCTCTGTCTTGTTCCAGAAGCAGAGAATCTTCTTCTAATGGAAAAGTAAAGGGCACGTGGAAAGCTGAATTTACTTCTATTCTGAGGTTATATCTGAATCCCTACATTGCCAGCGAATCACAGGAGACCTGAGCTCTCCTCACTGTCCCAGAAATATCTTAGCACGTCTTGGGACTAAAAGGGAAAAGCTCTGCCCTGGGTTTGAAAGGCCGATGCTGGGTGCAGTTTTTGGAAGAGCTTGAAGGGCGAGAGCTTCATTCACAGACTTAGAGGCTTCTTCTGCCAGCTGTGCCTGCTTGAAAGGGTTTTTATTCCTACAGGGTCTAGATGGGTCTAGATTCAGTGTGAACCTAGGGCCCCAGGTATGAAAGATGCTCACATCAAAGAGCCCCTACAGCTCTCTGTTCTCAAGGATGCCTGGGGAAAAGTGTCACGCTGGAGGCTGAAGATGGCCAGTTTCCGTTGCTGGTGCGCTGTTGCCCAACCTCTGCAGCACAAAAGCAAAGCAATGACCCAGAAACACTTTGCTAGCTGACCCGTTTTAACCTGTGGTTAGCAGCGGAGCCGAGCCGCTGGCTTCAGGTACTAGAGCTGTGCTAGATCAGATCAGCCACCTGCGTACGGTTTCATGCTGAACGGGAAGGTTACAGCTCCAGCTCCAGGACCTGTGGTGTCAGCGGGTCCTGGTTCAGCTGCAGTGCTCCCCCTCATCCCGACGACCTCTCCTCTTCCCTTGCAGGCACTCTTCATAGACAACTGGCGCGTCCTGCACGGGCGGGAAGCGTTCACGGGGTACCGCCAGCTCTGTGGCTGCTACCTGACGAGAGACGACGTGCTGAACACCGCGCGCCTGCTGGGACTGCAAGCCTAGCGCCGGCCACCCGCCGCGGGGAGGCAGAGCTCCGTGCTGCTGTGTCACCACGAGGAAGGCGTTGCACGTACCTCAGACACCTCCACCTTCTCAGAGCAGTTCTCTCTCTCTGCCTGCCCGGGAGAGGGAGCAGGTGGAAGCCCAAGGTTATGGGAGCTTTTTGGGACCGCGTTCTGCCTTTGTCCGAGCAGGGTCAGCTCGTGCTGTCTGTGCAGCCAGCCAGTTTGTCTCAGCTGCAGTGAATCGGGGTTAAGCATGCTGTGAGAAGTGCTCCCAGCACCTGTTGATGTGAAGTGCTCCTCTGATCAAGTGCCTTCAGGATCTGAAATCTGTTTCTCTCTGTTGTTCAGCCTTTCCTGTCATTTCTATGTTGTTTTTTTTTTTTTTGTTTGGCATAGCAGAGCAGAATGGATATACCTGGAGTCTCGTCTCACCCCAGGCTGGACTTCACAACTTCTAGAGAAAATGTAAAGTCAGGACTTTACACCTTCTAGAGAAATTTTTTTCTCTAGGGGGGGAAAAAAAAACCCTTATTTTGATGGAAGTGCCACTACTCAAACTGAGGGCTGTTGGCATGTATCAGTGAATTCCTTCCTCTTAAATATACTGCGTACCCTTATAACAGGCACTGATACAATCCATGCTGCTTGAGGGGTGGCCTGGAAAGAGAAGCTCTTGTAGTTAGGGTGTTTCTGAAAAGGCTTACGGTAGAAGAAAAAGGGCAAGTAGTAAAATCTGCATGTTGGGAAGGAGAGATGTGTTGGATGAGGGGTGTATTTCTCATGTTTTCTTGACCTCAGTGATGTAATGCTGTCTGGTGTTCTTTCTGCCTGTTGCACCATGCTTATATTGAGAGTCAAGGCTCAACAGCTGCAGTGTTTACTGACATTTCCCACTGTGCCTACTCTTTCATCTTCTCTGAAGGAGGAATTTGTCTTAGGGCATCTTTACACTGGCTGCTGGATGAGGCTGACTCTTTTTCACCAGAGTTTTCTACATATGAAGGTAATAAACACAGAGGTGCCTTTCAACTCGTGGTGGTAGGGAGGATAAATTGGAGAGTTTGGCACACTGAACAACCATAAGGAACAAAAATAAATCCCATATTACTAGAAAAATAGAAGCTGTAAAATCAAGAGGTTTTATTCTTCTGTTCTTCCTTATCTTTGGGGATATCCACTCTGCTCTGACTGGACCTGAAAACAGGGCTGGTCCTGTTCCCTCCTGGCTTTCCTGTGCAAGCAAAATGCTGTCATGCCTAAGGTACAAGTGCAGTGCAGATGCACGTGTGCTAAACCTGCTGCCCTCATTGAATCTAAATACTGAATGTATAGATCCTAGTGCTAGGAGGCACTCTTAAAAGCTTCTGTTCTTGTGGACTGAGCTACCTTATGCTGTCTTCTGCAGCATGCCCTGCCTGCAGTGAGCCGTCAGGAGATGAAAGGGGTTTCAGAGCCAAGGCTCAGGAAGCTGTTGATCAGAGGACACGTAAGGAAGTGAAACCTGGGCCATGTGGCAGCAGGCACGGAGCGAGCTGGCTTCTGTCAGCTCCTGTTCTCACAAGGGCTGCGGATGGCAGCCTCAGGCATGGGCAGGAGCTTGAGTTTTCCTCTAGGCTGAGCCACTGGGTTCCTCAAGCAGCCTCCAGTGTACATTACTTCTGTTACTTTCTTTGCCAAACACTTGGTTTATAGCTTCTCCTTAGATGCCAGTTATGCCAGCGTAACTCGAGTATGAAGTTTTGAAAGTCTTCATTAATCTTGTGGAAGTAGCAGCCCCCTGTGGTTACATACGCTTCTCGCACAACCCATCTCAGATGCTCCAGGGTGGTTCCACCTTGTACTTCTGGGTGAAGCCAAGGCCTGGAGCATGTGAGGAGAGGTCGTGACAAAATCAGCCTGTTAAATGACACAGGAGGGGACAGAAGAGCCTGATCAGTATTTCAAAACCTGTTGAGGGTTCCTGAGTGGCTCTTGTCTCCCTGTGCTCCCTGAGAATAAGAGGGAAAAACACTTGGGTTCATGTGGAACCCATCCCTTAGTCACTGAGACCAGCTTTACCTTCCTCTGTGCAGGGGATCTCCGTTTTTATCAGCTGCAAGCCAAAAATCTGCTGCTGCCCCGAGGTGGAGCGTGCAGGACTATGGCTAGCACAAGGGAGAACTGACCAAACCATTGACAATTGTAGCAATACCTGTGCCTTTGGTGAGGAACGTGGTTATGGTACCTGCCTCCCGCTGAGCGGTGTGGGGCTGCCAAGAGCTGTGGTCTTCAGCAACCAGACTCCTCTTCTGAGCCACCTCCAAGCCAGCGCAGTCCTCAAGGTGATTGTGTCATGCGTCTGGGGGAAAACTATCCACCGTGAATGTAGCAGACACACATTTTCTCATAGGTGTTCAGCTTAATTTAGCCACTTCAATAATAAAATGGGGAGGGGAGAGAGCTTTCTTTAGTGTTACCTTCCCCCTCTTCCCCGCTTCCCAAGTGGACTAAGTTCTTCCTAAGCATCCTGTGAGCAGCAAAGCCTTATTTGTAGAAACAGGAGTTCTGGGCAATTGCAGTCTGATGTGGATATCTGTTGCAGAACTGGTTGTTTGCTGTAATGAGATCGGATCAGTTTTTATAATCCAGCTCTTTCAGTCCTTTCAGCCAATAAATGATGAACTGCTTCCTTCTCCCTCCCCGTGCACTAGGGTACCACTGTATGTGTTTTTAAGACATTTTTCAAAGGTAAGAAATGGAGTAAGTGGTGATGTATTTTACTAAATGAATTATATAGTGGTCAGGTTAACAAGACCTATATTTCAAGCAATCTTGAAGTCTGTATTACCCATCAGAGGTGAAATAAATCTGAGAGGGGTAAATCAATGCGTCTCCAAGGGCTTCTCTGTGTTCATTCTTTTCAGTGGCCACATGATGGCAGAAGAGGCAAGGAACAGGGAAAAAATAAGTCAAAATCTGAGTGACATGTCACATCCACCTGTGACTCTAGGCCTGAAGCAGCTTCTGTTTCTTGCAAAAGAGATAAAAAAAAAAAACCCTTCTTATTATCCTTTAAGTATGTAAACAGTAAAAGGAAGGGATAATGTGGGTCCCTTGCTGAACGAGGGGATGTCCTGGTAACGGGAGATGCCGAGAAGGCGGAGATACTGAATGCTTTCTGTGCTTCAGTCTTCGCTTCAAGGACTCCCCCTGCAACTCCTGGACCCTGTATGGAGGAGAAAGGGTCTGGGAAGTGGAGGGCTCCCTCGTTGTTGACAAGGGAGTGGTTTGGGAGCATCTGAGTGGGCTCAGCGCACACAAATCCGTGGGTCCCAATGGGATGTATCCACGTGTGTGTCATGATTCCACTCGGGGGCAGCCGAGCTCCACCACAGCCACTCTCTCATTCCTCTTCCTCAAAGAGGAACAGGGAGAGAATACGATGAAAAGGGCTCAAAGGTTGAGATAAGGACAAGATGAGATAAGGACGAGAAGATCACGCAGTAAGTATTGTAACAGGCAAAACAGACTCGGCATAGGGAGATAGTAAGATTTATTGCTTATTACTAACAAGCTAGAGAAGTGAGAAACAAAGGAAAGAAACCAACCCTCTCCACCCTCTTCCACCTCCTCCCCCCAAGCCGCGCAGGGGAATGGGGGTTATGGTCAGTCTACAGCACTTCTTCTCTGCCGCTCCTTCTCGGTCACTCTCGTCCCCTGTGCTGTGGGGTCCCACCCACGGGATGCAGTCCTTGACGAACTGATCCGGCGTGGGCTTCCCACAGGCAGCAGCTCTTCCAGAGCTGCTCCAGATATGGGTCCGTACCACGGGGTCCATCCCTCAGGAGAAAACTGCTCCAACCTGGCTCCCCCACGGGCAGCAGCTCCTGCCAGGTCACCTGCTCCTGCGTGGGCTCCTCTCCACGGGCTACAGGTCCGGCCCGGAATCTGCTCCGGCAGGGGTCTTCCACAGGCAGCAGCCTCCGTCGGCGCAGGGCCACCTGCTCCACCGTGGTCTCCTCCACGGGCTGCAGCGTGGAACCCTGCTCCACCGTGGTACTCCATGGGCTGCAGGGGGACAACCTGCTTCACCATGGGCCTCACCACAGGCTGCAGGGGACTTGCACCTGGAGCACCTCTCCCCCTCCTTCTTCACCAACCTTGGCGCCTGCAAGGCCGTTCCTCACTCCTCTCACTCTCCCAACTGCTGTGTGGCGCAGCATTTTTTTTCCCTGTCTTAAATCTGCTCTCACAGAGGTGCAAAACAACATCGCTTATTGCCTCAGCTCTGGTCTGTGGGGCCCTTACCAAACATGGGGCAGCTTCTAGATCCTTCTCACAGAAACCACCCCTATGGCCCCCTGCTACCAAAACCTTGCCATGTAAACCCACTACAGTGTGCTAAGGGAGTTGGCAGATGAGTTGGAAGAGAAGAAGGTTATGAGGAGTAGTCAGCATGGATTCACCAAGGGCAAGGCGTGCTCGACCAACCTCGTTGCCTTCTGTGATGGTATCACCAGCTGGGTAGATAGGGGGATAGCAGTGGATGTCATCTACCTTGACTTTAGCAAGGCTTTCGATACTTTCTCCCACAACATCCTGATAGGAAAGCTGAGGAAGTGTGGGGTAGAGGAGTGGACAGTAAGGTGGGCTGAGAACTGGCCGAGCTCAGAGGGTGGTGATCGGAGGAGCAGAGTCTGGCTGGAGGCCTGTGACTAGCGGTGCTCCCCAGGGGTCGGTGCTGGGTCCTCTCTTCTTCAACATCTTCATCGACGACCTTGATGAGGGAATGGTGTCTGCCCTCAGCAAGTACACCACTGACACAAAGCTGGGAGGAGTGGCTGACACGCCAGGAGGCTGTGGGGCCATTCAGCGAGACCTGGACCGGCTGGAGGGATGGGCAGGAAGAAACCAAATGAGATTTAATGAGAGCAAGTGTAGAGTCCTGCACCTGGGAAGGAACAACCACATGGATCAGTACAGGTAAATTTCCCTCCTGTGTGTGTCCGAGGACCTGCAGTTTGCCACAGGGTCCATCTCTCCCTAAACACATGCACCTGAACTCATTCCCTCACTGCATACACACCTTCAGTTGCCTCTGCTTGCCCTCTGGTCCCTTCTGGACACCTCCTTTTGGCCTGCAGTGACACCCACGTCTTTCTTTGGTGTCTTGTCCCCTTGGCATCGTTCAGCTTTTGGTGTTCCCTAGAGCGATCTCTCAGTGAAAGCAAAGCCTCTCCATGGAAAACATCTTTTTGTGCTTGCCATCCTGAAATCTTCTTTACTTAGCTGAAAGTCATTTACCATTTTACTACTTGAAAACATAGAAGCTATTTTAACAGGCTCCTTTATCTAAGCAAACTGGAAAAAATATTACCTAGAGTTAATCATTAACATAATTAAACACTTTAGTTCAAACCAGAACTGTCAGGATCACGCAGACAAGGAGGGATTTTGTGGGGCTTTCATATTGCTTCGTGGGGTGATACAAAGTCACAGAAGAAATGAGGTGGGAGCAAGTCTGGAATATTTGGAAAGTATCACAATTTTGAGAAAAGACGGATGGGTCAGGAGAAATTCCTTGTGGTGAAACTCAGATGCTCGGGGAGGGTGGGCTGCTGCTTATAGTATGGGAAATGCTGCAAGTGACGTGCAGACCATGCAGTAACCATGGCAGGAACCAGCTGGCCCTGAATCTCTTCCTTTCACCTCCCATTTTACAGATGCTCTGCAGATTCTGAAATGACCCACAGGGATGCAGATGTCTGAGTTGGTACTTTACAGCAGCAGCGTGAGCAGTCTCCATCCAATGGGCCCTTTGTATAAAAATATAAAACATAAAACAGCCCAGTGGAGTGATTTGGGAAAGCAGGGAGAATTCTGCACAAAGAACGATGCCAAGCCTCTCAACACTGAACTGAACAGGTCTTAGAGCAAGGGTCCTGCTGCAGCCCGGACCTACGGTGTGATTTTAGTCGTGCAAAAGCTGTGGTTGGAAACACCCCACCCACGCGCTGTGAGGGTGGCGGTGGAGCTGGGCGAAGGTGGCACGGCTGAACCCAGCACCCCGAGCCTACCACCCAAAGCCGTGGAGATCACACGTCACAGCTGCAGGCTGACCTGCAGGAGGAAGGTCTGAAAACCACCTCGACCGTCTGTGAGCTACAGCCAAGTATGGAGGGGTGTGAATTTTCTGGTTGGTGCTGAAGCTTTGTTGTTCGAGCTGTGGGTGCTGCGGCTTTGAAGTCCCCCACAGCAGTCAGCCACTCTTCCCTCCCAGGTGAGCTGTCTGACCAAGTGAAAGCCAGAGCCCGGTGCTGAGCACTGGGAATGGGAGATGTGCAATGGGTACCGTGTGCCGGAGGTGGGATGGCCGTGCGTCTCTCTCGTCTGTTGTGCAGGATGAATCATGGAAGGAATGCACGGGGCACAAGAAATGGAGAAGGATGGTGGCCCAAATCCTGTGGTCCTGACCAAGGAAGCCAGGACTCCAAGCCAAGATCTCTTTTTCACGGAGGTACAGAAACAGAGCTGGCACTTCAGCACTTGCATCTCAGACCCACCCTCCTGGAGAAGACTCGTTGGTGTTTTCCTTGTCATTCTTGACAGCCTGACTTCTCAGGGTTCTGGCGTGGAAAACACCTCGGGGGAGCTGTTCCTTCCAGGCTTGGGGTGATGCTGGGTCCGGGTGGCTCAGGACACTGTCACGAGTGGACGATGCAGCTGCAGGTAATGCTGCCCATGCAGGTTGGGTCTCCTGCAGCAGCATGAGGGTCCCATCCTAAGAGAAGTATCTTAGAGGTGAGGATGCAAAACCTAGCACACAGGTGTGAGGAAAGACGAATTAATCACTTCCTTTTACCTGTGTACCTATTTCAGCCAAAAGGCAGTGGTTCGTCCTAAGACTCGGGACGGAATCAGATGCTGCTTCCTGGGATATTTTGCCTGATATTTTGGGCTATTGAGGTCCAAGCACCAGGACTGAATGTAATTTATGGGGACCCACAAACACAAGGGGTCTCCAAATCATGAGTAAGTGATCTCTTCCAGTATGTTTTAATTCCTCTTTTCTGTTTATTGGTTTCTTGAACTCCTTTGGAGCATGGTGCCTTGTTCTTGGTGATGAACGTGTAAAGGGAGTGTGGTTTTGATGCTATGCCATGGTGCAAGCTTTGGGCTGTGGAGTGACAGCAATGATCTGTTTGCAAATGAATTAATATTAATAACAATAATTATTCTAATTTTTACAGCTCCGTGTTCTTTGTCCAGTTCACAGCTTCCTAAAATCCTCCTAAACTTCTCGGCACACTGCTGCTGCCCCTGCCTGCAAGCTGCCACCAGCACGCTTTGCTTGCAGCTCCCAGCTGAGCTCCCAGCCCCTTTGACCATCAACCATATCCTATCGTACCCACTGCAAGCGTGCTCAGTGCAACAGGAAGGAAGAGGAAGAGGGAGGATAGTGTGAAATCGCTCACCATCAGCAGAGCACTGCTCTTGAAGGTGTGGGTTTGGGGAGCTTTGAAGCTCTTGGTGTTTTGCAGAGCTCCCTGCTACCCTGAAGGTGGTCAGTGCCCATGAGACTCTTTGAGGTCTGCGGCATCTGAGGGTGAACTGCAGCAGGAGGTAGAAAAGCAAAGGGAGACACGGCAAAGGTGAGGGAGAGCTCATCCGACGTGGTCCATGCTCACATACCAGCAGGTCCGTGCCCTCTGCCAGGCTTCTGGAGAGATGGCTCCCTGGCATCCTCAGTGCCCCTGCGATATCTGGGCTGCTTTCAGGTCCTTTGCTGCCACCAGTGCTTCCCTTCCAGCTGCCCTTCTTGTAGCAGTTGTGGGGAGCGTTGCACATCTCTGCCTGTCAGGTGGCAAAGAAGGAAGATCCAGGGGAAGCTTCTGTCTCTCCGACTGCACACAGGTTGCCCGTGCGTCCCTGTCAGGAGCCCTTCCTTTCTCCATTTCAATACCCAGTATGTTTATATTCCAATAAATACCCATTATATTTATATTCCAATATCTGTCAACAAACATTTCCAAGAGGGAGGTACAGCTCCTCACCGTGGGAGGAAGCTGCTCTCTTGGGAAGCCCATGGACCGAATGGCACCAAATGTTTTTACACCAACAGCCAGGGCTGGGCTCCCGTGCAAGAGGCTTGTTTCAGAGCACCACCCTTACCAACCTGTTGGCAGACTGACCTCCTCCCTGAGACGGTCTGCATGCAAATTCTGAGGTCAGCACAGATGCTCAGCTTGTCAGGGAGACACCCTGCGTGCAGCCAAGGGGACGGGATGTCTCCGCAGAGCTGCGCCGTTGTCTGCCTCAGCCTGATGCTGGTGGGTAAGTTGGGATGGGGCGAGCGGAAAGCACCTTGGGTGCTGTGGGAGCTGCGGGTGGGGTAAGCTTGAGCTGATGGAAAGGAAAGGAAGAAGCTGGTGGTGACCGTGGAGAGCTCTCCTCAAGCACAGATGGCTAGGGACGATGGGGGAAAGATGACGGGGTTGCTGTGCTCATTCCCAAACATCGGCCGAGGGCTGGACCCAGCACAGATGTTCATGGAGCTCCTGCTCCCTGCTCGTGCTGCTGTGCAAGTGCTGCTGGTCCCTGGGTGGCCCGTGAGGGGGGATACCTGCAGGATGGCCGTGCCAGCTGGAGAGCTGCATCCCGTGGGCATCCCACCACCGGGGATGCAAGGGATGCATTTTGCTGAGAGCCAGAGGAGGTGCGTGAGGAAGTGGTGGTGGGGCAGGGGGGGCTGCGAGCGCTGTGCTGCAAGGGGAGGGAATCTGCTGCTGATCTGCTGACCCCTCTGCAGGGCGAAACCTGGGCTTCCTCGTGGAAATCCCGCAGGATGCAGTCAATGGCACCATGGGGCAGTCCGTGCTCCTGCCCGTCTCCTACAGATGCAACAGCACCTCTTGCTTCCCACTGTCAATTAAGTGGACATTTGATCACCCCTTACAAAGAGCCATCTCCTGCGTAGTGCAGAAGTGCTCCCTGGATGATGGGGGGGCTCCCAAGAACTGCTACAAAAAATGTTACCCCTATCCTGCATATTGGGGCCGTGTTAAGCTCTTTCCTGAGAACGCATCCCTGCTGCTGCTGGACCTGCGGCTCAGAGACAGCGGGGTGTACACCGTCAGCTTTGTACAGCAAAAACAAAGCAGGCACATCACCCTGACCGTGCTTGAGCAACCTGTCACCCCAGACCACTCCAGCAACAGTAAGTGTCCCTGTGCTGCCCTGGCAGCATTCCTGCCCCTCCTGATGGGGACAGCACGGGACCCCTGCGGAGGTGTCCTGGGGAGGTGGCAGCCTCCCGATGCCACATCTCCTCTCTCCTACCGCAGGCACTTCTCAACCAGCAGGAAGAATAGCCACACGCATCCCTTGCTGCATCCTCAGAGGCTGCTACTGCTTCATCCTGCTGCTCCTGCAGCTGCTCTTCCACCTGTGCTGG
This sequence comes from Anas acuta, assembly GCF_963932015.1. Classification (NCBI taxonomy): domain Eukaryota; kingdom Metazoa; phylum Chordata; class Aves; order Anseriformes; family Anatidae; genus Anas; species Anas acuta. The sequence goes on from NC_088991.1 coordinate 6,243,037, forward strand.
CTGCGGGGCAGCCGTGGGGAAGCCTGCGGCTGCTGCTGGGGAGAAGGGAGCCAGCGTGCGGGAGCAGCCAGGGCCGGGTCACAATGAAGTGCCCAGAGTGGGGGCACAGGGGACACCCCACAGCCCCCTCTGTCCCCGCAGCCCCAAAGCGTGCAGGTGGCACAGGAAGGAGCCGGGGCTCGCCCGCCCACCCGCAGCGAACCCCACGGTGCTGAGGGGCTGAGCGAGAGCCTCCAACTTCCTCCTGGCCCAGGCGAGCGCAGCAGCCGCAGGCGATGTGTCCCGGCCGGCGCTGCTGGGGCCTCGGCTCCCTCCTGCTGCTGCTGCTGCTGCTCGGTGAGCTGGGGACGGGGCCACTGGCTTTGCCCTGGGGGTAGCTTGGGGGTTGTGGCTGGAAAAGCCAGCAGGGAGGACGTTGGGGCCAAGGGGTTGTCAGGGCAGGTGGTGCGGGGCCCACACTGGGGTGGCTGCATCCAGTGGGGTCCCCAAACACAAGGGCACTGCTCTGAGGTATGGATATGAGGCTCCTGTCGGGGGGCGGTGTGCTGTGCTGCGTCTGGCTGGGATGTCAGCTTTCCCTGCAGCAGCCCACACAGTGCTGGGCTCTGCACTTGCAGCTGGAGCAGCAGTGGGATCAGCCCAGTGCTGTGTCTGCTGCTGAGCAGAGCTGGCACGGCACCAGGGCTCTCTCTCACCCTCCTGGGGGTGGGCAAAGAAGTGAAACAGGAACATCCCCAGGGCAGCTGCCCTAAACCAACCAAGGGCATATTCTGTACCACCTGATGGCACACTCAGCAATATCGGGTGGAAAAAGGAGGAAGAGGGGAGAGCTGGGCTCTCGTTGCGAAAACATCGGTCCTGCTGAACACTGGCTACGTGCGTTGAGGCTCTGCTGCAAGGACGTGGTCAAGCACCGCTCACTTGTGGGAAGTAGAGAGTAATTTCTTTCCTCTGCACTTCAACATAGCCTTTACAAGTTTTGTTTTGCTTTTTTTTTTTCCCTCTCTTTTCCCCTTTCAATTTTTTTCCCTTTAGTTGAATTGTTTAATTAATGATAATCTTTCCTTCATAATTATTTTTTCCCCTAAATAAAATGACCCCTGTATCAACCCGTGAGTTGTTCTTTCCTTTATTTCTTCCCCTCCTCTTCTATGGAGGGGGATTGAGAGACAGGTTGTGGTGTTCAGCTGCCTACCACGGTAAAACCACCCCATGGGACAGGGTGGGCTGAGCGCTGTGCTCCAAGGTGGGAGAATCTGCCGCTGCCCTGCTGAGCTGCTCATCTGCCTCTTCCCTTCTGCAGGGCGAAACCTGGGCTTCCTCCTGGAAATCCCACAGGATGCAGTCACTGGCACCGTGGGCCAGTCCGTGCTCCTGCCCGTCTCCTACAGATTCAACAGCACCCCTCACTTCCCTATGAATATTAAGTGGACATTTGGTCACCCCTCACAAGGAACCATCGCCTGCACCGTGCACAACTGCTCTCTGGATGATGGGGGGGCTCCCAAGAAATGCTCCTTTAGCTGTTTCTCCTATCCAGCACGTTGGGGCCGTGTTGAGCTCTTCCCCGAGAACGCATCCCTGCTGCTGCGGGACCTGCGGCTCAGTGACAGCGGGGTGTACACCGTCAGCCTCCTACAGCACCAAATACAAATCAGGAACATCACCCTGACCGTGCTCGAGCAGCCTGTCCCCACAGGTCCTACCAGCGAAGGTAAGTGTCCCTGTGCTGCCCTGGCAGCATTCCTGCCCCTCCTGATGGGGACAGCACGGGACCCCTGCGGAGGTGTCCTGGGGAGGTGGCAGCCTCCCGATGCCACATCTCCTCTCTCCTACCGCAGGCACTTCTCAACCAGCAGGAAGAATAGCCACACGCATCCCTTGCTGCATCCTCGGAGGCTGCTACTGCTTCATCCTGCTGCTCCTGCAGCTGCTCTTCCACCTGTGCTGGCTGCGGGGCAGCCGTGGGGAAGCCTGCGGCTGCTGCTGGGGAGAAGGGAGCCAGCGTGCGGGAGCAGCCAGGGCCGGGGCACAATGAAGTGCCCGCAGTGCCCGGGCACAAGGAAGGCGCTCAGCTGCTGCCTCGGGGCTGCTTTTCCCTCTGGCACCTGCCCCTCTGCTGGACAAACCGGGCTCCCGGCCCCTGCCTGCCCCCAGTGCACAACCACTCCCCACGCTCACATACCCCTGCTCTGAAATTCCTGCTCCCAATTCAAACACCAAATAAACACCTTTCCTCTGGCCTCCCTGTCTCCAAATGCCTGGCATGGGGCTGCAGCACCACCTGAAGCAGTTCCAGCAGCAAAGCGAGAACCGGGAGAGATTCCCAAAGCTTCTGGCCAGCCCCAGGTGGCAGTGGCACCTCGCAGTGGGACTGGAGACTCCAAAGGCTGCTTTCGTGGGGCAGGGTCTAGGCGGCTGCTGAGGCTGAAGGGTCACAACTGCAGTAGGGCCCTGTGAGCCATCCAGCTGCATCCCCTGGGAAATCCCTCCCAAAATGGGAATGAGATGGACGCATTTTCTGGCAGCTCCCTGCTGTGAGCGTGGAAGGGGTGCTGGGGCAGAAGCAGCGCCCGCAGTGGGGGCACAGGGGACACCCCACAGCCCCCTCTGTCCCCGCAGCCCCAAAGCGTGCAGGTGGCACAGGAAGGAGCCGGGGCTCGCCCGCCCGCCCGCAGCGAACCCCACGGCGCCGAGGGGCTGAGCGAGAGCCTCCGACTTCCTCCTGGCCCAGGCGAGCGCAGCAGCTGCAGGCGATGTGTCCCGGCCGGCGCTGCTGGGGCCTCGGCTCCCTCCTGCTGCTGCTGCTGCTGCTCGGTGAGCTGGGGACGGGGCCACTGGCTTTGCCCTGGGGGTAGCTTGGGGGTTGTGGCTGGAAAAGCCAGCAGGGAGGACGTTGGGGCCAAGGGGTTGTCAGGGCAGGTGATGCAGAGCGCTCCCTGGGACGGCTGCATCCAGTGGGGTCTCCAAAAATAAGGGCGCTGCACTGAGATCTGGTGTGTGGGCGTGAGGTTCCTGTCAGGGGGCGGTGGGGCAGGGTGGGCTGAGCGCTGTGCTCCAAGGGGGGAGAATCTGCCACTGAGCTGCTGATCTGCCTCTTCCCCTCTGCAGGGCGAAACCTGGGCTTCCTCCTAGAAATCCCGCAGGATGCAGTCACTGGCACCGTGGGGCAGTCCGTGCTCCTGCCCATCTCCTACAGATGCAACAGCACCCCTTGCTTCCCTATGAATATTAAGTGGACATTTGGTCACCCCTCACAAATAATCATCGCTTGCTCAGTGCAGAACTGCTCCCTGGATGATGGCGGGGCTCCCAAGAACTGCACCAAAAAATGTTACCCCTATCCTGCACACTGGGGCCGTGTTGTGCTCTTCCCCGAGAACGCATCCCTGCTGCTGCGGGACCTGCGGCTCAGTGACAGCGGGGTGTACACCGTCAGCTTCTTATGGAAAAGACAAAGCAGGCACATCACCCTGACCGTGCTCGAGCAGCCTGTCCCCACAGATCCTACCAGCAAAGGTAAGTGTCCCTGTGCTGCCCTGGCAGCATTCCTGCCCCTCCTGATGGGGACAGCACGGGACCCCTGCGGAGGTGTCCTGGGGAGGTGGCAGCCTCCCGATGCCACATCTCCTCTCTCCTACCGCAGGCACTTCTCAACCAGCAGGAAGAATAGCCACACGCATCCCTTGCTGCATCCTCGGAGGCTGCTACTGCTTCATCCTGCTGCTCCTGCAGCTGCTCTTCCACCTGTGATGGCTGCGGGGCAGCCGTGGGGAAGCCTGCGGCTGCTGCTGGGGAGAAGGGAGCCAGCGTGCGGGAGCAGCCAGGGCCGGGGCACAATGAAGTGCCCGCAGTGCCCGGGCACAAGGAAGGCGCTCAGCTGCTGCCTCGGGGCTGCTTTTCCCTCTGGCACCTGCCCCTCTGCTGGACAAACCGGGCTCCCGGCCCCTGCCTGCCCCCAGTGCACAACCACTCCCCACGCTCACATACCCCTGCTCTGAAATTCCTGCTCCCAATTCAAACACCAAATAAACACCTTTCCTCTGGCCTCCCTGTCTCCAAAGTGCCTGGCATGGGGCTGCAGCACCACCTGAAGCAGTTGCAGCAGCAAAGCGAGAGCCGGGAGAGATTCCCAAAGCTTCTGGCCAGCCCCAGGTGGCAGTGGCACCTCGCAGTGGGGCTGGAGACTCCAAAGGCTGCTTTCGTGGGGCAGGGGCTGGGCGGCTGCTGAGGCTGAATGGTGACAGCTGCAGGAGGGCCCTGTGAGCCATCCAGCTGCATCCCCTGGGAAATCGTCCCCAAAAATGGGGATGCGATGGACGCATTTTCTGGCAGCTCCCTGCTGTGAGCGTGGAAGGGGTGCTGGGGCAGAAGCAGCGCCCGCAGTGGGGGCACAGGGGACACCCCACAGCCCCCTCTGTCCCCGCAGCCCCAAAGCGTGCAGGTGGCACAGGAAGGAGCCGGGGCTCGCCCGCCCGCCCGCAGCGAACCCCACGGCGCCGAGGGGCTGAGCGAGAGCCTCCGACTTCCTCCTGATCCCAGGCGAGCGCAGCAGCCGCAGGCGATGTGTCCCGGCCGGCGCTGCTGGGGCCTCGGCTCCCTCCTGCTGCTGCTGCTGCTGCTCGGTGAGCTGGGGACGGGGCCACTGCGGCTGGAGAAGCCAGCGGGGAGGAGGCTGGGGCCAAGGGGCTGGGGGTGCAGGTGATGCAGGGAGCACCCTGGGGCGGCTGCATCCAATGGGGTCCCCAAAATCAAGGGCACCGCGCTGGTGTCTGGATATGAGGCTCCTGTCGGGGGGCGGTGTGCTGTACTGCGTCTGGCTGGGATGTCGGCTTTCCCTGCAGCAGCCCACACAGTGCTGGGCTCTGCACTTGCAGCTGGAACAGCAGTGGGATCAGCCCAGTGCTGTGTCTGCTGCTGAGCAGAGCTGGCACGGCACCAGGGCTCTCTCTCACCCTCCTGCGGGTGGGCAAAGAAGTGAAACAGGAACATCCCCAGGGCAGCTGCCTTAAACCAACCAAAGGGATATTCCGTACCACCTGGTGGCACACTCAGCAATATCGGGTGGAAAAAGGAGGAAGAGGGGAGGGCTGGGCTCTCGTTGCAAAAACGTCGGTCCTCCTGAACACTGGCTACGGGCATTGAGGCTCTGCTGCAAGGACGTGGTCAAGCACCGCTCACTTGTGGGAAGCAGAGAGTAATTTCTTTCCTCTGCACTTCAACATAGCCTTTACAAGTTTTGTTTTGCCTTTTTTTTTTTTTTTTTTTTCTCCCTTTCCTTTTTTTCCCTTTAGCTGAATTGTTTAATTAATGCTAATCTTTCCTTCATAATTATTTTTTCCCTTAAATAAAATGACCCCTGTATCAACCCGTGAGTTGTTCTTTCCGTTACTTCTTCCCCTCCTCTTCTAAGCAGGGGGAGTGAGAGACAGGTTGTGGTGTTCAGCTGCCTAGCACGGTAAAACCACCCCACGGGGCAGGGTGGGCTGAGCGCTGTGCTCCAAGGGGGGAGAATCTGCCGCTGCCCTGCTGAGCTGCTGAGCTGCCTCTTCCCCTCTGCAGGGCAAAACCTGGGCTTCCTCGTGGAAATCCCGCAGGATGCAGTCACTGGCAACGTGGGGCAGTCCGTGCTCCTGCCCGTCTCCTACAGATGCAACAGCACCTCTTGCTTCCCAATGTCAATTAGGTGGATATTTGGTCACACCTCACAAAGAACCATCTTCTGCAGCGTGCAAAACTGCTCCCTGGATGATGGGGGCACTCCCAAGAACTGCTCCACAAACTGCTTCCCCCATCCAGTATATTCGGGCCGTGTTGAGCTCTTCCCCGAGAACGCATCCCTGCTGCTGCAGGACCTGCGGCTCAGTGACAGCGGGGTGTACACCGTCAGCTTCCAACAGCACCAAAGACAAAGCAGGAACATCACCCTGACCGTGCTCCAGCAGCCTGTCCCCACAGATCCTACCAGCAACAGTAAGTGTCCCTGTGCTGCCCTGGCAGCATTCCTGCCCCTCCTGATGGGGACAGCACGGGACCCCTGCGGAGGTGTCCTGGGGAGGTGGCAGCCTCCCGATGCCACATCTCCTCTCTCCTACCGCAGGCACTTCTCAAACAGCAGGAAGAATAGCCACACGCATCCCTTGCTGCATCCTCGGAGGCTGCTACTGCTTCATCCTGCTGCTCCTGCAGCTGCTCTTCCACCTGTGCTGGCTGCGGGGCAGCCGTGGGGAAGCCTGCGGCTGCTGCTGGGGAGAAGGGAGCCAGCGTGCGGGAGCAGCCAGGGCCGGGGCACAATGAAGTGCCCGCAGTGCCCGGGCACAAGGAAGGCGCTCAGCTGCTGCCTCGGGGCTGCTTTTCCCTCTGGCACCTGCCCCTCTGCTGGACAAACCGGGCTCCCGGCCCCTGCCTGCCCCCAGTGCACAACCACTCCCCACGCTCACATACCCCTGCTCTGAAATTCCTGCTCCCAATTCAAACACCAAATAAACACCTTTCCTCTGGCCTCCCTGTCTCCAAAGTGCCTGGCATGGGGCTGCAGCACCACCTGAAGCAGTTCCAGCAGCAAAGTGAGAGCCGGGAGAGATTCCCAAAGCTTCTGGCCAGCCCCAGGTGGCAGTGGCACCTCGCAGTGGGGCTGGAGACTCCAAAGGCTGCTTTCATGGGGCAGGGGCTGGGTGGCTGCTGAGGCTGAAGGGTGACAGCTGCAGGAGGGCCCTGTTAGACTTTGAGCTGCATTCCCTGGAAAATCCCTCCAGTAATGGGGATGGAATAGACAGTTTTCTGGCAGCTCCCTGCTGTGAGCGTGGAAGGGGTGCTGGGGCAGAAGCAGCGCCCGCAGTGGGGGCACAGGGGACACCCCACAGCCCCCTCTGTCCCCGCAGCCCCAAAGCGTGCAGGTGGCACAGGAAGGAGCCGGGGCTCGCCCGCCCGCCCGCAGCGAACCCCACGGCGCCGAGGGGCTGAGCGAGAGCCTCCGACTTCCTCCTGGCCCAGGCGAGCGCAGCAGCCGCAGGCGATGTGTCCCGGCCGGCGCTGCTGGGGCCTCGGCTCCCTCCTGCTGCTGCTGCTGCTGCTCGGTGAGTTGGGGACGGGGCCACTGGCTTTGCCGTGGGGGTAGCTTGGGGGTTGTGGCTGGAAAAGCCAGCAGGGAGGACGTTGGGGCCAAGGGGTTGTCAGGGCAGGTGGTGCGGAGCCCACACTGGGGTGGCTGCATCCAGTGGGGTCCCCAAACACAAGGGCACTGCTCTGAGGTATGGATATGAGGCTCCTGTCGGGGGACAGTGTGCTGTGCTGCGTCTGGCTGGGATGTCGGCTTTCCCTGCAGCAGCCCACACAGTGCTGGGCTCTGCACTTGCAGTTGGAACAGCAGTGGGATCAGCCCAGTGCTGTGTCTGCTGCTGAGCAGAGCTGGCACGGCACCAGGGCTCTCTCTCACCCTCCTGCGGGTGGGCAACGAAGTGACACAGGAACATCCCCAGGGCAGCTGCCCTAAACCAACCAAAGGGATATTCCGTACCACCTGGTGGCACACTCAGCAATATCGGGTGGAAAAAGGAGGAAGAGGGGAGAGCTGGGCTCTCGTTGCGAAAACATCGGTCCTGCTGAACACTGGCTACGTGCATTGTGGCTCTGCTGCAAGGACGTGGTCAAGCACCGCTCACTTGTGCGAAGTAGAGAGTAATTTCTTTCCTCTGCACTTCAACATAGCCTTTATGGGTTCTGTTTGGCTTTGTTTTTTTTCCCTCTCTTTTCCCCTTTCAATTTTTTTCCCTTTAGTTGAATTGTTTAATTAATGCTAATGTTTCCTTCATAATTATTTTTTCCCTTTAATAAAATGACCCCTGTATCAACCCGTGAGTTGTTCTTTCCTTTACTTCTTCCCCTCCTCTTCAAAGGAGGGGGAGTGAGAGACAGGTTGTGGCGTTCAGCTGCCTACCACGGTAAAACCAGCACACGGGGCAGGGTGGGCTGAGCGCTGTGCTCCAAGGGGGGAGAATCTGCCGCTGCCCTGCTGAGCTGCTGAGCTGCCTCTTCCCCTCTGCAGGGCAAAACCTGGGCTTCCTCGTGGAAATCCCGCAGGATGCAGTCAATGGCACCGTGGGGCAGTCCGTGCTCCTGCCCGTCTCCTACAGATGCAACAGCACCTCTTGCTTCCCACTGTCAATTAGGTAGACATTTGGTCACACCTCACAAAGAACCATCACCTGCACAGTGCAGAACTGCTCCCTGGGTGATGGGGGGGCTCCCAAGAACTGCTCCACAGAATGTTACCCCTATCCTACACACTGGGGCCGTGTTGAGCTCTTCCCCGAGAACGCATCCCTGCTGCTGTGGGACCTGCGGCTCAATGACAGCGGGGTGTACACCGTCAGCTTCCAACAGCACCAAAGACAAATCAGGCACATCACCCTGACCGTGCTCCAGCAGCCTGTCCCCACAGATCCTTCCAGCAACAGTAAGTGTCCCTGTGCTGCCCTGGCAGCATTCCTGCCCCTCCTGATGGGGACAGCACGGGACCCCTGCGGAGGTGTCCTGGGGAGGTGGCAGCCTCCCGATGCCACATCTCCTCTCTCCTACCGCAGGCACTTCTCAACCAGCAGGAAGAATAGCCACACGCATCCCTTGCTGCATCCTCAGAGGCTGCTACTGCTTCATCCTGCTGCTCCTGCAGCTGCTCTTCCACCTGTGCTGGCTGCGGGGCAGCCGTGGGGAAGCCTGCGGCTGCTGCTGGGGAGAAGGGAGCCAGCGTGCGGGAGCAGCCAGGGCCGGGGCACAATGAAGTGCCCGCAGTGCCCGGGCACAGGGGACACCCCACAGCCCCCTCTGTCCCCGCAGCCCCAAAGCGTGCAGGTGGCACAGGAAGGAGCCGGGGCTCGCCCGCCCGCCCGCAGCGAACCCCACGGCGCCGAGGGGCTGAGCGAGAGCCTCCGACTTCCTCCTGGCCCAGGCGAGCGCAGCAGCCGCAGGCGATGTGTCCCGGCCGGCGCTGCTGGGGCCTCGGCTCCCTCCTGCTGCTGCTGCTGCTGCTCGGTGAGCTGGGGACGGGGCCACTGGCTTTGCCCTGGGGGTAGCTTGGGGGTTGTGGCTGGAAAAGCCAGCAGGGAGGACGTTGGGGCCAAGGGGTTGTCAGGGCAGGTGGTGCGGAGCCCACACTGGGGTGGCTGCATCCAGTGGGGTCCCCAAACACAAGGGCACTGCTCTGAGGTATGGATATGAGGCTCCTGTCGGGGGACAGTGTGCTGTGCTGCGTCTGGCTGGGATGTCGGCTTTCCCTGCAGCAGCCCACACAGTGCTGGGCTCTGCACTTGCAGCTGGAACAGCAGTGGGATCAGCCCAGTGCTGTGTCTGCTGCTGAGCAGAGCTGGCACGGCACCAGGGCTCTCTCTCACCCTCCTGCGGGTGGGCAACGAAGTGACACAGGAACATCCCCAGGGCAGCTGCCCTAAACTAACCAAAGGGATATTCCGTACCACCTGGTGGCACACTCAGCAATATCGGGTGGAAAAAGGAGGAAGAGGGGAGAGCTGGGCTCTCGTTGCGAAAACGTCGGTCCTGCTGAACACCAGCTACGTGCATTGTGGCTCTGCTGCAAGGACGTGGTCAAGCACCGCTCACTTGTGGGAAGTAGAGAGTAATTTCTTTCCTCTGTACTTCAACATAGCCTTTACAAGTTTTTGTTTTGCTTTTTTTTTTTTCCCTCTCTTTTCCCCTTTCAATTTTTTTCCCTTTAGTTGAATTGTTTAATTAATGCTAATGTTTCCTTCATAATTATTTTTTCCCCTAAATAAAATGACCCCTGTATCAACCCGTGAGTTGTTCTTTCCTTTACTTCTTCCCCTCCTCTTCTATGGAGGGGGATTGAGAGACAGGTTGTGGTGACAGCTCCCTAGCACAGTAAAACCACCCCATGGGGCAGGGTGGGCTGAGCGCTGTGCTCCAAGGTGGGAGAATCTGCCGCTGCCCTGCTGAGCTGCTGAGCTGACTCTTCCCCTCTGCAGGGCAAAACCTGGGCTTCCTCCTGGAAATCCCGCAGGATGCAGTCACTGGCACCGTGGGGCAGTCCGTGCTCCTGCCCGTCTCCTACAGATGCAACAGCACTCCTCACTTCCCTATGAATATTAAGTGGACATTTGGTCACACCTCACAAGTAATCATCGCCTGCACAGTGCAGAAGTGCTCCCTGGATGATGGGGGGGCTCCCAAGAAATGCACCAAAAAATGTTACCCCAATCCTGCACATTCGGGCCGTGTTGAGCTCTTCCCCGAGAACGCATCCCTGCTGCTGCGGGACCTGCGGCTCAGTGACAGCGGGGTGTACACCGTCAGCTTCTTATGGAAAAGACAAATCAGGCACATCACCCTGACCGTGCTCGAGCAGCCTGTCACCACAGATCCTACCAGCAAAGGTAAGTGTCCCTGTGCTGCCCTGGCAGCATTCCTGCCCCTCCTGATGGGGACAGCACGGGACCCCTGCGGAAGTGTCCTGGGGAGGTGGCAGCCTCCCGATGCCACATCTCCTCTCTCCTACTGCAGGCACTTCTCAACCAGCAGGAAGAATAGCCACACGCATCCCTTGCTGCATCCTCGGAGGCTGCTACTGCTTCATCCTGCTGCTCCTGCAGCTGCTCTTCCACCTGTGCTGGCTGCGGGGCAGCCGTGGGGAAGCCTGCGGCTGCTGCTGGGGAGAAGGGAGCCAGCGTGCGGGAGCAGCCAGGGCCGGGGCACAATGAAGTGCCCGCAGTGCCCGGGCACAAGGAAGGCGCTCAGCTGCTGCCTCGGGGCTGCTTTTCCCTCTGGCACCTGCCCCTCTGCTGGACAAACCGGGCTCCCGGCCCCTGCCTGCCCCCAGTGCACAACCACTCCCCACGCTCACATACCCCTGCTCTGAAATTCCTGCTCCCAATTCAAACACCAAATAAACACCTTTCCTCTGGCCTCCCTGTCTCCAAAGTGCCTGGCATGGGGCTGCAGCACCACCTGAAGCAGTTCCAGCAGCACAGCGAGAGCCGGGAGAGATTCCCAAAGCTTCTGGCCAGCCCCAGGTGGCAGTGGCACCTCGCAGTGGGGCTGGAAACTCCAAAGGCTGCTTTCGTGGGGCAGGGGCTGGGCGGCTGCTGAGGCTGAAGGGTGACAGCTTCAGGAACATCCTCCAAGCGATTGAGCTGCATCCCCTGGGAAATCATCCCCAAAATGGGGATGCAATGGATGCATTTTCTGGCAGCTCCCTGCTGTGAGCGTGGAACGGGTGCTGGGGCAGAAGCAGCGCCTGCAGTGGGGGCACAGGGGACACCCCACAGCCCCCTCTGTCCCTGCAGCCCCAAAGCGTGCAGGTGGCACAGGAAGGAGCCGGGGCTCGCCCGCCCGCCCGCAGCGAACCCCACGGCGCCGAGGGGCTGAGCGAGAGCCTCCGACTTCCTCCTGGCCCAGGCGAGCGCAGCAGCCGCAGGCGATGTGTCCCGGCCGGCGCTGCTGGGGCCTCGGCTCCCTCCTGCTGCTGCTGCTGCTGCTCGGTGAGCTGGGGACGGGGCCACTGCGGCTGGAGAAGCCAGCGGGGAGGAGGCTGGGGCCAAGGTCTGGGGGTGCAGGTGGTGTGGAGCCCACCCTGGGGCGGCTGCATCCAGTGGGGTCCCCAAAATCAAGGGCACCACGCTGGTGTCTGGATATGAGGTTCCTGTCGGGGGGCGGTGTGCTGTACTGCGTCTGGCTGGGATGTCAGCTTTCCCTGCAGCAGCCCACACAGTGCTGGGCTCTGCACTTGCAGCTGGAACAGCAGTGGGATCAGCCCAGTGCTGTGTCTGCTGCTGAGCAGAGCTGGCACGGCACCAGGGCTCTCTCTCACCCTCCTGCGGGTGGGCAAAGAAGTGAAACAGGAACATCCCCAGGGCAGCTGCCTTAAACCAACCAAAGGGATATTCCGTACCACCTGGTGGCACACTCAGCAATATCGGGTGGAAAAAGGAGGAAGAGGGGAGGGCTGGGCTCTTGGTGCGAAAACGTCGGTCCTCCTGAACACCGGCTACGTGCGTTGAGGCTCTGCTGCAAGGACGTGGTCAAGCACCGCTCACTTGTGGGAAGTAGAGAGTAATTTCTTTCCTCTGCACTTCAACATAGCCTTTACAAGTTTTGTTTTGCTTTTTTTTTCCCCTCGCTTTTCCCCTTTCAATTTTTTTCCCTTTAGTTGAATTGTTTAATTAATGCTAATGTTTCCTTCATAATTATTTTTTCCCTTTAATAAAATGACCCCTGTATCAACCCGTGAGTTGTTCTTTCCTTTACTTCTTCCCCTCCTCTTCAAAGGAGGGGGAGTGAGAGACAGGTTGTGGCGTTCAGCTGCCTACCACGGTAAAACCAGCACACGGGGCAGGGTGGGCTGAGCGCTGTGCTCCAAGGGGGGAGAATCTGCCGCTGCCCTGCTGAGCTGCTGAGCTGCCTCTTCCCCTCTGCAGGGCAAAACCTGGGCTTCCTCGTGGAAATCCCGCAGGATGCAGTCACTGGCACCGTGGGGCAGTCCGTGCTCCTGCCCGTCTCCTACAGATGCAACAGCACTCCTCACTTCCCTATGAATATTAAGTGGACATTTGGTCACACCTCACAAGTAATCATCGCCTGCACAGTGCAGAACTGCTCCCTGGGTGATGGGGGGGCTCCCAAGAACTGCTCCACAACCTGTTTCACCAATCTTACACATTCAGGCCGTGTTGAGCTCTTCCCCGAGAACGCATCCCTGCTGCTGCAGGACCTGCGGCTCAGTGACAGCGGGGTGTACACCGTCAGCTTCCAACAGCACCAAAGACAAATCAGGCACATCACCCTGACCGTGCTCCAGCAGCCTGTCCCCACAGATCCTACCAGCAACAGTAAGTGTCCCTGTGCTGCCCTGGCAGCATTCCTGCCCCTCCTGATGGGGACAGCACGGGACCCCTGCGGAGGTGTCCTGGGGAGGTGGCAGCCTCCCGATGCCACATCTCCTCTCTCCTACCGCAGGCACTTCTCAAACAGCAGGAAGAATAGCCACACGCATCCCTTGCTGCATCCTCGGAGGCTGCTACTGCTTCATCCTGCTGCTCCTGCAGCTGCTCTTCCACCTGTGCTGGCTGCGGGGCAGCCGTGGGGAAGCCTGCGGCTGCTGCTGGGGAGAAGGGAGCCAGCGTGCGGGAGCAGCCAGGGCCGGGGCACAATGAAGTGCCCGCAGTGCCCGGGCACAAGGAAGGCGCTCAGCTGCTGCCTCGGGGCTGCTTTTCCCTCTGGCACCTGCCCCTCTGCTGGACAAACCGGGCTCCCGGCCCCTGCCTGCCCCCAGTGCACAACCACTCCCCACGCTCACATACCCCTGCTCTGAAATTCCTGCTCCCAATTCAAACACCAAATAAACACCTTTCCTCTGGCCTCCCTGTCTCCAAAGTGCCTGGCATGGGGCTGCAGCACCACCTGAAGCAGTTCCAGCAGCAAAGCGAGAGCCGGGAGAGATTCCCAAAGCTTCTGGCCGGCCCAGGGTGGCAGTGGCACCTCGCAGTGGGGCTGGAAACTCCAAAGGCTGCTTTCATGGGGCAGGGGCTGGGCGGCTGCTGAGGCTGAATGGTGACAGCTGCAGGAACATCCTCCAAGCGATTGAGCTGCATCCCCTGGGAAATCGTCCCCAAAATGGGGATGCGATGGACGCATTTTCTGGCAGCTCCCTGCTGTGAGCGTGGAAGGTGCTGGGGCAGAAGCAGCGCCCGCAGTGGGGGCACAGGGGACACCCCACAGCCCCCTCTGTCCCCGCAGCCCCAAAGCGTGCAGGTGGCACAGGAAGGAGCCGGGGCTCGCCCGCCCGCCCGCAGCGAACCCCACGGCGCCGAGGGGCTGAGCGAGAGCCTCCGACTTCCTCCTGGCCCAGGCGAGCGCAGCAGCCGCAGGCGATGTGTCCCGGCCGGCGCTGCTGGGGCCTCGGCTCCCTCCTGCTGCTGCTGCTGCTGCTCGGTGAGCTGGGGACGGGGCCACTGCGGCTGGAGAAGCCAGCGGGGAGGAGGCTGGGGCCAAGGGGTTGTCAGGGCAGGTGGTGCAGGGAGCACCCTGGGGCGGCTGCGTCCAGTGGGGTCCCCAAACACAAGGGCACCGCGCTGAGGTCTGGGTGTGAGGCTCCTGTCAGGGGGCAGTGGGGCAGGGTGGGCTGAGCGCTGTGCTCCAAGGGGGGAGAATCTGCTGCTGCCCTGCTAAGCTGCTGAGCTGCCTCTTCCCCTCTGCAGGGCGAAACCTGGGCTTCCTCGTGGAAATCCCGCAGGATGCAGTCAATGGCACCGTGGGGCAGTCCGTGCTCCTGCCCGTCTCCTACAGATTCAACAGCACCCCTTGCTTCCCGGTGGCAATTAGGTGGATGTTTGGTCACACCTCACAAAGAACCATCTCCTGCACTGTGCAGAACTGCTCCCTGGATGATGGGGGGGCTCCCAAGAACTGCTCCACAGAATGTTACCCCTATCCTGCACATTCGGGCCGTGTTGAGCTCTTCCCCAAGAACGCATCCCTGCTGCTGAGGGACCTGCGGCTCAGTGACAGCGGGGTGTACACCGTCATCTTGCAACAGCACCAAATACAAATCAGGAACATCACCCTGACCGTGCTCGAGCAGCCTGTCCCCACAGATCCTACCAGCAAAGGTAAGTGTCCCTGTGCTGGGCACGGGCACCTCCTGCACTGCCCCAGCCATGGGAAGCATCAGGCACAGACAGAATTTTGGTCCCTCCTTCCACGGGACCAAGCCACTGCAGCGAAGAGAGGATTCCCAGGGGTGTCCTAGGTGCTGCTGGTTGTGCTCCTCCAGTTGTAGCTGGAAGCCCAGCGTTCCTCCCTCTGCCACCGTTAGCTAGAGGTACGAGTGAGTGCCTCTTGCACAGCCGCTTGTCTCTGCAGGAGAAAGGCTCCACAACAGCGATGCCTTTAGCTGAAAGGAATGGCTGCAGAGAATGAATGGGAGAGGTGGGTTCAGGAACCCAGGCACCATGTCTGGGTCCTGTACTGGGGAAATTGTTTACGTACTGGTCAAATATATTATGTACTGGGGCAAATATTTCCTGGGGAGAATAGGGCACTTGGGGGTAAATCAGTGGCCACAGAGGCTGAGAAAAAAATGCACCAAATGCTCTCCTACCACTCTGGTGCAACCCGACATGCAACGTCCATGAAATAATCACCAGGGCAGTACCTGCTGCCACTGCTTTCCTTTAGGAAGCACTTACAGCACCTGTTGTCTTCCAAATGCCAGGCATCAGCAAGCAAGACCACATACAAAACTACATAATTGGAGCTTCCTCATTAATCTTTCTCCTGCTGTTCCTGGTCTTCTGCGTTTGGCGCTGGGGTAGGTGGCTCTTGCACTGCAAACTTGGAGGTTGCACCTCTGGTTCCTTTGGGTATATTCCCTGGGGATAAAGGTAGTGGGGGGGCTCTGGAGAGGTTCTGCTCTTCACACCAGAATTATTCCTTTCCTGTGAGGTCCCCTTCAGCGTACCACCTCCTTCCAGCTGTAAAGAGTCACAGTTTCTAGTTTGTGATGCAGCTGAACGAAGCAGAAGCACAGCACGGGACTGTTGCAAAGGTTTTCTGGAAATCCCATACCTTCTGGAAAATAAACCAGCAAGGTGCCTATCTCCATGGCTCCCATAAAAGCCTTCACCCCTGAGGATGCCTTTGTCAGGAGACAAATTCATTTGTTTCCAAGGGGGAGATTTCACCCATGCTTGGCTGGAGCAGCCACAGAACTCTCTGTCTTGATGGCAAAATCCTCATTAACCCCCTGGTGAAAGTGCCAGTATATTATCTCTGGTCCTCCAGGGCTACGATGGGCAGGGTGCAACCTGTCGGTAATAAAACCTTCTTTTTCCGAGGTACAGTGCAGAAGAAGAAGATGAGAATCGTTAAACAACAGCAGGTACAGAAAAAAAAATTTTGAACGTTCTTTGGTTAAATGCTAACTGCTGGCTTGAATAAGATGCACTGAGCTACAAGAATTGGTTGCTGAATTTAAAATTAGGAAGTTAATTCCGTGTTGTAAGGGCAAGCTGCAAAGTGGTAAGTGGCCCTGGGGTACTGCTTCCCCCCAGCTGCACCTTTCCCCTTCGCCTCCCTCCCCGACCCCAAAAGGACCTGATTTTACCTTCGTGGCTGAGAAGCCTAGGGACAGCTTTGGCTGACAGCAGCAAGGAGGGTGCAGAATGGTTAAATGCAGAGCAATGTGCAGATGATCACCCTTCCCTGCCTGGCAGCCTCACGGGTTTCTGTCGGGGCACTACTTGAGGGGTCTCTGTGGGCCGTGCAGACAGCCAGGATCAACCCCGACCCTCCCGTGGGCAAAGCCACCCGGGCTTTACATAGCTCCTGCTCCTGCTGAGTCCTCCTGGCTTGCAGTTAGCAGCTCCAGGACCCCTCCTGATCCCGACATCCTCTGGAGAAGGCTCTCTCTCACCCTGGGTGTTTTCTCTGTGCTTCTCAGGAGCCCCCCGAGGACAACACTGCGGCGGGGGAAGTAACAACCATTTATTCCAGAGTCGGAGACAGCTTTGAACATCCAGGGCTGAGAGAATCAGCACAGGTCATCTACTCATCCATAACCTCCCTCAATTCCTGAGGACAGGACTGGGCACCACCAGCTCCTGCTTTGGCTGCGGGAGCTGCCCGCAGAGCTCTGAACCTTGCAGGAGAGAGCCCTGCCGCAAAGGTGGCTGGTGATTTTGTCACTGACCAGAGAAAGGGGCCCAAGGTAAAGGCGAATCAGCAGTGCATCTGTGGGAAGCCTGATTCCACTGACTCACCTTAATCTGAGGGCTAACGGAGAGCACTGGATGTATTTCAGTCCTGCGCTCCAGGGTCACTTACCAATTGTCTTGTCATACTGAAAGAATGCATGAAGAAGGCCTTTTGACCTGGAAAGCTGTCCATATTTTTAGGAGTATGCCAAGTCACTGGAGAGCAGACCCTTCCTGCCATGAAATCTGCTTGGCCTTGGGATCCCAGGGCAAACGGTTCCTCTGCTGATCGTCTGAAAAGTCCCCTTGAAGGGCAAGGAGCCGGGGCTTTCTGGAGTTCCTGGCACATGGTGACGTTCCTTTAAAACTGTTTGTACAGGTGGAAGAAAGCTGAGACGCCTAACTCTGTTTTAAAATTAAAGGTCACATCTTCCCTAGCAGCACCAGCTTTTTTTAAATGCAGTAAGGGCATAAATCGTTTTGGTTTTGCTCTGGGCTTCATGGAAAACAAGAGAGAACATACCGAAACGTGGGGCCCCATCAGTAATAAACGGATGCTAGGACAGGACAAGAGTGCTAGGCATCTCCCGACCACAGCCTGACCCAGAGAGGGCACGGAAACTGCTGCTGCTGCCTTCCTCTTTGTGTGCTCCTGTGTCAGCTGGGATGATGTTCAGGAGGGACAATGATGATGACAGTGGTGGTCCAAGCCCCCAGCATCAGCAGCCCCTCCCCTGGCTCCGGGTGAAGGACGTGGCTGCTCTGCTCTTGGAAAGCCCTGCTAATCTTCACGACAGCAGAGGTTATTTTTTTTTTTCTCCAGAATATAGAAGCTCCTTGTGACTTAATAAAACCGCAAAAGCTGAAAAGTCGCCTTGGGTATGCACAAAGCTTTTGCAGTGGTTAGCGTGAAGCCTTAAGTAGCAGGAGAGAAGAAAGTACTAAAAAAAGTGAAGCAGTAGAAGATAATTGCACAGGAAATGTGACTATCAGTCCTCAGGCATATGTGGTCACTGGTTGTCCTCTCAGCAGACCTCATGTTGTTCCTGACCCCTGCAGAAGGATTTGGAAACACCATCCCCGGAGAGCATGGCAGGACAAGGGAGGACTGCTGAGATCTGCTCCTCCACAGCTGTGAGTGGAGCCCACCCCCAGCAGAAAAACCTCTTGATCTCCCTGGTGCCTGCTAGAGCACAAACTAACCTGCAGCAAAATGAAGACTGAGGTCTGAATTTGGACACCCAGAAACACAACCACCCCTTTACAAGCCTTGCGTGTCCCAGAGCAGCTTCTTCTTGGAAAAGAAACCTTTGGAGAGCCCGGTCCCTGAAACGTCATCTGCAAAGAAGACCTGCAAGGCAGGGGGGATTAAATCCTCCCTGTGGGACCAGGGCCTCGGGGGGCACCAGGGAGCCCTTGCAGGAGGTGGTGTCCTGCTGCACCCATGCTCAGCTAAGGCACAGGGAGCAAAGTGCCCCTTCTGCTTCCACGGGTTTTCTCAGCTAAAATAAAGTTTTGCAAGAGTTCCCAGAGTTTTGCCTTATTCTGCTGCTCTTTGGTAGCATTGAGGTACGTTGTGCTTTCTTCATGGCAACTCACTTGCTTTTGGACTAAAATTCTCTTTCTGCCGTCCTTGGTCTCAGGCAGGTGAGTTTGCCCTGCTGGAGCGGTGCCACGCAGAAGGGGCTGCAGGACTTGGGGTGCCAGAGGAACTGCAGTGCCCGGTTCTGGAGGTTTTGGGAAGTGTTTGGTCCATGCATCTCGAGAGAAAGGCCAGTGTCTGCTGGTGCTGCATTGGCACTGATTTGGCCCAGTTTTGTGCTCGCGAGGCCTGCTGAGACCTGCCCTCCAGGGTGGGCCATATGCAGAGGGGATCCCTGCATTTGTGGCGTGATGAGGTTGAAACTCCACACTTTTGGGGGGCTACACGTGTAGGCCAGGGGAGGGGAAAGCAGGCCCCATGCGTGCCTCACACAGCAGCACAGTGCAGGCAGACCTCACAGCGAGCCCACAGCTCCTCTCGTGACCCACGCTGCGTGCAGAGCACAGAGGGAACTGCAGAAACCGAAGGGAAAAAGAGAAACTGAACGAGCAGAGGGGGGCTGGACGGCCACACAGGATACGTGGTGCTTTGTGTGCTTCCCTGTCCCTGCCTGACTCTCACCCCTGCTTGCCCCGAGCTCCCACCACCAAAGGCCTTTTGTTCTCACCCACACCACCTGTCTCTGCCTCTAGCCCCCACGCTGCAGCCCCGCCAGCTGCCTCTGCCATTTCATTTCCTTCTCCGAGCGGCTTCCTCGCAGGCCTCTGCCTCCCAGCCCCCTCCTTTGCTTGCTCTTTGCAGCTCTTAAAGGTCAGTGTGGCTTTCTTTGTGGCTGCAGGCGGCTCGGTGCTTGCAGGTCTTGCAGGTGCTTCTCAGGCAGTCGCTAGCTACACCTCAGAGCAGCTTCCTCTGCTGGATACACGCGGCCTTTGAATTAACGATTCAGGTACTGCACCGGTCCTCTCCACGGCCTTGCCGCTCATCCTAGTTTATTCTTCCATGTTTTAGTCACAGAATCACAATATTAGGGATCGGAAGGCCATCCCATGTGTCTGAAAGCCATCTTCTGGGGCTGACAATGAGTGGGGCAGGGGGCCTGGTAACAACAGGGGTGGAAAATGCCAAGGTACCCAGTGCCTTCTTCACCTCGGTCTTCACCAGTACTTGTGTTCAGCAATCCAAGGGCCTGGAGAAGGTCTGGAGCAAGGAAGGTGTGTTCTTGGTGGGAGGGGACCAGATCAGGGAGCACTGAAGCCAACTGGGCATATATAAGCCCATGGGGCCTGAAAGGATGCACCCACAAGCTCTGAGGGAGCTGGCTGATGGCAGTGACAGGCCACTCCTGATCATCTCTGAGAGGCTGTGGGGAGGTTTCTGAAGGCTGGTGGAAAGCAAGTGTCACCCCTACCTTCAGAAAGGGGCAAGGAGGACATGAGGGAAATACAGGACGGACAGATTCACCTCAATTCCTGGGCAGCGTTTCCCAGCACATGATGGGCAAGAAGGTGATTGGAAGGAGGTAGCGTGGATTTAGGAATGAGAAATCCCGCATAACCAACCCAATAGCCTTCTGCAATGAAGGGGCTGATTGATGGATGAAGGGAGAGCAGATGCCACCTACTTCCATATCAGTAAGGCTTTTGACACCATCTCCCCCAGAGGTGGCACCACAGCATCCTCACAGAGAAGCTGACAAAGTATGGGTTTGATAAGTGAATTTATCAGTCTGGTGGGGCTGGAAACGGGCTAAAGAGCCAGGCCCAGACATTCAAAATCCAACAGGACATGGTGCTGGGCAACCAGCTCTAGGAGACCCTGCATGAGCAAGGGGTAGACTAGATGACCTCCAGAGGTGCCTGCAGACCCACACTCTTCTGCCTTTCTTGGACTCTGGTGCTGTTTGCTCAGAGGGAAAGGGTGTCCCATGGCTTCACCAGGACTGATCAGGTAGAGGAGTCTCTTTACTGTTTTTTTGTTTTGTTTTGTTTTGCTTTTTTTTTCCTCTCATTTAACCCTAGATGGAGAATTTAGGAGTGTTCTGTGTGAACAATCAGCCGAGCACCTCCTTGGCAAAGGCCGAGGTCCTCAAAACACTGCCACAGAGATGCTGAGATCAACCAGCAAATGTAGTTATCTTTTTCACTCGAGCATTTCTGTTTTCTAGCAGAGAATGACCATCCCTTCACAACTATTTGGGCTGCAGCAGCGTGACCATCCCTTCACAACTATTTGGGTTGCAGCAGCGTGTGAGTGGGAGAGAGAGGCCTGGTGCTGTGCTTTTTCATAGGCTGTGGCATGAGATTCGCATCTGCTGGTGGTCAGACACTCTGCTCATCTTTCTCCAACCGCAATAAGCTGCACTGCCCCGAAGCAGCATGTGTGGAAAATCTTCCTCACAGACAATATTTATAGGGTTGTGCTGCTGTGTTTGGTGTTTAATTTCTTCCATCCCCTTGAAAGGTGCAAGGTGCAACAAATGCCAGAAAGTAAGTGCCAGAAAAGCTTTTAAAAGTTCATGCAAAAGGAGTTAGCTTGCCTCATTTTTCTGCAGTTCATCCAAGATTAAGTGGAAAACATGATTTTAAAGTTTTCTTCTAAAAAGTTGTGGAAGGAATGATGCTAGAGTAGCCTGATATAGAAAAATGTCTCTTTGGAGCGGTGGGTCTGGATGGTGGGGGCATGGTGGGACAGGTGGGTGGACTACCTTCATCTGCGACAGTTCATCCTTCCGGCAAACAAGTAACACATCTGTCCAGAGAAAGAAAGCTTCATCCTGTCACATATTCTCGAAGGCAACTTCAGCTGAATTGTCACCCTGATGGCTGTTGTCGCACATTGATGCATCTGTTGCAGCTGCAAGGGGCTACCCGAGCGATGTGCTGCTTTAGGGAGGGGACAGAGCTGCTGCTCCCTGTGACAAATCACATTTTTCTGCTGCTGTTTTGTACCAGCACCCTTACGCTTCTATCAGTTGCTTTTAGTTTTGCAGCTCTCCAAGCTCACAGGATGCAGCAGTGCTTCACTATGACAGAATGCACATGGCCTGTGCTGTGACCTTACGTGGAGGAACCAAGTTGGGAACAGAGAGCCTGCACTTCGATAGCCACAGGGAGAAAGAGAAGTTCATTTAAAAATGAAAATACAGAATTGTGAAATGACTGGCTGCACAGACAGCTGTCTTGCTCCATCTTGCTCCAGTTTTGGTGGTCACTCTCGGCAGGGCAGTAAAGCTTTCCCTGCTGCTCTGGGGCAGAGCTCCAGCCTTCCTGAGCCTCTCATCTCTCTGCTCCTCAGCCTAGAGCATGAAACCTGGTCCTTAGGTGCTTCTCCAGTGCAAACCCCCTTACAATGAAATTCCCTTTGTGGAAAGCTTGTGGCACATGGGTGATCCCGTTCTGCATCTGTCTTGGTGGAGAACGCCCCTGGCAGTGGAATGTGTCTCCGAGCCCCTGCCAATGCTAGAAGCAGGTTAGAGGACCAGAAACAGGCTTAGGGAGCTGAGGCCCTCTCCCAGGGGCAGGATGGAAGATGCTTGAGCTGCAAGAAAGGGATGGGGATGATGGATCTTTGGCCTCAGGGCATGGAAACAACCTTGGGCATCACCTGCGATTTATATTGCTGCCGGCAAGGACATAAGAAACCCCTCCTAGGAGAGAAGTCAGATGGGTTCTTCTCCCTGGGTTGTCCTGGCCAGCAGGCACTGCATTTCTTGTGGTGGGGCCGCTTCTGGGGTGCAGCCCTGCTCTGCCCAGCTGCAGCCTGGCTCCTCGGAACGCAGTGCCACTCCTCCCCGCAGGAACAGCAGCGGCTTCACGGCACGCCGGGGCGGGAGCGGCTGCTGGCAGCAGAAAACCTCCCAGGAAAGAGGAGAAGAAGCAGCAGGAACGGAGAGGAGCCATCAGCAGGGAAACGGTGAGCCTGGCGCCAGCCTACCCTCAGCACTGCCCTCCTGAGCATCAGCAATCCAGCCCCCTGCAAGCAACTACCTGACTTGCAATCGTCATTACTTTCAAAATACAGGATTTTTTGAGCCTTTTCTCCTTGGCAGATGCAGCTGCACCGTCCCATAGAGCTGCTGGGGACCAGCTGGATGCTCCTGGCAGGTAAAGTAGGGGATGATGCCACCCAGCAGGCTCGGGGCTGGATTCTCACCTGCTGCAAACCAGCAGAGGTTTCAGCAGAGCTTTGCAACTGTGCGTGGGTAGCGCTGGTCCATGTGGAGTAGGCTTTTTAAATGGGACAAATTGCTTGTCCTGCAAGGAAGGGCATCTCTGCTCCACTGTCCAAAGGCAGAGGAGGTAGAAGCAACTCAGAAGCATGGAACCGAGAATAAACATCCTCTGCAGGTAGGTTTATCTGAGACCAGGATATGTAACAACACAGAATTTATTGCAGTTATGGAAATAATCTCACTGTGGTCTTTATCAAAGCACCGGCCGGCTTGAAGCACAAATGTACAAAGCTTTTCAGGGTGAACAGCTGAAATGGAAACCAAACCTGTTCAGGTATCTGCACTGTTTGCCAGATGCCATGGTGTCAGGGAGTGCTGAGCACCTACAGGATGAGCTTTGCGTATTGCAGGAGTACAGAGATGCTTGTAATGAAATATTTTCTCTTATTTTGTGCTGACAATAGCGTGTAAAGAGTGCTCTTCTAGAGCACGGGGATTTTCAATTATAAGCTTGTTTCTTCTCCTCGCACACATCTCTCACAGTTTGGGGGGCACAAAAATAAAAACCGATGGCTGTTCCTCGAGGTCACGAGCCTGAGAAGTGCAGAGCCGTCAGCAGGGCTTGGTTTGTTTGCGTTCTTACGCCTAATGCCTTGTGCTGCAAAAGCACCGGGAGAGATTACCGGCCGGGGCCAGTTCCCAGGGGCTTTGCAGACAGCAGGCGGCAGTGTGAGGCACGCCAGCAGCTGCGAGAAGGGAGGATGCTGAGCCTGCGCTGCCGGCTGGGGCTCCTGCTGCTGGCCCTGCTCCGAGCATCTCGCCCGGACACTCAGGGGCAGCCTGGCAGCCCCGAGGGGCGAGGAGCTCGGGCAGAAATCCCAGCGTCTGCATCAGGAGGGGCACAGGACAGGAGCTCTTGTGGTGCGGGGATTGGCACCGGCAATTTCACAGCTGGTTAGTGAGCCTACGAGGGGTGGTGCCCCGCTAGACCTTCTCTTCACAAACAGAGAAGGACTGGTGGGAGATGTGGTGGTCGGGAGCTGTCTTGGGCAGAGTGACCACGAAATGGTGGAGTTCACTATTCTTGGCGAGGCCAGGAAGGGGACCAGTAAAACCGCTGTATTGGACTTTCGGAGGGCTGACTTTGGGCTGCTCAGGACACTGGTTGGCAGAGTCCCTTGGGAGGCGGTTCTGAAGGGCAGAGGGGTCCAGGAAGGCTGGGCGCTCTTCAAGAGGCAAATCCTAATGGCACAGTAGCGGTCTGTCCCCACGTGCCCAAAGATGAGCCAGCAGGGAAGAAGACCAGCCTGGCTGAACAGAGAACTGTGGCTTGAGCTTAGGAGAAAAAAGAGGGTTTATAATCTTTGGAAAAGTGGGCAGGCCACTAGGGAGGACTATAAGGATGTAGCGAGGCTGTGCAGGGACAAAATTAGGAAGGCCAAAGCTCATCTGGAGCTCAATCTGGCTACTGCCATTAAAGATAACAAAAAATATTTTTATAAATACATCAACACAAAAAGGAGGACTAAGGAGAATCTCCATCTTTTACTGGATGCGGGGGAAAACTTAGTTACAAGAGATGAGGAAAAGGCGGAGGTGCTCAATGCCTTCTTTGCCTCAGTCTTTAGTGGCAATACCGGTTGTTCTCTGGATACCCAGTACCCTGAGCTGGTGGAAGGGGATGGGGAGCAGGATGTGGCCCTCACCATCCACGAAGAACTGGTTGGTGACCTGCTACGGCGCTTGGATGTGCACAAGTCGATGGGGCCGGATGGGATCCACCCGAGGGTACTGAGAGAACTGGCAGAGGAGCTGGCCAAGCCCCTATCCATCATTTATCAGCAGTCCTGGCTATCGGGGGAGGTCCCAGCTGACTGGCGGCTAGCAAATGTGACGCCCATCTACAAGGGCAGACCCGGGAAACTACAGGCCTGTCAGTTTGACCTCAGTGCCAGGGAAGCTCATGGAGCAGATCCTCTTGAGAGTCATCATGCAGCACTTGCAGGGCAAGCAGGAGATCAGGCCCAGTCAGCATGGGTTTATGGAAGGCAGATCCTGCTTGACGAACCTGATCTCCTTCTATGACAAAGTGACGCGCTGGGTGGACGAGGGAAAGGCTGTGGATGTGGTCTACCTTGACTTCAGCAAGGCTTTTGACACCGTCTCCCACAGCATTCTCCTCAAGAAACTGGCTGCTCTTGGCTTGGACTGGCGCACACTTCGTTGGGTTAGAAACTGGCTGGATAGCTGGGCCCAGAGAGTCGTGGTAAATGGAGTCAAGTCCAGTTGGATGCCAGTCACTAGTGGCGTCCCCCAGGGCTCGGTGCTGGGGCCGGTCCTCTTTAACATCTTCATCGATGATCTGGACGAGGGCACTGAGTGCACCCTCAGTAAGTTTGCAGATGAAGTAAGTTTAACAGTGTGACCAGCAGGGCTAGGGAGGTGATCGTCCCCCTGTACTCGGCTCTGCTGAGGCCGCACCTCGAGTACTGTGTTCATTTTTGGGCCCCTCGCTACAAGAAGGACATGGAGGTGCTCGAGCGAGTCTAGAGAAGGGCGACAAAGCTGGTGAGGGGCCTGGAGAACAAGTCCTACGAGGAGCGGCTGAGGGAGCTGGGCTTGTTCAGCCTGGAGAAGAGGAGGCTCAGGGGCAACGTTATTGCTCTCTACAGATACCTCAAAGGAGGCTGTCATGAGGTGGGGGTTGGTCTATTCTCCCACGTGCCTGGTGACAGGATGAGGGGGAATGGGCTAAAGTTGCGTCAGGGGAGTTTTAGGGTGGATGTTAGGGATATGGTTTATTGGGGACTGTTAGTGTTAGGTCAGAGGTTGGACTCGATGATCTTGAGGTCTCTTCCAACCTAGAAATTCTGTGATTCTGTGATTCTGTGATACTGTAATTCATTGGATCCTTGCCTGGATAACTGCTATGTATTTCATGGCTATTTTTATTTCTAAGTAAACAATTACCCTTCCTTTCATTTCCTGTGCCTAAGCCAGACTGTTCATCTAAGCTCTTTGCAATCATCAATTTTGTTTGCTTGTTTTTAAAGCATCCACTGCACAGGCTGGGATTTTAGCAGTGATTTCTGCCTGGCTTTTCCCAAAAACTCTTTTTCTCCACTTGGGGCTGGGCGCTGTGACCACTTGCAGTCCTTGGAGCGTCACTTAGAGCCCAAGCCATGACAAAGCCATAAACTGCCACGCACCTGGGGGAAGCAGCTGCATCCTGCCCAGGTGTTCACAGGCAGATGTTTTCAGCTCCAGACAAGACCAGGTGCCGGGGATGAGATGCTTGGGAAGCCCCTTCTAGGCACAGACGGGGAGGGGAGGCCACCCCCACCCCCACACAGCTGGAGCAGAAAAGGTCTCAGCCCTGCAGCCAGGCTTCTTCAGCCACCCCTAGCAGCTCAGGCTGGGATGCCTCCCTGCCTGGTGACGTGCTGGTTGCTGGCAGTGCTTTGTGAGACGTGATCACCAAGCTGTCCAGGTGCCACCTGTGTGCCCTTGGCACAGCTTCTCCCAAGTCTTGCTCCACCTCCCAGCCCTGTCTTCTCTCCATCTTCTGCCATCCAGGGCTGCTGGTGCCTTTGCAGCAGGCCGCGGAAGCAGAGGGAGCCCTGCAGAGAAGAGTGGTCGTGGTGGGCTCCTCCGTGCTGCTTGCTGGGCCAGCTGATGCTGTGCACATCCACTCCGCGCGCTGGGAGTACCTCAATGGCTCCGTCTCCCGCGCCGTCGTGCAGTACGATGAGGGGTCGCACTACGTGGCCATCCACCCACCCTACGTGGGACGAGCCCTTTTCCATCCACCCAATGGATCTCTCCTCCTGGAGGACCTACAGGAAAGCGACAGCGGCATCTACAAAGTGACCATCAACCTGGCAGAAAGGGAGAGCCTGAAGGTCTTGCTGGATGTCCTCAGTAAGTGGTGGGCATGGGAGGGAGGAGCGGGGTGATGGATACAAGCGGAGGAATGTTTCTGGGCTGCTCATGAGGAGCTTGGACCAGCCATGGATGGAGACATCGCAAGGGGAACTTGAGGCAGAGCCTCCTGGAGACCTCTGGGCGACCACCAGGTCTGGTGGTGCTGCCCCGAGAGACCTCCTGGAGCTGTGACAAAGGGCTGGCCCCCATCCTGGAAGGTCCCTTCCATCCCTTGTTCTCTGCTCTCAGTGGAAGGACAGAGGGACCGGTGGGATTGTGTCCATTGCTAGCTCTGCAGCATCTTTAGCAAGGTTCTGGTGGGACTGATGGAGCAAAGCCCAGCAGGGTGCTCTTTATGGAGGAGTCACCAAAAACCTCCCCCTCAGACCACACTGGCTGAGCAGCTGTCTGCCATTTCCAGGCGCCAGCCGCTGTTGCAGAGCTAAGAGCACATTGTAAACAACACAGAAGCTCGTCCTGCTGCTCCTGCCAATTCCCTTGATTTGCTCATGTGCTCAATTTTCTTCCTAACAAGGCTGTGGTCATGATGCTACCGCAGCTCCCCACCATTCATTTTCCCTTTCTGTTACACAGAAGTCTGCCTGGGACTGTCTTTCCTCTTCTTTTTTTTTTTTTTTTCTTTTTCCCTTTTTTTTTTTTTTTCATATATTAAATTATATTAAAGGCTCTGTAACAACTCAAACACAATATAAACAATGACTCAGCTACGAAAAATGAATATACACCAGAAAGCACAGCAGCTCCCAGCAGCGCAGGACCTTCTGGAGAAGGGCAACTGTGATTGCATCCTTGCAGACTCCAGGATGCAGTGGGGAAAGCTGCTCCAGCTCGTATCTGAGAGAAGTGCTGGTGTCTCTGTCCTCTTCCCAGAGCCCGTGTCTCGCCCTCAGCTCTGGAGCAGTGGCCTGGTGGCCAAGGCCACCGGTGAGGTGCTCTGCGAGGTGGTGGAGGGCAGGGTGGACACCATCACCTGGAAGAAGGACGGGCAGGCGCTTCCCCGGGACAGAGGTTCCCACGTCTCCGGCAGCCTCAGCATTTTGCACCTGAGGGCGGTGAAGAAGTCGGACTGCGGCTCCTACTCCTGCAATGCCAGCAACGGGATAAGCTGGCAGGAGACCTCCCTGAACGTCACTGTTGCAGGTGCTCAGCAAAACGGCGGCTCAAGTGGCGCTTTCCATGGGCCCAGGGAAATGGGGAGATGCTGCTCCCCAGCTCCCAGCACTCTTCCTGCTCTCCACCCATCCCCAGCACCCCGGAGTGCTCTCAGCCCCTTCTTCTTCCCCCATGCCCCAAGGCCTGGCTGCCCTCCCGTGAGGTGGTGGCCAACACACGCCATTGAGTGGAGCTCCCCATCGTGCGATGCTCAGCAGCAACTCCCCGTCTCCCTTCACACCTCTGCCTGCCCCCAGGTCCCGGTTCTTGTCGGGATGGGCAGCAGGAGGTTGGCCATTCCCCCTTGGAGGAGGTCCCAAGGCCCTTGGCCAAGGCGATGGTGGGCAGGATGTGGGCAGAGGGCGGTGGGCAGGGTGCCTGTGGGCAGCACACAGCCCGGCGCGGATGTTTCATGGACCAGGGCCTCCAGCAGAGGCTCTGATCCACCAGCTGGCAAAGCAAACCCATGGCAGCCACGGGGGAGCTCCACGGCCCAGCATCGCCATCCGTGCTGGTCCTGTCAGTGGCCTCATTCCCAGAGCTGTGGGTTGTTTGTTTCCAGGTCTCTCTCCTCCCCTGAAGGATGTGCTGAGGATTGCAGTGGTCGCCGTGGTCTTTGCTGCTGTCTCGGGATGGGGATTAGTTATTCCCGTCTGCCAGTCCGAAAAGCTGCGAATAAGTGAGTCTGCAGCGAGGGGCAGCTGAACCCCAGTCCCCGTACCCAGCAGGGCAGAGCCGGGAGTGATGCTGCCAGAGGAGCCGGTAACTGGCTCATTCCCCTTCCAGCTGCCCGAACTTCTCACCTTCCCCTCGTCTGGCAGGTCTTTTAAGAGTAAAGAGAGAAACCTTCCTTGGTGGATTTTGTTTTTAAGGGAGAAAACTTGTTTTGCTCTGTTTTCAGGCTAGGTTAAACCCTGCCATTTCCTACGCATCTTTGCTCAGAGGATTGAAATGACTGAGTGCCACTCATAGAAATGAAGCATCTCAAAGCATTATTTTTAGGAGAAGGCTCCATTTTAATAGTGTTTAGCACACGCTGTGCCGTGGGCACAGAGCCCCTCCCAGCTCCCCTCCCTCCGGAGCAGGTCAACCCCTCCGTGCCCCAGGCAGGGACCCCCCAATGCTGCGTCCCACCCAGGGGAGGGCTGGGGGCTGGCGCGGGATCCCCCGTGGGGACACGGATGTCACCTCGCACTGCTCTGGGTGTCTAGGGGGGGAGCTGTGGCGGTGGCTCAGTGCCTACACCTGCGGGCTGGTGTGCGTCTCCTCCATCCTGGCTGGCACTGCCGGGCTCCTCTGGATGCGAGAAGAAGGTACGGGGCGTTTTGGGGGGCGGTGCGGCGCGGACCCCTCTGCTTTCCCTCATGCAGGGTGAAAAATGCAAGCGCAATCCTTACTGTGCCAGACAGAGAGCTGCTTGCAGGGAGAGATTAAAAAGGCCTGAGGGGTGGGAAGGGGAAGAAGTGATGCTCAGCCCTGAAAAGTTTTCTTTCAGGCCCATCCATTGCCGTCATATTACCAGAGATTGTCCTTCTGTACGTGATTGTGGTCACCTTCCTGGTGGCCGCCAACGTGACCTTCCAGCCTACCAAGCTCATCCAGCTCAAAAGCACAACAGGTGAGCTGTTCAAGCATGGCAGGGATGGAGATTAATAGAAAACAGGTGTGGGGAGGTGTTCTTTTGTATAAAATCTCATCCTTCATGTGCCAATTCATGCCGGTGGGTCCCCAGCAGATTGTGGTCTAAAGGAACCCCCATCCACCTCTGGCAGCACACGCTGACGTCTCTGTGTCCTCTTTTTCACGGCCAGCACAGCGCATGATGGGCTACGCAGCTCCCGGCGGGGTGCTCTTGGTGGTGCTGACGAGCAGCTTCCACATAAAGAACATCCACCATCGCCACGGTGAGAAGCTTCTCTGCAACAGCCCTTCCACGTGGCCATCCGGAGCTGGAGCCGCTCAAAGAAAATGCAAAAGATTGCTTTTATTTTTCAGGACAATTTCATTTTTTTATATGTACGCACGTTCTCACATTGTCAGTCTGCCTTTCTCTTTTCCTTCTGACCGAGTTTTCTTCTGCTTTTTCGCCTGTCTGACCTCAGAGGATGGCTGCACAGCGTTTGTGGATGTGACCGCCCTCGCGGTGAGCACGGCGGCAGTGTCAGCCCTTCCGCTCCTCGCCATCTTCCTCTGCTGTAAGTGCCCCTCCTCCGCTTCCTTCTCTACCTCTGCGGTCTAGCAGCAGTGTGAACTACACACAACTCGGCTTTCTGCTTTAGAGAAAAGCCCACAGCCTCTCTGGTGACTGTTTCCCTTCCCCATTTGAGCCCCAGATGCTGTCCCCCAAAACGCTGTGCCCCGCAGGCGCTTTGCCCAGTGCCCGCGAGCGGACTTGTCTTTTCACAGATCACACCACACAGGGGTGGCAGAATGAACGTGACTCCAGCTGTGCCGAAAAGGAGAGGTAGAGCCTTCTTTGCCTTTTTCTGTATAAATTCACACCATCCTGGAGTAAAAAGAGCGAGATATGGAAATTATCCCATGCCTTGTTTTAAGTCCTAGACCCCATGAAAGGTGCAGCCCAGCTCTGCCCTCCCAGCCCCTGATTTTACGCAGGATTTTGAGTGGGATGCTCCAATGGGGTCTGTGCTTGAGCACCTGCTCAAATCTCTCCACAAATGCATCACTCGTGGCCCCAGCTTGAAGTTTTAAGCCTTAATTCCTTCTGGTTTCATCCACGCCCTTTGGATTTTGGTGGTGCTGTGGGTGCATGGGGGCTTAGCCCTGGGGTAAAGCCCCCAGTGCCCATCCTGCTCATCACAGCCTTAGTCAGCATCTCCGTGAAGCCCAGCCAAAACCATCCGGGGTTGGAGGAACAAGTGTTAGACCCATGTGTAGGGTCTTATTGGGTTTTGGGGCCATGCAGGCGTGAGTGAGAAGAGAGGCCCCCACAGCTCACGCCTCTGCCTGGTGTGGGGCAGGTCTGGACTGGTGGACCAGACCTTTGGCTCCACTGATGTTCAGCACGTGGGATTACAGCACGGTTTGGGTTGGAAGGGACACTTAGAGACCATCCCGTCCGTCCCCCTGCCATGGGCACGGACATCTCTCCCTAGATCAGGTTGCTCAAAGCCCCGTCCAACCCAACTTTGAACGCCTCCAATGATGGGGCACCCACAGCTCCTCTGGGCAGCCTGTTCCAGTGCCTCACCACCCTGACTGTGAAAAATTTCTTCCCTGCAGGTCCTCCAGGTCCTTTGAAATGTCTCTGCCCAACATCAAGGATCCTGTTCCCACCTGCTAGACACTGGGGGTGTTTCACACTTGGCTGACTCAACCCAATTTCTCCCCAACATTGAGTTTCAGTAGGTCTGAGTCTCCAATGTACTGGTGATAAACAGCAATTAAATTAATTAATTCTGCCTTTTTTTTTTTCTTTTTTTTTTTATACAATGCAGAACCGGAGGGTCCAAATGCACACTTCCTCTTTTATTTTCCTCTTTAAAACCAGGACATGGCGGAGAGAAGGGCTAGAATAGTTGCAGGTGTCTCTCTCAGTAGTTCATTGTTTCAATGCGGATGCAGCTGTGCAGTTACCCACCCCTTCCTTCTGGTGTGTGAGGCCACACTCCACTGCTTGCTCACTGTGTGGAGATTATTTCAACGTGCTTTGGAAGGGGAGGTCAGGCTGCTTTACCCCACATCCACAGCTCTGTGTCCTCCCTGCCCACCCCTGATGCCCTTTGCAGATGGGACAGCATCTCCAAGGACCACTGTCCCCACCAGCAGCAGCACCCACGCCTGCAGCGACCTTGACGTGCTTCTGAAGCTATTTGCCTAAATGCAAATCCCTCTGCTGAATTCACTGGGTGTTGACAGTAGCTGCTCTGTTCTCTGTTGGGTTTTCTGCCCAGGAGGGAAAATATGACGTGTTTCTTTGAGGGGGCATCATGGAGGCCAGGCTTTGGGTGTTGCCGTGCTCCAGGGCTGGGGAAGGTAAGGGCTCACTCCATGCAGTCGGCAGGAATCAGGGTCCTCAACCATGCCTTGTTTTTCTTGCTCCTCCCATCCGGTTATTGTATCAACTAGAGCAAGAACCGTATTTCCTTCCTCCAAACACAATCTAACCTGGCACAAGAAAGCAACTGAACATAAGCAATTGAATAGGATAGAGGCATGAGAAAAACACACACTAAAATACATGCTGAAATACATGCTGAAATACATGCTCAAATCAAAACCAGTGGAGGTTGGATTCTGAGCATCATGGGTTCCCCCCTCAGCTCAGAAGTGATGAGGGGCTGGTTTTAGCTGCTAGGAAACAGAAACTACAGTGTGATACTCTCAGGTTGAGTCTTCAGATCTCAACACGTTTAAGGAGCGTTAAACTGAAAGGCCGCAGAGGTCATTATGGCCTCAGCCAGTTGCACAAAGCAAGGTAACTCATGGACCTAGCAAATGTTGAAAGGCCTTTTAGGCCAGACGCCCCTATCCCATCAGGATGCCAGTGCGATATTCAGCTTTTTGCTGGTACTTGAGAGCGGCCTCTGCTCTACCAGACTGCAGCTGTTTCAGGGGTAAGGGTTAATAATTCACCCACTTTTATGGCTTTCTAAAGTTTGCCTTTCAGTGCCCCCCACCCCCAAGTATTCCCACAAATGCAGCTGGGCCCTTGCAGTTCTGCACGTGGGAAACCTCTGGGCTGGCCAAGGGGAGGCAAACACAAATCAGACAGGTGATGAGGCCTCGCTGCCCTTTGTGAGGGTGATGTACTCCACGTGGAAACCAAGGTAACAAGATCTGGTTGGTCATGGATGGCAGTAGCTTCTCCAGGGGGCATGGGCCATGTGTGCTTATCTCCAGCCTTCTGTCACAGATCATGGTTGCCCCGGTACCAGTGGGTGTCTGAATTATTTATTCACTCTGTGTTTGCTTAGCTTTTGTTAGCAGCCTTTTGTTTCTCTGCAATTCCATTTAGGTAAGTGTTGGACAATACTGGCCCCCGTATCGACCCCTGGGAAGCACCGGTAGTGACCGGCCTCCAGATGGACTTTGTGCTGCTGCTCCTAACCCAGCTGCTCAGCTGGCTTTCCGCCCACCCCACTGCCCCCTTACCAGCCCCTGCTTTGCCAGCTTGTCTGTGAGGATGCTAGGAGAGATGGTGTCCTTAACGCATCTTGCCCAGCGCCATGAGGACAGGCAGAGTGTACCTAGTGAGGTCCCTGGGAACGGGTTGGGCTGGAGATATTTCCTGGAGCCAGAACTTCTCTCATGGGGCAGGAAGCCAAAGGTCCAGGTCCACAAGGGGAGGGCACGTCGGTCAGAGCGAGCATCTCGGTGCGTGGCACAGAAGCTGCTGCTTCCCATTGCTTAGCAAGGGGGGGAGCCTGGGGGGAGCCGGGACTGAGTCAAAACCTGCACACGGCAGCTTTCAGGACCTCCTGCCACCGTGGAGCTGGCTTTGGGTAACGCTGGTGTATTGGCTTTATGTGCCAAGGTTTGGTATGTGGCTGCCAATTGAGTGATGCTGATTCAAAGATCGAAGCCGAAATTTCTAAGTGACAAAGTATCCTTTATTGTCAGCTCTGGATGCACAGGGGATCCTTCCACCTAACATGCGTGTTCAAAGTAACAAACTATCTCATATTTATCACAGAATCACAGAATTTCTAGGTTGGAAGAGACCTCAAGATCATCGAGTCCAACCTCTGACCTAACACTAACAGTCCCCACTAAACCATATCCCTAAGCTCTACATCTAAACGTCTTTTAAAGACTTCCAGGGATGGTGACTCCACCACCTCCCTGGGCAGCCTGTTCCAGTGCCTCAAAACCCTCTCAGTAAAGAAGTTCTTCCTAACATCCAACCTAAAACTCCCCTGGCACAACTTTAGCCCATTCCCCCTCGTCTTGTCACCAGGCACGTGGGAGAACAGGCCAACCCCCACCTCTCTACAGCCTCCTTTGAGGTACCTGTAGAGAGCGATAAGGTCGCCCCTGAGCCTCCTCTTCTCCAGGCTGAACAAGCCCAGCTCCCTCAGCCGCTCCTCGTAGGACTTGTTCTCCAGGCCCCTCACCAGCTTCGTCGCCCTTCTCTGGACCCGCTCGAGCACCTCGATGTCCTTCTTGTAGCGAGGGGCCCAAAACAATGAATTATCAATTAACGCCTATACATATTAGTTACCAAAACCCGCCTACTCTCACTTCGTATGCTAATTAGCTTATCAGTTCTTGCGCTTATGCAAAGCCTCCCAAGAATTGTGGGCAGGGGTCTTCGGGGCATGGGCAGTGGTCTTTGGGAGTTAGACTGTAGGTCTTCCTCATGATGTACTTTTCATCTTTTGCCACAGAATGCCAAGTTGGCTGAATCAGTTGTTTTCCAAGCTGCAGGAATGCCGAGTAGGCTCAAGTTAGCTCAAGTTTCAGCATAACTGAAGTTTGGCACATAACGAGATGTCGAATATTTTGTTCTCATTACATTTTTACTACAAGATTTATTCTATCCTAAGGTGAGTTTATACAATATCAATGCTGATTGTGCCTCGGGGAGAACAGACTTCAGAAAAGAAAAGAAAAAAAAAAACAAAAAAAAAAAAAAAACAAAACCTACTATGAACAACTGCTGAAAACAGCAGCTGAGAAGAGGAAGGAGGAGCACAGACAGAAACAGCCCTGCAGACACAAGGTGAGTGCAGCAGGAGGGCAGGAGGGGCTCCAGGCAGGCAGCAGCAGATCCCCTGCAGCCTGTGGAGAGGCCCCTGGTGGAGCAGGCTGTCCCCCTGCAGCCCATGGGTCCCACATGGAGCAGATCTCCACGCTGCAGCCCGTGGAGAGGAGCCCACGCAGGACCAGGGCATCTGGGGGAGCTGCTGCCCACGGGGTACCCACGTTGGAGCAGTTTGCTTCTGATGGGTGCACCCTGTGCTATGGACCCGTCTGTGGAGCAGCTCCTGGGGAGCTGCATCCTGTGCGAAGCACATCTGGGAACAGGTTGGGCAGGACACGTTTTATGGTAGGAACTCCACACTGGAGCAGGAGGAAGTGGCTTCGTCTGCAGAGAAATCGTTTTTTCACTATATTTTCCCTCCCTGCGCTTCTGAGGAGGGGGAGGAAGAGAGCAGTGTGCTGAATCCGAGCTGGTGCTAGGACAGCTGTGCTGGGGCTCCGCGGAACCGCAAGGGGGGTTAATTGGTTAATTGCTGGGAGGGTGGAGCAAGGCTGCAGGGAAGGCACAGCCCGCCCCTGCTGCTGCTGCTTTAGGAGAACAACGGGACTGAGGTACGTATGGGGTTATGAATGCAAAAAGGGGTTGGGGTTGGGGACTGGGAGATGGGGACTGGGATAAAGCCAGGGGGATGGAGCCATGGGGACAGAGGGACCCCCCTGCTTTCCCCTAGGGCTGCAGCTGCTCTCCCCTACAGGGTACCGGGATCTGCTCCCCCAGCTCAGCTTCCCCTCCTATCCAGCCCTTAAATACCAAATAAACACTTACTGCCTGTAAGCGCTCTGTGGAGTTCAGAGCTCATAAACATCCCGTCTGTCCCCACTCAGCCCATTCCTGTGTTTTTCCATGGCTCCAGTATCTTGCAAGGCTTTACACTTAACTCAGAGGTTAACGTAAAAGCTAATTCTCCTGACAACCATTGCTGGGTTTTCCCTACCTCCAGCAACATGGGTAGGACTGTGAGAAGCCTCCTCACCCCAGCTGTGTTCATCATTGAGCTTAGGGCTGAAATTGTGCATTAAATGTTCCCGACACATTTTTCCTTTTTGCTCATTCCCGCTTTTGTTTTGACCACAACCTGCAGGATGAAAAAGAATTTACGTGCTAGTTTGTGTTAGCTGCGAAGAGCCACGCTCCTCTACAGTTGTGCTGCTACTTTTAGAAGACAAAGCAAGATTTTTCCTTCTGTTTAATTACCGGTGAGTAGCATTTTTTTTTTCTGCTTTTCACCAGTTTTGGTAGTCCTTTTTGCTCTGTGAGAGAGGGATAGCTGAGCTACACCTCACTCAAAACAGGGATTCGTATTTGCTAACTGGATATTTGATCTGAAGCTGTGGGATGATTTGCATCTTTTTTCATGTTAGGAAAGTCCAATAGATCATTCCAGATAATTCATCTTGCAGTGATGTTTTTATATTTGAGCTGTCAACAAGAAGAAATATTTGCCTGTATATATCTGCCCCCTCCTGATAAGCACACCTGAAAGCACCAGCTCGTACCATGTGCTGTGGGAAAATAACTGTGGTCATGAGTGTGAGAGCTGAATTTGCACATTGCTGCTATTTCTTTCCATCATGAGGCCTTTTCCTCCCTATCTGAGCCCTTGGTGAGGGCTGATAATGACTGACCATGTCTGCTCCTTGCCCATCCTCCGTGCTTGCCCTGCACAGCTGCTGCAAAGTGATAACAAAAGGGCACACAGCAGTGAGGGGCCCACGAGCAATGCTGGGCAAAGCTGGCTGCAGACAATTGGGCTTCTGTCAGTCCCCACAAAATTTTTTTGCTTGTTTTTGAGGCCTGAAGCTGTGTGCAAGCCACTGCAGCTGGGGGAAAGCAGTTCCTTTTTCTAAAGGCTGTGCTGGCTCCCCAGCCTGCAAAGAAAGACCCTGGGCTGCTGTTGCTCCTCTGGCACAAATAGTGTTCCTATTTGTTGGGGTGGCTGCTGGTAGTGTCGCCCTGCTCCCCGTAAGGAGCTCTTTTCAACAGCTGACATGCAGCTCACCCCTGCAAGAGGCTTGATAGGCGCTGCTGCTGCATCTCCCGGGGCTGATGGGCTGGAAGCACATGCCTTACAAAGTACTCTTTGTGAAACACCAGCACGCTAATGTGCTTCTGCTTCATTTTTTCCTCATGACTGTTTTGTAGAAATGAAAGACAAGGCACAGAAGAGATGAAAATCATAGTCTTAAGTCTGTATGTCTTCATAAGCCTGTCCTCCCTTGTCTGTGTTATAGCTAAACTCCTTGAAACATCTGCCCTCATCAAAAGTCTGTGTTTGCAACTGCCTCTCATCCCACAAATATCTGTGGGAGGTGTTTGTCTCACTGAGATGCAATGGCCTGTGTGATCACTGTTACACAAAACCACCTGTCTGCCTTATGCAGTCAATTCCTTCCAAGGGCTCTTCTCTGTTTCCCCCGGGTTTCTGAGGAATGAGATTTTATCTGCGGGAGGAGGGATTCATTTTTTAAAAAAGCAGCAGCAAAGCACACGAGAGCTGCATTGCATGCCATTCTTCCAAATTTTCCTTACTCTCCATCACCTGGGGATCCTCAGTGCGTCTCCATGAGCACAGGGAGAGCTGGGAGGGACTCCAGCCCCCAGCAGGAAAATAGGGCGTTTCCATGCTGGTTGGGATGTGCCTGGAAAAAGGAAATAATTCATCTATAAACGGTGCCAGCTTTCTGCACAGCCACTGTTCTTACATCCTTAAAATAGTTGCATACGCCAGAAAACAAAATATCTTTCCCATTTTCCTGTCAAAAACCACAACAGTTTATTGCTCAAACTTTGGAGGCTACCAGAGAAAAACAGCCAAAAAGTGGTTGATTGTGGCACCAGCATGGGGAAGAATCAGGAGGAGTTAGGAATCCGTGTTTTGTCAGGAGATTATGACCTGGTGGCCATTCCACAGACATGGTGGGACAGCTCACAGGGCTGGGCTGTGGCCGAGGACTGGTGTGTCCTGCTGAGGAAAGGCAGGCCAGCAAGGCGAGGTGGAGGAGTTGCTCTTTATGTGAGAGAGCCACTACGTTGTATTGAGTTCTGCCCAGGGGAGGATGAGGAGAGAGCTGAGAGTCTGTGGGAGAGAATTAAGGGGCAGGCTGGTGTGGGGAATAGTGTTGTGGGTGTCTGTTACAGGTCACCAGACCAGAATGAGGAAGCTGACGAGGCCTGCTACTGATAGCAGCCTCGCGATCACAGGCCCTGCTTATCGTGGGGGATTTCAGCTACCCTGACATTTACTGGAAGGCCTCAGCCAGACACCCACAGTCCCAGAGGTTCCTCCTGTTACAAATGAAGTTTCAACCCGATCTGAATTTAGTAATATTTATAAAAGGCAAGTAAACAGCGCTGAGTGCGTGGGGAGTCTATGCTCTACCAGCACGTACACACTAACATCGAACTTTCTAAATATACAGAACACTTCTTTTACATATTAAACCCGAGTACGCCTATAGATATGAATCATAAACATGGCAAAGTTTTAAGAAGCAAGTGTTTCACAAACAATCCTTGAAGGCAATCACTATTAATGTCCATGACTGGGGGAGCAGAGTTGGAGTTGCTAATCCTGGTTGGAGTGCTCCCATATCTTCCATCACTTCATTAATTTTCCTCAGATCATATAACACTCTCCATTTTCCATTCCTTTTCTTGATTACAAACACCGGATAATTCCAGAGTTAGTCATGGGAACAACACATCTCGCTTTAAGTTGTTAAGCAACTCGGCCTTTGGGCCTTATGTATCTTGTTCCTCCCAGATTTAAGGGAAACATTTCCATCTCCTTTTCAAGGCCAATAGGGCCTGGGTCAAAAGGCACGTCCAGGTCACCAGGGGATGTACCAGCAAAGGCCTGTGATGGCAGTAGCGGTGGGGGGGGTGATGGTGTAGCAGAAGGATCGGTGGATGAGCCCGCAGCTCCCTCACTGTCTGGCAAACCCCACGTTTCTGACTGTGGTCCCACACGGCTCTTTAAGGCCTCAGAGATTGTTCACCAGGTGCCGAGCAATCCCACCACAACCTTGTCGTTTTTAGTTGCAGAGTCCCACACCTTGACCTCAGTTTGGTCCCATATTTGAGGCTCATAAACTGTCTGATTGTTAATAAAACAAATAAGCTGTAAGGTTCCCAGGACAGTCTTTGTTCCTAAGGACATATGATTCCCCATAATGCGCAACTGCTTACCAGCAAGGGGCAGCTGTGTGCACAGGTCCATTTCTCAGCCTGAGCTTCTTCCCAGCTCCGGTGCGCCCATTTCCAGCGACTTTCTGTACGAGCTTCTCTGAGCAGTTTGCTGAGTCTGGCTGAACCTCTCTTCATGAGGCAATCAATGTGCCTGATCCTGTCCTGGTCTCCGTTCTGCTAGCCTGTCCCTATTCATTCCTTCTTTCTACTTCTTTATTGATGACATAATTTCATCACATTGTGTTGCCTTTTTATCCTGAAGGCAGTCTCCCCTCTTATACCTTTCTCCCCAGTTGTTTCTTTTCAAAACAACTTTTCATTGGTTAAAGAACTTGCATAGAACAGCAACAGCAAACACCCAGCAACTTCCAATGGCTGGAGAACAAGAAAACGGAGACTGCATGGTGTCTCCTGAATCACCCTTCTTTGATCCCTCTAAACTCTTTTACATTCCTCATGGCTTCATCGTTAAGAGTCTGATATTATCATTAACCATGAGGTTTGCTGACTCTTGCAGGAAGAATGGCCAAAAACATCACAGATGCTAGTATGGTCAGATCATGCTGCCCTATATTACCAGAATAGCCTGACTTTTATAGTAAACTTAACAGGGGCGGATAGTGCCTTACACAAGATTATCGGTCAAAAGCACTCAGACAAACAACTGCAAGAAAACAACCCCACCTGCAAGAAAACAACCCTCATAGAATTAGCAGTCACGTACATCCCATCCTTGAAGCCAGCTGCTGGCAACAATATTTTTCTAAATCCCTCAATTGGGCGATGTGGGAACTTCTCATAGTCGTCCTGGTAGCTTGGTTTGCTCAGCTGCGGCGAGCCATGGGATCTTTGCTGTTTCAAAAATCCCTCAACAGCCCACCCCCATGGCCATGCTCCCACATCTCCCCCTTTATTAATACCAACCATTTTCTTGACACGAATTATCACTCCATATATCACACTCCAGTGCACTGATGATAACTTCCAGATGCAAATGGTGGACGTGCCAACTAGGAGAGGAGCACTGCTGGGTCTTGTCCTCACCGGCAAGGAGGGGCTGGTTGAAGTGGTGAAGGCTGAGGGCAGCCTTGGCTGCAGCGACCCTGAGATGGTGGAGTTCAGGATCTCATGTGGCACGAAGAGAATATCGAGCAGAATCACGTCCCTGGCCTTCAGTAGGGCCAACTTTGGCCTTTTCAAGCAATTGCTAGGGGAAGTCCCATGGGACAGGGTATTTGAAGGAAAAGGAGCCCAAGAGAGTTGGTTAGCGTTCAGGGAGTGCTTCTACGGAGCTCAAGAACAGAGCATCCCAACAGGTGGGAAGTCAGGAAAGAGAGCCAGGAGACCTGCATGGCTAAACAGGGAAGTGCTGGGCAAACTCCAGTGGAAGAGGAGAGATCATGGAAGGAGGGCTGGCCACTTGGGAGGAATATAAGGCTGTTGTCAGAGGATGTAGGGAGGCAACCAGGAAAGCTCCGGCCTCCCTAGAATTACACCTCGCGAGAGGGGTCAAGGACAACAGAAAGGGCTTCTTCAAATTCATTGTGGATAAAACTAACGGTAGAGGCAATTTAGGCCCACTGCTGAATGAGGTGGGTGCCCTGGTGACAGGAGACGAAAAAGAGAAGGCAGAGACACAAAACTGGGAGGAGTGGCTGAGAGGCCGGAAGGCCGTGCTGCCATCCAGATAGACCTGGCAGGGAGAAACTCAATGAAATATGAGGGCAAGTCCTGCACCTCTGAAACCTCATTTCTCAAAATCCTTTTAGCAGGGCAGAAGCCAGGCCATCAGCTCCATCACAGGGGTGAACACAATGTGCCTGGCCAGTTTCCTCTTCCCTTGGGTTTTGGCTGGTCTTGGGGTGAGGATGCTGGGCTGGGCACCTGCTTGGAGTGATCCAGAAGCAGCTCCATGGTTGAAAAGGCTTTTTTCTTCTTTTCCTTCAGATGCTGCTCTGATGTTTGCAGGGGTCCATGGAAGCCAGCTGGATGCTGCCAGGAGGTAATGTCTCTCTGGAGTGGGCCCATCCTCCAGCACAGGTTCTCGTCTCTGCATGAGAAGCTCCTTTCCCACCAGCCTCAGGCTGTCTCTAAAACAGACCATGTCTCTAAAACAGACACTCCTGAAATCTTTGCGTCACTGCTGAGACTCTCATTATAGAAGAGTGTCCGAGATGTGACTCTAATTACAGGACATTATATTTTGTTCCTTTGACAAAAATATCAGCTCCTCCCCCATCATCTTCGCTCCAGTGCTGTGCAAAACAGTAGGAAAAAAAATAAAAATATTAAAAAAAAAGCAGTAAATTTGGTCTCTGT
Organism: Anas acuta; assembly: GCF_963932015.1. Taxonomy (NCBI): domain Eukaryota; kingdom Metazoa; phylum Chordata; class Aves; order Anseriformes; family Anatidae; genus Anas; species Anas acuta. Next base: position 6,283,803 of record NC_088991.1, read on the forward strand.
CATCCAAAAGCCAATGATTGCATCTGAGCTCTGCAAGCCAGCCTCGAGCAGTGTTGCACCCCACTGCAAACTGTGTTAGGTGCAGACAGTTTGTTCTTGTGATCTGTTGCACAAAGGGAACGGGATGTGATTGGGGTTTTCCAAGTCCCCACGATTATGGATATGGCAGGTGCAGAGCCTGCAGCCACACACAAGCTCAGGAGCTAAATCTTCCCGAGGAAGTGAGGGAGGGAGCTCAACCAGAGAGGTGTTTCTGTACAGGCAGGGGCATGGCCGTCACGGGCAGCGGCTCTACAAATGGGTGTTGAAGGGACGAGGCAGAGCTGCAGCACTGCCAAGCTGCAGTGAAGGGAGGGCTGCAGAAAGCACCAGCACTGCTGCCTGTGTTGCCATCAGCTGGCGGTGCATGGGAAGTGCTGTGGGTGCTTTTCATGGTGTCATTCCCAGGCTGGCCCATCGCTGCTAGTGACCCTGCTGAGAGCGTTGCTGCAGAAGGAGCTCAACCCTCGTGCCGGTTTGAAAGCACCTGTGGCTCTTTGCCATGTCCTTCGCAGGCTGTGAGTGTGAGAGGGGACTTGTCCTTGGGCTGGGTACCACCGCGCAGCCCTCCTGCTGCAGCAGACCTGGGAGAGGTGGAGAGCGGGCACCTGCAGCATTTCCACGCTCGCTTGCACCTCTGTGCTGCAGAAGGGCTGGTCGAGGCGTGAGCATCCTGGCAGGTGCCTCCCAGTGCTGCAGCCTGGGTCCCACCAGGTTCGGGTGCTGAGGGAACCGGGTGAGGTCCAGGGGTGAAGCCACGCTGAACGTGGTCCCACTGAGCAGCTCCTGACATGCAGAAGGAGCCTGATTCCTGTTGTTTTCATTCCAAAAAGCAAGGAAATACTTGAACCAGTTATGACCCATTTTTATAAAGTTCCCATAATGTTATGATTTTTTTCTTAAAAAGAAAAAAGGGAGGACGGAAATCAGACATGCACAATGGGTTTCAAGAAGTCAGTTGGGGCCTTTCCAAGAAGAGCATAAGAGCAGCTTAATTTGTCCTTTGGCTTTTGCTTAGAAGTAACCCACCCTGCTCTGGCTTCTCTCCTGTTTCCAGACCTGCTGCTGCTTTTGCAGGTGTCCTGTCTTGCAGCAGAAATGACAGAGCTCTGGGCAGAGGAAGGATCCTCTGTCACGATGCACGCACCGGCTATCAGGAACATCAGCTTGGCCGAGTGGGAATACATAAGAGAGAACATCCCCGAATTAATCCTGCAGTACTACGCAGAGTCGCAGTCAGTAACCATTTACCCAGCTTACAAAGGCAGAGTGGTTTTCTACCAAAACAACGGCTCCCTTGTCCTGCAGAAGCTGCGAGAGATGGACAGTGGCATCTATAAAGCAACAGTTAACTTGTTACAGGACAAAGCAGCAACAACCACTCTTAGAGTGATCAGTAAGTCAAAATTGATTGAAAGGATGTTTTTCTCTGACCATCAGTAGGATTTGCCATCAGTAGGGTGCACAGGTATGCCTCCCCCTAAGTGGACTAGAGGAGGACTTTCTGGTTTCATTACTGCCTTGAACGAAATGGACTGGAGACCCCAGAAGAAATGCTGGGAAGTGTTATAGTGTATTCTGAGACTGAATCTGGCTGTGGGTTGAGCTATGGGTTGGGAATCGTGGCTGCTCAGTGCCTCCAACCCAGAGAGATGGAGATGTGGGGCACCTTCTGCCCTAACATGTACCTCCTTGCTTCACCACGAGCAGCTACTCACAGGAGGTGAATGTCATAAAATGCCCTCCAGAGACAGGATTTCTCACCAGGGTTTGCAGCCTCTCCCTTCACACCGGCACTGCCTTCCCCTGCCTCTGCACTTCCCTGCAGGACAGACAGAAACAGGAGCTCAGCCTGGTTTGCATTGCCCTTTCCTAGAGCTCAGCAGCACTGCAGGAGCACCCTGCATGTAGGACATCCAGGGAAGGAAGACTTCAGGGTCATGTTGTTGCTACCAGGTGGAGGTCCAGATGTAGCTAAGAGCAACCCCAAATGCTGCAGGCACCATGGGCAGTGATTCCTCCCACCAGCCCAGGCTGCCCCCAACCCCATCTGAGCTGGCCTTGGGCACCTCCAGGGATGGGGCACCCATAGCTTGTCCTGACAGCCTGTGCCAGTGCCTCACTACCCTCGTTATAAAGATTTTTTTCCTTGTATCTAATCTAAACCTACCCTTTTTTAGTTTAAAGCCCTTACCCCTTGTCCCATCACTCCACTCCCTGGCAAAGAGTCCCTCCCCAGCTTCCCTGTAGCCTCCCTTTAGGTACTGGAAGGTTGGTAAAAGGTCCCCCCAGAGCCTTCTCTTCTCCCAGCTGAACACCCCCAACTCTCTCAGCCTCTTTCCATAGCAGAGGTGCTCCAGCCCCCTGATCATCTCTGTTGTGGCCCTTCTCTGGACTCTTCTGATACGTCCATGTCCTTGTGCCAGAGCACCCCTCCACCCCACTGCTGTGTGGGAGCAGCTTTCTCCTCTTGGAAGTGTCCATAAAGTCCCCGTCATCACCTCCCAGCATAATCCCAAGGTGCAGCTCTGTCGGGTCGGTGTCCGTGGCCGCAGGGTGCCATGCCTGAGCTCCAGGGGCTGGTGCTGCCCACCCCAGGGGAGGTGCCGTGGCTTAAGGGCAGCGGCTGGGACATTGACTCTGAGCTTGGTGGATGCTGCCCTGCTCCTGCACTGTCTTCTCCCCTGCCAGACTCAACCGAGGCACTGAGCTGAGGTGCGAATGAGAAGGGGAGGTGCTGCTCACCCCTCATGGGGCTTGCTGTTCTTGCATCTCATGCGGGGCGGGTTTAAGGTGGGAGGAGAAGCAATCCCAGGCAGTGCTGCCATGTCGCTCTCTGCTTTCCAGAGCCCTTGCCCCAGCCCAAGCTCCTGAGCAGCTCAAACCTGGATGGTTCACTCATCAACCTGACCTGCGTGCTGCCACGAGAAACGCTGGCTGATGTCTCCTGGAAGAAGGATGGACATCCCCTTCCTCCCGAAAAGTGCTTCCAGCTTACTGGGAAGACCACTGTGCTGCAGATCAGGAAGGCAGAGAAGTCGGATTGCGGCTCCTACTCCTGCATAATCAACAACTCCATAAGCAGGAAGGAGGCAGACTTCAACCTGACCGTGACAGGTTAGCATTGCCCTGCCAGGGTGGGTCCGGTGGTTTGCCACCTTGTCACAGCAGCCCTGAGCCCACAGGTACCTGGACGAGACCCCCAGCAGCTCTGCTGTGGTCCTGGGGCTGGCAGATGGATTGTTCGTTGGCTGTTGTCTCACTTGGACCTGCAGCCTTTGTGCATTTAGGTGCCAGCTCAAGCCCGCTCTGTCTTCTCATCTCTAGCAGGTCTGGGCACCAGCACTTTGTCTCTGAGACCCTCGCAGGTTTCAGCTGCCTCTCGTGGGATCTGCCACGCAAGGAAACCCAGTAATCCTTTAGGGTTTCGAGCTTGTTGCAGACTCCTGGGATAGCTGCTCCATGTTGTGGGGTTGTCCTCCATGCAGGTCTTACACCTCCTGCCCGTGCTGCACAGATGATGACCGCTGCTGCGCTGGTGCTCACTGCCATCTCTGCCGTCCTCTTCGTTATCCGGCTCTCTCAGCTGGGGAAGCTCAGACTCGGTGAGTGCCCACGCCTGAGCTCCTCTCTCCATGCTGTGGAGAGGGCAGAGGGCGAGGCAAGCCCCTTCTCTCCTAACTCACCGCGGTAGTTGGAGGAAGCTTGCTCGATGGTCGTGGAGTTCATGCACTTCTTCTTATGCTTCTGCGGCTTGAACAGAAAACAAAATTTCCTAGCAGCAGTAATCCCAAATGGCTTTGGGAGAAACTGGGCCACCCACAGGTATCACGGTATGAGGCATAGGAGTTGTTCCTCTCTGTCCTCAGGAGTCCCTGGGGAGAAATAGAAAGGGCAGGACACAAAGAGCTTCCTGCGTGGAGGTGCTGAGAGCTGACCAAGGGCCACGTGGCATTGGGTTTGGCGACCAAGCACACTGGTGTTTGGGTCAGGATGGTGCAAACTGCTGTGCACCCATACCCAAGCGTATGGGTTAATGTGGGTGCTTCTGTAGCAACATGATGGTTAGCAGAAAAGAGACCATAAGACCTAGCCAACAGCAAGTCCTCCCATCTGACTCGCATCTTATGGTTCCTCCTCAAGTCAAACAAAGCCCTTTGAAAGCCTACCAAAAGCCTTTGAAGTCCACCAGGGTTTGTCTTTGAGGTTTCCAAATCTCAGGAATTTGATTCTTTACAAGGGAAACGTGTGCTTGGTATTCACCTTCCCTTCCCAGGCTGCACCCTGGATCCCTTGGTGAGGTTCCGAGCCCTAACTCAAAGATATTTGCCTTTTTCCTAGGAAAGGAAGCATGGGAATGGTTAATGATGACCTTACTGGGGCTGCTGTGCACCTCTTCTCTCCTCCTGTTGGCTGCCTCTGTCATCTGGATGCAGGAAGATGGTAGGATTCATTTAAACTGAGCTGTTCTTCATTTCTCCCGTGTCTTACCTTTGACGACACCAAAGACCTCCAGGTCTCTCCAGCAGCATCCTTGTCTGATGCAGTGCTGTTGGGTTTGGAGAATCAATGTCAGGGTTCCCTGCTCTGTAGCATCTGCCTTGGCCAGGAGAAGCTTTCCCATCTCACCTCCTTGTTTAATTCTGCTCCCCACAGGTCATTCTGCTGCCTTCATCCTGCTCGGGCTTTTTCTCTCGGCTGGGATCGTGGCCAAGGCACTGACGGCGGTAGCGATGGCGCCGTGCAGACCTGCAGTGCTCAAACGCTTCAGGTCCAAAGTCTGTGAGTTGCTGTCGGTGGCCTAAACCTCCGGTGCAAAAGGCCCCATGAGAGCCTGGGAGCAAACTCCCCGTGCCATCCTGCCCTCCTCTGCCATTTCTCTCCCATCCACCAGAACTTCTCCCCTCTCCCAGGGCACCGTGTCATCCTGTGCATTACAGCCACGACGCTGGCAGTCAACCTGCTGTTCACCATCCTCCTGCTCCACAACTTCCATCAGCTCCACGGTAATGGGCGGCCGGGTTGGCACCGCATGTGCCCTTGGTTGCCTTCCTTCTGGGGAGAGGTGGGGTGTTCGGGGTGGGACTGGCCTCACCCCGGGAAGAGAAAGTCCTTGGGTGGTTTTGTAGGCTGTAGGTGATGCAGTCATGGCAAGCCTTGTGCTTAGCTGGGAGGTCACAGCAGGGCACGGTTTGCCTCTGGAGCTCCAGAGCGTGAAACACCAGGATGCTCTGAATGACCTTCATGTTCTGTAGATGTTCAAGGGGGGCAGGAGAGCAACCACTGACAAGTTCTCACTGTCTCCTTGGCAGAGCGGGGCTGCTCAGAGGCTGTCAATCTGACCATTGGCTTCATCATTCCTGCTGTAGCAGTCGTCCCCACGCTGCTGTTCCTCTTCCTGTGCTGTAAGTAGCCCAGAGGTTTCCTTTGGCTCTCTCTACAAGGACATGGAGGTGCTCGAGGGAGTCCAGAGAAGTGTGACAAAGCTGTTGAGGTGTTTAGAGAATAATCCTACGAGGAGTGGCTGAGGGAGCTGGGTTTGTTCAGCTTTGAGAAAAGGAGGCTCAGGGGCGACCTTATTGCTCTCTACAGATACCTTAAAGGAGGCTGTAGCGAGGTGGGGGTTTGTCTATTCTACCATTCTCCCATTCTTCGAACCTAGACAATTCCGTGATTCCAGCCACACCAAGTAGCTGCTCCGTCACTGAGACCCTGCTCTCAGCTCCCACCCCCTGGCAGCAGGTCTTGAGACAAGAGGCAAAGTGCTTCTGCTTCACCCAGGGATGCTCAAGGAGGTGTTCGTGAAAAGCGAGTTTCTCCTCCCGAACATGGAGGATGCTCTTCTGCTCTCCTCCTGACCCAGGAGACGTGGGCTGGTGCCCAGCTGGCCACTAACCTGAGCAGTAGTGGTCCCATGGTGTGCCTCACCGGCTCCATGATGTGTTGAGGAGAGGGTGGGAAGGGGACCCCTGCTTTGCCAGGGTGTGCAGAACATTTCTGGAATGAGAACTACAAGAAATATTGCACTAACCTACCAAGGGCTCGTAGGTTAGAGGTGCAGAGGCTTGCAGGCAACGTGGGTTTCCATCTCTGGGCTGCCTTCTGGCTCTCCATCCAAAATGGAGTTCTGGTTTTGGAAAGGGAAGAGTTTAGCCATGGGAAAGCCTCCAAAACCCATTCTTCCCTGCAGTCGCATTTTCACATGTCCCCATGAAGCTCAGGGTGGTGTTGGAAACCCAGGAGCTGATGCCCTCTCCTTCATTTTCAGATTACAAGAAAAATCAGGAGAAGCAGCAGCAGCCGGACCCCCAGGAGGTCACCCACAGCTTACAGACCACGTCCACCTTGGTGACTTCCAGCACACGTTAGCTGTCTCCTTCTCTGGTTGCTGCAGATACTCGTCATGTAACAATGAATATTTAATACTCACCGGGAAGCATCCATCTGCCTTCCTGCAGAACAGCACGGGTGGATTTGTCACCACACGGGGATGACATCAGAAGAACCAGTCATTGGAAAAGCTGGTACATTCCTCCTAGGCCAGTCCAGAAACTGAACTAGTGCCAAAGTGGATACTGGATGATTTTGAGTCTTAAGGATTCTTTGTAATACATCTAGGTTAGATTGCTGCTCTTTTCTAAGGGAGCTTCCCGTAGTTCCCGACTGCTCACCTCCTGTCCTGCAGATCGGTGATGGTGCTCGAGAGCCTTTCCTTTTCCTCCAGCTACGGTTGGGTTGGGCATTAACACTGGAATGGGCTGCTACAGCCTCACTTGTGCCCCACGTTGGGTGCCATTTGTGGTGACCGAGTGCACGGACTCTTCGTGTGCTCAAGTCTCTATTGCAACCCGGCTATGCTCCTTTTACACACTTCCCTTCCAGAGGTTTTCCTTCCACAAATCCTCCAGCCCCGTTTACAGTCCTTTGATCCTTGTATTTCTCAGGCTGGTAGGTACCTTAGTGCAACCTCCTGTTCCCATGCTGGGTTTTGGTCACACTTTGTTACTTTCCTCTTTCCTGGGCCTCGTGGCAGTCCTTGCTCTCACCTCCTCTTGTTATTCCCATATGCCTCAGACTCTGTGGTGACTCGCATCCCCCACATTTCTCTTGTCTTCAGAACTCCTTTCCTGATTTTTCACGAGTCTTATCCACATTTCTAACTAAACCTACTTTTCCTACATTTCCCACAATTTATTTGTATACAGTGCTAATTAAACCTACATTTTCTGCATAGAATCATAGAACCGTAGAATATCCCGAGTTGGAAGGGACCCATGAGGATCATCAAGTCCAACTCCTGGCACCGCACAGGTCTACCCAAAAGTTTAGACCATGTGCCTAAGTCCAATCTCTTCTTAAATTCAGACAGGCTTGGTGCAGTGAGTCCTTCCCTGGGGAGCCTGTTCCAGTGCAGAACCACCCTCTCAGTGAAGAACCTCTTCCTGATGGCCAGCCTAAACTTCCCCGAAAGAGACTGTAGCAAGGTGGGGGTTGATCTGTTCTCCCACGTGCCTTGTGACAGGATGAGGGGGAATGGGCTAAAGTTGCACCAGGGGAGTTTGAGGTTGGGTATTAGGAAGAACTTCTTTACTGAGAGGGTTGTGAGGCATTGGGATGGGGTGTCCAGGGAAGTGGTGGAGTCACCATCCCTGAAGGTCTTTAAAAGACGTTTAGATGTTGAACTTAGTGATATGGTTTAGTGGAGGCCTGGTTAGTGTTAGGTCAGAGGTTGGACACGATGATCTTGAGGTCTCTTCCAACCTAGACAATTCTGTGATTCTGACTGTGCGATCACTCTCTCTGTGAAGAACCTCACCCTGATGTCCAGCCTAAACCTCCGTTACCTCAGCTTAACGCTGTCCCCCCTGCACTGGTGTTTACACAGAACAGGTCACCTGCCTCCCCACTCCCCCTCACGAGGAAGCTGCAGACCGCGATGAGGTCCCCCCTCAGCCTCCTCTTCTCCAGGCTGACCAGGCCCAGTGCCCTCAGCCGTCTTCCCCTCTAGGCCCTTCACCATCTTCATCGCCCTCCTCTGGACACCCTCCAACAGTTTCGTGTCCTTCTTGTGCTGTGGTGCCCAGAACTGCTCACAGCACTGGAGGTGAGGCCGCACAGCGCAGGGCAGGCAGGCAGGACAGTTCCTTCCCTCGACCGACTAGCGATGTCATGCTTGGTGCACCCCAGGGTACGGCTGGCAATATGTGATTACAGATCCCACACTGGTCTACCTTTTTGCAGGTGCCTGGGTATTTTCCAATATTGTGGTTTGTAAGCTCTCCTATTCTATTTTTACATATTCATATATATGTATATTTATATATAATTATATTCTGATTTTTTTATATATATTTATAAGCACCTCTGCTGGTGTCCCTGATGTGTCAAACCAAAGTACCAGGGCGATTACGAGGTGTTCCCATGACGGTGTTCCCATATCACCCGACTGAGGAATTAAAAATATTGTTGCCAGCAGCTGGCTGCAAGGACAAGATCTACATGACTGGTAATCACAAGGGGGTTGTTTTCTGGCAGGTGGGGTTGTTTTCTTGCAGTTGTTTGTCTGAGTGCTTTTGACCAATAATCTTGTGTGAGACACTATCTGCCCATGTTACGTTTGCTATAAGAATCAGGCTATTTTGGTAATAAAGTGAGAGCATGATCTGACCATACTAGCATCTGTCGTGTTTCAGCCATTCTTCCTGCAACATATATATATATATATTTATATATATATTCTGATTTTTATATATATTTAAGCGAATCAGTGACCTAGCCTGTGCTGATTTCCCTTGCACAGGCTCTTAACTGACCTTGTGGTCACACCACAGCTGTCAGTGGTTTCCATCCTTTGTGGGCTGTAGACTTTTGGGTTCAGCTGAAGGTCCTTTGCTGTCCCCCCTGGTATCAGATGAGAAATATTCAAACATGAAAAAATTAAATAATAATAAAAAAATAAATCCTACACTCACCTTTTTCTTTGCTTTGCTAGAGCTGCTGCAATAGAAGGATTCCATTTGGATCCTCTGCTGGTGTCCCCGCTGGGTCTCCTCAAGCACAGGATAGCTCAGTGCTATCTGGGCCCCAGCTCTGGGGCCAGATCCTGCCTTGGCCAGCTCTGGACCAGGTTTCTCGAGGGGGTGCGGGCCAGGGCAGACTGCTTTACAGACCAAACTAAAGCTGAGCAGTGCCCTGGGTTGCAACAAATCCCGGCAGTGATTTAAAGGTATTAAACAAGATAGACCCGGTACTGACCCCTGGCGGACAACACTTGTGACGGGACACCAGCAGATCCTCAGAAGCTCTGCTGGAAGCCAAATACAGAAGTCTTTCATACAAAAACCTCATCGACCTAGTCGATCTTGCTCTCATGCCATCCTCTATGCCGATTAATAGCAGCAATGCATTGCAAATGAGACAACTGGGCCAAACTCCTCAGAAGAGTCCATAAGCCTGGCTCTTAGGTCTTTATTTTTTTTTCTTTTTTCTTTTTTTTTTTTTTTTTTTCCTTTTTGACTTGATATGTTGATAAGACCCTCTGTTGCAGGGACGTCCACCATCTGGACATCCAGCTAGGGCCTGAAGGCAGAGCTGGGTTCTGGGGGTGCAAGTGTGACCAGGTGGATGCACTCTTTAAGCAAGGTGCCAGGTTGCAAGAGGAGCTCGGCAGGCTGCAATGCGTCCAGGAATCCAAGCAACAGATCAATGCGTGGTACCGTGCCCTGCCGCGGGCTGAGCAGCCCTGCCTTAATTCCTGGCAAGAGTGAGGCGTCTCCCCCTTGCCCCTGAGGTGCCCCTGTGCAACAGATAGGATGCTCTGGGGCTCACAAAAGGAGAAGATGCCAACAACAGCAATGGTAATGCTCAAGGCCCAGGCAGGGCAACCGAGCGTGCTGCTGGCAGAAGGTGGAGTGGGGGGCTCTGGGACTCACCCACCCCTCCAGAAGGTGTGGAGCAGAACACAGGCTCAGTTCATGCAGATAAATAACGGTCTGTAAGACAGATCTCTAAGGCACACGACGTTATATCCAGCCTGGGCTGCTTTTGCAGCCGCAGAGCTCCTGGGCGCCCTGAGCCTGCTGCACCCCACAGCCCCCGGCCTCGCGGTGCAAGCCGTGCCCGGCGTCCTGGTGCCCCATGCCGAGCCCAGCCGCGTGTCGGGGCCTGAGTGACGGTGACAGGAGGCGGTGGCACCCGGTGCCGGTCCCGGTCCCAGCCCTGCCGCAGGCCGCGCTGCGCCCCAGGTCTGCCATGCTCGCCCTTCCCCTCCTCGTCCTCCTGGCCTCCGCCGGGACAGGCCCAGCGGCCGGCCTGGCTGTCATAGGCAAGTCCTGGGGCTGGGGGCGGTGCTGGAGGTGGTGGAGGTGGTGAGTGTGGTGGTGCTGGTGGTGGTGGTGCTGGTGGTGGCTGTGGTAGGCCAGGCGGTGCAGGCTCCCCCCTCCACCATGGAGCTTCTCCCGGCTGCTTTTCCCACCCCAAAGCCCCTGCTGCGTGCTCGCAGCCTCGATAACAAGTTTCAAAATGTTTTGGGGAGCAAATGGGTGGTTGGGAGGGGGCTGCCCTGGCTCCGACCATGGCTCCCTGGGGCTCCTTCACTTCCAAGCCCACCCCATAGAGCAGGGCCAGGAGCAGGCAGCTCTCGCAGCCGTACCCGCGCGTGGAAACTCCTCAGGCAGAAGCCGGCTGTGAAGCGAAGCAGCGCAGGCTTTCAGGGAGATGAAGGCAGCGCCTCCGCAGCCTCCTGCTTCTCCATGGTGCTGCTTAAGGCCCCGCCGTGAGCCCCCCCAGAAATAATCCCGTCCCCAGCACCGCCGCTTGCGCAGGAGCCGAGCCAGGGCGGCTCTCCCTGCCCAGCTGCCTGCTGGATGCCGGTGCGTCCCGCTAGCCCCGCGCCGCGTTCCTCCCTTGCAGCCCGCACGCTCTTCCCGTGCTACTCGGCCGACCTCAAGCCGGTGTCCGAGGTCCTGGTCTCGGCCAGGGGCTGCACTGTGCTCTTCAGCGTCGAGCCGAGGGCAGCCGGCACCACGGCGTCCTGGGAGTACGAGTCCGGCGCGCGCAAGGAGCTCATCGCCACGTTGGTTCCCAACAAGTCGGCCGAGATCTCCCGCGCCTACGTGGGCCACGCCAGGCTCAGCGAGATGGACTTCTCGCTGCAGCTGGTGCTGCGCTGGTGGAACGGGGGGTTCTACCGCTTCCGCTCCGAGTCGGAGGCCACGGGCTGGTTGGAGCTGCGCGTGGTCGGTGAGTGCCAAACCCTGCGCCGCAGCCGGGGAGCTGGAGCTGCTGCCCAGGTGCTGGCACCCTCGAGGCGGGGGTGTCAGTGCCGATGGGTGCTCCATCTGCGCAGAGCCGCTCTCCGAGCCAGAAATCCTGGGCAACTCCTTCGTGGAGGTGGGAGGCGACACCAAGCTGTACTGCAACGTGCTGGAGGGGCAGGTGGACGTGTACTGGTGGAAGAGGAACGGGAAGCTGCTGATGGAGAGCAACGGCCTCCAGTTCATCCACAACAACACGCTGGAGATCCACCGAGCCCTGATGAACGACACCGGCTACTACACGTGCATAATCAGCAACCCGGTCAGCCACAACGAAACCTCCTTCCTGCTGCGCGTCCACAGTAAGTGGGGCTTCCTTCCCCGGGCACGGGAATGGAAAGCTGGGGAATGGCCCCAAAACGGTCACTCTGTCCCCGTTCCCCGAGGTCTCCTGGCTTCCCAGCACAGTCTGAGACGAGGAAGTGGGAACAGCAGGGCTCCACTGAGGACTTGTGTCTCTGCACCAGCCTGCCCAGTGGCAGGAGCTTTTCTTTCCCTGGGCAAAATTCTGGGAATTTTGGGTTTTGTTTATTTTTTTCAGACAACGACAGGGCGTTTTTCATCCTCATCGTGGTATTCGTTAGCATCGGCTTGCTGGCAGGTGAGTGCTGGGACCAGCTTCGCAGTAGTGAAGCACCCAAAGTGGGGCCCAAGGAGTGAATATGGTGGCTGAAAATAGGAAGCTCCTTGCAGGCAGTGAAAATAGCCTCCAGGCTTGAGGCTTCTTGCCTGAGTGTTGCCACTCCTTGAGCATCTTCATCCCTGGGGTGTTTAACAGATGTCATATTTGTCCACAGGGATCTTCAACTGGTGGAGGTTGAGGAACTCCCCAGATGATGACCTTACTTTTTGAAAATTTAGCACTGAAAAGCCAGAAGTTTCATTGTCCTCAGCATTAACCCTATGGAGATACATCTTTGGAGTGGAAGTGCATCCAGGAGAAGGTCAAATCACATCCTATGGTGGGAGTGATTGCTACACCACCCTACACCATTTTCATGGTGAAAATCCTAGCAGAGTTCTCTGCAGGGGGAGTCAAAGCTGACGTGCAGAAGAACAAAATTTCAGTGAAGCTGTTTTCTTAAAAAAAAAAAAAAAAAAGTTGGACATAGTTTGGTGTTTGTTTGCATTGCTGAATGGTTCTGGCTGTGTTTGTGCTTGTTGCATTGTGGCAGGATGAGCTGGAAGGTGCAGCTGGGCTCTGCATGGCACAAGTCCTGGAAACATCCAGTGTAAAATAGGTGGGCAGCAAAATGTCATCTCTCAACCATGTCACAAATGAAAAATTAAAGGAAGTGAAGCAAACTGGATGTATTAGAGTAGTTTTCAGACTAATTTTTAAGCTGTGTTAAAAGTTGTTCAGTTCCCTGCAGTGCTTGTGGGTGTTCAAGGGAGCCAAATGTTACAGAAAAAATATATTTTCAAACTGTTTTGAGTGTTGTCTATAAATCATTTGGGAAAAGTGCAGTTTTTCATGTCTCTTGCTACAAATAAAAGCGCACACGTTCTCCCTGTTATATTGCTGTTGTCTGTGGCTATGGGAAATAAGCCCTGTGCGGCACCCAAAACCCACAGCAGGGTAGGGATGTGCAGGCAGGAGGGGCAGCCAGAGCATCAGGTGGGGAACGGGGGATGATGATAACAGAAATGTCGTGTCTGTCTGGCTTTACCAGCAGCTGGGCTGGCCAGGGCCTCACCACACACAGATCAAAGAATTTCTTCCTTGTATCTCATCTAACCCTAACCTCTTTTGGTTTAGGGGCATTCCCCCTTGTTCTGCAACTTATTTGGCTTCCAGCAGAGCTTCTGAGGATCTGCTGGTGTCCCGTCACAAGTGTTGTCTGCCAGGGGTCAGTACTGGGGCCTATCTTGTTTAATACCTTTATTGTTGACCTAGATGAGGGCATTGAGTGTACCCTCAGAAGGTTTGCAGATGGCACCAAGGTGGGAGGTAGTGTCCACCTGTCTGAGGGTAGGGTGGCCCTTCAGAGGGGTCGGGATAGGCTGGACTCCTGGGCTGAGGCAAATGGGAAGAAGGTCAACGAGGCCAAGTGCCGGGTCCTGCACTTTGGCCACAACCCCATTCAGAGCTACAGGCAGAGTGGCTAGAGGACTGTGAAGAGGAAAAGCACCTGGGGGTGTTGGTCGATGCTTGCCTGAACGTGAGCCAGCAGTGCGCCCAGGTGGCCAAGAAGGCCAACTGCATCCTGGCTTGTATCAGCAACAGTGCAGCCAGCAGGACCAGGGAGGTGATCGCCCCCCTGTACTCTGCTCTGGCGAGGCTGCACCTTGAGTGCTGTGCTCAGCTTTGGGCCCCTCTCTACAAGAAGTACATTGAGGCCCCGGAGCGTGTCCAGAGATGGGCTACAAAGCTGGTGAAGGGCCTGGAGCACAAGTCCTGTGAGGAGCGGCTGAGGGAACTGGGGTTGTTTGGTCTGGGGAAGAGGTGGCTCAGAGGAGACCTCATTGCTCTCTACAACTGCCTGAAGGGAGGTTGTGATGAGGAGGGAGCCGGCCTCTTCTCTCAGATAACTAATGATAGGACTTGAAGAAATGGCCAACAGTTGCTCCTGGGGAGAGTTAGATATCAGGAAAAGCTTTTTCTCTCAAAGAGTGGTCACGCACTGGAATGGCCTGCCCAGGGAGGTGGTGGAATCAGCGTCCCTGGCAGTGTTCAACAAGTGCCTGAAGGAGGTGCTACGAGATAAGATTTAGTAACTTAGGCGGTAGTATTGGTGACAGCAGGACGGTTGGGCTAGATGACCTTGTAGGTCTTTTCCAACCTTGTGTTTCTATGACCATCTAATTCCAGCCTCTGCCATGGGCATGGACCCCTCCCAGCAGCCCAGGCTGCCCCCAGCCCCACCCAGCCTGGCCTTGGGCACTGCCAGGGGGCTCCCTGGGGCTCTCCCCCTCTTGTCATTGCCAGTGGGCATCTTCCTGCACGGAGAAAGAAAGAGAAGGACGAGTCTGAGCCACCGTGTGGGACTCTGTCACCTGGTCACCCACTGCCAGGTATCCAGAAAGCCATAACGGTCTTGGTTCCTTACCTGGTTTAGTTCTGCCGCCTCTGACAGTGCTTTTCCCACCGCTGGTATCCTTGTTGGCCTGCAGAGCTCCCCCGGCCCCCCTGGAAGGGAACGCGTGCTGCCCCTGTCCTCTCTTGGACCACGTAACCTCACCGGGAGGGTGCTGCGGGCACCTCCGAGCACCACGGCTTGGTGCGTCCCAGGCGGGGGCTAAGCGAGCTCTGCAAGCAGAAAAGCTTTTCTGCTCTTCTCTCAAGTGCCACGAGGCTGAGCCCTTGTCAGCGCCTGGGTCCTGGCCCCACGAGCTCCTGCCCTGGCCTGGAGGAGGCATCTTGGCAAGCTGTGCTCCGGCCTGGCTGGGACAGGGGCTTTCCTTGCCCCGGGGATGCGCTTTCCCTTGGGACGGGATTTGTTGCAACCCAGGGCACTGCTCAGCTTTAGTTTGCTCTGTAAAGCAGTCTGCCCTGGCCTGCACCCCCTCGAGAAACCTGGTCCAGAGCTGGCCAAGGCAGGATCTGGCCCCAGAGCTGGGGCCCAGATAACACTGAGCTATCCTGTGCTTGAGGAGACCCAGCGGGGACACCAGCAGAGGATCCAAATGGAATCCTTCTATTGCAGCGGCTCTAGCAAAGCAAAGAAAAAGGTGAGTGTAGGATTTCTTTTTTATTATTATTTATTTAATTTTTTCATGTTTGAATATTTCTCATCTGATACCGGGGGGACAGCAAAGGACCTTCAGCTGAACCCAAAAGTCTACAGCCCACAAAGGATGGAAACCACTGACAGCTGTGGTGTGACCACAAGGTCAGTTAAGAGCCTGTGCAAGGGAAATCAGCACAGGCTAGGTCACTGGTTCTTTTAAATATATATAAAAAACCAGAATATATATATATTATATATATATATATATATATATAAAATATATATATATATATAGGATATATATATATCCTGCAACATATATATATATGTTGCAGGAAGAACGGCCGAAAACATGACAGACACCAGTATGCTCAGATCATGCTCTCTCTTTATTACCAAAATAGCCTGATTCTCATAGCAAACTTAACATAGACGGATAGTGTCTCACACAAGATTATCAGTCAAAATGCACTCAGAGAAACAACAGCAAGAAAACAACCCCACCTGCAAGAAAACAACCCCCTTGTGATTAGCAGCCACGCAGATCTTGTCCTTGCAGCCAGCTGCTGGCAACAATATTTTTAATTCCTCAGTCGGGCGGTATGGGAACACCGTCATGCGAACTCCTCATAGTTGCCCTGGTACCTTGGTTTGATCAGCTGAAACAAGTCATGGCCTCCTTGCTGTTCCAAAAATCACTCAACATTTATATAAATATATATATGAAAATATATATATATAAAAATATTTAAAAATAGAAAAGGAGAACTTGCAAACCACAATAATGGTCAGTACCCAGGAAAGGGCACCTGCAAAGAGGTAGACCAGTGTGGGATCTGTAATCACATATTGCCAGCCGTACCCCGGGGTGCACCAAGCACGGCACCGCTAGTCGGTCGAGGGAAGGAACTGTCCTGCCTGCCTGCCCTGCGCTGTGCGGCCTCACCTCGAGTGCTGTGGGCAGTTCTGGGCACCACAGCACAAGGACACGAAACTGTTGGAGGGTGTCCAGAGGAGGGCGATGAAGATGGTGAAGGGCCTAGAGGGGAAGACAGCTGAGGGCACTGGGCCTGGTCAGCCTGGAGAAGAGGAGGCTGAGGGGGGACCACAACACGGTCTGCAGCTTCCTCGTGAGGGGCAGTGGGGAGGCAGGTGACCTGTTCTGTGTAAACACCAGTGATAAGACCCACGGGAACAGTGTTAAGCTGAGATAAGGGAGGTTTAGGCTGGACATCAGGGTGAGGTTCTTCACCGAGAGAGTGATCGCACAGTCAGAATCACAGAATCGTCTAGGTTGGAAGAGACCTCAAGATCATTGTGTCCAACCTCTGGCCTAACACTAACCAGGCCTCCACTAAACCATATCACTAAGTTCAACATCTAAACGTCTTTTAAAGACCTCCAGGGATGGTGACTCCACCACTTTCCAGGGCAGCCCATCCCAATGCCTCACAACCCTCTCAGTAAAGAATTTCTTCCTAACATCCAACCTCAAACTCCCCTGGTGCAACTTTAGCCCATTCCCCCTACTCCTGTCACAACGCACGTGGGAGAACAGATCAACCCTCACCTTGCTACAGTCTCATAGAATCATAGAATCATAGAATCATAGAATATCCTGAGTTGGAAGGGACCCTTAAGGATCATCAAGTCCAACTCTTGACACCGCACAGGTCTACCCAAAAGTTCAGACCATGTGACTAAGCGCACAGTCCAATCTCTTCTTAAATTCAGTCAGGCTCGGTGCAGTGACCACTTCCCTGGGGAGCCTGTTCCAGTGTGCAACCACCCTCTCTGTGAAGAACTTCCTCCTGATGTCAAGCCTAAACTTCCCCTGCCTCAGCTTAACCCCGTTCCCGCGGGTCCTGTCGCTGGTGTTAATGGAGAAAAGGTCTCCTGCCTCTCGACACCCCCTTATGAGGAAGTTGTAGACTGCGATGAGGTCTCCCCTCAGCCTCCTCTTCTCCAGGCTGAACAGGCCCAGTGCCCTCAGCCGTTCCTCGTACGTCTTCCCCTCCAGGCCTTTCACCATCTTCGTAGCCCTCCTCTGGACACTCTCCAACAGTTTCATGTCCTTTTTATACTGTGGTGCCCAGAACTGCACACAGTACTCGAGGTGAGGCCGCACCAGCGCAGAGTAGAGCGGGACAATCACCTCCCTCGACCTACTAGCGATGCCGTGCTTGATGCACCCCAGGATACGGTTGGCCCTCCTGGCTGCCAGGGCACACTGCCGGCTCATATTCAACTTGTTGTCTACCACGACCCCCAGATCCCTCTCTTCTAGGCTGCTCTCCAGCATCTCATCGCCCAGTCTGTACGTGCAGCCAGGGTTTCCCCGTCCCAGGTGCAGGACCCGGCACTTGCTCTTATTGAACTTCATGCGGTTGGCGATCGCCCAGCTCTCCAACCTATCCAGATCCCTCTGCAAGGCCTTTCCACCCTCATTCGAGTCCACAACTCCTCCAAGTTTGGTGTCATCGGCAAACTTGCTCAAAATATACCTTCTATTCCTACATCCAGATCGTTTATAAAAATATTGAAAAGTACCGGCCCTAAAATGGAGCCTTGAGGGACCCCACTAGTGACCGCCCGCCAGCCTGACGCAGCGCCATTCACCATAACCCTTTGGACCCTGCCCGTTAGCCAATTGCTCACCCATCGTATGATGTTTTTATTTAGCTGTATGGTGGACATTTTGTCCAGTAGGATCCTATGGGAAACCGTGTCAAAAGCCTTGCTGAAGTCCAAAAAAATCACATCAGCTGGTTTCCCTTGGTCCACCATACGGGTGATCTTATCATAAAAGGAAATCAGGTTAGTTAGGCAGGACCTACCCTTCACAAACCCATGCTGGCTGGGACCAATGACTGCTTTGTCCCCCAGGTGCGCCTCAATAAGTTCGAGAACCATCTTCTCCATGATTTTACCAGGCACTGACGTGAGACTGACAGGCCTGTAATTGCTAGGGTCTTCTTTCTGACCCTTCTTGAAAATCGGCACAACATTTGCCAGCTTCCAGTCTACCGGGACCTCTCCAGACTCCCAGGATCGTTGAAAAATAATTGAGAGAGGTTCCGCGATGATGTCCGCCAGCTCTTTCAGCACCCGGGGATGAATCCCATCCGGACCCATGGACTTGTAGGGATCCAGGTGGAGTAGCAAATCCCGCACACGTTCAGGGTCGGTTGGGAGTTTGTCATCCCCACCGTCCCGGTCCTCCAGCTCAGGGCACGCTGGGTCCCGAAGCCCATCATCGGCATTGAAGACAGAGGCAAAGAAGGCGTTAAGCGTCTCTGCTTTGCCTATGTCATCGTCTGTGAGAAGACCTTCCCTATCAAGGAGCGGCCCTATGTATTCTTTAGTTCTCCTTTTTCCATTCACATATCTAAAAAAAACCTTTTTATTTTCTCTCACAGACACAGCCAGCTTCAACTCTAGGTGTGCTTTAGCCACACGAATTTTCTTCCTACAAACACGAACAGCATCCCTGTATTCTTTCCATGTCACCTGGCCCTCCTTCCAGTAGCGAAACACTCTCTGTTTCCGCCTAATCTGCATAAGAATGTTCCTGGTCAGCCACGACGGCCTCCTGCCCCGCCTGCCTGACTTGCGATATTTAGGAATTGCCTGATCTTGTGCTTCTAGGAGGCATCGCTTAAAGAGTGACCAGCACTGTTGGACATCAAGGCCTTCAAGAGCAGCTTCCCAGGGGACCTTGCTGACTAATTCCCTGAGCAGCCTGAAGTCCGCCTTCCCCATATCTAGGGATGAGGTTTTGGTGGCACTTTTCCTTCTGTCACCGTAAATTTTGAACTCAACCACTTCATGGTCGCTATGACCGAGGCAGCCACCAATCACCACATCTCCCACCAGACCCTCTCTGTTTTCCAGCAACAGGTCAAGGAGGGCACCTTTCCTAGTTGGCTCCGTTAGCACCTGCACCAAGAAGTTATCATCTAGGTGCTTCATGAACCTCCTGGACTTGCTCGTGTCAGCCGTGTGGCACTCCCAGTTAACGTCTGGCAAGTTGAAGTCCCCCATAAGGACAAGGGGAGTTAATCTCGAGGCCTCTCTTAGTTCTGTAAAGAATAATTTATCGGCGCTATCGTCCTGTCCAGGCGGTCTGTAATAGACTCCCACAACGAGATCCCCTTTATTCGTTCGTCCCTTGATCCTTACCCAGAGGTCTCTCTAAGTCTCCTTAGGGGAAGTTTAGGCTGGCCATCAGGAAGACGTTCTTCACTGAGAGGGTGGTTCCACACTTGCACAGGCTCCCCAGGGAAGCAGTCACTGCACCAAGCCCGTCTGAATTTAAGAAGAGATTGGACTTAGGCACATGGTCTAATCTTTTGGGTAGACCTGTGCGGTGCCAGGAGTTGGACTTGATGATCCTCATGGGTCCCTTCCAACTCGGGATATTCTATGGTTCTATGATTCTATGCAGAAAATGTAGGTTTAATTAGCACTGTATACAAAAAAATTGTGGGAAATGTAGGAAAAGTAGGTTTAGTTAGAAATGTGGATAAGACTCGTGAAAAATCAGGAAAGGAGTTCTGAAGACAAGAGAAATGTGGGGGATGCGAGTCACCACAGAGTCTGAGGCATACGGGAATAACAAGAGGAGGTGAGAGCAAGGACTGCCACAAGGCCCAGGAACGAGGAAAGCAACAAAGTGTGACCAAAACCCAGCATGGGAACAGGAGGTTGCAGTAAGGTACCTACCAGCCTGAGAAATACAAGGATCAAAGGACTGTAAACGGGGCTGGAGGATTTGTGGAAGGAAAACCTCTGGAAGGGAAGTGTGTAAAAGGAGCATAGCCAGGTTGCAATAGAGACTTGATCACACGAAGAGTCCGTGCACTCGGTCACCACAAATGGCACCCAACGTGGGGCACAACAAGTGAGGCTGTAGCAGCCCATTCCAGTGGCAATGCCCAACCCAACCGTAGCTGGAGGAAAAGGAAAGGCTCTCGAGCACCATCACCGATCTGCAGGACAGGAGATGAGCAGTCGGGAACTATGGGAAGCTCCCTTAGAAAAGAGCTGCAATCTAACCTAGATGTATTACAAAGAATCCTTAAGACTCAAAATCATCCAGTATCCACTTTGGCACTAGTTCAGTGTCAGGACTGGCCTAGGAGGAATGTACCAGCTTTTCCAATGACTGGTTCTTCTGATGTCATCCCCCAGATGGTGACAAATCCACCCGTGCTGTTCTGCAGGAAGGCAGATGGATGCTTCCCGGTGAGTATTAAATATTCATTGTTACATGACGAGTATCTGCAGCAACCAGAGAAGGAGACAGATAACGTGTGCTGGAAGTCACCAAGATGGACGTGGTCTGTAAGCTGTGGGAGACCTCCTGGGGGTCCGGCTGCTGCTGCTTCTCCTGATTTTTCTTGTAAGCTGAAAGCGAAGGAGAGGGCATCAGCTCCTGGGTTTCCAACACCACCCTGAGCTTCATGGGGACATGTGAAAATGCGACTGCAGGGAAGAATGGGTTTTGGAGGCTTTCCCATGGCTAAACCCTTCCCTTTCCAAAACCAGATCTCTGTTTTGGATGGAGAGCCAGAAGGCAGCACAGAGATGGAAACCCACCTTGCCTGCAAGCCCCTGCACCTCTAACCTACGAGCCCTTGGTAGGTTAGTGCAATATTTCTTGTGTTTCAGATTCCAAATTATTCCGCACACCCTGGCAAAGCAGGGGTCCTCTTCCCACCCTCTCCTCAATACATCATGGAGCCAGTGAGGCACACCGTGGGTTCACTACTGCTCAGGTTAGTGGCCAGCTGGGCACCAGCCCACATCTCCTGGGTCAGGAGGAGAGCAGAAGAGCATCCTCCATGTTCGAAAGGAGAAACTCGCTTTTCACGAACACCTCCATGAGCATCCCTGGGTGAAGCAGAGGCACATTGCCTCTTGTCTCAAGACCTGCTGCCAGGGGGTGGGAGCTGAGAGCAGGGTCTCAGTGACGGAGCAGCTACTTGGTGTGGCTGGAATCACAGAATTGTCTAGGTTGGAAGAGACCTCAAGATCATCGTGTCCAACCTCTGACCTAACACTAACCAGGCCTCCACTAAACCATATCAATAAGTTCAACATCTAAACGTCTTTTAAAGACCTCCAGGGATGGTGACTCAACCACTTCCCTGGGCAGCCCATCCCAATGCCTCACAACCCTCTCAGTAAAGAAGTTCTTCCTAACATCCAACCTCAAACTCCCCTGGTGCAACTTTAGCCCATTCCCCCTCGTCCTGTCACCAGGCACGTGGGAGAACAGGCCAACCCCCACCTCACTACAGCCTCCTTTGAGGTACCTGTAGAGAGTGATAAGGTCGCCCCTGAGCCTCCTTTTCTCAAGGCTGAACAAGCCCAGCTCCCTCAGCCACTCCTCGTAGGATTATTCTCTAAACCCCTCACCAGCTTCATCACCCTTCTCTGGACTCGCTCGAGCACCTCCATGTCCTTCTTCTAGAGAGAGCCAAAGGAAACCTCTGGGCTACTTACAGCACAGGAAGAGGACCAGCAGCATGGAGAGGACTGCCACAGCAGGAATGACGAAGCCAATGGTCAGATTGACAGCCTCTGAGCAGCCCCGCTCTGCCAAGGAGACAGTGAGAACTTGTCAGTGGTTGCTCTCCTGCCCCCCTTGAACATCTACAGAACATGAAGGTCATTCAGAGCATCCTGGTGCTTCACGCTCTGGAGCTCCAGGGGCAAACCTTGCCCTGCTGTGACCTCCCGGTTAAGCACAAGGCTTGCCATGACTGCATCACCTACAGCCTACAAAGCCACCCAAGGACTTTCTCTTCCCTGGGTGAGGCCAGTCCCACCCCGAACACCCCACCTCTCCCCAGAAGGAAGGCGACCAAGGGCACACGCGGTGCCAACCCGGCCGCCCATTACCGTGGAGCTGATGGAAGCCGCGCAGCAGGAGGCTGGTGAACAGCAGGTTGACTACCAGCGTCGTGACTATAATGTACGGGATGACACGGTGCCCTAGGAGAGGGGAGAAGTTCTGGTGGATGGGAGAGAAATGGGAGAGGAGGGCAGGCCGGCATGGGGAGTTTGCTCCCAGGCTCTCCTGGGGCCTTTTGCACCGGAGGTTTAGGCCACCGACAGCAACTCACAGCCTTTGGACGTGAAGCGTATGAGCACTGCTGGTCTGCACAGCGCCATCAGCACCACCATCAGTGCCATGGCCACGATCCCAGCTGAGAGGAAAAGCCCGAGCAGGATGAAGGCAGCAGAATGACCTGTGGGGAGCAGAATTAAACAAGGAGGTGAGATGGGAAAGCTTCTCCTGGCTGAGGCAGATGCTACAGAGCAGGGAACCCTGACATTGATTCTCCAAACCCAACAGCACTGCATCAGACAAGGATGCTGCTGGAGAGACCTGGAGGTCTTTGGTGTCATCAAAGATAAGACATGGGAGAAATGAAGAACAACCCAGTTTAAATGAATCCTACCATCTTCCTGCATCCAGATGACAGAGGCAGCCAACAGGAGGAGAGAAGAGGTGCACAGCAGCCCCAGGATGGACATCATTAACCATTTCCATGCTTCCTTTCCTGGGCAAAAGGCAAATACATTTGAGTTAGGGCTCGGAACCTCACCAAGGGATCCAGGGTGCAGCCTGGGAAGGGAAGGTGAACACCAAGCACACGTTTCCCTTGTAAAGAATCAAATTCCTGAGATTTGGAAACCTCAAAGACAAACCCTGGTGGACTTCAAAGGCTTTTGGTAGGCTTCCAAAGGGCTTTGTTTGACTTGAGGAGGAACCATGAGATGCGAGCCTGATCTGGACTTGCTGTTGGCTAGGTCGTATGGTCTCTTTTCTGCTAACCATCATGTTGCTACAGAAGCACCCACATCAACCCGTAAGCTTGGGTATGGGTGCACAGCAGTTTGCACCATCCTGACCCAAACACCAGTGTGCTTGGTCGCCAAACCCAATGCCACGTGGCCCTTGGTCAGCTCTCAGCACCTCCACGCAGGAAGCTCTTTGTGTCCTGCCCTTTCTATTTCTCCCCAGGGACTCCTGAGGACAGAGAGGAACAACTCCTATGCCTCATACCGTGATACCTGCGGGTGGCCCAGTTTCTCCCAAAGCCATTTGGGATTACTGCTGCTAGGAAATTTTGTTTTCTGTTCAAGCCGCAGAAGCATAAGAAGAAGTGCATGAACTCCACGACCATCGAGCAAGCTTCCACCAACTACCACGGTGAGTTCAGAGAGAATGGGCTTGCCTCGCCCTCTGCCCTCTCCACGGCATGGAGAGAGGAGCTCAGGCGTGGGCACTCACCGAGTCTGAGCTTCCCCAGGTGAGAGTGCCAGATAACGTAGAGGACGGCAGAGATGGCAGTGAGCACCAGCGCAGCAGCGGTCACCATCTGTGCAGCACGGGCAGGAGGTGTAAGACCTGCAGGGAGGACAACCCCACAACATGGAGCAGCTATCCCAGGAGTCTGCAACAAGCTCGAAACCCTAAAGGATTACTGGGTTTCCTTGCGTGGCAGATCCCACGAGAGGCAGCTGAAACCTGCGAGGGTCTCAGAGACAAAGTGCTGGTGCCCAGACCTGCTAGAGATGAGAAGACAGAGCGGGCCTGAGCTGGCACCTAAATACACAAAGGCTGCAGGTCCAAGTGAGACAACAGCCAACGAACAATCCATCTGCCAGCCCCAGGACCACAGCAGAGCTGCTGGGGGTCTCGTCCAGGTACCTGTGGGCTCAGGGCTGCTGTGACAAGGTGGCAAACCACCGGACCCACCCCGGCAGGGCAATGCTAACCTGTCACGGTCAGGATGAGGGCTGCCTCCTTCCAGCTGATGGAGTTGCTGATTATGCAGGAGTAGGAGCCGCAATCCGACTTCTCTGCCTTCCTTATCTGCAGCACAGTGGTCTTCCCAGTGAGCTGGAAGCACTTTTCGGGAGGAAGGGGATGTCCATCCTTCTTCCAGGAGACATCAGCCACCGTTCCTTCTGGCAGCACGCAGGTCAGCTTGATGAGTGAACCGGCCAGGTTTGAGCTGCTCAGGAGCTTGGGCTGGGGCAAGGGCTCTGGAAAGCAGAGAGCGACATGGCAGCACTGCCTGGGATTGCCTCTCCTCCCACCTTAAACCTGCCCCGCACGAGATGCGAGAACAGCAAGCCCCATGAGGGGTGAGCAACACATCCCCTTCTCATTCGCACCTCAGCTCAGTGCCTCTGTTGAGTCTGGCAGGGGAGAAGACAGTGCAGGAGCAGGGCAGCATCCACCAAGCTCAGAGCCAATGTTCCAGCCGCTGCTCTTAAGCCACGGCACCTCCCCTGGGGTGGGCAGCACCAGCCCCTGGAGCTCAGGCATGGCACCCTGGGGCCACGGACACCGACCCGACAGAGCTGCACGTTGGGATTATGCTGGGAAGTGATGACGGGGACTTTATGGACACTTCCAAGAGGAGAAAGCTGCTCCCACACAGCAGTGGGGTGGAGGGGTGCTCTGGCACAAGGACATGGACGTATCAGAAGAGTCCAGAGGAGGGCCACAACAGAGATGATCAGGGGGCTGGAGCACCTCTGCTATGGAAAGAGGCTGAGAGAGTTGGGGGTGTTCAGCTGGGAGAAGAGAAGGCTCTGGGGGGACCTTTTACCAACCTTCCAGTACCTAAAGGGAGCTACAGGAAAGCTGGGGAGGGACTCTTTGCCAGGGAGTGGAATGATACGACAAGGAGTAAGAGCTTTAAACTAAAAAGGGATAGGTTTAGATTAGATATAAGGAAAACATCTTTATTATGAGGGTAGTGAGGCACTGGCACAGGGTGCCAAGACAAGCTCTGTGTGCCCCATCCCTGAAGGTGCCCAAGGCCAGGCTGGATGTCACCGTTGGCATCCTGGGCTGGTGGATGGTGTCACTGCCCATGGCAGATGGTTGGAAAGGGGTGGGCTGTAAGGGGCTCATTGAGAGGGCTTTAAACTAGGTAAGAAGGGGGATGGGGCTGAAGCAAGGATTGTTGGGGCTGTGCCATGGAGAACAATGGCAAGGCCGGAGGATAAGGTAAAGGCCCATCTGAAGTGCATCTACACCAATGCAAGCAGCATGGGTAACAAACAGGAGGAGCTGGAAGCCATCGTGCAGCAGGCAGGCTACGACTTGGTTGTCATCACGGAGACATGGTGGGACCAGTCTCATAACTGGAGTGCTGCAATGACTGGCTATAGGCTCTTCAGAAGGGACAGGCAGCACAGAAGGGGTGGCGGTGTGGCTCTCTATATTAGAGAGTCTTTTGATGTTGTAGAACTCGAGAATGATGATGTTGTAGAACTGGGAATGACAAGGTCGAGTCCCTTTGGGTTAGGATCAACTGGGACAACAAGGCTAGTGTCCTGGTCGGGGTCTGCTATAGACCACCGAACCAGGATGAGGAGACGGATGAGGAGTTCTACAGGCAGCTGACAGAAGTTGCGAAATCTTCAGTGCTTGTACTCGTGGGGGACTTCAACTTCCCTGACATTTCCTGGAAGCACAACACAGCCCAGAGAAAGCAGTCTAGGAGGTTTCTGGAGAAAGTGGAAGATAGCTTCCTGACGCAGCTGGTTAGTGAGCCTACGAGGGGTGGTGCCCCGCTAGACCTTCTCTTCACAAACAGAGAAGGACTGGTGAAGGATGTGATTGTCGGGAGTTGTCTTGGGCAGAGTGACCATGAAATGGTGGAGTTCACTATTCTTGGCGAGGCCAGGAAGGGGACCAGTAAAACTGCTATATTGGACTTCCAGAGGGCTGACTTTGGGCTGCTCAGGACACTGGTTGGCAGAGTCCCTTGGGAGGCGGTTCTGAAGGGCAGAGGGATCCATGAAGGCTGGGCGCTGTTCAAGAGGGAAATCTTAAAGGCACAGGAGCGGTCTGTTCCCACGTGCCCAAAGATGAGCCAGCGGGGAAGAAGACTAGCCTGGCTGAACAGAGAACTGTGGCTTGAGCTTAGGAGAAAAAAGAGGGTTTATAATCTTTGGAAAAAAGGACAGGCCACCGAGTAGGACTACAAGGATGTAGCGAGGCTGTGCAGGGACAAAATTAGGAAGGCCAAAGTTCATCTGGAGCTCAATCTGGCTACTGCCATTAAAGATAAAAAAAACGTTTTTATAAATACATCAACACAAAAAGGAGGACTAAGGAGAATGGATGCGGGGGTAAACTTAGTTACAAGAGATGAGGAAAAGGAGGAGGTGCTCAATGCCTTATTTGCCTCAGTCTTTAGCGGCAATACCGGTTGTTCTCTGGATACCCAGTACCCTGAGCTGGTGGAAGGGGATGGGGAGCAGGATGTGGCCCTCACCATCCACGAAGAACTGGTTGATGACCTGGTGTGGCACTTGGATGTGCACAAGTCGATGGGGCCGGATGGGATCCACCCAAGGGTACTGAGAGAACTGGCAGAGGTGCTGGCCAAGCCCCTATCCATCATTTATCAGCAGTCCTGGCTATTGGGGGAGGTCCCAGCTGACTGGCGGCTAGCAAATGTGACGCCCATCTACAAGAAGGGCCGGAGGGCTGACCCGGGGAACTACAGGCCTGTCAGTTTGACCTCAGTACCAGGAAAGCTCATGGAGCAGATCCTCTTGGGAGTCATCATGCGGCACTTGCAGGGCAAGCAGGAGATCAGGCCCAGTCAGCATGGGTTTATGGAAGGCAGATCCTGCTTGACGAACCTGATCTCCTTCTATGACAAAGTGACGCGCTGGGTGGACGAGGGAAAGGCTCTGGATGTGGTGTACCTTGACTTCAGCAAGGCTTTTGACACCGTCTCCCACAGCATTCTCCTCAAGAAACTGGCTGCTCTTGACTTGGACTGGCGCACGCTTCGTTGGGTTAGAAACTGGCTGGATGGCCAGGCCCAAAGAGTTGTGGTAAATGGAGTCAAGTCCAGTTGGAGGCCGGTCACTAGTGGCGTCCCCCAGGGCTCGGTGCTGGGGCCGGTCCTCTTTAATATCTTCATCAATGATCTGGATGAGGGCATCGAGTGCACCCTCAGTAAGTTCGCAGATGACACCAAGCTAGGTGCGTGTGTCGATCTGCTCGAGGGTAGGAAGGCTCTGCACGAGGATCTGGATAGGCTGCACCGATGGGCTGAGGTCAACTGCATGAAGTTCAACAAGGCCAAGTGCCGGGTCCTGCACCTGGGGCGCAATAACCCCAAGCAGAGCTACAGGCTGGGAGATGAGTGGCTGGAGAGCTGCCAGGCAGAGAAGGACCTGGGAGTGATGGTGGACAGTCGGCTGAATATGAGCCAGCAGTGTGCTCAGGTGGCCAAGAAGGCCAACGGCATCCTGGCTTATATCAGAAACAGTGTGGCCAGCAGGGCTAGGGAGGTGATCGTCCCCCTGTACTCGGCTCTGGTGAGGCCGCACCTCGAGTACTGTGTTCAGTTTTGGGCCCCTCACTACAAGAAGGACATCGAGGTGCTTGAGCGGGTCCAGAGAAGGGCGACGAAGCTGGTGAGGGGCCTGGAGAACAAGTCCTACGAGGAGCGGCTGAGGGAGCTGGGCTTGTTCAGCCTGGAAAAGAGGAGGCTCAGGGGCGACCTTATTGCTCTCTACAGGTACCTCAAAGGAGGCTGTAGCGAGGTGGGGGTTGGCCTGTTCTCCCACGTGCCTGGTGACAGGACGAGGGGGAATGGGCTTAAGTTGCGCCAGGGGAGTTTGAGGTTGGATGTTAGGAAGAACTTCTTTACTGAAAGGGTTGTTAGGCACTGGAACGGGCTGCCCAGGGAAGTGGTGGAGTCACCATCCCTGGAAGTCTTCAAAAGATGTTTAGATGTAGAGCTTAGGAATATGGTTTAGTGGGGACTGTTAGTGTTAGGTTAGAGGTTAGACTCGATGATCCTGAGGTCTCTTCCAACCTAGAAATTCTGTGATTCTGTGATTCCGTCCTTTCCAACCCAAACCTTTCTGTGATTCTGTGGTTCATGGGATCTAAAATAGGACTCCACTATTGCCTGCATTTCAACTGGTCAAACCCCAGATGCCGTGCTTGATGCACCCCAGGGTACGGTTGGCCCTCCTGGCTGCCAGGGCACCCTGCTGGCTCATATTCAGCTTGCTATCAACCACAACTCCCAGATCCCTCTCTGCAGGGCTGCTCTCCAGCATCTCGTCACCCAGTCTGTACAAACAGCCAGGGTTGCCCTGTCCCAGGTGCAGGACCCAGCACTTGCTCTTGTTGAACTTCATGCGGTTGGTGATTGACCAGCTCTCCAGTCTGTCCAGGTCTCTCTGCAAGGCCTTTCCACCCTCATTCAAATCCACAACTCCCCCAAGTTTGGTGTCATCGGCAAATTTGCTCAGAACTCCTTCTAGTCCTACATCCAAATCGTTTATAAAGACATTGAAGAGGACTGGCCCTAAAATGGAGCCTTGAAGGACCCCACTAGTGACCATCCGCCAGCCAGATGTGGCCCCATTAACCACAACCCTTTGAGCCCTGCCTGTCAGCCAATTGCTCACCCATCGGATGATGTTTTTATTAAGTTGTATGCTGGACATTTTGTCCCGTAGGATCTTGTGGGAAACCGTGTCAAAAGCCTTGTTGAAGTCCAAAAAGATCACATCAGCTGGTTTCCCTTGGCCAACTACACAGGTGATCTTATCATAAAAGGAAAACAAATTTGTTAGGGAGGACCTGCCCCTCATGAACCCATGTTGGCTGGGACCAATGACTGCATTGTCCCCCAGGTGCGCTTCAGTAACTTCAAGAATCATCTTCTCCATAATTTTACCAGGCACTGATGTGAGACTGACAGGCCTGTAATTGCTAGGACCTTCTTTCTTGCCCTTCTTGAAAATTGGCACAACATTTGCCAGCTTCCAGTCTACTGGAACCTCTCCAGATTCCCAAGATCACTGAAAAATAATTGAGAGAGGTCCTGCGATGACATCACCCAGCTCCTTAAGCACCCTGGGATGGATCCTATCCGGACCCATGGGCTTGTATGGCTCCAGGTGGAGCAGCAAATCCCACACACATTCAGGGTCGGTTGGGAGTTTGTCATTCCCACCGTCATGGTCCTCCAGCTCAGGGCACGCTGGGTCCCAAAGCCCAACATCAGTGTTGAAGACAGAGGCGAAGAAGGCATTAAACATCTCTGCTTTGCCTATGTCGTCGTCTGTGAGGAGACCTTCCCCATCAAATAGCAGACCTATGTTTTCTTTGGTCCTCCTTTTTCTGGTCACATATCTAAAAAAAAACTTTGTGATTGTCTCCCACAGACATGGCCAGCTTCAACTCTAGTTGGGCTTTGCCCACACAAATTTTCTCCCTGCAAACACGAACAGCGTCCCTGTATTCCTTCTGGTTGCTCCAGTCGCAAAGCCACACGTTAATGTGGTGAGCCCGCTTGTCAGCATTGATCCCCCCTATCGGAAGGACAGAGGCAAACACAACCTGTGCCCCTGGTCCCTTTTGATTGCTTTCAGACTTCTCGTTGCTACCTCGTCATTACCAGCCTGAAAGACCAGCAGCGGGTAGCAGTCGGTGGGCCGTACCAGGCGCTTGACTTTCTTAACAAAGTCTCTTACCCGAGCTCCGGGGAGGCAACAGACCTCCCTGTGGGCTGGGTCCGGTCGGCATATCGGGCCCTCTGTCCCTTTTCAGAAGGGAGTTCCCCAGGACAATAACCCTTCTGTCTTTCTTGACAGACGATGTAGCAATGCAGTGGGTAGGTTGCCTTGCCTTAGGCACCTTCTCCAACTGGGACGGGCTTTTGTCTACATCGCTGTTCTGACTGTTGTGTTCTAGAGCCTCATACCTGTTAAATAGGGGTGAGGTGGGCAAGGACAGGGCTCGCCTACCACCCCGAACAGGAACCCGCCTCCATTCCCCCCCTTGGCCTAGGTCCCCTCCTATTCCCTGGCAGGATGGGGGAACTTTTGTCTTCTGCGTGGCAGGAGACACTCGTGCTGTGGCAGGCTCGTGAGCCTGTCTCACGGAGGGCAGAGTATGCTTCCGTATGCTTCACCAGTCAATTTCCCTTTCTGACTCCCTGATGCTCCAGAGCCTGCTCACCTCCCCCCGAATCTCTGCAACCTGGCTGAGCAGCTCTTCTACCCAGGCACAGCTCCCACAGGCGTACCCCTTGCTGCTGCTGTGGGATACCGACAGGAGTGGTTGAATGACAGTCTATGTCATTCAAGGCAGTAATGAAACCAGAAAGTCCTCCTCTAGTCCACTTCAGGGGAGGCATACCTGTGCACCCTACTGATGGCAAATCCTACTGATGGTGAGAGAAAAACATCCTTTCAACCAATTTTGACTTACCGATCACTCTAAGAGTGGTTGTTGCTGCTTTGTCCTGCAACAAGTTAACTGTTGCTTTATAGATGCCACTGTCCGTCTCTCGCAGCTTCTGCAGGACAAGGGAGCCATTGTTTTGGTAGAAAACCACTCTGCCTTTGTAAGCTGGGTCAATGGTTACTGCCTGCGACTCTGCGTAGTAATCCAGGATTAATTTGGGGATGCCATTTCTTATGTATTCCCACTCGGTCAAATTCACGTACTTGATAGCCGGTGCGTGCATCGTGACAGAGGATCCTTCCTCTGCCCAGAGCTCTGTCATTTCTGCTGCAAGACAGGACACCTGCAAAAGCAGCAGCAGGTCTGGAAACAGGAGAGAAGCCAGAGCAGGGTGGGTTACTTCTAAGCAAAAGCCAAAGGACAAATTAAGCTGCTCTTATGCTCTTCTTGGAAAGGCCCCAACTGACTTCTTGAAACCCATTGTGCACATCTGATTTCCTTCCTCCCTTTTTGCTTTTTAAGAAAAAAACATAACATTATGGGCACGTTATAAAAATGGTTCGTAACTGGTTCAAGTATTTCCTTGCTTTTTGGAATGAAAACAACAGGAATCAGGCTCCTTCTGCATGTCAGGAGCTGCTCAGTGGGACCACGTTCAGCGTGGCTTCACCCCTGGACCTCACCCAGTTCCCTCAGCACCCGAACCTGGTGGGACCCAGGCTGCAGCACTGGGAGGCACCTGCCAGGATGCTCACGCCTCGACCAGCCCTTCTGCAGCACAGAGGTGCAAGCGAGCGTGGAAATGCTGCAGGTGCCCGCTCTCCACCTCTCCCAGGTCTGCTGCAGCAGGAGGGCTGCGCGGTGGTACCCAGCCCAAGGACAAGTCCCCTCTCACACTCACAGCCTGCGAAGGACATGGCAAAGAGCCACAGGGGCTTTCAAACCGCCACGTGGGTTGAGCTCCTTCTGCAGCAACGCTCTCAGCAGGGTCACTCGCAGCGATGGACCAGCCTGGGAACGACACCGTGAAAAGCACCCTCAGCACCATCAGCACTTCCCACGCGCTGCCAGCCCATGGCAACACAGGCAGCAGTGCTGGTGCTTTCTGCAGCCCTCCCTTCACTGCAGCTTGGCAGTGCTGCAGCTCTGCCTCGTCCCTTCAACACCCATTTGTAGAGCCGCTGCCCGTGACAGCCATGCCCCTGCCTGTACAGAAACACCTCTCTGGTTGAGCTCCCTCCCTCACTTCCTCGGGAAGATTTAGCTCCTGAGCTTGTGTGTGGCTGCAGGCTCTGCACCTGCCATATCCGTCATCATGGGGACTTGGAAAACCCCAATCACATCCCGTTCCCTTTGTGCAACAGATCACAAGAACAAACTGTCTGCACCTAACACAGTTTGCAATGGGGTGCAACACTGCTCGAGGCTGGCTTGCAGAGCTCAGATGCAATCATTGGCTTTTGGATGACAGAGACCAAATTTACTGCTCTTTTTCTTCTTCTTCTTCTTATTTTTTTTCCTACTGTTTTGCAAAGCACTGGAGCAAAGATGACGGGGGAGTAGCTGATATTTTTGTCAAAGGGACAAAATATAATGTCCTGTAATTAGAGTCACATCTGGGACACTGTTCTATAATTAGAGTCTCAGCAGTGACACAAAGATTTCAGGAATGTCTGTTTTAGAGACATGGTCTGCTTTAGAGACAGCCTGAGGCTGGTGGGAAAGGAGCTTCTCATGCAGAGACGAGAACCTGTGCTGGAGGATGGGCCCACTCCAGAGAGACATTACCTCCTGGCAGCATCCAGCTGGCTTCCACGGACCCCTGCAAATATCGGAGCAGCATCTGAAGGAAAAGAAGAAAAAAGCCTTTTCAACCATGGAGCTGCTTCTGGATCACTCCAAGCAGGTGCCCAGCCCAGCATCCTCACCCCAAGAGCAGCCAAAACCCAAGGCAAGAGGAAACAGGCCAGGCACATTGTGTTCACCCCTGTGATGGAGCTGATGGCCTGGCTTCTGCCCTGCTAAAAGGATTTTGAGAAATGAGGTTTCGGAGGTGCAGGAATTGCCCTCATATTTCATTGAGTTTCTCCCTGCCAGGTCTATCTGGATGGCAGCACAGCCTTCTGGCCTCTCAGCCACTCCTCCCAGTTTTATGTCTCTGTCTTCTCTTCTTCGTCTCCTGTCACCAGGGCACCCACCTCATTCAGCAGTGGGCCTAAATTGCCTCTAGTGTTAGTTTTATCCACAATGAATTTGAAGAAGCCCTTTCTGTTGTCCTTGACCCCTCTCGCCAGGTGTAATTCCAGGGAGGCCGGAGCTTTCCTGGTTGCCTTCCTACATCCTCTGACAACAGCCTTATATTCCTCCCAAGTGGCCAGCCCCTCCTTCCATGATCTCTCCTCTTCCACTGGAGTTTGCCCAGCACTTCCCTGTTTAGCCATGCAGGTCTCCTGGCTCTCTTTCCTGACTTCCCACCTGTTGGGATGCTCTGATCTTGAGCTCGGAACAAGCACTCCCTGAACGCTAACCAACTCTCTTGGGCTCCTTTTCCTTCAAATACCCTGTCCCGTGGGATTTCCCCTAGCAATTGCTTGAAAAGGCCAAAGTTGGCCCTACTGAAGGCCAGGGACGCGATTCTGCTCGATATTCTCTTTGTGCCACATGAGATCCCGAACTCCACCATCTCAGGGTCGCTGCAGCCAAGGCTGCCCTCAGCCTTCACCACTTCAACCAGCCCCTCCTTGCCGGTGAGGACAAGACCCAGCAGTGCTCCTCTCCTAGTTGGCACGTCCACCATTTGCATCTGGAAGTTATCATCAGTGCACTGGAGTGTGATATATGGAGTGATAATTCATGTCAAGAAAATGGTTGATGTTAATAAAGAAGGGGGAGATGTGGGAGCATGGCCATGGGGGTGGGCTGTTGAGGGATTTTTGAAACAGCAAAGATCCCATGGCTTGGTGCAGCTGAGCAAACCAAGCTACCAGGACGACTGTGAGAAGTTCCCACATTGCCCAATTGAGGAATTTAGAAATATATTGTTGCCAGCAGCTGGCTTCAAGGATGGGATGTACGTGACTGCTAATCACAAGGGGGTTGTTTTCTTGCAGGTGGGGTTGTTTTTGTGCAGTTGTTTTTCTGAGTGCTTTTGACCGATAATCTTGTGTGAGGCACTATCCACTCCTGTTAAGTCTAATATAAAAGTCAGGCTATTCGGGTTATAAACAGCAGCATGATCTGAACATACTAGCGTCTGTGATATTTTTGGCTGTTCTTCCTGCAACAGTTGGCAAACCTCATGGTTAATGATAATATCAGACTGTTAACAATGAAGCCACCAGGAATGTAAAAGAGTTTAGAGGGATCAAAGAAGGCTGATTCAGGAGACACCATGCAGTCTCCGTTTTCTTGTTCTCCAGCCATTAAGGCATGGAAGTTGCTGGGTGTTTTCTGTTGCTGTTCTATGCAAAGTTCTTTGACCAATGAAAAGTTGTTTTGAAAAGAAACAACTGGGGAGAAGGGTATAAAAGGGAAGCCTGCCTTCAGGATAAAAAGGCAACAAGATATAATGAAAAAGGAATGAATAGGGACAGGCTAGCAGAACAGAGACCAGGACGGGAACAGGCACGTTGATTGCCTCATGAAGAGAGGTTCGGCCAAACTCAGCAAATCGCTCAGAGAAGCTCGTACAGAAAGTCGCTGAAAACGGGCTCACTGGAGCTGGAAAGAAGCTCGAGCTGAGAGAAGCGGACCCGTGCACACAGCTGCCCCTCGGTGGTAAGCAGTTGCGCAGTATGGGGAATCATACATCCTTAGGAACAAAGACTGTCCTGGTAACCTTACAGCTTATTCTCCTTGTTAACAATCAGACAGGTTATGGGACCAAATTGAGGTCAAGATGTGGGACTATGCAACTAAAAACGACAAGGTTGCGGTGGGATTGCTCGGCACCTGGTGAGCAGTTTCTGAGGCCTTAAAGAGCCGTGTGGGACCACAGTCAGAAACGTGGGGTTTGCCAGACAGTGAGGGAGCTGCGGGCTCATCCACCGATCCTTCTGCTACACCGTCGGCCCTCCCACCTCTACTGCCATTGCAGGCCTTTGCTGTTATGTCCCCTGGTGACCTGGACGTGCCTTTTGACCCAGGCCGTATTTGCCTTGAAAAGCTGCCTTATCCTGGTCTGGTGACCTGTAACAGACACCCAGAACACTATTCCCCACACCAGCCTGCCCCTTAATTCTCTCCCACAGACTCTCAGCTCTCTCCTCATCCTCCCCTGGGCAGAACTCAATACAACGTAGCTGCTCTCTCACATAAAGAGCAACTCCTCCACCTCGCCTTGCTGGCCTGCCTTTCCTCAGCAGGACACACCAGTCCACGGCCACAGCCCAGCCCTGTGAGCTGTCCCACCGTGTCTGTGGAATGGCCACCAGGTCATAATCTCCTGACAAAACACGGATTCCTAACTCCTCCTGATTCTTCCCCACGCTGCTGCCACAATCAGCCACTTTTTGGCTGTTTTTCTCTGGTAGCCTCCAAAGTTTGGGCAATAAACCATTGTGGTTTTTGCCAGGAAAATGGGAAAGATATTTTATGGCATATGCAACTATTTTAAGGATGTAAGAACAGTGGCTGTGCAGAAAGCTGGCACCGTTTATAGATGGAGAATTTCCTTTTTCCAGGCACACCCCAACCAGCACAGAAATGCCGTATTCTCCTGCTGAGGGCTGGAGTCCCTCCCAGCTCTCCCTGTGCTCATGGAGACGCACTGATGATCCCCAGGTGTTGGAGAGTAAGGAAAATTTGGAAGAAGGGCATGCAATGCAGCTCTCGTGTGCTTTGCTGCTGCTTTTTAAAAAAAATGAATCCCTCCTCCAGCAGATAAAATCTCATTCCTCAGAAACCCAGGGGAAACAGAGAAGAGCCCTTGGCAGGAAATGAGTGCATAAGGCAGGCAGGCGGTTTTGTGTAACAGTGATCACACAGGACTTTGATTCTCAGTGAGACAAACACCTCCCACAGTTACTTGTGGCATGAGAGGCAGTTGCAAACACAGAGACTTTTGATGCGGGCAGATGTTTCAAGAAGTTTAGCTATAACACAGACAAGGGAGGACAGGCTCATGAAGACAGACAGACTCAAGACTATGATTTGCATCTCTTCTGTGCCTTGTCTTTCATTTCTACAAAACAGTCATGAGGAAAAAATGAAGCAGAAGCACACTAGCGTGCTGGTGTTTCACAATGAGTACTTTGTAAGGCGTGTGCTTCCAGCCCATCAGCCCCGGGAGATGCATCAGCAGCGCCTATCAAGCCTCTTGCAGGGGTGAGCTGCATGTCAGCTGTTGAAAAGAGCTCCTTACGGGGAGCAGGGCGACACTACCAGCAGCCACCCCAACAAACAGGAACACTATTTGTGCCAGAGGAGCAACAGCAGCCCAGGGTCTTTCTTTGCAGGCTGGGGAACTGATTAAGGAGGTATTGGGGAGGCATTGGGGAGGCAAGGACAATCCCCAGACAAGGACTGTATATCTCGAAACAAGACACTGGAACTCATGATAAGGAAGCGGCAGACGGACAGGGAAACAAACGTAAGGACTATAAATCTCAAAACTGGACATTGGAATTCATTATAAAGATACAACAAACGGAAGAATTGGCAACAACCAGCTCTTGCAATTAAGAAACGTGCCAATTCAGCAGATTCCTGACCAAAGGTGAAAAGTACACTGTGAGGAAGACTCGGGGTCTTCCTCCCGAAGACCCCTGCCCACGTCCCAAAGACCCCTGCCCACAATTCTTGGGAGGCTCTGCGCAGGCGCAAGGTGCCAAAAGGCTAATTAGCATGAGAAGCGAGGGAAGGCGGGATAGGTAATGAATATGTATAGGCGCTTGTAGAATATTGATAGATTGATTGTATAAATTCCAGACTGCTTTCCGCTTTGGGTATGCACGATAGGTGGAGAGATCCCCCGTGCATCCAGCGCTGCAATAAAGAATATACCACTTAAAGGAATTTCGGCTTTGATCTTTGAATCAATCTGGCACCCCAGATGGGACGACCTCTCTGCCGGTCCGCAGGACCCGCTGGGAACAGGACTCCCTAGGGTACCCCCGGGATTTCCCGGAGGGACTCCTCGACTCACCGGATCACTGCGGAGGCAGACAAGGACCCCATCATTGTAAGTGAGTATATTCTTTATTCTGGTTTGGTTTTCTGGTAGACCGGTCATCTGGGACTGTCCAGTAAGTCGGAAGGTGACTTCTGCAGGACAGTGTTTGGTATATACTTTGTGGTTAGTACCACAAGTATATCTGGGGACCTTGAGGTCCATCTGTATCTGGAACTGTCTGTAAGTCAGAAGGTGATCTTCTGCGAGGCAGTGTTTGGTATATACTTTGTGGTAAGCACCATAAGTATATTTGGGGACCTTAAGGAAAGAGCTCGCTTTAAGGTCCATCTGGAATTGTGTTGTTTATTTCGGTTTTCTGACTCATGGAGTATGGTATTTAACTCTGGTATTTATTATCTGGTATTTATATGGTATTTATTGTTACTGTGATTTTGGCTATTTTTCTGGTGGTAATAGTAGGTTCGTGGCATTGTTATAAGAAAGATATTGTTACGGTATTACATATTTCGGTTTTCTGACTTATCATATGTGGAATTTGACTCTGACTATTGTTATTGTGATTTTAGCAATATTGCTGGTAATAGTAGCTTTGTGACATCGCTACTGAAAGATATTGCGTGCCTGTAATTTTGTGAGTGATACGTTTTTGTGATACGCTTTTGTAAGTAACACGTGTATTCTGAAAGTGTAAACTGGAAAATGGGGGGGGCGAGTAAGCAGTGAAATTCCTAAGAAAAGTGCGTTAGGATGTGTTTTGAGTCACTGGAAGGATATTGGAGGATCTGCCGGTGGAAGTGTGAACAGGAAAACATTGATAAAATATTGTAATCAATGGTGGCCGCTTTATAAGCTGGAATGTGGAGAAAAGTGGCCCCTAAATGGAACTTTAAACTCTAATGTTTTGCTACAGTTAATGTTGGTTTTGAGAAGGAGAATAGGATGAAATGTTGTATACTGATGTTGTTTCAGCATCTTGGTGGGAAAAGGTACGGAATTAAGTTGGCCCCTGACTGAGCCTTTGATGTTGGCATTAGAGAAGTACAGGCTGGAGAAAGATAAAGGAAGTGTTAAAAGGGTTGTTGAAAGTGTTAAAGGTGTTTGAAGTTGAATGAGCAGGGAAAGAGGATGTAGGAATGTTAATAGTTCTGCCTCTGCTCTAGGCAGAGATCTTAAAATCATGGGTGTTAGCCCTTTGGGGCAAATGGATCATGATGGGTCCGAGAGAGAGTTGTTATGGAAACAGAAAAACAGTTAACTCTTAAAACAACCTGAGTTCATGTGCGAGCTCAGATTACCGATGGGACCGCTCAGGGAACTGTGGACAACTGCATTCCCCTGACCGACCCCACTGAGACCCTAATCATCCCTAAAATTATGAACGGCTAAGTAAATACTAAAATCTGGATGAATTGGGAATTGAGAATATGCTTCCAACAAGGTCTAAAAGAAACCCCTATGGAATTTTTGGACCAACTCTGAAATGTAATGAAAATAAATAAATAAATTAAACAAAACGGTTTGGACCTGGCTTCGGAGGACAAATTGACTAGCCTTTTTCTAGGGTAATCATTGGTCCCTGATTTCAACAGGAATAATGGGGACCTGGGGAATCTACCCTAGCAGATCCTCCACTGATTATAATGAAGCTAGGGGAGGAATGGAAGTGAAATTTCTTATTGATATGGGGCAACGTATTCAGTTCTAAACCAAGCATTAATGCCTTCACAGAATTATTATGTTAGGGTAAAAGGTGTGTTGTGGTTTAACCCGGCTGGCAGCTAAACACCACGCAGCCGTTCGTTCACCCTCCCCCTCCCTCTCTGGGACGGGGGAGAGAAATGGAAAGTGAAGCCCGTGAGTTGAGATAAAGACAGTTTAATAAGACAAAATAATAATAATAATAATAATAATAATAATAATAATAATAATAATAATAATAATAATAATACAATGATGATAATAGTACCACTACTAATAATGTGTACAAACAAGTGATGCACAATGCAATTGCTCACCACCCGCTGACCAATGCCCAGCCTAACCCCGAGTAGTCCGGCCCCCTCCCCCGGCTAGCCACCCCTAGATATTGTTTAGCATGACGTCAGATGGTATGGAATACCCCTTTGGCTAGTTTGGGTCACCTGTCCTGGGTCTGTCCCCTCCCAGCTCTTACTGCACCCCCAGCCTGCCTGTTGGCAGGACAGAGCAAGAAGCTGAGATGTCCTTGGCTTGGTATAAGCACTGCTCTGCAACAATTAAAACATCAGGGTGTTATCAACACTCTTCTCATCCTAAGCCAAAACGTAGCATTCTACCAGCTACTAGGAAAAAAATTAACTCTATTCTAACTGAAACCAGGACAAGGTGTAAGCGAAAAGGCTTATTTTTGTGAACCTTTGAAGTACAAGTTAGGGAAACAATGGGGCATACACAGATTTTTATATACGCCTAACTCCTCATGGGCACTCTTAGGTAGAGATTTATTAGAGCAATTAGGAGCAGAAATTGTCGTTGAAAAAGGGAAAATTAAATTAAGAATAGGAGAAGAACAACTAATAAATGTGTTAAGCTTGGCACTAATACAAACTGACCCTAAAAATGAAATACCCTTAGAGATCACAAATCAAGTATATCCAGGAGTTTGGGCCACTGAAGTTCCTGGAAGAGCTAAAAATGTGACCCCAATAATTATTAAATTATAGCCAGGAGAAAAACCTGTTAAGGTTAAGCAATATCCTTTGAGGATAGAAGATAGGAAAGGAATTAAAGAGATAATTGATAGATTTATACAGTATGGATTATTGATTGAATGCGAATCAGAATACAATACACCCATATTGCCAATTAAAAAGGCAGATGGGAAAAGATATAGGCTAGTTCAGGATCTGAGGGACATAAATAAGATCACTGAGGATATACATCCAGTAGTGGCAAACCCTTATACTTTGCTGACTAAATTAAGGAATAGTCAAGTCTGGTTTACCGTACTGGATTTAAAAGACGCCTTCTTCTGCCTAGGCTTAGCCACAGAAAGCCAAAACCTATTTGCCTTTGAATGGGAAAATCCCAATTCAGGCAGAAAGACGCAGTTTACGTGGACATTACTACCTCAAGGATTCAAGAATAGCCCCACTATTTTTGGAAACCAATTAGCAAGGGAACTCGAAACATGGATGCCTCCGGACACTGAAGGTGCTTTGTTACAATATGCAGATGATCTCTTAATAGCTACCGAGACTAAAGGGAGCTGTATTCAATGGACTATAAGTTTTCTTAATTTTCTGGGTTTAAAATGGATATCAAGTCTCTTGACAGAAAGTCCAGCTGGCTCAACAAAGTGTGACCTATCTGGGATTTGAAATTTCGGGAGGACAACGAGAACTAGGAACTGAACATAAGGAAGTCATTTGCCGGACTCCAGAACCTCAAACGGTAAAGGAGCTACAAACCTTTTTAGGAATGACAGGTTGGTGTCGCCTTTGGATTTATAATTATGGACGACTGGTAAAGCCTCTATGTGAATTGATAAAGATTAACCAGTCAAAGTTAGTCTGGACTGGAGAAGCATAAAAAGTCTTTAAACAACTTAAACAAGAATTGATGATTTTAAAATATCAAGCAATATTAGTAGAACTAGATGATGTGGAAATTGTGGTCACTAACGTCGTAAATCCAGCTTCTTTCCTTAGCGGAACTCTGGATGAACCTATAACTCATGATTGTATAGAAACAATAGAGACGGTGTATTCTAGTCGACCCAATCTTAAGGAAGAACCTTTAGAAGATGCTGACGAATCTTGGTATACTGATGGGAGCAGCTTTGTAAAACAAGGACAACGTAAGGCAGGATATGCTGTTACAACTGCTCAACAGGTAATCGAGTCTAAACCATTACCCCCTGGGACATCCGCCCAGAAAGCAGAGATAATTGCTCTTACACGAGCACTGGAACTAGCAGCAGGAAGGAAAATAAGTATTTGGACAGACTCTAAATATGCATTCGGCGTGGTACATGCTCATGGAGCGATATGGAAAGAACGTGGATTGCTGACTGCTCAGGGAAAACAAAAAGAAAACATGCTGAAGAAATTTTAAAATTGTTACAGGCTGTAAAACAATCAGAAAAGGTAGCTATGATGCATTGCCAAGGACACCAAAAGGGAAACTCTGATTTTGAAATTGGAAATCGATTGGCAGATCAGGAGGCTAAACAGGCAGCTGAAATAACTGAGGTGAAGGCATTGTCTTTAATACCAGACGGTAAAATCCAAACTATATATATGAACCAAAAAGCCAAATTATACAAAAGAAGACTTAAAATTAATTGAAGATTTGAAAGGTAAAATGAAACCAGATAGATGAGTATATTTAAAAGATAACTGTGTAATAATACCCTCTAATTTGATATGGCCCATAGTTCTTACAGAACACAATAAAACACATCGGGGAGCTGACACATTGCATAAGAGCCTGAGTCAGACATTAGTGGAACAAAATTTATATACAACAATAAAACAAGTAACTCAACAATGTAGCATTTGCTTACACAATAACCCCAATACCAAGAATAGAATAAAATTTGGAATAATCAGTAAAGGAAATTATTCGGGGCAACTGTGGCAAATTGATTTTTCAGAACTCCCTAGAAAAGGGGGGTATTGTTATTTACTGGTTCTGACTGACATGATTTCAGGAAGGCCTGAAGCCTTTCCCTGTCGAACAAACAAAGCAAGAAGAAGTGGTTAAAGTCTTGTTAAATGAAATAATACCATGCTTTGGGATTCTAGTAGCAATGTCTTCTGATAGAGTTTCACATTTTTGTGTGCAAGTGGTACAACAGATAAGTAAGATTCTAAAGATATTCTCATTACTTAGAATTTGAGTTAAACCTAGAATAAAAGGGAATTTGAGTCCCTTTGAAATCTTATATGGAAGGCCGTATCCATTTCTATTTAGTGGAGAGGATCGAACGCAGTTAGGATTAGAATATTTATATGCATATATAACTGAACTTCAGAAATAATTAAATAAAGTACATAAATCTGTTCTCAGGACCTGGGCTAGACGGTTGGATCAACCAATCCACCCTTTTAAGCTCAGGGATTATATATATATAAAGACTTTTTCAGGACAACCCCTAGAGGAAAAACGGAAGGAAAGTGGACGGGACCATACCAGGTATTACTGACAACACACACCGCCATTAAGATTAAGGAGCAAGCAGCTTGGATCCACGATTCAAGGGTGAAGAAGGCCCTGGCGAGGATATGGACCACCACTCCAATTGAACCAACAAAATTATGGTTTTCCAGATCCTAATGATTGCAGGGGTGTGGTTCTCAGATTCGGGGTGGGCAGTTTGGGATGAGAACTTACACCTGTCCCTGATACAAACAATTTCTCAAGTAATTAATAAGACAAACTGTTGGGTATGCACCCATCTGCCACAGCATGGGAATAAGGGTGTATCGTTAATCAGGATTCCCTTGCCTGCAAACTTACCTTGGACTAATTTGTGGGAAAACACATCTTGGGGTCGAAAATATGAAGAAGTTTTGGAACTAGAAATGAGTAGCTTTGTGCCGTTGGAATCTTACTATGTATGTGTACAAAGGTGTAACCCACCTAGGGGTATGGGAAAACAGGATTGTATAAATACGGGTACTACTTATGTGGGAAATCAGACATCTTGTAATCGAACAATTGATATTAGTACAACTAGCAGTTGGGCAAATTCAACCAGCTGGCCGGTTCCAGAAGGAAAAGGGTGGTATTGGCTATGCAATGATACAACCCGTAAGGTCTTGCCCGAGAACTGGAAGGGAACTTGCACTCTTGGAGCAGTAGTCCCCAATTTGACCATACATGATGTAGCGCCTCGAGGTTATTTGAGAAATCATATCCAGAGAATTAGACGAAAAATTAACAATCCATTGATAGAGAGACACACCGCTTTTCATAGTTTTGTTCGATGGTTTATCCCATGGTTAGGAGTGAGTGAATTGGAAAAGGCGATAGTTAATATTTCTGCAATTATAGAGAAGTTAGAAAACAAAACTCTGGATGCTATAAAGGCTCAACAAGAAGAGATATCTAGTTTATCACAGGTAGTATTACAAAATCGGATGGCCCTAGACTTGTTACTGGCCGCTCAAGGGGGAGTCTGTACGGTAATAAATACAAGTTGTTGTATGTATGTAGATCAGAGTGGAAGGATCTCTACCGACCTGGAAGAAATATGGAAGCAGACAAGAGTCCTACATGAGATCAGTAAAGATGATCTTTCATGGAGTTTTAGTGAAATATGGAATAAGTTAACCTCCTGGTTGCCCAATTTCCAATGTTTGAAAC
Source organism: Anas acuta (assembly GCF_963932015.1). NCBI lineage: Eukaryota > Metazoa > Chordata > Aves > Anseriformes > Anatidae > Anas > Anas acuta. The sequence continues at coordinate 6,326,583 of NC_088991.1, forward strand.
AAGTGTTCATTGCTCTATAACATTAGTAGTGTTAGGAATATTTGTGTGCATGTTGTTTAGATGCCTGCTTTGTTTTGTTACTGTAAATAATGAAAGTATCTGATGCAAAAGAATTTGCATGGGAAAAGAAAAGGGGGGATTGATTAAGGAGGTATTGGGGAGGCATTGGGGAGGCAAGGACAATCCCCAGACATGGACTGTATATCTCGAAACAAGACACTGGAACTCATGATAAGGAAGCGGCAGACGGACAGGGAAACAAACGTAAGGACTATAAATCTCAAAACTGGACATTGGAATTCATTATAAAGATACAACAAACGGAAGAATTGGCAACAACCAGCTCTCGCAATTAAGAAACGTGCCAATTCAGCAGATTCCTGACCAAAGGTGAAAAGTACACTGTGAGGAAGACCTCCCGAAGACCCCTGCCCACGTCCCAAAGACCCCTGCCCACAATTCTTGGGAGGCTCTGCGCAGGCGCAAGGTGCCAAAAGGCTAATTAGCATGAGAAGCGAGGGAAGGCGGGATAGGTAATGCATATGTATAGGCGCTTGTAGAATATTGATAGATTGATTGTATAAATTCCAGACTGCTTTCCGCTTTGGGTATGCACGATAGGTGGAGAGATCCCCCGTGCATCCAGCGCTGCAATAAAGAATATACCACTTAAAGGAATTTCGGCTTTGATCTTTGAATCAGAACCAGCACAGCCTTTAGAAAAAGGAACTGCTTTCCCCCAGCTGCAGCAGCTTGCACGCAGCTTCAAAAACAATGAAAAAAAATTTGTGGGGACTGACAGAAGCCCAATTGTCTGCAGCCAGCTTTGCCCAGCATTGCTCATGGGCCCCTCACTGCTGTGTGCCCTTCTGTTATCGCTTTGCAGCAGCTGTGCAGGGCAAGCACAGAGGATGGGCGAGGAGCAGACGTGGTCGGTCGTTATCAGCCCTCACCAAGGGCTCAGATAGGAAAGAAAAAGGCCTCATAATGGAAAGAAATAGCAGGAGTGTGCAAATTCAGCTCTCACACTCAGGACCACAGTTATTTTCCCAGAGCACATGGTACAAGCTGGTGCTTTCAGGTGTGCTTATCAGGAGGGGGCAGATATATACAGGTAAATATTTCTTCTTGTTGACAGCTCAAATATAAAAACATCACTGCAAGATGAATTATCTGGAATGATCTATTGGACTCTCCTGACATGAAAAAAGATGCAAATCATCCCACAGCTTCAGGTCAAATATCCAGTTAGCAAATACGAATCCCTGTTGTGAGAGAGGTGTAGCTCAGCTATCCCTGTCTCACAGAGCAAAAAGGACTACCAAAACTGGTGAAAAGCAGAAAAAATGCTACTCACCGGTAATTAAACACAAGGAAAAATCTTGCTTTGTCTTCTAAAAGTAGCAGCACAACTGTAGAGGAGCATGGCTCTTCGCAGCTAACACAAACTAGCACGTAAATTCTTTTTCATCCTGCAGGTTGTGGCCAAAACAAAAGCGGGAATGAGCAAAAAGGAAAAATGTGTCGGGAACATTTAATGCAAAATTTCACCCCTAAGCTCAGTGATGAACATAGCTGGGGTGAGGAGGCTTCTCACAGTTCCACCCATGGTGCTGGAGGCAGGGAAAACCCAGCAATGGTTGTCAGGAGAATTAGCTTTTACGTTAACCTCTGAGTTAAGTGTAAAGCCTTGCAAGATGCTGGAGCCATGGAAAAAACACAGGAATGGGCTGAGTGGGGACAGACGGGATGTTTATGAGCTCTGAACTCCACAGAGCGCTTACAGGCAGTAAGTGTTTATTTGGTATTTAAGGGCTGGATAGGAGGGGAAGCTGAGCTGGGGGAGCAGACCCCGGTACCCTGTGGGGGAGAGCAGCTGCAGCCCTAGGGGAAAGCAGGGGGGTCCCTCTGTCCCCATGGCTCCGTCCCCCTGGCTTTATCCCAGTCCCCATCGCTCTGTCCCCGTCTCCCTGTCCCCAACACCTTTTTGCATTCCTAACCCTGTACTCACCTCGGTCCCGTTGTTCTCCCAAAGGAGCAGCAGCAGCGCAGGGCTGTGCCTTCCTGCAGCCTTGCTTCACCCTCCCAGCAATTAACCAATTAACCCCCCCCTTTGTGATTCCGCAGAGCCCCAGCACAGCTGTCCTAGCACCAGCTCGGATTCAGCACACTGCTCTCTTCCTCCCCCGCCTCACAAGTGCAGGGAGGGAAAATATAGTGAAAAAACGATTTCTCTGCGGACGAAGCCACTTCTTCCTCCTGCTCCAGCGTGGAGTTCCTCCCATAAAACGCCCAAACTGTTCCCAGATGTGCTTCGCACAGGATGCAGCTCCCCAGGAGCTGCTCCACACACGGGTCCATAGTGTGATAAATTAGTGAGGGTTTGTTCATTATAAAGTGTGGCCACTTTATAAACTAGAGGATGGAGTGGAGTGGCCCCTAAATGGAACTATTAATTATAACGCCATATTACAGTAAATGTTGTTTTTGTGGAAAGAAGGAAAATGGGATGAAATATGGTATATTGACTGATATGTTGTTTCAGTGTCTTGGAGGAAAAAGGTATGGAATTAAGTTGGACTCTGACTGAGCCTTTGGTGCTGGTATTAGAAAAGTACGGGCTGGAGAAAGATAAAGGAAGTGTTAACAGCCTGCTTCACCAGGGGCCTCTCCAGTGGCCGCAGGGGGGCTTCGGCTCCAGCGCCTGGAGCGCCTCCTCCCCCTCCTGCTGCACTGACTTTGGTGTCTGCGGGGGGGTTTCTCGCTCTCCCAACTGCTGTTGAGCAGCAGGTTTTTGTTTGTTTCATTGTTTGTTTGTTTTCGTGGATGTGCTCTCACAGAGGCACGGACTGTATTGCTCATGACTTGGCTCTGGGCAGCAGTGGGCACCTTTGGGGCCAGATGAAATTGTCCCTTATCTACCACGGGGAGGTTTCTGTTTTGTTTTTTTTTTTTTTGTTTTTTTTCTCACGGGGGCTGCCACTGCAGTTTCCCACCCCCACACCACTCACACCCCCCAAACCTTGCCATCAAACCCAATACACTGGGGCAGCTAAGTCATTACTGACTTGTAAAGTATCAAGGATTAAATTAACTAATGAAACCCTAAATGTGATGGGGGTAGAAGGGGCTAGGATAACAGTGCCACTTTTGGGGAATACCAAGCTGAGACCAGGGGATAAAATGATCACTGGGCAATTATTGTATGTATCCAAGGCGGAGACCAACTTGTTGGAAGGGATTTGATGATTAAATTGGGCATTCAAATAGTAAATTGTTAGACTGGAATAACAGTGTTATTAATGGAGTGCTCTCTGGCCCTGAGAGCAAACATACATGTATATTCACCTCTGACTGGAAAGACCCTGAAATGGGGGCGGAAGCAACAATATAGGTGGACAATTTTACCTCAGGGGTTTACAGGGCCACCTATCTATTTGGGTAAATTCTAAAGATTTTGGAGCAATTACAACCTTCCAAGGAGGTATTAATGTTACAAATATGTGGATCATTTTAAGGAAAATCGATACTCCCTGATGGGAGAGAAATGCTGAATAAAATGACAATGAGGCAAATATTAACTGTTTTACATCAGAAGAGTCATTGGGAGGTGCAAGCAATGTGTGATGTTGTGCTAAGATGTGTGATGTCTGTGTAGGAATATATACTTTAGGGAAGCACACATGCAGAGGATGTACTATCTGTCAAAAGGTAAATAAAAAGGTCTTCTGTAACCTATTTAGAGGGGGACGGGAGCCAGGGCTTTGACCTTTCCAAAGTATACAGGTAGACTTTACTGAGTTACTTGTTTGTCCTAATTGACCACGTGACTGAATGGGTGTAAAGCTTTACTGCAAGGATCAAAGCAGGCCTTAGAGATTGAGTGGGATTTTCACAGCCCCTGGCACCCCTCCTCTTCTGGAAAGGTAGAGCGAAGGAATGGTGAAATTAAGAAACAACTAACAAAACTTATGCTGGAAACTAAGGCTTCTTGGGTAAAATGCTTACCCCTTGCACTGTTAAACATATGGATGCAGCCCAGAACTGATGTAGGAATTTCTCCTTTTGAAGTGCTATATGGTATGCCCTATGACTTGGAATTGCCACTTGATCACCCTCAATTCTAATTAAGACTTGGAAAGAGACTTTTGTTTTAACACCACGATGGGGAAGGCCCCTATGTTGTTTTGCTTACTACAGAAACAGTCGTCTGGACTGCGGAGAAAGGATGGACACATGCCAGCCGTGTTAAAGGACCCATCTGTGACGAGAAGTGGGAGATCGCTCCAGGAAACAAAGACCTGAAGCTTACTTTGCGACAAACCTGATAGGTACCGTGGGTTAAGGTAGAGGCTCTCCCCTGAAGAACACTACTGCTGCCAAGAAGAACTAAAACCTCGTAGTTGGCTGCAACCCAACTGATGAGTGAGGCAGAGGAGTGAATAAGTGGGGAAAGAAATGGGCCTCAGCCATTCCTATCGGTATTTGGGGGTTCTCGCAGTGATTTCATCCTGCATAGCGACTCAACACCACCCCCACCAACCTTTTAAACGGACTTTAAGTCGATTCGAAGATCAACGGGTTATTGCAACCCAGATAACATCGGGGGGGGGGGGCAAGTTTTACTTCTATACTATGTCAGCTGATCTCGAGGCCCCGATGCTGGGAATATATATAGGATTTTATTTCTGCCCAAGTTCTAACCTGGGAAGGGGGTACTGTAAATGCCTGAACATGTATTATTGTGCATACCGGGGGTGTGAAACCATTGCTACAGACTGGACACTCAGGGCTGGTCGGGATAAATTCTTACAAGTGGGATATGGGCTGTAAGGTTGTAACTGACAATTGGATCCCCGTTACAGGTGGCGAGGGCATGGTATGGGGTATACAGGAACCTTCCACGGAAATAAAGAAATTTGCAAGGTTCTATATATAAATATGACAAACTCGGACGATACTAGCTGGGTACTAGGAAAAATGTCAGATTTTATGAACACGGAACAGATAGGGGAGGACTCATGCTAATAAAGAAGGAAAAACCCGATACTTCCAAGGTAGTCGGGCCTAATAAAGAGTTATTAGGGAATGATTTGGTTGTCCAGACTGTAAAGATACCTGGAACTGCCCAACCTACTACAGTGTTTTCTAGTAAGTCGACAGTTATCCTTTCCCACACTGCTTCCAAACATTGTGGAAAAAGAAAGGGGTTTTACCCGAGAGTAGTATGTGGAAAGTAATAAATGCTAGTTTCCAGGTACTAAATCAAACTAATCCTGAGATAACTGAAGGGTGCTGGCTATGTGTAAGTGTTAAGCCCCCATATTATGAAGCTATAGGAGATATGGGGAGGTCTGAATATTCAAATGAGTCAAATCCTCCCAAGTGCAGTTGGGGTCAGGAAATCGGGATAACTTTGACTCAAGTTATGGGAAAAGGTAGATGTATCGGCACAGTTTCAAGAGATAAAAATGATCTGTGCCATGCCACTGAAAAAAAAATGGACCAAACACATAAATGGTTAATTCCTGCAAATAACACTAGGTGGGTATGTTCATCGTTGGGAGTCACTTCTTGCCTATCTTTAAAATTGTTTAACACATCTTATGATTTTTTTTGTACAGGTGGTCATTATACCAAGGATTCTATACCACACTGAAGAGTATATGTATACCCATCACACAGTGGCTGAATACCATCTGGTAAAGAGGGAGCCTATTACGGCCCTCACCTTAGCCACTTTAATGGCCCTCGGGGCTGCAGGTGCAGGAACTGGTATTGCTTCCCTGATAAAACAAAGCCAGGAATTTACTTCTCTATGCATTGCCGTAGATGAGGATCTGGCCCGTATAGAGCAATCAATAAAAGCTCTGGAAAAATCGGTTAGGTCATTATCCGAAGTGGTACTCCAAAACCGTAGAGGGTTGGATTTGATTTTCTTACAACAAAGAGGACCGTGTGCAGCCCTACGTGAAGAATGTTGTGTATATGCAGATCATACTGGGGTGGTAAGAGATACAATGACTAAATTGCGGGAAGGATTAGAAAAACGCAAAAGGGAAAATGAGGCTCATCAGAATTGGTATGAATCCTGGTTTAATTATTCACCTTGGTTTACCACACTATTGTCAACTATAGCGGGACCTTTATTACTAATAATAATAGCACTGACTTTTGGGCCATATATTTTCAATAGGGTAATTGCAATTGTAAAAAGTCGATTAGAAGCTGCTCAACTTATGCTCGTGCGTGCTAAGTATGAATCTCTTGAGCAAGAAAAGGACAACGCAGAAACTTTGATGCTCAGCAAGCAAATATTGCAAAAATTCAATGAACAAAATATGTTAGAAAAAGGGGGGATTGTGATAAATTAGTGAGGGTTTGTTCATTGTCTTTGAGGAACTTGGAGAATCTGCTGAGGAGATAAGGTTGTACAATTTAATGGCCTTGATAAAGGGGGAGGATTAAGCAAGCAGATACCAGGAGGGGGTGTTGGGTAAACATCCTTGAGTGAAACCAGACTCTGTGAAATTCCTTACCACAAGACATCCTTTTTGCCGCTTCACTTCCCCCACCTGAACAAGAAGCAGAGGAACAACGACCCCCCTCTCAACAATAGACTGCGCAGCCTCAGCCAGTTCAACAAGTCCTGATAAGCCGGAATTCGACTGCTATGAAACAGCAACCCTGGAAAGGGAAGTTGCATACTGTTGTGGAGCGGAGACTCCCCAGCCGCCCAGCGCTGTTTTGCTTGTGTCTGCTTACTTGATTAATAAAATAATTTCAACAGACCAGTAAATTGTGTGGTCTAATTTATAACACATAGCACAGGGTGCACCCATCAGAAGCAAACTGCTCCAACGTGGGTACCCCGTGGGCAGCAGCTCCCCAAATCCCCTGGTCCTGCGTGGGCTCCTCTCCACGGGCTGCAGCGTGGAGATCTGCTCCATGTGGGACCCATGGGCTGCAGGGGGACAGCCTGCTCCACCAGGGGCCTCTCCACAGGCTGCAGGGGATCTGCTGCTGTGTGCCTGGAGCCCCTCCTGCCCTCCTGCTGCACTCACCTTGTGTCTGCAGGGCTGTTTCTGTGCTCCTCCTTCCTCTTCTCAGCTGCTGTTTTCAGCAGTTGTTCACAGTAGGTTTTGTTTTTTTTTCTTTCTTTCTATTCTGAAGTCTGTTCTCCCCAAGGCACAATCAGCATTGATACTGTATAAACTCACCTTAGGATAGAATAAATCTTGTAGTTAAAAATGTAATGAGAACAAAATATACAACATCTCGTTATCTGTCGAACTTCAGTTATGCTGAAACTTGAACTAACTTGAGCCAACTCAGCATTCCTGTGGCTTGGAAAACAACTGATTCAGGCAACTTGGCATTCTGTAGCAAAAGATGAAAAGTACATCATGAGGAAGACCTACAGTCTAACTCCCAAAGACCACTGCCCACGCCCCGAAGACCCCTGCCCACAATTCTTGGGAGGCTTTGTGTAAGCGCAAGGACTGATAAGCTAATTAGCATACGGAGTGAGAGTAGGCAGGTTTCAGTAATTCATATGTATAGGCGTTAATTGAATATCCATTGTTTTGCTGTATAAATATGAGATAGTTTGTTACTTCGAACACGCACGTTAGGTGGAAGGATCCCCGTGCATCCAGCACTGACAATAAAGGATACTTCACCACTTAGAAATTTCGGCTTCGATCTTTGAATCAGCATCACTCAATTGGCAGCCACATACCAAACCTTGGCACATAAAGCCAATACACCAGCGTTACCCAAAGCCAGCTCCATGGTGGCAGGAGGTCCTGAAAGCTGCCGTGTGCAGGTTTTGGCTCAGCCCCGGCTCCCCCCAGGCTCCCCCCCTTGCTAAGCAATGGGAAGCAGCAGCTTCTCTGCCACGCACCGAGATGCTCGCTCTGACCGACGTGCCCACCCCGTGGGGACCTGGACCTTTGGCTTCCTGCCCCACGAGAGAAGTTCTGGCTCTAGGAAATATCTCCAGCCCAACCTGTTCCCAGGGACTTCACTAGGTACTAGGTTGGGTGGGCGGAAAGCCAGCTGAGCAGCTGGGTTAGGAGCAGCAGCACAAAGTCCATCTGGAGGCCGGTCACTACCGGTGCTTCCCAGGGGTCAATACTGGGGCCAGTATTGTCCAACACTTACCTAAATGGAATTGCAGAGAAACAAAAGACTGCTAACCAAAGCTAAGCAAACACAAAGTGAATAAATAATTCAGACACCCACTGGTACCGGGGCAACCGGGATCTGTGACAGAAGGCTGGAGATAAGCACACATGGCCCATGCCCCCTGGAGAAGCTACTGCCATCCATGTCCAACCAGACCTTGTTACCTTGGTTTCCATGTGGAGAAAATCCCCCTTACAAATGGCAGCAAGGCTTAATCACCTGTCTGATTTGTGTTTGCCTCCCCTTGGCCAGCCCGGAGGTTTCCCACGTGCAGAACTGCAAGGGCCCAGCTGCATTTGCGGGAATACTTGGGGGTGGGGGGCACTGAAAGGCAAACTTTAGAAAGCCATAAAAGTGGGTGAATTATTAACCCTTACCCCTGAAACAGCTGCAGTCTGGTAGAGCAGAGGCCGCTCTCAAGTACCAGCAAAAAGCTGAATATCGCACTGGCATCCTGATGGGATAGGGGCGTCTGGCCTAAAAGGCCTTTCAACATTTGCTAGGTCCATGAGTTACCTTGCTTTGTGCAACTGGCTGAGGCCATAGTGACTTCTGCGGCCTCTCAGTTTAACACTCCTTAAACGTGTTGAGATCTGAAGACTCAACCTGAGAGTATCTCCCACTGTAGTTTCTGTTTCCTAGCAGCTAAAACCAGCCCCTCATCACTTCTGAGCTGAGGGGGGAACCCATGATGCTCAGAATCCAACCTCCACTGGTTTTGATTTGAGCATGTATTTCAGCATGTATTTCAGCATGTATTTTAGTGTGTATTTCAGCATGTATTTTATTCTGTGTTTTTCTCATGCCTCTATCCTATTCAATTGCTTATGTTCAGTTGCCTGCTCGTGCCAGGTTAGACTGTGTTTGGAGGAAGGAAATACGGTTCTTGCTCTAGTTGATACAATAACCGGACGGGAGGAGCAGGAAAAACAACAAGGCATGGTTGAGGACCCTGATTCCTGCCGACTGCATGGAGTGAGCCCTTACCTTCCCCAGCCCTGGAGCACGGCAACATCCAAAGCCTGGCCTCCATGATGCCCCCTCAAAGAAACACGTCATATTTTCCCTCCTGGGCAGAAAAACCCATCAGAGAACAGAGCAGCTACTGTCAACACCCAGTGAATTCAGCAGAGGGATTTGCATTTAGGCAAATAGCTTCAGAAGCACGCCAAGGTCGTTGCAGGTGTGGGTGCTGCTGCTGGTGGGCACAGTGGTCCTTGGAGATGCTGTCCCATCCTCAAAGGGCATCAGGGGTGGGCAGGGAGGACACAGCTGCGGATGTGGGGGAAAGCAACCTGACCTCCCCTTCCAAAGCACGTTGAAATCATCTGCACACAGTGAGCGAGCAGTGGAGTGTGGCCTCACACACCACAAGGAAGGGGGGGGTAACTGCACAGCTGCATCCGCATTGAAACAATGAACTACTGAGAGAGACACCTGCAACTACTATTAAAAGCCCTTCTCTCCCCCATATCCTGGTTTTAAAGAGGAAAATAAAAGAGGAAGTGTGCATTTGGACCCTCTGGTTCTGCATTGTATAAAAAAAAATTTAAAAAAAAAGAAAAAGGCAGAATTAATTAATTTAATTGCTGTTTATCACCAGTACATTGGAGACTCAGACCTACTGAAACTCAATGTTGGGGAGAAATTGGGTTGAGTCAGCCAAGTGTGAAACACCCCCAGTGTCTAGCAGGTGGGAACAGGATCCTTGATGTTGGCCAGGGACATTTCAAAGGACCTGGAGGACCTGCAGGGAAGAAATTTTTCACAGTCAGGGTGGTGAGGCACTGGAACAGGCTGCCCAGAGGAGCTGTGGGTGCCCCATCATTGGAGGCGTTCAAAGTTGGGTTGGACGGGGCTTTGAGCAACCTGATCTAGGGAGAGGTGTCCGTGCCCATGGCAGGGGGACGGACGGGATGGTCTCTAAGTGTCCCTTCCAACCCAAACCGTGCTGTAATCCCACGTGCTGAACTTCAGTGGAGCCAAAGGTCTGGTCCACCAGTCCAGACCTGCCCCACACCAGGCAGAGGCGTGAGCTGTGGGGGCCTCTCTTCTCACCCACCCCTGCATGGCCCCAAAACCCAACAAGACCCTACACATGGGTCTAACACTTGTTCCTCCAGCCCCGGATGGTTTTGGCTGGGGCACGGAGATGCTGACTGAGGCTGTGATGAGCAGGATGGGCACTGGGGGCTTTACCCCAGGGCTAAGCCCCCATGAGCCCAAAGCACCACCAAAATCCAAAGGGCGTGGATGAAACCAGAAGGAATTAAGGCTTAAAACTTCAAGCTGGGGCCACGAGTGATGCATTTGTGGAGAGATTTGAGCAGGTGCTCAAGCACAGACCCCATTGGAGCATCCCACTCCAAATCCTGCGTAAAATCAGGGGCTGGGAGGGCAGAGCTGGGCTGCACCTTTCATGGGGTCAATGACTTAAAACAAGGCATGGGATAATTTCCATATCTCGCTCTTTTCACTCCAGACTGAATTTATACAGAAAAAGGCAAAGAAGGCTCTACCTTTCCTTTTCGGCACAGCTGGAGTCCCGTTCGTTCTGCCACCCCTGTGTGGTGTGATCTGCGAAAAGACAAGTCCGCTCGTGGGCACTGGGCAAAGCGCCTGCGGGGCACAGCGTTTTGGGGGATGGCACCCGGGGCTCAAACGGGGAAGGGAAATGGTCACCAGAGAGGCTGTGGGCTTTTCTCTAAAGCAGAAAGCCGAGTTGTGGGTAGTTCATACTGCTGCTAGACCGCAGAGGTAGAGAGGGAAGCGGAGGAGGGGCACTTACAGCAGAGGAAGATGGCGAGGAGCGGAAGGGCTGACACTGCCACCGTGCTCACCGCGAGGGCGGTCACGTCCACAAATGCTGTGCAGCCGTCCTCTGAGGTCAGACAGGCGAAAAAGCAGAAGAAAACTCGGTCAGAAGGAAAAGAGAAAGGCAGACTGACACTGTGAGAACGTGCGTACATATAAAAAAGTGAAATTGTCCTGAAAAATAAAAGCAATCTTTTGCATTTTCTTTGAGCGGCTCCATCTCCGGATGGCCATGTGGAAGGGCTGTTGCAGAGAAGCTTCTCACCGTGGCGATGGTGGATGTTCTTTATGTGGAAGCTGCTCGTCAGCACCACCAAGAGCACCCCGCCGGGAGCTGCGTAGCCCATCATGCGCTGTGCTGGCCGTGAAAAAGAGGATACAGAGACGTCAGCGTGTGCTGCCAGAGGTGGACGGGGGTTCCTTTAGACCACAATCTGCTGGGGACCCACCGGCATGAATTGGCACACGAAGGATGAGATTTTGCACAAAAGAACACCTCCCCACACCTGTTTTCTATTGATCTCCATCCCTGCCATGCTTGAACAGCTCACCTGTTGTGCTTTTGAGCTGGATGAGCTTGGTAGGCTGGAAGGTCACGTTGGCGGCCACCAGGAAGGTGACCACAATCACGTACAGAAGGACAATCTCCGGCAATATGACGGCAATGGATGGGCCTGAAAGAAAACGTTTCAGGGCTGAGCATCACTTCTCCCTGCAAGCAGCTCACTGTCTGGCACAGCAAGGATTGCTCTTGCATGCTGCACCCTGCATGGGGGAAAGCAGAAGGGTCCGCACCTCACCGCCCCCCAAAACGCCCCGTACCTTCTTCTTGCATCCAGAGGAGCCCGGCAGTGCCAGCCAGGATGGAGGAGACGCACACCAGCCCGCAGGTGTAGGCGCTGAGCCACCGCCACAGCTCCCCCCCTAGACACCCAGAGCAGTGCGAGGTGACATCCGCGTCCCCACGGGGGATCCCGCGCCAGCCCCCAGCCCTCCCCTGGGTGGGACGCAGCATTGGGGGGTCCCTGCCTGGGGCACGGAGGGGTTGACCTGCTCCGGAGGGAGGGGAGCTGGGAGGGGCTCTGTGCCCATGGCACAGCGCGTGCTAAACACTATTAAAATGGAGCCTTCTCCTAAAAATAATGCTTTGAGATGCTTCACTTCTATGAGTGGCACTCAGTCGTTTCAATCCTCTGAGCAAAGATGCGTAGGAAATGCCAGGGTTTAACCTAGCCTGAAAACAGAGCAAAACAAGTTTTCTCCCTTAAAAACAAAATCCACCAAGGAAGGTTTCTCTCTTTACTCTTAAAAGACCTGCCAGATGAGGAGAAGGTGAGAAGTTCGGGCAGCTGGAAGGGGAATGAGCCAGTTACTGGCTCCTCTGGCAGCATCGCTCCTGGCTCTGCCCCACTGGGTACGGGGACTGGGGGTTCAGCTGCCCCTCGCTGCAGACTCACTTATTCGCAGCTTTTCGGACTGGCAGACGGGAAAAACTAATCCCCATCCCGAGACAGCAGCAAAGACCACGGCGACCACTGCAATCCTCAGCACATCCTTCAGGGGAGGAGAGAGACCTGGAATAAAACAACCCAGGGCTCTGGGAATGAGGCCACCGACAGGACCAGCACGGATGGCGATGCTGGGCCGTGGAGCTCCCCCGTGGCTGCCATGGGTTTGCTTTGCCAGCTGGTGGATCAGAGCCTCTGCTGGAGGCCCTGGTTCATGAAACATCCGCGCCGGGCTGTGTGCTGCCCACAGGCACCCTGCCCACCACCCTCTGCCCACATCCTGCCCACCATCGCCTTGGCCAAGGGCCTTGGGACCTCCTCCAAGAGGGAATGGCCAACCTCCTGCTGCCCATCCCGCCAAGAACCGGGACCTGGGGGCAGGCAGAGGTGTGAAGGGAGACGGGGAGTTGCTGCTGAGCATCGCACGATGGGGAGCTCCACTCAATGGTGTGTGTCGGCCACCGCCCCATGGGAGGGCAGCCAGGCCTTGGGGCATGGGGGAAGAAGAAGGGGCTGAGAGCACTCCGGGGTGCTGGGGATGGGTGGAGAGCAGGAAGAGTGCTGGGAGCTGGGGAGCAGCATCTCCCCATTTCCCTGGGCCCATGGAAAGTGCCACTTGAGCCACCGTTTTGCTGAGCACCTGCAACAGTGACATTCAGGGAGGTCTCCTGCCAGCTTATCCCGTTGCTGGCGTTGCAGGAGTAGGAGCCGCAGTCCGACTTCTTCACCGCCCTCAGGTGCAAAATGCTGAGGCTGCCGGAGACGTGGAAACCTCTGCCCCGGGGAAGCGCCTGCCCGTCCTTCTTCCAGGTGATGGTGTCCACCCTGCCCTCCACCACCTCGCAGAGCACCTCACCGGTGGCCTTGGCCACCAGGCCACTGCTCCAGAGCTGAGGGCGAGACACGGGCTCTGGGAAGAGGACAGAGACACCAGCACTTCTCTCAGATACGAGCTGGAGCAGCTTTCCCCACTGCATCCTGGAGTCTGCAAGGATGCAATCACAGTTGCCCTTCTCCAGAAGGTCCTGTGCTGCTGGGAGCTGCTGTGCTTCCTGGTATTTATTCATTTTTCCTTGCTGAGTAATTGTTTATATTGTGTTTGAGTTGTTACAGAGCCTTTAGTATAATTTAATATATGAAAAAAAAAAAAAGGAAAAAAAAAAAAAGAAGAGGAAAGAGTCCCCAGGCAGACTTCTATGTAGCAGAAAGGGAAAATGAATGTTGGGGAGCTGCGGTTGCATCATGGCCACAGCCTTGTTAGGAAGAAAATCGAGCACACAAGCAAATTAAGGGAATTGGCAGGAGCAGCAGGACGAGCTTCTGTGTTGTTTACAATGTGCTCTTAGCTCTGCAACGGCAGCTGGCGCCTGGAAATGGCAGACAGCTGCTCAGCCAGTGTGGTCTGAGGGGGAGGTTTTTGGTGACTCCTCCATAAAGAGCACCCTGCTGGGCTTCGCTCCATGAGTCCCACCAGAACCTTGCTAAAGATGCTGCAGAGCTAGCAATGGATACAGTCCCACCGGTCCCTCCGTCCTTCCACTGAGAGCAGAGACCAAGGGAGGAAGGGACCTTCCAGGATGGGGGCCAGCCCTTTGTCACAGCTCCAGGAGGTGTCTCAGGGCAGCCCCACCAGACCTGGTGGTCGCCCGGAGGTCTCCAGGAGGCTCTGCCCCAAGTTCCCCTTGAGATGTCTCCATCCATGGCTGGTCCAAGCTCCTCATGAGCAGCCCAGAAACATTCCTCCGCTTGTATCCATCACCCCGCTCCTCCCTCCCGTGCCCACCACTTACTGAGGACATCCAGCAAGACCTTCAGGCTCTCCCTTTCTGCCAGGTTGATGGTCACTTTGTAGATGCCGCTGTCGCTTTCCTGTAGGTCCTCCAGGAGGAGAGATCCATTGGGTGGATGGAAAAGGGCTCGTCCCACGTAGGGTGGGTGGATGGCCACGTAGTGCGACCCCTCATCGTACTGCACGACGGCGCGGGAGACGGAGCCATTGAGGTACTCCCAGCGCGCGGAGTGGATGTGCACAGCATCAGCTGGCCCAGCAAGCAGCACGGAGGAGCCCACCACGACCACTCTTCTCTGCAGGGCTCCCTCTGCTTCCGCGGCCTGCTGCAAAGGCACCAGCAGCCCTGGATGGCAGAAGATGGAGACAAGACAGGGCTGGGAGGTGGAGCAAGTCTTGGGAGAAGCTGTGCCAAGGGCACACAGGTGGCACCTGGACAGCTTGGTGATCACGTCTCACAAAGCACTGCCAGCAACCAGCACGTCACCAGGCAGGGAGGCATCCCAGCCTGAGCTGCTAGGGGTGGCTGAAGAAGCCTGGCTGCAGGGCTGAGACCTTTTCTGCTCCAGTTGTGTGGGGGTGGGGGTGGCCTCCCCTCCCCGTCTGTGCCTAGAAGGGGCTTCCCAAGCATCTCATCCCGGGCACCTGGTATTGTGTGGAGCTGAAAACATCTCCCTGTGAACACCTGAGCAGGATGGAGCTGCTTCCCCCAGGTGCCTGGCAGTTTATGGCTTTGTCATGGCTTGGGCTCTAAGTGATGCTCCAAGGACTGCAAGTGGTCACAGTGCCCAGCCCCGAGTGGAGAAAAAGAGTTTTTGGGAAAAGCCAGGCAAAAATCACTGCTAAAATCCCAGCCTGTACAGCGGATGCTTTAAAAACAAGCAAACAAAATTGGTGATTGCAAAGAGCTTAGAGGAACGAGCTGGCTTAGGCAGAGGAAATGAAATGAAGGGTAATTGTTTACTTAGAAATAAAAGTAGCCGTGAAGTACTTGGCAGTTATCCACCCAGGCACGGATCCAATGAATTACAGTATCACAGAATACCAGAACCACAGAATCACAGAGCTGAGAGCAGGGTCTCAGTGACGGAGCAGCTACTCGGTGTGGCTGGAATCACAGAATCACAGAATTTCTAGGTTGGAAGAGACCTCAAATCATCGAGTCCAACCTCTAGCCTAACACTAACCAGGCCTCCACTAAACCATATCACTAAGTTCAACATCTAAACGTCTTTTAAAGAACTCCAGGGATGGTGACTCAACCACTTCCCTGGGCAGCCCATTCCAGTACCTCAAAACCCTCTCAGTAAAGAAGTTCTTCCTAACATCCAACCTCAAAGTCCCCTGGTGCAACTTAAGCCCATTCCCCCTCGTCCTGTCACCAGACACATGGGAGAATAGACAAACCCCCACCTCGGTACAGCCTCCTTTGAGGTATCTGTAGAGAGCAATAAGGTCGCCCCTGAGCCTCCTCTTCTCCAGGCTGAACAAGCCCAGCTTCCTCAGCTGCTCCTCGTAAGCCTTTTTCTCCAGGCCCCTCACCAGCTTCGTCGCCCTTCTCTGGACCCGTTCAAGCACCTCCATGTCCTTCTTGTAGCGAGGGGCCCAAAACTGAACACAGTACTCGAGGTACGGCCTCACCAGAGCCGAGTACAGGGGGACAATCACCTCCCTAGCCCTGCTGGTCACACTGTTTCTGATACAAGCCAGGATGCCGTTGGCCTTCTTGGCCACCTGAGCACACTGCTGGCTCATATTCAGCCGACTGTCCACCATCACTCCCAGGTCCTTCTCTGCCTGGCAGCTCTCCAACCACTCATCTCCCAGCCTGTAGCTCTGCTTGGGGTTATTGCGCCCCAGGTGCAGGACCCGGCACTTGGCCTTGTTGAACTTCATGCAGTTGACCTCAGCTCATCGGTGCAGCCTATCCAGATCCTCGTGCAGAGCCTTCCTATCCTCGAGCAGATCGACATATGCACCTAGCTTGGTGTCATCTGCGAACTTACTGAGGGTGCACTCGATGCCCTCATCCAGATCATTGATGAAGATATTAAAGAGGACCGGCCCCAGCACCGAGCCCTGGGGGACGCCACTAGTGACCGGCCTCCAACTGGACTTGACTCCATTTACCACAACTCTTTGGGCCCGGCTATCCAGCCAGTTTTTAACCCAATGAAGCGTGCGCCAGTCCAAGTCAAGAGCAGCCAGTTTCTTGAGGAGAATGCTGTGGGAGACGGTGTCAAAAGCCTTGCTGAAGTCAAGGTAGACCACATCCACAGCCTTTCCCTCGTCCACCCAGTGTGTCTCATTGTCATAGAAGGAGATCAGGTTCATCAAGCAGGATCTGCCTTCCATAAACCCATGCTGACTGGGCCTGATCTCCTGCTTGCCCTGCAAGTGCCGCATGATGACTCTCAAGAGGATCTGCTCCATGAGCTTCCCTGGCACTGAGGTCAAACTGACCGGCCTGTAGTTCCCCGGGTCTGCCCTCCGGCCCTTCTTGTAGATGGGTGTCACATTTGCTAGCCGCCAGTCAACTGGGACCTCCCCCGATAGCCAGGACTGCTGATAAATGATGGATAGGGGCTTGGCCAGCACCTCTGCCAGTTCTCTCAGTACCCTTGGGTGGATCCCATCCGGCCCCATCGACTTGTGCACATCCAAGTGCTGTAGCAGGTCACCAACCAGTTCTTCGTGGATAGTGAGTGTGGGATTATTCTGGGTTGTGCCTGCGTGCACAAAAGGAGGGGTCTGGGGTGCCTGCGAGCACAGTGGGAGGGGTCCTGGGTTCCTGGGTGGGACGCTTTGACACTATATAAGATAATGTCACGCAGTAATAAGTTGGCTTACGGCACAGAACGCTGGTCGTTGTGTCCGTTTGTCCCGGGGCTTTCAGTCGGGATATCCTACATACGGTGACCCCGACGTGATACGAACCCGGACATGCAACCGGTTGGCGCGAGTTAGGCGCGGCATGAGTTAGGCACGGTGCATACGTGCTAGGTATGCGGGAGGCCATGGGGCCTGGAGTCGATGAGGTGGTGAGTACTTTAAAATCCTTGGCCAAGGAAGTAGGAATAGCTTTATGAAAGAAGTACATACGGTCCCTCTTGTTTTGGGCGACACGCCGGAATCTGGTGGGGTCTCCTGTTCATTGCCTGAAACAGGCTACTTTAGAAGCAGTGGGATGGGATTTATGTGACAGCGCTTGCATCGGGAACAAAGAGGCGCAGACTTTATTACCGACCTATGGGTCAGTGCGAGTGGTTTTGGAAAAGGTAGCCAACAAGGCATGCCTGTGGGCTACTGTGCACCGCATGCTTTTGTCCAATGGGGACAGTGAGAATAAGCAGGCTGCTATGGAGCTGTCGATCAAAAACAATCTAAAGGTCAGGGCAGTCTAGAGGTCAGGGCAGGCGAAGGAGGAGGCTCGATCGGGGGATGAAAATAATGTGGAGCAGGAGAAAGAAGAGGGTGGGAAACCTTTTGTGGCCCCCCTGCGAGTTCGGTTGGATCGTGAAAGAATAGCAACACCTAGTGCTCCTCCGGCGGAAGGGAGCACCGTACATACTTCATTGGACGGGTCCTTTTGGGGGGTAAATAAAAAGGGCTCCCTTATTCTGTTCCCTGCCGGGGGTCCTGAAGGGGCAGGGGTGGCATCCGGGCAGGCGCCGGCGTTTTCGGGCTCCCTCCGGCCGCCGCTGTGTACTCCTCCGGTGTTTGACCCTGGAGAGCGGGAGGGGGGGGAAGCGCGGGTGAAGTTTTTTTCGGAGAAGCCCCTACCATCGTCCGTGCATCGCATTCCCGTTCCGTTGGGTGCTGCGTCCCGAGAAAGAGAACGAGTGGATAGTGAGAGTTCAACAGATGAGGAGTCTCGGGATCCTAGACAGGCTACCCCGCGGCAGCCGATGCGCATCCGCGAGGAGGTGCAGAAGGCAAGAGAAAAATGGACTATTAGTGCAAGAGAATGTCTTCTCTCGGGTTGTGAAATAACGCCAAGTCCTGTGCGGATAGGGTGCTATCCTGTTTTCGCGGGGTCTCAAGGACATCAGTGGCAGCCGGTGGATTATAAAATGCTGCTACAGTTAAAAAGGGCTGTACAGGAGGGGGGATTCTCTAGCCCACAGACACAGGTTTTGTTGGATGCAGTGGCCTTGCAAGGGCCCCTGATGTTTGGTTGGTGGCAGGTTGCCCGAGCCTGCCTGACGGCAGCGCAGGTACCCATGTTTGAGTCTTTGCTAGAAGAGGAAGGGGAAGTGTTAATGGCGTGTGCATGGGCGAATCCCCAGGATCCTTTACATGGTATGCCAGGGGAGGCACTGTTGGGACGGGGGAGGTGGAATACTCCGCAGGAACAGCTGCTGCTGCCGTAGCCCCTGCTGATTGCTGATTGCTGATTTGGGTGGTAAAGCATTAGAGCGGATGAATGCTGTAGTCAGCCCGACTCCCAGTCTTCCCCTAATTCTAGCCAATTTATCATGTCTTCAGAAAACACTCCTTAAATTTATGAACCTGTTTGCTTTTGTTATTCCGGACTTCTAGTTCTAACAGTTACAGCCTTTTTTTCCTGTCTTCTTCGAGATTAACTTAACACTGCTATAGATGTGTCTGTGAATGGCTGGGGAAGAATGTTTTAATTAATCGTGAAGCGTCAAATAAGAAAGCTGTTTGTGTTTGATGTCTGGGAGTTTCAGAACAACTGGTAACAACTAGTGACTGTTATGGGATACTATGAGGATCTTTGGTATCTGGCTAGGAGGCCAAGAGATTAAGAGGAAGGAAAAAGAAGCTGAAGGACAGCTGGGAGACAAGACTTGCAGAAAATGTTCTATAAACTTGGTATGGTGCCGAGAGAGTACAAAGGGGAGAGGAAGACTACGAGCCTTCAGCATGAAAGACCCCTAGAGACCCCCAGAGGAGACTGATGCGCATGCTCCAGTAGGAGGGACTGGACCCCGGAAGCTAATTATAATAATCTATTTTTTTAGAAGTAGTAATGTTGCAGGAAGCACGGCCGAAAGCACGACAGACACCAGTAGAGTCAGATCATGCTCCATTTTATTGCCCGAATAGCCTAACTTTTATAGAGAACTTAACAGGGGTGGACAGTGTTTCACACAAGGTTATTGGTCAAAAGCACTCAGACAAACAACTATAAGAAAACAACCCCACCTGCAAGAAAACAACCCCTTGTGTTTAGCAGTCACATAGACCTTGTCCTTGAAGCCAGCTACTGGTAACAATATTTTTCTGAATTCCTCAATTGGGCGATGTGGGAACACTGTCATGGGAACTTCTCATAGTTGCCCTGGTAGCTTGGTTTGCTCAGCTACAGCAAGCCATGGGATTTTTGCTGTTTCAAGAAATCCCTCAACATAGTAATGAATATGTATTAGTCTAGGTGCATAAAAATCAGCTGCTTGATGTAACTGGTGTGCGTCCTGGTGGAGAGGAGACTCCCGGTGCACCCAGCGCTGTTTGCTTACCTCTATTCCTTTATATTCTTTTAATAAATCCTATTTTTTTTTATTTAATCCTAATTTGAACCCTGAGCCATTTATAACAATTTGGGGGCTCGTCCGGGATGGCTATAGTTCCTGAATTCTGATTTAATCTAGGAGAGGCGCCCCACCATTTGGTGGCTCCTGTTTGAGTTGGATCGGGACTAATGCCATCCTGAACCTGAATAAAGGTAAGCAAAGAATTTGATTTTTTTGAGCTCCCTTGCCGGCTGTTTTTTGCCCGTAATTCTGCGCGCGAAGATCCGGACGAAGACGACAGGGTCGTTTGGATGCAAGTAAAATTCCCGGATGGGTCAGATAAAATCAAAGATCAAGGACCAGAAAGGGAGCAAATTACCAGATATATGACCAAAAAGTCCATTATGAATAATGATTAGAAATTGGAACAATAGGGGCCCCAGAAAATTAAAGAGTAAATTTAAAATGATCCAGTATTTTATGATAGAATGACCAAAAGAACCCTTAAGACCCCCTGTATTTTGATCCACGGAGGACGGGGTCTGTCAGGCTTTGAACATTAATAGTAGAATACCCGTGGATCCGGAAAAGAGCAAGCTGAAACATTGGAATTAGAAATTAGAGAGCAATTGATTAAGAATGAATATGTGCTACATTTGTACCTGTGCTGCACTTATACCACCAGATAACAGGAGCCTCTTGGACCCCGAGAATCAGATCAAAAACAACCTCATGGTACGGACTTTAATTAAGGGGTCTAAAATAAGGAGGACTGTTCATAAAGGGATAGGTTATGCATATGTATAGGAATGTTTATGTATATGTAACTCTTTACTAAAGCAATTTGCCACGTTAGGCGTGCATGACTTTGGTGGGACTACCCGCCCTGTGCCGCCCAGAACTGAGTAAACATACCTACTTTACAATCCTACTGATTGTGGAGTCAGCTTTCTGTGAGTCATTTTGGCGAGCCAGCCAGGAGAAACTCTGCTCAGCTGCGGGATCGGCTGCAGCGTGGACGCCCCTAGGTGCACCCTGAGTGTTTTTGCTCGGAGGGGACTCCACTCTCAGCTGCTCACCGCAGGAGCAAGGATCTCCTGAAACTGCAGACAAACGGTATGTTTTCGGCTGCTGGAGGGATACTAACTGGAGTGTTAATAATTGTGTGTGTTTTTATGTATGTATTTTGTGTTGAAAATATTTGTGTAAATGTAAGGGTTTGAAACAAAGTGTTACAAGTCACTTCACGAAGAACACAGTCAGAGACAATACTTGTTTGGTTGGTTATCATTCTAAATTATATTCCTGTGGTATGAATGAGACGTGCTGGAGGCCTCTGTGTTTGATGGTGCTGTGTGAGTGAGACGCAGCGTTGCTGCAAAGCGAGTGCAGAGTTCCGATCCGTTGTTCCATGCTCTCCGCAAGGGGAGTGGGCAGAGACGAACGAAGTGCTTGACAGACTGAAAAGAAGTGCTGTTTTATCCAAGTTTTGAGTGGTGGTGCCTAATATATGGGCCCGGTGTATCTTGTGTATCTTGTGTATCCGATTTTTGCTCTTAAATGTTTTGACTGTGACAAGAAAAAGGCAGGAGCATGACATGACATGCTTCCTGCAACATATGAGGCCCGCACAGGCCGAGACCTGGACTTGCTGAGACCTGAACAGGCCGAGAGACCGGAGCGGCGCCGAGAGACCCGAGACACTACGGAGGGACTACTGCTGGACGGAGGGAGCCCTGAGAGACGCTGCAGAGCCACGGATGGCTCTGAGAGACACAGGATAGACCTGACAGAAGCTGCAAAACACGGAGAAATTGAAGTAATTGCGGAACATTCGAGATCGAGTTGCTACGGGAGACCAGAGGCGTCAGTGGACACCGGTAGCTCACCCTCACCGTGTGACGAGTTGGCACAGAGCAGAGGGGCGGACATCAGGACCCTGCAGCCTGTCTGACGTGACCATGGAGGCAGCAGCAGCAGCGGCTGTGCTGCTTCACTCTGGCATTCTTTTTATAAAAGGTTTATCTTGCAATGCAAAAAAAAAAAAAAAAAAAAAAAAGACTATTAGTCCCCAGATCGGTGTTATAACTATTACTAATGACGACTTAGCTCTATTGCAGGGCAGGAGTGCAGAGACGCAGATTACACTGCCAAACGACCACCGGCAGGCTCTTTCACAAACCTAAGGTTGCAGCTGGCACTGCCTGCAGCCGTATAGCAGACGTTACACTCTCTTTACAGTGGAGAAGATGCTGTGAGTGAGGTGCAGTGCAGCTCAGGTGAATGTATCTACAAGAAGTGGTGATGTGACAGAGATCCTTACTGCAAGGATGGAAGTGATGAAATTAACTGCCCTTCCTGGACCAGTTCAGATGTGAAGATGGGAACTGTGTCCATGGGGGTAGACAGTGCAGTGGTGTGAGACACTGTCTGGATGGCACTGATGAAGCAAACTGTAACAATGTTATTCAGTGCTCTGGACCTGGCAAATTCAAGTGCAGAAGTGGAGAATGCACAGATATCAATACAGTGTGTAACCAGCAGAGAGACTGCAAGGACTGGGGCGATGAGCCCCTGAAGGAATGCAACATAAATGAATGTGACTGTCCAGCTGGGAAACTGTGGGGATAGTGATGAATGCCAAAACCCTGGTATCTGTAGTCAAATCTGTATCAACCTGAAAGGCTATCAGATGAATCCTGCTACAGGAACCTGGAAAGGGCCATACGGCAAAGCAAATTAAATAACTGTTATCTTACTTGTCAGAAGATAAAAAAGAAAGTGTTTCAACAAGCAGCCACGGGAGGGAAGAATCACTGAACCCTCGATGTGAGGGACTGTACCTTGTGTGAGGAATGTTTTAGCAATTCCAATTCGTGTCCATAAATTCATGTCCATAAAGAACAATTCTGTTTGAATCCTGTCTGCCTCTGGGCCCTGCACTGGCAGTTTAATTCTTGAACCACAGATGCAGTGTGTCCCAGTCTCCCCCTCATTCCAGTCAATTTATCAAGTCTTCAGAAAACACTCCTTAAATTTATGAACCTGTTTGCTTTTGTTATTCCTGACTTCTAGTTCTAACAGTTACAGCCTTTTTTCCTGTCTTCTTCGAGATTAACTTAACACTGCTATAGATGTGTCTGTGAATGGCTGGGGAAGAATGTTTTAATTACTCGTGAAGCGTCAAATAAGAAAGCTGTTTGTGTTTGATGTCTGGGAGTTTCAGAACAACTGATAACAACTAGTGACTGTTATGGGATACTATGAGGATCCTTGGTATCTGGCCAGGGGGGCCAAGAGATTAAGAGGAAGAAAAAAGAAGCTGAAGGACGGTTGGGAGACAAGACCTGTGGAGAGTGTACAGAGAGTGTTCCATAAACTTGGAATAGTGCCGAGTAAGTACAAAGGGTGAGAGGAAGACTACGAGCCTTCAGCATGAAAGACCCCTAGAGACCCCCAGAGGAGACTGATGCACATGCTCCAGTAGGAGGGACTGGACCCCGGAAGCTAATTATAATAATCTATTTTTTTAGAAGTAGTAATGAATATGTATTAGTCTAGGTGCATAAAAATCAGCTGCTTGATGTAACTGGTGTGCGTCCTGGTGGAGAGGAGACTCCCGGTGCACCCAGCGCTGTTTGCTTACCTCTATTCCTTTATATTCTTTTAATAAATCCTATTTTTTTATTTAATCCTAATTTGAATCCTGAGCCATTTATAACACTTGTTTTACTGACTACTGAAACATCTGTGAGAACCGCAGAAAGGGACCCATGCATCCGGAATAAAAGGACCAGTAACTACTGAAACTTGGAGGGTTGAGTCCACTCCTGGGAAACTGAAACTCGAGCTAAGGAAGAACTAATATTCTGGCAACGAGGCTCTGCATGAATTAAGGATGCCAAATGTGGAGGAATGGTTAAGTGAAGTAGGTCATGTGAATGTTGAGCAACTAGGAGGTCACGAGCTAAAAAAGTATCGAACGCAGCTCATATGAGTCTGGACACGTACGCAGCTGGCGGGAAGCCAGAGACAAAGGCATTGTGTCAATGTGTGGTTGGGAAAGTACCTAAGGCGGGATAGCGGTTTAGGGAATAAGGAACTAGCTGATAAGATAGGGAAGTTGCACTAACCAATAGTGAGCTTAGCTTTTGCAATATGTATGAGCTAATTATATTGAATCACATAAAAGACGGCTGAGCTATCCAATAAATCGAAGTTCACTGATCACTCATATTGAGCATCTGTGTCTTCCTTCCGTCAACAACAGCCAAATAAAGGGGACAAGCCTGAAGGGAGGAAAGGGAGAAGGCAAGACCGGGGCAGGACCCTCCACTGCGGTGTGTATGGTCTACCGAGGGAGGCAACCCCTATGGGTGTTGACTGCCGAGTGAGAGGGCCTCGACTGGACTTCTCCCACACTAAGAGCAGTGCTTACACCAAGCCAAGGACCAAGCCATTATTGAGCGTACTCATCTGACTTTGAAAGCTCGCCTCGATGCCCTTAAAGATAGGGGAATGGAGCCGACTGGCTATGGAGATTCCTGTCCACACGCTTTGTTATTAAAGGCCCTTTTTAGTTTAAATCATTTGGAAGGTCGATCCGCAGACCATGCTATGACAGAACGCGCACCTTTAGGGGTTGTTCAGGTACGCCTGGACGGTGGGCCGTGGAATCGGGATCCGGTACCCCTGTTAGTTATGGGTCGGGGTTACGCCTGTGTACAACTACCATCGGGGGTTCGATGGGTTCCAGCCCAATGGGTACGTCCATTCCCTGAGCAGGTGGACTCAAAGGAACAGGAAATGAGTAAGTAACTTTCTCCCCTTTACAGCGACTCCTGCTTGTCCTCGCCTTGTGCCTTGCAGTGTACGGGGGCTACAGGCAGGAGTATGCTGTGGACTAGCGGGCCGCTCCGCTGTTTCCAACGCCATACGCTTACAACCTACGGTCTGCTGAGCCAGTACTCAACGGGACTCTTCGTGGGTTGTTCCCACCTGTTACTTGCCGGGGAAGGAAGCTGACTACCACCCATATCAATGCCACCGTGCAGGCAGGTATCAATCTGACACATGAAACACACTTGTCATCGGACGGCACCACACATGCGATGGAGGACGGAAAAGAAACCGTTCTGCCGGTGGCGCGATTGTGCGGCTCCATTGACATTTGGGACAATGGGACAATAGCAAATGTGACCGTTCCGCCATGGACAGCTAAGACCACGGTGCGCAATCAGTCGGTGGCCTGGTTGTGGGTGGGGCCACCGGGCCAAGCTCCTGCACCGGTGGACTTTTTCCCTGGGGATGCTTGGACTGTAAATAGCCGTGTGACAGCCCTTTATCAATCGGTCCGCGTCGCGCATGTTTCGAACTCTGCTCATTGGCGTTTACCTAACCCCTATTGGTTGCTCTGTTCTCAGGAACGTGCTTGGAAGGTGATTCCAGCTAACACGACACTTGGTTTGTGATCTATGGGTCTGCTATTGTGGCCGCATCGCACTGCTCGCAGCCCTTGAGCAACCCGAGGAGTCTGTAAAATTCCGGTGTTGTTAAAAATGAGAGATAAAAGGTCAGCTCAGTACACACAGCAAGCAAGGAGCAATCAAGAGGAAAATTTAATGATAGGGTTAATTAGAGATTTTGCAAAAATGACAAAATAAAAGAAGAGCAGCGTGATGCAGAACAGAATTGGCTGGGGGCAGCTCTCGAGGGGTTAGGCTTTCAGCTAGAAGGATGGCTTAAATTGCTCTTACAAACAATATTGCTACTGGTAATAGTATTCATTGTGATAGGGCTAGTATATGCATGTATTAAAGCAAAAATAGCTAGAAGCAGTATAATGAATCGCAGCATGCTGACCATTCTCACCAAAAATCATGAAGGGTTCCCAATGCCACCGCTTGCTCTTGGGACGGATACTCGTCCCTAAGTAATTATGATTAAATCACGCTTTGTGTAATGGGTCAAAGGGGGTACATTACTGCATGAAGAGGGGGGAGGTGTGGGATTATTCTGGGTTGTGCCTGCGTGCACAAAAGGAGGGGTCTGGGGTGCCTGCGAGCACAGTGGGAGGGGTCCTGGGTTCCTGGGTGGGACGCTTTGACACTGTATAAGATAATGTCACGCAGTAATAAATTGGCTTACGGCACAGAACGCTGGTCGTTGTGTCCGTTTGTCCCGGGGCTTTCGGTCGGGATATCCTACAGTGAGGGCCACATCCTGCTCCCCGTCCCCTTCCACCAGCTCAGGGTGCTGGGTATCCAGAGAACAACCGGTATTGCCGCTAAAGACTGAGGCAAAGAAGGCATTGAGCACCTCCGCCTTTTCCTCATCTCTTGTAACTAAGTTTCCCCCCGCATCCAGTAAAGGATGGAGATTCTCCTTAGTCCTCCTTTTTGTGCTGATGTATTTGTAAAAAGATTTTTTGTTGTCTTTAACAGCAGTAGCCAGATTGAGCTCCAGATGAGCTTTGGCCTTCCTAATTTTGTCCCTGCACAGCCTCGCAACATCCTTATAGTCCTCCCTAGTGGCCTGCCCACTTTTCCAAAGATTATAAACCCTCTTTTTTCTCCTAAGCTCAAGCCACAATTCTCTGTTCAACCAGGCTGGTCTTCTTCCCCGCTGGCTCGTCTTTGGGCACGTGGGGACAGACCGCTCCTGTGCCATTAAGATTTCCCTCTTGAACAGCGCCCAGCCTTCCTGGACCCCTCTGCCCTTCAGAGCCTCCTCCCAAGGGACTCTGCCAACCAGTGTCCTGAGCAGCTCAAAGTCAGCCCTCTGGAAGTCCAATACAGCGGTTTTACTGGTTCCCTTCCTGGCCTCGCCAAGAATAGTGAACTCCACCATTTCATGGTCACTCTGCCCAAGACAACTCCCGACCACCACATCTCCCACCAGTCCTTCTCTGTTTGTGAAGAGAAGGTCTAGCGGGGCACCACCCCTGGTAGGCTCACTTACCGGCTGGGCCAGGAAGCTATCTTCCACGCTCTCCAGAAACCTCCTAGACTGCTTTCTCTGGGCTGTGTTGTGCTTCCAGGATATGTCAGGGAAGTTGAAGTCCCCCATGAGAACAAGCCCCGATTCACTAACCAGCTGTGAAATTGCCGGTGCCAATCCCAGCACCACAAGAGCTCCTGTCCTGTGTCCCTCCTGATGCAGACGCTGGGACTTCTGCCCGAGCTCCTCTCCCCTCGGGGCTGCCAGGCTGCCCCTGAGTGTCCGGGCGAGATGCTCGGAGCAGGGCCAGCAGCAGGAGCCCCAGCCGGCAGCGCAGGCTCAGCATCCTCCCTTCTCGCAGCTGCTGGCGTGCCTCACACTGCCGCCTGCTGTCTGCAAAGCCCCTGGGAACTGGCCCCGGCCGGTAATCTCTCCCGGTGCTTTTGCAGCACAAGGCATTAGGCGTAAGAACGCAAACAAACCAAGCCCTGCTGACGGCTCTGCACTTCTCAGGCTCGTGACCTCTAGGAACAGCCATCGGTTTTTATATTTGTGCCCCCCAAACTGTGAGAGATGTGTGCGAGGAGAAGAAACAAGCTTATAATTGAAAATCCCCATGCTCTAGAAGAGCACTCTTTACACGCTATTGTCAGCACAAAATAAGAGAAAATATTTCATTACAAGCATCTTTGTACGCCTGCAATATACAAAGCTCATCCTGTAGGTGCTCAGCACTCCCTGACACCATGGCATCTGGCAAACAGTGCAGATACCTGAACAGGTTTGGTTTCCATTTCAGCTGTTCACCCTGAAAAGCTTTGTACATTTGTGCTTCAAGCCGGCCGGTGCTTTGACCACAGTGAGATTATTTCCATAACTGCAATAAATTCTGTGTTGTTACATATCCTGGTCTCAGATAAACCTACCCGCAGAGGATGTTTATTCTCGGTTCCATGCTTCTGAGTTGCTTCTACCTCCTCTGCCTTTGGACAGTGGAGCAGAGATGCCCTTCCTTGCAGGACAAGCAATTTGTCCCCTTTAAAAACCCTAATCCACATGGACCAGCGCTACCCACGCACAATTGCAAAGCTCTGCTGAAACCTCTGCTGGTTTGCGGCAGGTGAGAATCCAGCCCCGAGCCTGCTGGGTGGCATCATCCCCTACTTTACCTGCCAGGAGCATCCAGCTGGTCCCCAGCAGCTCTATGGGACGGCGCAGCTGCATCTGCCAAGGAGAAAAGGCTCAAAAAATCCTGTATTTTGAAAGTAATGATGATTGCAAGTCAGGTAGTTGCTTGCAGGGGGCTGGATTGTTGATGCTCAGGAGGGCAGTGCCGAGGGTGGGCTGGCACCAGGCTCACCGTTTCCCTGCTGATGGCTCCTCTCCGTTCCTGCTGCCTCTTCTCCTCTTTCCTGGGAGGTTTTCTGCTGCCAACAGCCGCTCCCGCCCCGGCGTGCCGCGAAGCCGCTGCTGTTCCTGCGGGGAGGAGTGGCACTGCGTTCCGAGGAGCCAGGCTGCAGCTGGGCAGAGCAGCGTTGAACCCCAGAAGCGGCCCCACCACAAGAAATGCAGTGCCTGCTGGCCAGGACAACCCAGGGAGAAGAACCCATCTGACTTCTCTCCTAGGAGGGGTTTCTTATGTCCATGCTGGCAGCAATATAAATCGCAGGTGATGCCCAAGGTTGTTTCCATGCCCTGGGGCCAAAGATCCATCATCCCCATCCCTTTCTTGCAGCTCAAGCATCTTCCATCCTGCCCCTGGGAGAGGGCCTCAGCTCCCTAAGCCTGTTTCTTGTCCTCTAACCTGCTTCTAGCATTGGCAGGGGCTCGGAGACACTTATTCCACTGCCAGGGGCTTTTTCCTCCACCAAGACAGGTGCAGAATGGGATCACCCATGTGCCACAAGCTTTCCACAAAGGGAATTTCATTGTAAGGGGGTTTGCACTGGAGGAGCACCTAAGGACCAAGTTTCATGCTCTAGGCTGAGGAGAAGAGAGATGAGAGGCTCGGGAAGGCTGGAGCTCTGCCCCAGAGCAGCAGGGAAAGCTTTCCTGCCCTGCTGAGTGTGACCACCAAAACTGGAGCAAGATGGAGCAAGACAGCTGTCTGTGCAGCCAGTCATTTCACAATTCCATATTTTCATTTTTAAATGAACTTCTCTTTCTCCCTGTGGCTATCAAAGTGCAGGCTCTCTGTTCCCATCTTGGTTCCTCCACGTAAGGTCACAGCACAGGCCATGTGCATTCTGTCATAGTGAAGCACTGCTGCATCCTGTGAGCTTGGAGAGCTGCAAAACTAAAAGCAACTGATAGAAACGTAAGGGTGCTGGTACAAAACAGCAGCAGAAAAATATGATTTGTCACAGGGAGCAGCAGCTCTGTCCCCTCCCTAAAGCAGCACATCGCTCGGGTAGCCCCTTGCAGCTGCAACGGATGCATCAATGTGCGACAACAGCCATCAGGGTGACAATTCAGCTGAAGTTGCCTTCAAGAATATGTGACAGGATGAAGCTTTCTTTCTCTGGGCAGATGTGTTACTTGTTTGCCGGAAGGATGAACTGTCGCAGATGAAGGTAGTCCACCCACCTGTCCCACCATGCCCCCACCATCCAGACCCACCGCTCCAAAGAGACATTTTTCTATATCAGGCTACTCTAGCATCATTCCTTCCACAACTTTTTGGAAGAAAACTTTAAAATCATGTTTTCCACTTAATCTTGGATGAACTGCAGGAAAAATGAGGCAAGCTAACTCCTTTCACATGAACTTTTAAAAGCTTTTCTGGCACTTACTTTCAGGCATTTGTTGCACCTTCCACCTTTCAAGGGGATGGAAGAAATTAAACACCAAACACAGCAGCACAACCCTATAAATATTGTCTGTGAGGAAGATTTTCCACACATGCTGCTTTGGGGCAGTGCAGCTTATTGCGGTTGGAGAAAGATGAGCAGAGTGTCTGACCACCAGCAGATGCGAATCTCATGCCACAGCCTATCAAATAGCACAACACCAGGCCTCTCTCTCCCACTCACACGCTGCTGCAACCCAAATAGTTGTGAAGGGATGGTCACGCTGCTGCAGCCCAAATAGTTGTGAAGGGATGGTCATTCTCTGCTAGAAAACAGAAATGCCTGAGTGAAAAAGATAACTACATTTGCTGGTCGATCTCAGCGTCTCTGTGGCAGTGTTTTGAGGACCTCAGCCTTTGCCAAGGAGGTGCTCGGCTGATTGTTCACACAGAACACTCCTAAATTCTCCATCTAGGGTTAAATGAGAGGGGAAAAAAAAAAAACGTAAAGAGACTCCTCTACCTGATCAGTCCTGGTGAAGCCATGGGACACCCTTTCCCTCTGAGCAAACAGCACCAGAGTCCAAGAAAGGCAGAAGAGTGTGGGTCTGCAGGCACCTCTGGAGGTCATCTAGTCTACCCCTTGCTCATGCAGGGTCTCCTAGAGCTGGTTGCCCAGCACCATGTCCTGTTGGGTTTTGAATGTCTGGGCCTGGCTCTTTAGCTCGTTTCCAGCCCCACCAGACTGATAAATTCACTTATCAAACCCATACTTTGTCAGCTTCTCTGTGAGGATGCTGTGGTGACACCTCTGTGGGAGATGGTGTCAAAAGCCTTACTGATATGGAAGTAGGTGACATCTGCTCTCCCTTCATCCATCAATCAGCCCCTTCATTGCAGAAGGCTATTGGGTTGGTTACGCGGGATTTCTCATTCCTAAATCCACGCTACCTCCTTCCAATCACCTTCTTGCCCATCATGTGCTGGGAAATGCTGCCCAGGAATTGAGGTGAATCTGTCCGTCCTGTATTTCCCTCATGTCCTCCTTGCCCCTTTCTGAAGGTAGGGGTGACACTTGCTTTCCACCAGCCTTCAGAAACCTCCCCACAGCCTCTCGGAGATGATCAGGAGTGGCCTGTCACTGCCATCAGCCAGCTCCCTCAGAGCTTGTGGGTGCATCCTTTCAGGCCCCATGGGCTTATATATGCCCAGTTGGCTTCAGTGCTCCCTGATCTGGTCCCCTCCCACCAAGAAGACACCTTCCTTGCTCCAGACCTTCTCCAGGCCCTTGGATTGCTGAACACAAGTACTGGTGAACACCGAGGTGAAGAAGGCACTGGGTACCTTGGCATTTTCCACCCCTCTTGTTACCAGGCCCCCTGCCCCACTCATTGTCAGCCCCAGAAGATGGCTTTCAGACACATGGGATGGATTTCCGATCCCTAATATTGTGATTCTGTGACTAAAACATGGAAGAATAAACTAGGATGAGCGGCAAGGCCGCGGAGAGGACCGGTGCACTACCTGAATCGTTAATTCAAAGGCCGCGTGTATCCAGCAGAGGAAGCTGCTCTGAGGTGTAGCTAGCGAGTGTCTGAGAAGTACCTGCAAGACCTGCAAGCACCGAGCCGCCTGCAGCCACAAAGAAAGCCACACTGACCTTTAAGAGCTGCAAAGAGCAAGCAAAGGAGGGGGCTGGGAGGCACAGGCCTGCGAGGAAGCCGCTCGGAGAAGGAAATGAAATGGCAGAGGCAGCTGGCGGGGCTGCAGTGTGGGGGCTAGAGGCAGAGACAGGTGGTGTGGGTGAGAACAAAAGGCCTTTGGTGGTGGGAGCTCGGGGCAAGCAGGCGTGAGAGGCAGGCAGGGACAGGGAAGCACACAAAGCACCAGATCTCAGCAGTCCTCCCTTGTCCTGCCATGCTCTCCGGGGATGGTATTTCCAAATCCTTCTGCAGGGGTCAGGAACAACATGAGGTCTGTTGAGGGGACAGCCAGTGACCACATATGCCTGAGGACTGATAGTCACATTTCCTGTGCAATTATCTTCTACTGCTTCACTTTTTTTAGTACTTTCTTCTCTCCTGCTACTTAAGGCTTCACGCTAACCACTGCAAAAGCTTTGTGCATACCCAAGGCGACTTTTCAGCTTTTGCGGTTTTATTAAGTCACAAGGAGCTTCTATTTTCTGGAGAAAAAAAAACAAAAACCTCTGCTGTCGTGATGGTTAGCAGGGCTTTCCAAGAGCAGAGCAGCCACGTCCTTCACCCGGAGCCAGGGGAGGGGCTGCTGATGCTGGGGGCTTGGACCACCACTGTCATCATCATTGTCCCTCCTGAACATCATCCCAGCCGACACAGGAGCACACAAAGAGGAAGGCAGCAGCAGCAGTTTCCGTGCCCTCTCTGGGTCTGGCTGTGGTCGGGAGATGCCTAGCACTCTTGTCCTGTCCTAGCATCCGTTTATTACTGATGGGGCCCCACGTTTCGGTATGTTCTCTCTTGTTTTCCATGAAGCCCAGAGCAAAACCAAAACGATTTATGCCCTTACTGCATTTTAAAAAAGCTGGTGCTGCTAGGGGAGATGTGGCCTTTAATTTTAAAACAGAGTTAGGCATCTCAGCTTTCTTCCACCTGTACAAACAGTTTTAAAGGAACGTCACCATGTGCCAGGAACTCCATTGCACAGAAAGCCCCAACTCCTTGCCCTTCAAGGGGACTTTTCAGACGATCAGCAGAGGAACCATTTGCCCTGGGATCCCAAGGCCAAGCAGATTTCATGGCAGGAAGGGTCTGCTCCCCAGTGACTTGGCATACTCCTAAAAATATGGACAGCTTTCCAGGTCAAAAGGCCTTCTTCATGCATTCTTTCAGTATGACAAGACAATTGGTAAGTGACCCTGGAGCACAGCACTGAAATACATCCAGTGCTCTCCGTTAGCCCTCAGATTAAGGTGAGTCAGTGGAATCAGGCTTCCCACGGATGCACTGCTGATTTGCCTTTACCTTGGGCCCCTTTCTCTGGTCAGTGACAAAATCACCAGCCACCTTTTCGGCAGGGCTCTCTCCTGCAAAGTTCAGAGCTCTGCGGGCAGCTCCCGCAGCCAAAGCAGGAGCTGGTGGTGCCCAGTCCTGTCCTCAGGAATTGTGGAAGGTTATGGATGAGTAGATGACCTGTGCTGATTCTCTCAGCTCTGGATGTTCAAAGCTGTCTCCGACTCTGGAATAAATGGTTGTTACTTCCCCCGCCGCAGTGTTATCCTCGGGGGGCTCCTGAGAAGCACAGAGAAAACACCCAGGGTGAGAGAGAGCCTTCTCCAGAGGATGTCGGGATCAGGAGGGGTCCTGGAGCTGCTAACTGCAAGCCAGGAGGACTCAGCAGGAGCAGGAGCTATGTAAAGCCCAGGTGGCTTTGCCCACGGGAGGGTCGGGGTTGATCCTGGCTGTCTGCATGGCCCACAGAGACCCCTCAAGTAGTGCCCCGACAGAAACCCGTGAGGCTGCCAGGCAGGGAAGGGTGATCATCTGCACATTGCTCTGCATTTAACCATTCTGCACCCTCCTGGCTGCCGTCAGCCAAAGCTGTCCCTTGGCTTCTCAGCCACGAAGGTAAAATCAGGTCCTTTTGGGGTCGGGGCGGGAGGCGAAGGGGAAAGGTGCAGCTGGGGGAAAGCAGCACCCCAGGGTCATTTACCACTTTGCAGCTTGCCCTTACAACACGGAATTAACATCCTAATTTTAAATTCAGCAACCAATTCTTGTAGCTCAGTGCATCTCATTCAAGCCAGCAGTTAGCATTTAACCAAAGAACATTGAAAAATTTTTTTTCTGTACCTGCTGTTGTTTAACGATTCTCATCTTCTTCTTCTGCACTGCACCTCGGAAAAAGAAGGTTTTGTTACCGACAGGTTGCACCCTCCCCATCCTAGCCCTGGAGAACCAGAGATAATATACTGGCACTTTCACCAGGGGGTTAATGAGGATTTTGCCATCAAGACGGAGAGTTCTATGGCTGCCACAGCCAAGCATGGGTGAAATCTCCCCCTTGGAAACAAATGAACTTGTCTCCTGACAAAGGCATCCTCAGGGGTGAAGGCTTTGATGGGAGCCATGGAGATAGGCACCTTGCCGGTTTATTTTCCAGTGCACACATCCCAAGGTGCTCTCCCCAGATGGAGTTTTAAAGTGTCCCCAACAGAACAGTCTGGCCACACTTAGAGGACACGTTTCTGAGTCCATGGCGTTGTACATCTTTTACAGACTAGAAGCGATGCAGCCACTTGATTCTGGTCTCAGCACCAGAAGGTATGGGCTCTCCAGAAAAGCTTTGCAACAGCCCCGTGCTGTGCTTCTGCTTCATTCAGCTGCATCACAGACTAGAAACTGTGACTCTTTACAGATGGAAGGAGGTGGTACGCTGAAGGGGACCTCACAGGAAAGGAATAATTCTGGTGTGAAGAGCAGAACCTCTCCAGAGCCCCCCCACTACCTTTATCCCCAGGGAATATGCCCGAAGGAACCAGAGGTGCAACCTCAAAGTTTGCAGTGCAAGAGCCACCTACCCCAGCGCCAAACGCAGAAGACCAGGAACAGCAGGAGAAAGATTAATGAGCAAGCTCCAATTATGTAGATATGTATGTGGTCTTGATTGCTGGTGCCTGGCATTTGGAAGACAACAGGTGCTGTAAGTGCTTCCTAAAGGAAAGCAGTGGCAGCAGGTACTGCCGTGGTGATTATTTCATGGACGTTGCATGTAGGGTTGCCCCAGAGTGGTAGGAGAGCATTTGGTGCATTTTTTTCTCAGCCTCTGTGGCCGCTGATTTACCCCCAAGTGCCCTATTCTCCCCAGGAAATATTTGCCCCAGTACATAATATATTTGCCCAGTACGTAAACAATTTCCCCAGTACAGGACCCAGACCTGGTGCCTGGGTTCCTGAACCCACCTCTCCATTCATTCTCTGCAGCCATTCCTTTCAGCTAAAGGCAACGCTGTTGTGGAGCCTTTCTCCTGCAGAGACAAGCAGCTGTGCAAGAGGCACTCACTCGTACTTCTAGCTAACAGTGGCAGAGGGGGAAAGGCTGGGCTTCCAGCTACAACTGGAGGAGCACAACCAGCAGCACCTAGGACACCCCTGGGAATCCTCTCATCACTGCAGTGGCTTGGCCCCGTGGAAGGAGGGACCGAAATTCTGTCTGTGCCCGATGCTTCCCATGGCTGGGGCAGTGCAGGAGGTGCCTGTGCCCAGCACAGGGACACTTACCTTCGCTGGTAGGCTCTGTGGGGACAGGCTGCTCGAGCACGGTCAGGGTGATGTTCCTGATTTGTCTTTTCCATAAGAAGCTGACGGTGTACACCCCGCTGTCACTGAGCCGCAGGTCCCGCAGCAGCAGGGATGTGTTCTCAGGGAAGAGCTCAACACGGCCCCAGTGTGCAGGATAGGGGTAACACTTTTTGCTGCAGTTCTTGGGAGCCCCCCCATCATCCAGGGAGCAGTTCTGCACTGAGCAAGCGATGATCACTTGAGAGGTGTGACCAAACATCCACCTAACTGACAGTGGGAAGCAAGGGGAGCTGTTGCATCTGTAGGAGACGGGCAGGAGCACGGACTGCCCCACGGTGCCATTGACTGCATCCTGCGGGATTTCCACGAGGAAGCCCAGGTTTTGCCCTGCAGAGGGGAAGAGGCAGATCAGCAGCTCAGCAGGGCAGCGGCAGATTCTCCCCCCTTGGAGCACAGCACTCAGCCCAACCTGCCCCACTGCCCCCTGACAGGAGCCTCACACCCACACACCAGACCTCAGCGCGGTGCCCTTGTGTTTGGGGACCCCACTGGATGCAGCTGCCCCAGGGTGGGCTCCGCATCACCTACACCCCCAGCCCCTTGGCCCCAGCCTCCTCCCTGCTGGCTTCTCCAGCCACAACCCCCAAGCTACCCCCAGGGCAAAGCCAGTGGCCCCGTCCCCAGCTCACCGAGCAGCAGCAGCAGCAGCAGGAGGGAGCCGAGGCCCCAGCAGCGCCGGCCGGGACACATCGCCTGCGGCTGCTGCGCTCGCCTGGGCCAGGAGGAAGTCGGAGGCTCTCGCTCAGCCCCTCGGCGCCGTGGGGTTCGCTGCGGGCGGGCGGGCGAGCCCCGGCTCCTTCCTGTGCCACCTGCACGCTTTGGGGCTGCGGGGACAGAGGGGGCTGTGGGGTGTCCCCTGTGCCCCCACTGCAGGCGCTGCTTCTGCCCCAGCACCCCTTCCATGCTCACAGCAGGGAGCTGCCAGAAAATGCGTCCATCGCATCCCCATTTTGGGGGACGATTTCCCGGGGGATGCAGCTCAATCGCTTGGAGGATGTTCCTGAAGCTGTCACCCTTCAGCCTCAGCAGCCGCCCAGCCTCTGCCCCACGAAAGCAGCCTTTGGAGTCTCCAGCCCCACTGCGAGGTGCCACTGCCACCTGGGGCTGGCCAGAAGCTTTGGGAATCTCTCCCGGCTCTCGCTTTGCTGCTGGAACTGCTTCAGGTGGTGCTGCAGCCCCATGCCAGGCATTTTGGAGACAGGGAGGCCAGAGGAAAGGTGTTTATTTGGTGTTTGAATTGGGAGCAGGAATTTCAGAGCAGGGGTATGTGAGCGTGGGGAGTGGTTGTGCACTGGGGGCAGGCAGGGGCCGGGAGCCCGGTTTGTCCAGCAGAGGGGCAGGTGCCAGAGGGAAAAGCAGCCCCGAGGCAGCAGCTGAGCGCCTTCCTTGTGCCCGGGCACTGTGGGCACTTCATTGTGCCCCGGCCCTGGCTGCTCCCGCACGCTGGCTCCCTTCTCCCCAGCAGCAGCCGCAGGCTTCCCCACGGCTGCCCCGCAGCCAGCACAGGTGGAAGAGCAGCTGCAGGAGCAGCAGGATGAAGCAGTAGCAGCCTCCGAGGATGCAGCAAGGGATGCGTGTGGCTATTCTTCCTGCTGGTTGAGAAGTGCCTGCGGTAGGAGAGAGGAGATGTGGCATCGGGAGGCTGCCACCTCCCCAGGACACCTCCGCAGGGGTCCCGTGCTGTCCCCATCAGGAGGGGCAGGAATGCTGCCAGGGCAGCACGAGGGACACTTACCTTTGCTGGTAGGCTCTGTGGGGACAGGCTGCTCGAGCACGGTCAGGGTGATGTGCCTGCTTTGTTTTTGCTGTACAAAGCTGACGGTGTACACCCCGCTGTCACTGAGCTGCGGGTCCCGCAGCAGCAGGGATGCGTTCTCGGGGAAGAGCTCAGCACGGCCTGAATGTGTAGGGTTGGTGAAACAGCTTGTGGGGCAGTTCTTGGGAGCCCCCCCATCATCCAGGGAGCACTTCTGCACTACACAGGAGATGGTTCTTTGTAAGGGGTGATCAAATGTCCACTTAATAGTCATTGGGAAGTGAGGGGTGCTGTTGAATCTGTAGGAGATGGGCAGGAGCACGGACTGCCCCACGGTGCCAGTGACTGCATCCTGCGGGATTTCCACGAGGAAGCCCAGGTTTCTCCCTGCAGAGGGGTCAGCAGATCAGCGGCAGATTCCCTCCCCTTGCAGCACAGCGCTCGCAGCCCTCCCTGCCCCACCACCACTTCCTCACGCACCTCCTCTGGCTCTCAGCAAAATGCATCCCTGGCATCTCCGGTGGTGGGATGCCCACGGGATGCAGCTCTCCAGCTGGCACGGCCATCCTGCAGGTATCGACCCTCACGAGCCACCCAGGAACCAGCAGCACTTGCACAGCAGCACGAGCAGGGAGCAGGAGCTCCATGAACATCTGTGCTGGGTCCAGCCCTCGGCTGATGCTTGGGAATGAGCACAGCAACCCCGTCATCTTTCCCCAACGTCCCTAGACTCTTTTGAGGGGTTTGGTCCAGCTGTCTCAACTGCAATGCATTGCTGCTACTGATTGGCATAGAGGATGGCATGAGAGTAATACTGACCAGGTCGATGAGGTTTTTGTATGAAAGGCTTGTGTATTTGGCTTCCGGCAGAGCTTCTGAGGGTGTTTCCTTCCTGCTCTGCTTCCTTGCTGTTTCCTTGGCATGTGCCTTTTTAAGGTGTCTTTCTGCCTAAAACCGGGGTGCCATCAGTCTCGACAGCTCTATCAAGTCCCGGAGGGGATTTAAAGGTATTAAACAAGATAGGCCCCATTACTGACCCCTGGCGGACAACACTTGTGACGGGACACCAGCAGATCCTCAGAAGCTCTGCTGGAAGCCAAATACAGAAGTCTTTCATACAAAAACCTCATCGACCTAGTCGATCTTGCTCTCATGCCATCCTCTATGCCGATTAATAGCAGCAATGCATTGCAAATGAGACAACTGGGCCAAACTCCTCAGAAAAGTCCATAAGCCTGGCTCTTAGGTCTTTCTTTTTCTTTTTTCTTTCTTTCTTTTTTTTTTTTTTTTTTTTTCCTTTTTGACTTGATATGTTGATAAGACCCTCTGTTGCAGGGACGTCCACCATCTGGACATCCAGCTAGGGCCTGAAGGCAGAGCTGGGTGCTGGGGGTGCAAGTGTGACCAGGTGGATGCACTCTTTAAGCAAGGTGCCAGGTTGCAAGAGGAGCTCGGCAGGCTGCAATGCATCCAGGAATCCAAGCAACAGATCAATGCGTGGTACCATGCCCTGCCGCGGGCTGAGCAGCCCTGCCTTAAGTCCTGGCAAGAGTGAGGCGTCTCCCCCTTGCCCCTGAGGTGCCCCTGTGCAACAGATAGGATGCTCTGGGGCTCACAAAAGGAGAGGGTGCCAACAACAGCAATGGTAATGCTCAAGGCCCAGGCAGGGCAACCGAGCGTGCAGCTGGCAGAAGGTGGAGTGGGGGTCTCTGGGGCTCACCCCCTCCAGAAGGTGTGGAGCAGAACACGGGCTCGGTTCATGCAGATAAATAATGGTCTGTGAGACAGATCTCTAAGGCACACGATGTTATATCCAGCTTTTGCAGCCGCAGAGCTCCTGGGCGCCCCGAGCCTGCTGCACCCCACAGCCCCCGGCCTCGTGGTGCGAGTCGTGCCCGGCGTCCTGGTGCCCCGTGCCGAGCCCAGCCGCGTGTCGGGGCCTGAGTGACGGCGACAGGAGGCGGTGGCACCCGGTGCCGGTCCCGGTCCCAGCCCTGCCGCAGGCCGCGCTGCGCCCCAGGTCTGCCATGCTCGCCCTTCCCCTCCTCGTCCTCCTGGCCTCCGCCGGGACAGGCCCAGCGGCCGGCCTGGCTGTCATAGGCAAGTCCTGGGGCTGGTGGTGGTGGTGCTGGTGGTGGCTGTGGTAGGCCAGGCGGTGCAGGCTCCCCCCTCCACCATGGAGCTTCTCCCGGCTGCTTTTCCCACCCCAAAGCCCCTGCTGCGTGCTCGCAGCCTCGATAACAACTTTCAAAATGTTTTGGGGAGCAAATGGGTGGTTGGGAGGGGGCTGCCCTGGCTCCAATTGCGACTCCCTGGGGCTCCTTTGCTTCCAAGCCCCCCCCATAGAGCAGGGCCAGGAGCAGGAGGCTCTCGCAGCCGTACCCGCGCGTGGAAACTCCTCAGGCAGAAGCCGGCTGCGAAGCGAAGCAGCGCAGGCTTTCAGGGAGATGAAGGCAGCGCCTCCGCAGCCTCCTGCTTCTCCGTGGTGCTGCTTAAAGCCCCACCGCGAGCACCCCCCGAAATAATCCCGTCCCCAGCACCGCCGCTTGCGCAGGAGCCGAGCCAGGGCGGCTCTCCCTGCCCAGCTGCCTGCTGGATGCCGGTGCGTCCCGCTAGCCCCGCGCCGCGTTCCTCCCTTGCAGCCCGCACGCTCTTCCCGTGCTACTCGGCCGACCTCAAGCCGGTGTCCGAGGTCCTGGTCTCGGCCAGGGGCTGCACTGTGCTCTTCAGCGTCGAGCCGAGGGCAGCCGGCACCACGGCGTCCTGGGAGTACGAGTCCGGCGCGCGCAAGGAGCTCATCGCCACGTTGGTTCCCAACAAGTCGGCCGAGATCTCCTGCGCCTACGTGGGCCACGCCAGGCTCAGCGAGATGGACTTCTCGCTGCAGCTGGTGCTGCGCTGGTGGAACGGGGGGTTCTACCGCTTCCGCTCCGAGTCGGAGGCCACGGGCTGGTTGGAGCTGCGCGTGGTCGGTGAGTGCCAAACCCTGCGCCGCAGCCGGGGAGCTGGAGCTGCTGCCCGGGTGCTGGCACCCTCGAGGCGGGGGTGTCAGTGCCGATGGGTGCTCCATCTGCGCAGAGCCGCTCTCCGAGCCAGAAATCCTGGGCAACTCCTTCGTGGAGGTGGGAGGCGACACCAAGCTGTACTGCAACGTGCTGGAGGGGCAGGTGGACGTGTACTGGTGGAAGAGGAACGGGGAGCTGCTGATGGAGAGCAACGGCCTCCAGTTCATCCACAACAACACGCTGGAGATCCACCGAGCCCTGATGAACGACACCGGCTACTACACGTGCATAATCAGCAACCCGGTCAGCCACAACGAAACCTCCTTCCTGCTGCGCGTCCACAGTAAGTGGGGCTTCCTTCCCCGGGCACGGGAATGGAAAGCTGGGGAATGGCCCCAAAACGGTCACTCTGGCCCCATTCCCTCAGGTCTCATGGCTTCCCAGCACAGTCTGAGACGAGGAATGGGAACAGCAGGGCTCCACTGAGGACTTGTGTCTCTGCACCAGCCTGCCCAGTGGCAGGAGTTTTTCTTTCCCTGGGCAAAATTCTGGGAATTTTGGGTTTTGTTGATTTTTTTCAGACAACGACAGGGCGTTTTTCATCCTCATCGTGGTATTCGTTAGCATCGGCTTGCTGGCAGGTGAGTGCTGGGACCAGCTTCGCAGTAGTGAAGCACCCAAAGTGGGGCCCAAGGAGTGAATATGGTGGCTGAAAATAGCAAGCTCCTTGCAGGCAGTGAAAATAGCCTCCAGGCTTGAGGCTTCTTGCCTGAGTGTTGCCACTCCTTGAGCATCTTCATCCCTGGGGTGTTTAACAGAGGTCATATTTGTCCACAGGGATCTTCAACTGGTGGAGGTTGAGGAACTCCCCGGATGATGACCTTACTTTTTGAAAATTTAGCACTGAAAAGCCAGAAGTTTCATTGTCCTCAGCATTAACCCTATGGAGATACATCTCTGGAGTGGAAGTGCATCCAGGAGAAGGTCAAATCACATCCTATGGTGGGAGTGATTGCTACGCCACCCTACACCATTTTCATGGTGAAAATCCTAGCAGAGTTCTCTGTAGGGGGAGTCAAAGCTGATGTGCAGAAGAACAAAATTTCAGTGAAGCTGTTTTCTTTAAAAAAAAAAAAAAAGTTGGACATATTTTGGTGCTTGTTTGCGTTGCTGAATGGTTCTGGCTGTGTTTGTGCTTGTTGCGTTGTGGCAGGATGAGCTGGAAGGTACAGCTGGGCTCTGCATGGCAAAAGTCCTTGAAACATCCAGTGTAAAGTAGGTTGGCAGCAAAATGTCATCTCTCAACCACGTCACAAATGAAATATTAAAGGAAGTGAAGCAAACTGGATGTATTAGAGTAGTTTACAGGCTAATTTTTAAGCTGTGTTAAAAGTTGTTCAGTTCCCTGCAGTGCTTGTGCGTGTTCAGGGGAGCCAAATGTTACAGAAAAAATATATTTTCAAACTGTTTTGAGTGTTGTCTATAAATCATTTGGGAAAAGTGCAGTTTTTCATGTCTCTTGCTACAAATAAAAGCGCACACGTTCTCCCTGTTATATTGCTGTTGTCTGTGGCTATGGGAAATAAGCCCTGTGCGGCACCCAAAACCCACAGCAGGGTAGGGATGTGCAGGCAGGAGGGGCAGCCAGAGCATCAGGTGGGGAACGGGGGATGATGATAACAGAAAGGTCGTGTCTGTCTGGCTTTACCAGCAGCTGGGCTGGCCAGGGCCTCACCACACACAGATCAAAGAATTTCTTCCTTGTATCTCATCTAACCCTAACCTCTTTTAGTTTAGGGGCATTCCCCCTTGTTCTGCAACTTATTTGGCTTCCAGCAGAGCTTCTGAGCATCAGCTGGTGTCCCGTCACAAGTGTTGTCTGCCAGGGGTCAGTACTGGGGCCTATCTTGTTTAATACCTTTATTGTTGACCTAGATGAGGGCATTGAGTGTACCCTCAGAAGGTTTGCAGATGGCACCAAGGTGGGAGGTAGTGTCCACCTGTCTGAGGGTAGGGTGGCCCTTCAGAGGGGTCGGGATAGGCTGGACTCCTGGGCTGAGGCAAATGGGAAGAAGTTCAACGAGGCCAAGTGCCGGGTCCTGCACTTTGGCCAAACCCCATTCAGAGCTACAGGCAGAGTGGCTAGAGGACTGTGAAGAGGAAAAGCACCTGGGGGTGTTGGTCGATGCTTGCCTGAACGTGAGCCAGCAGTGCGCCCAGGTGGCCAAGAAGGCCAACTGCATCCTGGCTTGTATCAGCAACAGTGCAGCCAGCAGGACCAGGGAGGTGATCGCCCCCCTGTACTCTGCTCTGGCGAGGCTGCACCTTGAGTGCTGTGCTCAGCTTTGGGCCCCTCACTACAAGAAGGACATTGAGGCCCCGGAGCGTGTCCAGAGATGGGCTACAAAGCTGGTGAAGGGCCTGGAGCACAAGTCCTGTGAGGAGCGGCTGAGGGAACTGGGGTTGTTTGGTCTGGGGAAGAGGTGGCTCAGAGGAGACCTCATTGCTCTCTACAACTGCCTGAAGGGAGGTTGTGATGAGGAGGGAGCCGGCCTCTTCTCTCAGATAACTAATGATAGGACTTGAAGAAATGGCCAACAGTTGCTCCTGGGGAGAGTTAGATATCAGGAAAAGCTTTTTCTCTCAAAGAGTGGTCACGCACTGGAATGGCCTGCCCAGGGAGGTGGTGGAATCAGCGTCCCTGGCAGTGTTCAACAAGTGCCTGGATGAGGTGCTACGAGATATGATTTGGAAACTTAGGTGGTAGTATTGGTGACAGCAGGACGGTTGGGCTAGATGACCTTGTAGGTCCTTTCCAACCTTGTGTTTCTATGACCATCTAATTCCAGCCCCTGCCATGGGCATGGACCCCTCCCAGCAGCCCAGGCTGCCCCCAGCCCCATCCAGCCTGGCCTTGGACACTGCCAGGTGGCTCCCTGGGGCTCTCCCCTGCTTGTCATTGCCAGTGGGCATCTTCCTGCACGGAGAAAGAAAGAGAAGGACGAGTCTGAGCCACCGTGTGGGACTCTGTCACCTGGTCACCCACTGCCAGGTATCCAGAAAGCCATAACGGTCTTGGTTCCTTACCTGGTTTAGTTCTGCCGCCTCTGACAGTGCTTTTCCCACCGCTGGTGCCCTTGTTGGCCTGCAGAGCTCCCCCGGCCCCCCTGGAAGGGGACGCGTGCTGCCCCTGTCCTCTCTCGGACCACGTAACCTCACCGGGAGGGTGCTGCGGGCACCTCCGAGCACCACGGCTTGGTGCGTCCCAGGCGGGGGCTAAGCGAGCTCTGCAAGCAGAAAAGCTTTTCTGCTCTTCTCTCAAGTGCCACGAGGCTGAGCCCTTGTCAGCACCTGGGTCCTGGCCCCACGAGCTCCTGCCCTGGCCTGGAGGAGGCATCTTGGCAAGCTGTGCTCCGGCCTGGCTGGGACAGGGGCTTTCCTTGCCCCGGGGATGCGCTTTCCCTTGGGACGGGATTTGTTGCAACCCAGGGCACTGCTCAGCTTTAGTTTGCTCTGTAAAGCAGTCTGCCCTGGCCCGCACCCCCTCGAGAAACCTGGTCCAGAGCTGGCCAAGGCAGGATCTGGC
The DNA here is from genome assembly GCF_963932015.1 of Anas acuta. Taxonomy (NCBI): domain Eukaryota; kingdom Metazoa; phylum Chordata; class Aves; order Anseriformes; family Anatidae; genus Anas; species Anas acuta. The sequence goes on from NC_088991.1 coordinate 6,369,777, forward strand.
CCCAGAGCTGGGGCCCAGATAGCACTGAGCTATCCTGTGCTTGAGGAGACCCAGCGGGGACACCAGCAGAGGATCCAAATGGAATCCTTCTATTGCAGCAGCTCTAGCAAAGCAAAGAAAAAGGTGAGTGTAGGATTTCTTTTTTATTATTATTTATTTAATTTTTTCGTGTTTGAATATTTCTCATCTGATACCAGGGGGGACAACAAAGGACCTTCAGCTGAACCCAAAAGTCTACAGCCCACAAAGGATGGAAACCACTGACAGCTGTGGTGTGACCACAAGGTCAGTTAAGAGCCTGTGCAAGGGAAATCAGCACAGGCTAGGTCACTGGTTCTTTTAAATATATATAAAAAACCAGAATATATATATATTATATATATATATATATATAATATATATATATATATAGGATATATATATATCCTGCAACATATATATATATGTTGCAGGAAGAACGGCCGAAAACATGACAGACACCAGTATGCTCAGATCATGCTCTCTCTTTATTACCAAAATAGCCTGATTCTCATAGCAAACTTAACATGGACAGATAGGGTCTCACACAAGATTATCGGTCAAAATGCACTCAGAGAAACAACTGCAAGAAAACAACCCCACCTGCAAGGAAACAACCCCCTTGTGATTACCAGTCACGTAGCTCTTGTCCTGGAAGCCAGCTGCTGGCAACAATATTTTTAATTCCTCAGTCGGGCGGTATGGGAACACCGTCGTGGGAACTCCTCGTAGTCGCCCTGGAAGCTTGGTTTGATCAGCTGAAACAAGTCATGGCCTCCTTGCTGTTCCAAAAATCACTCAACATTTATATAAATATATATATGAAAATATATATATATATATATATAAATATATAAAAATAGAAAAGGAGAACTTGCCAACCACAATAATGGATAATACCCAGGAAAGGGCACCTGCAAAAAGGTAGACCAGTGTGGGATCTGTAATCACATATTGCCAGTTGTACCCTGGGGTGCACCAAGCACGGCATCGCTAGTCGGTCGAGGGAAGGAACTGTCCTGCCTGCCTGCCCTGCGCTGCTGCAGCCTCACCTCCAGTGCTGTGAGCAGTTCTGGGCACCACAGCACAAGGACACGAAACTGTTGGAGGGTGTCCAGAGGAGGGCGATGAAAATGGTGAAGGGCCTAAAGGGGAAGACGGCTGAGGGCACTGGGCCTGGTCAGCCTGGAGAAGAGGAGGCTGAGGGGGGACCTCATCGCGGTCTGCAGCTTCCTCGTGAGGGGGAGTGGGAGGCAGGTGACCTGTTCTCTGTAAACACCAGTGATAGGACCCACGGGAACAGTGTTAAGCTGAGGTAAGGGAGGTTTAGGCTGGACATCAGGGTGAGGTTCTTCACCAAGAGAGTGGTCGCACAGTCAGAATCACAGAATCGTCTAGGTTGGAAGAGACCTCAAGATCATCGTGTCCAACCTCTGACCTAACACTAACCAGGCCTCCACTAAACCATATCACTGAGTTCAACATCTAAACGTCTTTTAAAGACCTCCAGGGATGGTGACTCCACCACTTCCCTGGACACCCCATCCCAATGCCTCACAACCCTCTCAGTAAAGAAGTTCTTCCTAACATCCAACCTAAAACTCCCCTGGTGCAACTTTAGCCCATTCCCCCTCATCCTGTCACAAGGCACGTGGGAGAACAGATCAACCCTCACCTTGCTACAGTCTCCTTAGGGGAAGTTTTGGCTGGCCATCAGGAAGAGGTTCTTCACTGAGAGGGTGGTTCCGCACTGGAACAGGCTCCCCAGGGAAGCAGTCACTGCACCAAGCCTGTCTGAATTTAAGAAGAGATTGGACTTAGGCATATGGTCTAAACTTTTGGGTAGACCTGTGCGGTGCCAGGAGTTGGACTTGATGATCCTCATGGGTCCCTTCCAACTCGGGATATTCCATGGTTCTAGGATTCTATGCAGAAAATGTAGGTTTAATCATCAATGTATACGGATAAATTGTGGGAAATGTAGAAAAAGTAGGTTTAGTTAGAAATGTGGATAAGACTCGTGAGAATCCAGAAAGGGAGTTCTGAAGACAAGAGAAATGTGGGGGATGCGAGTCACCACAGAGTCTTAGGCATATGGGAATAACAAGAGGAGGTGAGAGCAAGGACTGCCACGAGGCCCGGGAAAGAGAGCATCGCCGGGTTGCAATAGAGACTTGAGCACACGAAGAGTCCGTGCACTCGGTCACCACAAATAGCACCCAACGTGGGGCACAACAAGTGGGGCTGTAGCAACCCATTCCAGTGTTAATGCCCAACCCAACCGTAGCTGGAGGAAAAGGAAAGGCTCTCGAGCACCATCACCGACCTGCAGGACAGGAGGTGAGCTACGGAAAGCTCCCTTACAAAAGAGCTGCAATCTAACCTAGATGTATTACAAAGAATCCTTAAGACTCAAAATCATCCAGTATCCACTTTGGCATTAGTTCCGTGTCTGGACTGGCCTAGGAGGAATGTACCAGCTTTTCCAATGACTGGTTCTTCTGATGTCACCCCCCATGTGGTGATGAAGGTGCCTTTGCTGTTCTGCAGGAAGGCAGATGGATGCTTCCCGGTGACTATTAAATATTCATTGTTATAATAATGAGTATCTGCAGCAACTGGAGAAGGAGACAGCTGATGTGTGCTGGAAGTCACCAAGGTGGACGTGGTCTGTAAGCTGTGGGAGACCTCCTGGGGGTCCGGCTGCTGCTGCTTCTCCTGATTTTTCTTGTAATCTGAAAACGAAGGAGAGGGCATCAGCTCCTGGGTTTCCAACACCACCCTGAGCTTCATGGGGACATGTGAAAATGTGACTGCAGGGAAGAATGGGTTTTGGAGGCTTTCCCATGGCTAAACCCTTCTCTTTCCAAAACCAGATCTCTGTTTTGGATGGAGAGCCAGAAGGCAGCACAGAGATGGACACCCACCTTACCTGCAAGCTCCTGCACCTCTAACCTGCAAGCCCTTGGTAGGTTAGTGCAATATTTCTTTTATTTCCAATTCCCAAATGTTCTGCACACCCTGGCAAAGCAGGGGTCCCCTTCCCACCCTCTCCTCAACACATCATGGAGCCGGTGAGGCACACCATGGGCTCACTACTGCTCAGGTTAGTGGCCAGCTGGGCACCAGCCCACATCTCCTGGGTCAGGAGGAGAGCAGAAGAGCATCCTCCACATCTGGGAGGAGAAACTCGCTTTTCACGAACACCTCCTTGAGCATCCCTGGGTGAAGCAGAAGCACTTTGCCTCTCGTCTCAAGACCTGCTGCCAGGGGGTGGGAGCTGAGAGCAGGGTCTCAGTGACAGAGCAGCTACTCGGTGTGGCTGGAATCACAGAATCACAGAATTTCTAGGTTGGAAGAGACCTCAAGATCATCGTGTCCAACCTCTGACCTAACACTAACCAGGCCTCCACTAAACCTTATCACTAAGTTCAACATCTAAACGTCTTTTAAAGACCTTCAGGGATGGCGACTACACCACTTCCCAATGCCTCACAACCCTCTCAGTAAAGAAGTTCTTCCTAATACCCAACCTAAAACTCCCCTGGTGCAACTTTAGCCCATTCCCCCTCGTCCTGTCACCAGGCACGTCGGAGAACAGACAAACCCCCACCTCGCTACAGCCTCCTTTGAGGTACCTGTAGAGAGTGATAAGGTCGCCCCTGAGCCTCCTTTTCTCAAGGCTGAACAAGCCCAGCTCCCTCAGCCGCTCCTCGTAGGATTATTCTCTAAACCCCTCACCAGCTTAATCACCCTTCGCTGGACTCGCTCGAGCACCTCCATGTCCTTCTTCTAGAGAAAGGCAAAGGAAACCTATGGGCTACTTACACCACAGGAAGAGGACCAGCAGCATGGAGAGGACTGCCACAGCAGGAATGACGAAGCCAATGGTCAGATTGACAGCCTCTGAGCAGCCCCGCTCTGCCAACGAGACAGTGAGAACTTGTCAGTGGTTGCTCTCCTGCCCCCCTTGAACATCTACAGAACATGAAGGTCATTCAGAGCATCCTGGTGCTTCACGCTCTGGAGCTCCAGGGGCAAACCGTGCCCTGTTGTGACCTCCCAGCTAAGCACAAGGCTTGCCATGACTGCATCACCTACAGCCTACAAAGCCACCCAAGGACTTTCTCTTCCCTGGGTGAGGCCAATCCCATCCCGAACACCCCACCTCTCCCCAGAAGGAAGGCGACCAAGGGCACACGCGGTGCCAACCCGGCCGCCCATTACCGTGGAGCTGATGGAAGTTGTGGAGCAGGAGGATGGAGAACAGCAGGTTGACTACCAGCGTCGTGGCTGTAATGCACGGGATGACACGGTGCCCTGGGAGAGGGGAGAAGTTCTGGTGGATGGGAGAGAAATGGGAGAAGAGGGCAGGCCGGCATGGGGAGTTTGCTCCCAGGCTCTCATGGGGCCTTTTGCACCGGAGGTTTAGGCCACCGACAGCAACTCACAGCCTTTGGACGTGAAGCGTTTGAGCACTGCTGGTCTGCACAGCGCCATCAGCACCACCATCAGTGCCATGGCCACGATCCCAGCTGAGAGGAAAAGCCCGAGCAGGATGAAGGCAGCAGAATGACCTGTGGGGAGCAGAATTAAACAAGGAGGTGAGATGGGAAAGCTTCTCCTGGCTGAGGCAGATGCTACAGAGCAGGGAACCCTGACATTGATTCTCCAAACCCAACAGCACTGCATCAGACAAGGATGCTGCTGGAGAGACCTGGAGGTCTTTGGTGTCGTCAAAGAGAAGACACGGGAGAAATGAAGAACAACTCAGTTTAAATGAATCCTACCATCTTCCTGCATCCAGATGACAGAGGCAGGCAACAGGAGGAGAGAAGAGGTGCACAGCAGCCCCAGTAAGGACATGATTAACCATTCCCACGCTTCCTTTCCTGGGCAAAAGGCAAATACATTTGAGTTAGGGCTCGGAACCTCACCAAGGGATCCAGGGTGCAGCCTGAGAAGGGAAGGTGAACACCAAGCACACGTTTCCCTTGTAATGAATCAAATTCCTGAGATTTAGAAACCTCAAAGACAAACGCTGGTGGACTTCAGAGGCTTTTGGTAGGCTTCCAAAGGACTTTGTTTGACTTGAGGAGGAACCATGAGATGCCAGCCGGATCTGGACTTGCTCTGAGCTGACCAAGACACTCATTTCATCTAGTTTGACACCTTGATACAATTCTGCCCACCCAACAAGCACTGGATTTCTTCTGGAGACTGCATGTTGTGGGGAAGAGCACAGATGGCACAAGCTCTTCCCACAAGCATCAGGCATGTAGAGCTCCTCAGGAGAGATTACCCCAAAGGCAAGACCCAATGTTGCATGTTTCCAGTGCTAGTAGTGGGAGAGAAATCCATGCGAGAGAACCTTCCTACCTGCTATCGGGTTTCAACCCTGTTCTCCACATGGTTTCTGTTGCTCTGGGGATTGTTCTTGGTGGGTAGAAGAGCATGTGAGAAGGCTACCAAGACTGTGTGGGAGGACTTGCTGTTGGCTAGGTCTTATGGTCTCTTTTCTGCTAACCATCATGTTGCTACAGAAGCACCCACATCAACCCGTACACTTGGGTATGGGTGCACAGCAGTTTGCACCATCCTGACCCAAACACCAGTGTGCTTGGTCGCCAAACCCAATGGCACGTGGCCCTTGGTCAGCTCTCAGCACCTCCACGCAGGAAGCTCTTTGTGTCCTGCCCTTTCTATTTCTCCCCAGGGACTCCTGAGGACAGAGAGGAACAACTCCTATGCCTCATACCGTGATACCTGCGGGTGGCCCAGTTTCTCCCAAAGCCATTTGGGATTACTGCTGCTAGGAAATTTTGTTTTCTGTTCAAGCCGCAGAAGCATAAGAAGAAGTGCATGAACTCCACGACCATCGAGCAAGCTTCCTCCAACTACCGCGGTGAGTTAGGAGAGAAGGGGCTTGCCTCGCCCTCTGCCCTCTCCACGGCATGGAGAGAGGAGCTCAGGCGTGGGCACTCACCGAGTCTGAGCTTCCCAGGCTGAGTGAGCCAGATAACGAAGAGGACGGCAGAGATGGCAGTGAGCACCAGCGCAGCAGCGGTCATCATCTGTGCAGCACGGGCAGGAGGTGTAAGACCTGCATGGAGGACAACCCCACAACATGGAGCAGCTATCCCAGGAGTCTGCAACAAGCTCGAAACCCTAGAGGATTACTGGGTTTCCTTGCATGGCAGATCCCACGAGAGGCAGCTGAAACCTGCAAGGGTCTCAGAGACAAAGTGCTGGTGCCCAGACCTGCTAGAGATGAGAAGACAGAGCGGGCTTGAGCTGGCACCTAAATACACAAAGGCTGCAGGTCCAAGTGAGACAACAGCCAACGAACAGTCCATCTGCCAGCCCCAGGACCACAGCAGAGCTGCTGGGGGTCTCGTCCAGGTACCTGTGGGCTCAGGGCTGCTGTGACAAGGTGGCAAACCACCGGACCCACCCCGGCAGGGCAATGCTAACCTGTCATGGTCAGGTTGAGGGCTGCCTCCTTCCAGCTTATGGAGTTGTTGATTATGCAGGAGTAGGAGCCACAATCTGACTTCTCTGCATTCCTTATCTGCAGCACAGCAGTCTTCCCAGTGATCTGACTGAACTTTTCAGGAGGAAGGGGATGTCCATCCTTCTTCCAGAAGACATCAGCCACCGTTCCTTCTGGCAGCACGCAGGTCAGGTTGATGAGTGAACCATCCAGGTTTGAGCTGCTCAGGAGCTTGGGCTGGGGCAAGGGCTCTGGAAAGCAGAGAGCGACATGGCAGCACTGCCTGGGATTGCCTCTCCTCCCACCTTAAACCCGCCCCGCATGAGATGCAAGAACAGCAAGCCCCATGAGGGGTGAGCAGCACCTCCCCTTCTCATTCGCACCCCAGCTCAGTGCCTCAGTTGAGTCTGGCAGGGGAGAAGACAGTGCAGGAGCAGGGCAGCATCCACCAAGCTCAGAGCCAATGTTCCAGCCGCTGCCCTTAAGCCACGGCACCTCCCCTGGGGTGGGCAGCACCAGCCCCTGGAGCTCAGGCATGGCACCCTGCGGCCACGGACACCGACCCGACAGAGCTGCACCTTGGGATTATGCTGGGAAGTGACGACGGGGACTTTATGGACACTTCCAAGAGGAGAAAGCTGCTCCCGCACAGCAGTGGGGTGGAGGGGTGCTCTGGCACAAGGACATGGACGTATCAGAAGAGTCCAGAGGAGGGCCACAACAGAGATGATCAGGGGGCTGGAGCACCTCTGCTATGGAAAGAGGCTGAGAGAGTTGGGGGTGTTCAGCTGGGAGAAGAGAAGGCTCTGGGGGGACCTTTTACCAACCTTCCAGTACCTAAAGGGAGCTACAGAAAAGCTGGGGAGGGACTCTTTGCCAGGGAGTGGAATGATAGGACAAGGAGTAAGAGCTTTAAACTAAAAAGGGATAGGTTTAGATTAGATATAAGGAAAACATCTTTATTATGAGGGTAGTGAGGCACTGGCACAGGGTGCCAAGACAAGCTCTGTGTGCCCCATCCCTGAAGGTGCCCAAGGCCAGGCTGGATGTCACCGTTGGCATCCTGGGCTGGTGGGTGGTGTCACTGCCCATGGCAGATGGTTGGAAAGGGGTGGGCTGTAAGGGGCTCATTGAGAGGGCTTTAAACTAGGTAAGAAGGGGGATGGGGCTGAAGCAAGGATTGTTGGGGTTGTGCCATGGAGAACAATGGCAAGGCCGGAGGATAAGGTAAAGGCCCATCTGAAGTGCATCTACACCAATGCAAGCAGCATGGGTAACAAACAGGAGGAGCTGGAAGCCATCGTGCGGCAGGCAGGCTACGACTTGGTTGTCATCACGGAGACGTGGTGGGACCAGTCTCATGACTGGAGTGCTGCGATGCCTGGCTATAGGCTCTTCAGAAGGGACAGGCAGCACAGAAGGGGTGGTGGTGTGGCTCTCTATATTAGAGAGTCTTTTGATGTTGTAGAACTCGAGGCTGGGAATGACAAGGTTGAGTCCCTTTGGGCTAAGAACAGCTGGGACAACAAGGCTAGTGTCCTGGTCGGGGTCTGTTATAGACCGCAGAACCAGGATGAGGAGACAGATGAGGAGTTCTACAGGCAGCTGACAGAAGTTGCGAAATCTTCAGCGCTTGTACTCGTGGGGGACTTCAACTTCCCTGACATATCCTGGAAGCACAACACAGCCCAGAGAAAGCAGTCTAGGAGGTTTCTGGAGAGTGTGGAAGATAGCTTCCTGACGCAGCTGGTTAGTGAGCCTACGAGGGGTGGCGCCCCGCTAGACCTTCTCTTCACAAACAGAGAAGGACTGGTGGGAGATGTGCCCACTTCTTGGGCAGAGTGACCACGAAATGGTGGAGTTCACTATTCTTGGCGAGGCCAGGAAGGGAACCAGTAAAACCACTGTATTGGACTTTCGGAGGGCTGACTTTGAGCTGCTCAGGACACTGGTTGGTGGAGTCCCTTGGGAGGAGGTTCTGAAGGGCAGAGGGGTCCATGAAGGCTGGGCGCTCTTCAAGAGGGAAATCTTAATGGCGCAGGAGCGGTCTGTTCCCACGTGCCCAAAGACGAGCCAGAGGGGAAGAAGACCAGCCTGGGTCAACGGAGAACTGTGGCTTGAGCTTAGGAGAAAAAAGAGGGTTTATAATCTTTGGAAAAGTGGGCAGGCCACTAGGGAGGACTATAAGGATGTAGCGAGGCAGTGCAGGGACAAAATTAGGAAGGCCAAAGCTCATCTGGAGCTCAATCTGGCTACTGCCGTTAAGGATAACAAAAAACATTTTTATAAATACATCAACACAAAAAGGAGGACTAAGGAGAATCTCCATCCTTTACTGGATGCGGGGGAAAACTTAGTTACAAGAGATGAGGAAAAGGCGGAGGTGCTCAATGCCTTCTTTGCCTCAGTCTTTAGCGGCAATACCGGTTGTTCTCTGGATACCCAGCACCCTGAGCTGGTGGAAGGGGATGGGGAGCAGGATGTGGCCCTCACCATCCACGAAGAACTGGTTGGTGACCTGCTACGGCACTTGGATGTGCACAAGTTGATGGGGCCGGATGGGATCCACACAAGGGTACTGAGAGAACTGGCAGAGGAGCTGGCCAAGCCCCTATCCATCATTTATCAGCAGTCCTGGCTATCGGGGAAGGTCCCAGCTGACTGGCGGCTAGCAAATGTGACACCCATCTACAAGAAGGGCCGGAGGGCAGACCCGGGGAACTACAGGCCTGTCAGTTTGACCTCAGTACCTTGGAAGCTCATAGAGCAGATCCTCTTGAGAGTCATCATGCGGCACTTGCAGGGCAAGCAGGCGATCAGGCCCAGTCAGCATGGGTTTATGGAAGGCAGATCCTGCTTGATGAACCTGATCTCCTTCTATGACAAAGTGACGCGCTGGGTGGACGAGGGAAAGGCTCTGGATGTGGTCTACCTTGACTTCAGCGGCTTTTGACACCGTCTCCCACAGCATTCTCCTCAAGAAACTGGCTGCTCTTGACTTGGACTGGCGCACGCTTCATTGGGTTAAAAACTGGCTGGATAGCCAGGCCCAAAGAGTTGTGGTAAATGGAGTCAAGTCCAGTTGGAGGCCGGTCACTAGTGGCGTCCCCCAGGGCTCGGTGCTGGGGCCGGTCCTCTTTAATATCTTCATCAATGATCTGGATGAGGGCATCGAGTGCACCCTCAGTAAGTTCGCAGATGACACCAAGCTAGGTGCGTGTGTCGATCTGCTCGAGGGTAGGAAGGCTCTGCACGAGGATCTGGATAGGCTGCACCGATGGGCTGAGGTCAACTGCATGAAGTTCAACAAGGCCAAGTGCCGGGTCCTGCACCTGGGGCGCAATAACCCCAAGCAGAGCTACAGGCTGGGAGATGAGTGGCTGGAGAGCTGCCAGGCAGAGAAGGACCTGGGAGTGATGGTGGACAGTCGGCTGAATATGAGCCAGCAGTGTGCTCAGGTGGCCAAGAAGGCCAACGGCATCCTGGCTTGTATCAGGAACAGTGTGACCAGCAGGGCTAGGGAGGTGATCGTCCCCCTGTACTCGGCTCTGGTGAGGCCGCACCTCGAGTACTGTGTTCAGTTTTTGGCCCCTCGCTACAAGAAGGACATCGAGGTGCTCGAGGGAGTCCAGAGAAGGGCGATGAAGCTGGTGAGGGGCCTGGAGAACAAGTCCTACGAGGAGCGGCTGAGGGAGCTGGGCTTGTTCAGCCTGGAGGAGGCTCAGGGGTGACCTTATCACTCTCTACAGATACCTCAAAGGAGGCTGTAGCGAGGTGGGGGTTGGCCTGTTCTCCCACGTGCCTGGTGACAGGACGAGGGGGAATGGGCTTAAGTTGCGCCAGGGGAGTTTTAGGTTGGATGTTAGGAAGAACTTCTTTACTGAGAGTTCCAGTTGTTAGGCACGTGAACAGGCTGCCCAGGGAGGTGGTGGAGTCACCATCCCAGGAAGTCTTCAAAAGACGTTTAGATGTAGAGCTTAGGAATATGGTTTAGTGGGGACTGTTAGTGTTAGGTTAGAGGTTGGACTCGATGATCTTGAGGTCTCTTCCAACCTAGAAATTCTGTGATTCTCTGATTCTGTCTTTTCCAACCCAAACCTTTCTGTGACTCTGTGGTTCATGGGATCTAAAATAGGACTCCACTATTGCCTGCATTTCAACTGGACAAACCCCAGATGCCGTGCTTGATGCACCCCAGGGTACGGTTGGCCCTCCTGGCTGCCAGGGCACCCTGCTGGCTCATATTCAGCTTGCTATCAACCACAACCCCCAGATCCCTCTCTGCAGGGCTGCTCTCCAGCATCTCGTCACCCAGTCTGTACAAACAGCCAGGGTTGCCCTGTCCCAGGTGCAGGACCCAGCACTTGCTCTTGTTGAACTTCATGCGGTTGGTGATTGACCAGCTCTCCAGTCTGTCCAGGTCTCTCTGCAAGGCCTTTCCATCCTCATTCAAATCCACAACTCCCCCAAGTTTGGTGTTGTCGGCAAATTTGCTCAGAACTCCTTCTAGTCCTACAACCAAATCGTTTATAAAGACATTGAAGATGACTGGCCCTAAAATGGAGCCTTGAGGGACCCCACTAGTGACCATCCGCCAGCCAGATGAGGCCCCATTAACCACAACCCTTTGAGCCCTGCCTGTCAGCCAATTGCTCACCCATCGGATGACGTTTTTATTAAGTTGTATGCTGGACATTTTGTCCAGTAGGATCTTATGGGAAACCGTGTCAAAAGCCTTGCTGAAGTCCAAAAAGATCACATCAGCTGGTTTCCCTTGGCCAACTAGACAGGTGATCTTATCATAAAAGGAAAACAAATTTGTTAGGGAGGACCTGTCCCTCATGAACCCATGTTGGCTGGGACCAATGACTGCATTGTCCCCCAGGTGCACTTCAGTAACTTCAAGAATCATCTTCTCCATAATTTTACCAGGCACTGATGTGAGACTGACAGGCCTGTAATTGCTAGGACCTTCTTTCTTGCCCTTCTTGAAAATTGGCACAACATTTGCCAGCTTCCAGTCTACTGGAACCTCTCCAGATTCCGAAGATCACTGAAAAATAATTGAGAGAGGTCCTGCGATGACATCACCCAGCTCCTTAAGCACCCTGGGATGGATCCCATCAGGACCCATGGGCTTGTATGGCTCCAGGTGGAGCAGCAAATCCAACACATGTTCAGGGTCCGTTGGGAGTTTGTCATTCCCACCGTCATGGTCCTCCAGCTCAGGGCACCCTGGGTCCCGAAGCCCATCATCAGTATTGAAGACAGAGGCGAAGAAGGCATTAAACATCTCTGCTTTGCCTATGTCATTGTCTGTGAGGAGACCTTCCCCATCAAATAGCAGACCTATGTTTTCTTTGGTCCTCCTTTTTCTGTTCACATATCTAAAAAAAACTTCGTTATTGTCTCCCACAGACATGGCCAGCTTCAACTCTAGTTGGGCTTTGCCCACACAAATTTTCTCCCTGCAAACACGAACAGCGTCCCTGTATTCCTTCTGGTTGCACCAGTCCCAAAGCCACATGTTAATGTGGTGAGCCCGCTTGTCAGCATCGATCCCCCCTATCGGAAGGACAGAGGCAAACACAACCTGTGCCCCTGGTCCCTTTTGATTGCTTTCAGACTTCTCATTGCTACCTTGTCATTACCAGCCTGAAAGACCAGCAGCGGGTAGCAGTCGGTGGGCCGTACCAGGCGCTTGACTTTCTTAGCGAAGTCTCTCACCCGAGCTCCGGGGAGGCAACAGACCTCCCTGTGGGCTGGGTCCGGTCGGCATATCGGGCCCTCTGTCCCTTTTCAGAAGGGAGTTCCCCAGGACAATAACCCTTCTGTCTTTCTTGACAGACGATGTAGCAATGCAGTGGGTAGGTTGCCTTGCCTTAGGCACCTTCTCCAACTGGGACGGGCTTTTGTCTACATCGCTGTTCTGACTGTTGTGTTCTAGAGCCTCATACCTGTTAAATAGGGGTGAGGTGGGCAAGAACAGGGCTCGCCTACCACCCCGAACAGGAACCCGCCTCCATTCCCCCCCTTGGCCTAGGTCCCCTCCTATTCCCTGGCAGGATGGGGGAACTTTTGTCTTCTGCGTGGCAGGAGACACTCGTGCTGTGGCAGGCTCGTGAGCCTGTCTCACGGAGGGCAGAGTATGCTTCCGTATGCTTCCACCAGTCAATTTCCCTTTCTGACTCCCTGATGCTCCAGAGCCTGCTCACCTCCCCCCGAATCTCTGCAACCTGGCTGAGCAGCTCTTCTACCCAGGCACAGCTCCCACAGGCGTACCCCTTGCTGCTGCTGTGGGATACCGACAGGAGTGGTTGAATGACAGTCTATGTCATTCAAGGCAGTAATGAAACCAGAAAGTCCTCCTCTAGTCCACTTAGGGGGAGGCATGCCTGTGCACCCTACTGATGGCAAATCCTACTGATGGTCAGAGAAAAACATCCTTTCAACCAATTTTGACTTACCGATCACTCTAAGAGTGGTTGTTGCTGCTTTGTCCTGCATCAAGTTAACTGTTGCTTTATAGGTGCCACTGTCCGTCTCTCGCAGCTTCTGCAGGACAAGGGAGCCATTGTTTTGGTAGAAAACCACTCTGCCTTTGTAAGCTGGCTCAATGGTTACTGCCTGCGACTCTGCGTAGTAATCCAGGATTAATTTGGGGATGCCATTTCTTATGTATTCCCACTCGGTCAAATTCACATACTTGATAGCCGGTGCATGCATCGTGACAGAGGATCCTTCCTCTGCCCAGAGCTCTGTCATTTCTGCTGCAAAACAGGACACCTGCAAAAGCAGCAGCAGGTCTGGAAACAGGAGAGAAGCCAGAGCAGGGTGGGTTACTTCTAAGCAAAAGCCAAAGGACAAATTAAGCTGCTCTTATGCTCTTCTTGGAAAGGCCCCAACTGACTTCTTGAAACCCATTGTGCATGTCTGATTTCCATCGTCTTTTTTTTCTTTTTAAGAAACAAATCATAACATTATGGGCACGTTATAAAAATGGTTCGTAACTGGTTCAAGTATTTCCTTGCTTTTTGGAAAGAAAACAACAGGAATCAGGCTCCTTCTGCATGTCAGGAGCTGCTCAGTGGGACCACGTTCAGCATGGCTTCACCCCTGGACCTCACCCAGTTCCCTCAGCACCCGAACTTGGTGGGACCCAGGCTGCAGCACTGGGAGGCACCTGCCAGGATGCTCACGCCTCGACCAGCCCTTCTGCAGCACAGAGGTGGAAATGCTGCAGGTGCCCGCTCTCCACCTCTCCCAGGTCTGCTGCAGCAGGAGGGCTGCGCGGTGGTACCCAGCCCAAGGACAAGTCCCCTCTCACACTCACAGCCTGCGAAGGACATGGCAAAGAGCCACAGGGGCTTTCAAACCGCCACGTGGGTTGAGCTCCTTCTGCAGCAACGCTCTCAGCAGGGTCACTCGCAGCGATGGACCAGCCTGGGAACGACACCGTGAAAAGCACCCTCAGCACCATCAGCACTTCCCACGCGCTGCCAGCCCATGGCAACACAGGCAGCAGTGCTGGTGCTTTCTGCAGCCCTCCCTTCACTGCAGCTTGGCAGTGCTGCAGCTCTGCCTCGTCCCTTCAACACCCATTTGTAGAGCCGCTGCCCGTGACGGCCGTGCCCCTGCCTGTACAGAAACACCTCTCTGGTTGACTCTCAACTCTCTCCTCATCCTCCCCTGGGCAGAACTCAATACAACGTAGCTGCTCTCTCACATAAAGAGCAACTCCTCCACCTCGCCTTGCTGGCCTGCCTTTCCTCAGCAGGACACACCAGTCCTCGGCCACAGCCCAGCCCTGTGAGCTGTCCCACCATGTCTGTGGAGTGGCCACCAGGTCATAATCTCCTGACAAAACACGGATTCCTAACTCCTCCTGATTCTTCCCCACGCTGCTGCCACAATCAGCCACTTTTTGGCTGTTTTTCTCTGGTAGCCTCCAAAGTTTGGGCAATAAACCATTGTGGTTTTTGCCAGGAAAATGGGAAAGATATTTTATGGCATATGCAACTATTTTAAGGATGTAAGAACAGTGGCTGTGCAGAAAGCTGGCACCGATTATAGATGGAGAATTTCCTTTTTCCAGGCACACCCCAACCAGCACAGAAATGCCCCATTTTCCTGCTGGGGGCTGGAGTCCCTCCCAGCTCTCCCTGTGCTCATGGAGACGCACTGAGGATCCCCAGGTGATGGAGAGTAAGGAAAATTTGGAAGAAGGGCATGCAATGCAGCTCTCGTGTGCTTTGCTGCTGCTTTTTTAAAAAATGAATCCCTCCCGCAGCAGATAAAATCTCATTTCTCAGAAACCCGGGGGAAACAGAGAAGAGCTATTCGCAGGAAATGACTGCATAAGGCAGACAGGTGGTTTTGTGTAACGGCAATCACACAGGCCTTTGATTCTCAGTGAGACAAACACCTCCCACAGATATTTGTGGCATGAGAAGCAGTTGCAAACACAGAGACTTTTGATGAGGGCAGATGTTTCAAAAAGTTTAGCTATAACACAGACAAGGGAGGACAGGCTTATGAAGACAGATGGACTTAAGACTATGATTAGCATCTCTTCTGTGCCTTGTCTTTCATTTCTACAAAACACTCATGGGGAAAAAAACGAAGCAGAAGCACACTAGCCTGCTGGTGTTTCACAAAGAGTACTTTGTAAGGCATGTGCTTCCAGCCCATCAGCCCCGGGAGATGCATCAGCAGCGCCTATCAAGCCTCTTGCAGGGGTGAGCTGCATGTCAGCTGTTGAAAAGAGCTCCTTATGGGGGCCAGGGCTACACTACCAGCAGCCACCCCAACAAATAGGAACACTATTTGTGCCAGAGGAGCAACAGCAGCCCAGGGTCTTTCTTTGCAGGCTGGGGAGCCAGCACAGCCTTTAGAAAAAGGAACTGCTTTCCCCCAGCTGCAGCGGCTCGCACACAGCTTCAAAAATAATCAGAAAAAAATGTGTGTGGGCTGACAGAAGCAGGATTGTCTGCAGCCAGCTTTGCCCAGCATTGCTCATGGGCCCCTCACTGCTGTGTGCCCTTGTGTTAACACTTCGCAGCAGCTGTGCAGGGCAAGCACAGAGGATGGGCGAGGAGCAGACGTGGTCGGTCGGTATCAGCCCTCACCAAGGGCTCAGACAGGGAAGAAAAAGGCCTCATGATGGAAAGAAATAGCAGGAATGTGCAAATTCAGCTCTCACACTCAAGACCAGTTATTTTCCCATAGCACATGGTACAAGCTGGTGCTTTCAGGTGTGCTTATCAGGAGGGGGCAGATATATACAGGCAAATATTTCTTCTTGTTGACAGCTCAAATATAAAAACATCACTGCAAGATGAATTATCTGGAATGATCTATTGGACTCTCCTGATATGAAAAAAGATGCAAATCATCCCACAGCTTCAGGTCAAATATCCAGTTAGCAAATACGAATCCCTGTTGTGAGAGAGGTGTAGCTCAGGTATCCCTGTCTCACAGAGCAAAAAGGACTACCAAAACTGGTGAAAAGCAGAAAAAATGCTACTCACCGGTAATTAAACACAAGGAAAAATCTTGCTTTGTCTTCTAAAAGTAGCAGCACAACTGTAGAGGAGCGTGGTTCTTCGCAGCTAACACAAACTAGCACGTAAATTCTTTTTCATCCTGCAGGTTGTGGTCAAAACAAAACTGAGAATGAGCAAAAAAGAAAAATGTGCCAGGAACGTTTAATGCAAAATTTCAGCCCTAAGCTCAATGATGAACACAGCTGGGGTGAGGAGGCTTCTCACAGTTCCACCCATGGTGCTGGAGGTAGGGAAAACCCAGCAATGGTTGTCAGGAGAATTAGCTTTTACGTTAACCTCTGAGTTAAGTGTAAAGCCTTGCAAGATGTTGGAGCCATGGAAAAACACAGGAATGGGCTGAGTGGGGACAGACGGGACGTTTATGAGCTCTGAACTCCACAGAGCGCTTACAGGCAGTAAGTGTTTATTTGGTATTTAAGGGCTGGATAGGAGGGGAAGCTGAGCTGGGGGAGCAGACCCCGGTACCCTGTGGGGGAGAGCAGCTGCAGCCCTAGGGGAAAGCAGGGGGGTCCCTCTGTCCCCATGGCTCCGTCCCCATGGCTTTATCCCAGTCCCCATCACCCTGTCCCCAACCCCTTTTTGCGTTCCTAGCCCCATACATACCTCAGTCCCGTTGTTCTCCTAAAGCACCAGCAGCAGCGCAGGGCTGTGCCTTCCCTGCAGCCTTGCTCCACCCTCCAAGCAATTAACCAATTAACCCCCCACTTGCGGTTCCGCAGAGCCCCAGCACAGCTGTCCTAGCACCAGCTCGGATTCAGCACACTGCTCTCTTCCTCCCCCTCCTCAGAAGTGCAGGGCGAGAAAGAATAATGAAATAAATGGTTTGTCTGCTGACAAAGCCACTTTCTCCTCCTGCTCCAGCGTGGAGTTCCTCCAATAAAACGTGTCCTGCCCAACCTGTTCCCAGATGTGCTTTGCACAGGATGCAGCTCCCCAGGAGCTGCTCCACACACGGGTCCATAGCACAGGGTGCACCCATCAGAAGCAAACTGCTCCAACGTGGGTACCCCGTGGGCAGCAGCTCCCCCAGATGCCCTGGTCCTGCGTGGGCTCCTCTCCACGGGCTGCAGCGTGGAGATCTGCTCCATGTGGGACCCATGGGCTGCAGGGGGACAGCCTGCTCCACCAGGGGCCTCTCCACAGGCTGCAGGGGAACTGCTGCTGTGTGCCTGGAGCCCCTCCTGCCCTCCTGCTGCACTCACCTTGTGTCTGCAGGGCTGTTTCTGTCTGTGCTCCTCCTTCCTCTTCTCAGCTGCTGTTTTCAGCAGTTGTTCATAGTAGGTTTTGGTTTTTTTCTTTCTTTCTATTCTGAAGTCTGTTCTCTCCGAGGCACAATCAGCATTGATATTGTATAAACTCACTTAATGATAGAATAAATCTTATAGTTAAAAATGTAATGAGAACAAAATATTCGACATCTCGTTATGTTTCAAACTTCAGTTATGCTGAAACTTGAGCTAACTTGAGCCTACTCGGCATTCCTGCAGCTTGGGAAACAACTGATTCAGCCAACTTGGCATTCTGTAGCAAAAGATGAAAAGTACATCATGAGGAAGACCTACAGTCTAACTCCCAAATACCACTGCCCACGCCCCAAAGATCCCTGCCCACAATTCTTGGGAGGCTTTGCGTAAGCAGCAGCACAAAGTCCATCTGGAGGCCGGTCACTACCGGTGCTTCCCAGGGGTCAATACTGGGGCCAGTATTGTCCAACACTTACCTAAATGGAATTGCAGAGAAACAAAAGACTGCTAACCAAAGCTAAGCAAACACAGAGTGAATAAGTAATTCAGGCACCCACTGGTACCGGGGCAACCGGGATCTGTGATAGAAGGCTGGAGATAAGCACACATGGCCCATGCCCCCTGGAGAAGCTACTGCCATCCATGACCAACCAGACCTTGTTACCTTGGTTTCCACGTGGAGTACATCACCCTCACAAAGGGCAGCGAGGCCTCATCACCTGTCTGATTTGTGTTTGCCTCCCCTTGGCCAGCCCGGGGGTTTCCCACGTGCAGAACTGCAAGGGCCCAGCTGCATTTGCGGGAATACTTGGGGGTGGGGGGCACTGAAAGGCAAACTTTAGAAAGCCATAAAAGTGGGTGAATTATTAACCCTTACCCCTGAAGCAGCTGCAGTCTGGTAGAGCAGAGGCTGCTCTCAAGTACCAGCAAAAAGCTGAATATTGCACTGGCATCCTGATGGGATAGGGGCGTCTGGCCTAAAAGCCCTTTCAACATTTGCTAGGTCCATGAGTTACCTTGCTTTGTGCAACTGGCTGAGGCCATAGTGACCTCTGTGGCCTCTCAGTTTAACACTCCTTAAACGTGTTGAGATCTGAAGACTCAACCTGAGAGTATCTCCCACTGTAGTTTCTGTTTCCTAGCAGCTAAAACCAGCCCCACATCATTTCTGAGCTGAGGGGGAAACCCATGATGCTGAGAATCCAACCTCCACTGGTTTTGATTTGAGCATGTATTTCAGCATGTATTTCAGCATGTATTTTAGTGTGTATTTCAGCATGTATTTTATTTATTGTGTGTTTTTCTCATGCCTCTATCCTATTCAATTGCTTATGTTCAGTTGCTTTCTCGTGCCAGGTTAGATTGTGTTTGGAGGAAGGAAATACGGTTCTTGCTCTAGTTAATACAATAACCGGATGGGAGGAGCAGGAAAAACAACAAGGCATGGTTGAGGACCCTGATTCCTGCCGACTGCATGGAGTGAGCCCTTACCTTCCCCAGCCCTGGAGCACGGCAACATCCAAAGCCTGGCCTCCATGATGCCCCCTCAAAGAAACACGTCATATTTTCCCTCCTGGGCAGAAAAACCCATCAGAGAACAGAGCAGCTACTGTCAACACCCAGTGAATTCAGCAGAGGGATTTGCATTTAGGCAAATAGCTTCAGAAGCACGCCAAGGTCGTTGCAGGTGTGGGTGCTGCTGCTGGTGGGCACAGTGGTCCTTGGAGATGCTGTCCCATCCTCAAAGGGCATCAGGGGTGGGCAGGGAGGACACAGCTGCGGATGTGGGGGAAAGCAACCTGACCTCCCCTTCCAAAGCACGTTGAAATCATCTGCACACAGTGAGCGAGCAGTGGAGTGTGGCCTCACACACCACAAGGAAGGGGGGGGTAACTGCACAGCTGCATCCGCATTGAAACAATGAACTACTGAGAGAGACACCTGCAACTACTATTAAAAGCCCTTCTCTCCCCCATATCCTGGTTTTAAAGAGGAAAATAAAAGAGGAAGTGTGCATTTGGACCCTCTGGTTCTGCATTGTATAAAAAAAAATTTAAAAAAAAAGAAAAAGGCAGAATTAATTAATTTAATTGCTGTTTATCACCAGTACATTGGAGACTCAGACCTACTGAAACTCAATGTTGGGGAGAAATTGGGTTGAGTCAGCCAAGTGTGAAACACCCCCAGTGTCTAGCAGGTGGGAACAGGATCCTTGATGTTGGCCAGGGACATTTCAAAGGACCTGGAGGACCTGCAGGGAAGAAATTTTTCACAGTCAGGGTGGTGAGGCACTGGAACAGGCTGCCCAGAGGAGCTGTGGGTGCCCCATCATTGGAGGCGTTCAAAGTTGGGTTGGACGGGGCTTTGAGCAACCTGATCTAGGGAGAGATGTCCGTGCCCATGGCAGGGGAACGGACGGGAAGGTCTCTAAGTGTCCCTTCCAACCCAAACCGTGCTGTAATCCCACGTGCTGAACATCAGTGGAGCCAAAGGTCTGGTCCACCAGTCCAGACCTGCCCCACACCAGGCAGAGGCGTGAGCTGTGGGGGCCTCTCTTCTCACCCACCCCTGCATGGCCCCAAAACCCAACAAGACCCTATACATGGGTCTAACACTTGTTCCTCCAGCCCTGGATGGTTTTGGCTGGGGCACGGAGATGCTGACTGAGGCTGTGATGAGCAGGATGGGCACTGGGGGCTTTACCCCAGGGCTAAGCCCCCATGAGCCCAAAGCACCACCAAAATCCAAAGGGCGTGGATGAAACCAGAAGGAATTAAGGCTTAAAACTTCAAGCTGGGGCCACGAGTGATGCATTTGTGGAGAGATTTGAGCAGGTGCTCAAGCACAGACCCCATTGGAGCATCCCACTCCAAATCCTGTGTAAAATCAGGGGCTGGGAGGGCAGAGCTGGGCTGCACCTTTCATGGGGTCAATGACTTAAAACAAGGCATGGGATAATTTCCATATCTCGCTCTTTTCACTCCAGGATGGTGTGAATTTATACAGAAAAAGGCGAAGAATGCTCTACCTTTCCTTTTCAGCACAGCTGGAGTCCCGTTCGTTCTGCCACCCCTGTGTGGTGTGATCTGCGAAAAGACAAGTCCGCTCGTGGGCACTGGGCAAAGCGCCTGCGGGGCACAGCGTTTTGGGGGACAGCACCCGGGGCTCAAACGGGGAAGGGAAACGGTCACCAGAGAGGCTGTGGGCTCTTCTCTAAAGCAGAAAGCCGAGTTGTGGGTAGCTCACACTGCTGCTAGACCGCAGAGGTGGCGACGGAAGCGGAGGAGGGGCACTTACAGCAGAGGAAGATGGCGAGGAGCGGAAGGGCTGACACTGCCGCCGTGCTCACCGCGAGGGCGGTCACGTCCACAAACGCCGTGCAGCCGTCCTCTGAGGTCAGACAGGCGAAAAAGCAGAAGAAAACTCGGTCAGAAGGAAAAGAGAAAGGCAGACTGACACTGTGAGAACGTGCGTACATATAAAAAAGTGAAATTGTCCTGAAAAATAAAAGCAATCTTTTGCATTTTCTTTGAGCGGCTCCATCTCCGGATGGCCACGTGGAAGGGCTATTGCAGAGAAGCTTCTCACCGTGGCGATGGTGGATGTTCTTTATGTGGAAGCTGCTCGTCAGCACCACCAAGAGCACCCCGCTGGGAGCTGTGTAGCCCATCGTGCGCTGTGCTGTCCATGAAAAGGAGGACACAGAGACGTCAGCGTGTGCTGCCAGAGGTGGACGGGGTTTCCTTTAGACCACAGTCTGCTGGGGACCCACTGGCATGGAGCCTTCTCGTAAAATAATGCTTTGAGATGCTTCATTTCTATGAGTGTCACTCGCTCATTTCAATCCTCTGAGCAAAGATGTGTAGGAAATGCCAGGGTTTAACCTAGCCTGAAAACAGAGCAAAACAAGTTTTCTCCCTTAAAAACAAAATCCACCAAGGAAGGTTTCTCTCTTTACTCTTAAAAGACCTGCCAGATGAGGAGAAGGTGAGAAGTTCAGGCAGCTGGAAGGGGAATGAGCCAGTTACTGGCTCCTCTGGCAGCATCGCTCCTGGCTCTGCCCCACTGGGTACGGGGACTGGGGGTTCAGCTGCCCCTCGCTGCAGACTCACTTATTCGCAGCTTTTCGGACTGGCAGACGGGAAAAACTAATCCCCATCCCGAGACAGCAGCAAAGACCACGGCGACCACTGCAATCCTCAGCACATCCTTCAGGGGAGGAGAGAGACCTGGAAACAAACAACCCACGGCCGTGGGAATGAGGCCACCGACAGGACCAGCACGGATGGCGATGCTGGGCCGTGGAGCTCCCCCGTGGCTGCCATGGGTTTGCTTTGCCAGCTGGTGGATCAGAGCCTCTGCTGGAGGCCCTGGTCCATGAAACATCCGCGCCGGGCTGTGTGCTGCCCACAGGCACCCTGCCCACCGCCCTCTGCCCACATCCTGCTCACCATCGCCTTGGCCAAGGGCCTTGGGACCTCCTCCAAAAGGGAATGGCCAACCTCCTGCTGCCCATCCCGCCAAGAACCGGGACCTGGGGGCAGGCAGAGGTGTGAAGGGAGACGGGGAGTTGCTGCTGAGCATCGCACGATGGGGAGCTCCACTCAATGGTGTGTGTCGGCCACCGCCCCATGGGAGGGCAGCCAGGCCTTGGGGCATGGGGGAAGAAGAAGGGGCTGAGAGCACTCCGGGGTGCTGGGGATGGGTGGAGAGCAGGAAGAGTGCTGGGAGCTGGGGAGCAGCATCTCCCCATTTCCCTGGGCCCATGGAAAGTGCCACTTGAGCCGCCGTTTTGCTGAGCACCTGCAACAGTGACGTTCAGGGAGGTCTCCTGCCAGCTTATCCCATTGCTGGCGTTGCAGGAGTAGGAGCCGCAGTCCGACTTCTTCACCGCCCTCAGGTGCAAAATGCTGAGGCTGCCGGAGACGTGGAAACCTCTGCCCCGGGGAAGCGCCTGCCCGTCCTTCTTCCAGGTGATGGTGTCCACCCTGCCCTCCACCACCTCGCAGAGCACCTCACCGGTGGCCTTGGCCACCAGGCCACTGCTCCAGAGCTGAGGGCGAGACACGGGCTCTGGGAAGAGGACAGAGACACCAGCACTTCTCTCAGATACGAGCTGGAGCAGCTTTCCCCACTGCATCCTGGAGTCTGCATCCCTGGACAGCTTGGTGATCACGTCTCACAAAGCACTGCCAGCAACCAGCACGTCACCAGGCAGGGAGGCATCCCAGCCTGAGCTGCTAGGGGTGGCTG
Organism: Anas acuta; assembly: GCF_963932015.1. NCBI lineage: Eukaryota > Metazoa > Chordata > Aves > Anseriformes > Anatidae > Anas > Anas acuta. The sequence goes on from NC_088991.1 coordinate 6,392,351, forward strand.
AAGAAGCCTGGCTGCAGGGCTGAGACCTTTTCTGCTCCAGTTGTGTGGGGGTGGGGGTGGCCTCCCCTCCCCGTCTGTGCCTAGAAGGGGCTTCCCAAGCATCTCATCCCCAGCACCTGGTCTTGTCTGGAGCTGAAAACATCTCCCTGTGAACACCTGAGCAGGATGGAGCTGCTTCCACCAGATGCCTGGCAGTATATGGCTTTGTCATGGCTTGGGCTCTAAGTGACGCTCCAAGGACTGCAAGTGGTCACAGCGCCCAGCCTCGAATGGAGAAAAAGAGTTTTTGGGAAAAGCCAGGCAGAAATCACTGCTAAAATCCCGGCCTGTACAGTGGATGCTTTAAAAACAAGCAAACAAAATTGGTGATTGTAAACAGCTTAGGAGGAACAATCTGGGTTAGGCAGAGGAAATGAAGGGTAATTGTTTACTTAGAAATAAAAATAGCCATGAAATACATGGCAGTTATCCACCCAGGCATGGATCCAATGAATTACAGTATCACAGAATCACAGAATTTCTAGGTTGGAAGAGACCTCATATCATCGAGTCCAACCTCTGACCTAACACTAACCAGGCCTCCACTAAACCATATCCCTAAGCTCTACATCTAAACATCTTTTAAAGACCTCCAGAGATGGTGACTCAACCACTTCCCCTTGGGGCAGCCTGTTCCAATGCCTCACAACCCTTTTGGTAAAGAATTTCTTCCTAACATCCACCCTAAAACTCCCCTGATGCAACTTAAGCCCGTTCCCCCTCGTCCTGTCACCAGGCACTTGGGAGAACAGGCCAACCCCCACCTCGCTACAGCCTCCTTTGAGGTATCTGTAGAGAGCAATAAGGTCGCCCCTGAGCCTCCTCTTCTCCAGGCTGAACAAGCCCAGCTCCCTCAGCCGCTCCTCGTAGGACTTGTTCTCCAGGCCCCTCACCAGCTTCGTCGCCCTTCTCTGGACCCGCTCAAGCACCTCCATGTCCTTCTTGTAGCGAGGGGCCCAAAACTGAACACAGTACTCGAGGTGCGGCCTCACCAGAGCCGAGTACAGGGGGACGATCACCTCCCTAGCCCTGCTGGTCACACTGTTAAACTTACTTCATCTGCAAACTTAATGAGGGTGCACTCAGTGCCCTCGTCCAGATCATTGATGAAGATATTAAAGAGGACCGGCCCCAGCACCGAGCCCTGGGGGACGCCACTAGTGACCGGCCTCCAACTGGACTTGACTCCATTCACCACGACTCTTTGGGCCCGGCTATCCAGCCAGTTTTTAACACAACGAAGCGTGCGCCAGTCCAAGCCAAGAGCAGCCAGTTTCTTGAGGAGAATGCTGTGGGAGACGGTGTCAAAAGCCTTGCTGAAGTCAAGGTAGACCACATCCAGAGCCTTTCCCTCGTCCACCCAGCGCGTCACTTTGTCATAGAAGGAGATCAGGTTCGTCAAGCAGGATCTGCCTTCCATAAACCCATGCTGACTGGGCCTGATCTCCTGCTCGCCCTGCAAGTGCCGCAAGATGACTCTCAAGAGGATCTGCTCCATGAGCTTCCCTGGTACTGAGGTCAAACTGACAGGCCTGTAGTTCCCCGGGTCTGCCCTCCGGCCCTTCTTGTAGATGGGCGTCACATTTGCTAGCCGCCAGTCAGCTGGGACCTCCCCTGATAGCCAGGACTGCTGATAAATGATGGATAGGGTCTTGGCCAGCTCCTCTGCCAGTTCTCTCAGTACCCTTGTGTGGATCCCATCCGGCCCCATTGACTTGTGCACATCCAAGTGCCATACCAGGTCACCAAACAGTTCTTCGTGGATAGTGAGGGCCACATCCTGCTCCCCATCCCCTTCCACCAGCTCAGGGTACTGGGTATCCAGAGAACAACCGGTTTTGCCGCTAAAGACTGAGGCAAAGAAGGCATTGAGCACCTCCGCCTTTTCCTCATCTCTTGTAACTAAGTTTTCCCCCGCATCCAGTAAAGGATGGAGATTCTCCTTAGTCCTCCTTTTTGTGTTGATGTATTTATAAAAACATTTTTTGTAATCCTTAATGGCAGTAGCCAGACTGAGCTCCAGATGACCTTTGGCCTTCCTAATTTTGTCCCTGCACTGCCTCGCTACATCCTTATAGTCCTCCCTAGTGGCCTGCCCACTTTTCCAAAGATTATAAACCCTCTTTTTTCTCCTAAGCTCAAGCCACAGTTCTCTGTTCAGCCAGGCCGGTCTTCTTCCCCGCCAGCTCATCTTTGGGCACGTGGGGACAGACCGCTCCTGCGCCATTAGGATTTCCCTCTTGAAGAGCACCCAGCCTTCCTGGACTCCTCTGCCCTTCAGAACTGCCTCCCAAGGGACTCCACCAACTAGTGTCCTGAGCAGCCCAAAGTCAGCCCTCCAGAAGTCCAATACAGTGGTTTTACTGGTCCCCTTCCTGGCCTTGCCAAGAATAGTGAACTCCACCATTTCGTGGTCACTCTGCCCAAGACAGCTCCCAACAACCACATCCTCCACCAGTCCTTCTCTGTTTGTGAAGAGAAGGTCTAGCGGGGCGCCACCCCTCGTAGGCTCACTAACCAGCTGTGAAATTGCCAGTGGCAATCCCAGCACCACAAGAGCTCCTGTCCGGTGCCTCTCCTGATGGAGACGCTGGGACTTCTGCCCGAGCTCCTCTCCCCTCGGGGCTGCCAGGCGCAGTCTCAGCATCCTCCCTTCTCGCAGCTGCTGGCGTGCCTCACACTGCCGCCTGCTGTCTGCAAAGCCCCTGGGAACTGGCCCCGGCCGGTAATCTCTCCCGGTGATTTTTGAGGCAAGCTAACTCCTTTCACATGAACTTTTAAAAGCTTTTCTGGCACTTACTTTCAGGCATTTGTTGCACCTTGCACCTTTCAAGGGGATGGAAGAGATTAAACACCAAACATAGCAGCACAACCCTATAAATATTGTCTGTGAGGAAGATTTTCCACACATGCTGCTTCGGGGCAGTGCAGCTTATTGCGGTTGGAGAAAGATGAGCAGAGTGTCTGACCACCAGCAGATGCGAATCTCATGCCACAGCCTATCAAAAAGCATAGCACCAGGCCTATCTCTCCCACTCACACGCTGCTGCAACCCAAATAGTTATGAAGGGATGGTCATTGTTCTCTGCTAGAAAACAGAAATGCCCGAGTGAAAAAGATAACTACATTTGCTGGTCGATCTCAGCGTCTCTGTGGCAGTGTTTTGAGGACCTTGGCCTTTGCCAAGGAGGTGCTCGGCTGATTGTTCACACAGAACACTCCTAAATTCTCCATCTAGGGTTAAATGTGAGGGAAAAAAAAAACAGCAAAGAGACTCCTCTACCTGATCAGTCCTGGTGAAGCCATGGGACACCCTTTCCCTCTGAGCAAACAGCACCAGAGTCCAAGAAAGGCAGAAGAGTGTGGGTCTGCAGGCACCTCTGGAGGTCATCTAGTCTACCCCTTGCTCATGCAGGGTCTCCTAGAGCTGGTTGCCCAGCACCATGTCCTGTTGGATTTTGAATGTCTGGGCCTGGCTCTTTAGCCCGTTTCCAGCCCCACCAGACTGATAAATTCACTTATCAAACCCATACTTTGTCAGCTTCTCTGTGAGGTCTGCCTGCACTGTGCTGCTGTGTGAGGCACGCATGGGGCCTGCTTTCCCCTCCCCTGGCCTACACGTGTAGCCCCCCAAAAGTGTGGAGTTTCAACCTCATCACGCCACAAATGCAGGGATCCCCTCTGCATATGGCCCACCCTGGAGGGCAGGTCTCAGCAGGCCTCGCGAGCACAAAACTGGGCCAAATCAGTGCCAATGCAGCACCAGCAGACACTGGCCTTTCTCTCGAGATGCATGGACCAAACGCTTCCCAAAACCTCCAGAACCGGGCACTGCAGTTCCTCTGGCACCCCAAGTCCTGCAGCCCCTTCTGCGTGGCACCGGTCCAGCAGGGCAAATTCACCTGCCTGAGACCAAGGATGGCAGAAAGAGAATTTTAGTCCAAAAGCAAGTGAGTTGCCAAAAAGAAAGCACAACGTGCCTCAATGCTACCAAAGAGCAGGAGAATAAGGCAAAACTCTGGGAACTCTTGCAAAACTTTATTTTAGCTGAGAAAACCCGTGGAAGCAGAAGGGGCACTTTGCTCCCTGTGCCTTAGCTGAGCATGGGTACAGCAGGACACCACCTCCTGCAAGGGCTCCCTGGTGCCCCCCCCCGAGGCCCTGGTCCCACAGGGAGGATTTAATCCCCCCTTCCTTGCAGGTCTTCTTTGCAGATGACGTTTCAGGGACCGGGCTCTCCAAAGGTGTCTTCTCCAAGAAGAAGCTGCTCTGGGACACACAAGGCTCATAAAGGGGTGGTTGTGTTTCTGGGCGTCCAAATTCAGACCTCGGTCTTCATTTTGCTGCAGGTTATTTTGTGCTCTTGCAGGCACCAGGGAGATCAAGAGCTTTTTCTGCTGGGGGTGGGCTCCTCTCACAGCTGTGGGGGAGCAGATCTCAGCAGTCCTCCCTTGTCCTGCCATGCTCTCCGGGGATGGCATTTCCAAATCCTTCAGCAGGGGTCAGGAACAACATGAGGTCTGCTGAGAGGACAACCAGTGACCACATATGCCTGAGGACTGATAGTCACATTTCCTGTGCAATTATCTTCTACTGCTTCACTTTTTTTAGTACTTTCTTCTCTCCTGCTACTTAAGGCTTCACGCTAACCACTGCAAAAGCTTTGTGCATACCCAAGGCGACTTTTCAGCTTTTGCGGTTTTATTAAGTCACAAGGAGCTTCTATTTTCTGGAGAAAAAAAAATAACCTCTGCTGTCGTGAAGGTTAGCAGGGCTCTCCAAGAGCAGAGCAGCCATGTCCTTCACCCGGAGCCAGGGGAGGGGCTGCTGATGCTGGGGGCTTGGACCACCACTGTCATCATCATTGTCCCTCCTGAACATCATCCCAGCCGACACAGGAGCACACAAAGAGGAAGGCAGCAGCAGCAGTTTCCGTGCCCTCTCTGGGTCAGGCTGTGGTCGGGAGATGCCTAGCACTCTTGTCCTGTCCTAGCATCCGTTTATTACTGATGGGGCCCCACGTTTCGGTTATGATCTCTCTTGTTTTCCGTGAAGCCCAGAGCAAAACCAAAACGATTTATGCCTTTACTGCATTTTAAAAAAGCTGGTGCTGCTAGGGGAGATGTGGCCTTTAATTTTAAAACAGAGTTAGGTGTCTCAGCTTTCTTCCACCTGTACAGTTTTAAAGGAACGTCACCATGTGCCAGGAACTCCATTGCACAGAAAGCCCCAGCTCCTTGCCCTTCAAGGGGACTTTTCAGACGATCAGCAGAGGAACCATTTGCCCTGGGATCCCAAGGCCAAGCAGATTTCCTGGCAGGAAGGGTCTGCTCCCCAGTGACTTGGCATACTCCTAAAAATATGGACAGCTTTCCAGGTCAAAAGGTCTTCTTCATGCATTCTTTCAGCATGACAAGACAAGTGGTAAGTGACCCTGGAGCACAGGACTGAAATACATCCAGTGCTCTCCGTTAGCCCTCAGATTAAGGTGAGTCAGTGGAATCAGGCTTCCCACGGATGCACTGCTGATTTGCCTTTACCTTGGGCCCCTTTCTCTGGTCAGTGACAAAATCACCAGCCACCTTTTCGGCAGGGCTCTCTCCTGCAAGGTTCAGAGATCTGCGGGCAGCTCCCGCAGCCAAAGCAGGAGCTGGTGGTGCCCAGTCCTGTCCTCAGGAATTGAGGGAGGTTATGGATGAGTAGATGACCTGTGGTGATTCTCTCAGCTCTGGATGTTCAAAGCTGTCTCCGACTCTGGAATAAATGGTTGTTACTTCCCCCGCCGCAGTGTTATCCTCGGGGGGCTCCTGAGAAGCACAGAGAAAACACCCAGGGTGAGAGAGAGCCTTCTCCAGAGGATGTCGGGATCAGGAGGGGTCCTGGAGCTGCTAACTGCAAGCCAGGAGGACTCAGCAGGAGCAGGAGCTATGTAAAGCCCGCGTGGCTTTGCCCATGGGAGGGTCGGGGTTGATCCTGGCTGTCTGCACGGCCCACAGAGACCCCTCAAGTAGTGCCCCGACAGAAACCCGTGAGGCTGCCAGGCAGGGAAGGGTGATCATCTGCACATTGCTCTGCATTTAACCATTCTGCACCCTCCTGGCTGCCGTCAGCCAAAGCTGTCCCTTGGCTTCTCAGCCACGAAGGTAAAATCAGGTCCTTTTGGGGTCAGGGAGGGAGGCGAAGGGGAAAGGTGCAGCTGGGGGAAAGCGGCACCCCAGGGTCATTTACCACCTTGCAGCTTGCCCTTACAACACGGAATTAACTTCCTAATTTTAAATTCAGCAACCAATTCTTGTAGCTCAGTGCATCTTATTCAAGCCAGTAGTTAGCATTTACCCAAAGAACATTCAAAAATTTTTCTTCTGTACCTGCTGTTGTTTAACGATTCTCATCTTCTTCTTCTGCACTGCACCTCGGAAAAAGAAGGTTTTGTTACCGACAGGTTGCACCCTCCCCATCCTAGCCCTGGAGAACCAGAGATAATATACTGGCACTTTCACCAGGGGGTTAATGAGGATTTTGCCATCAAGACGGAGAGTTCTGTGGCTGCCACAGCCAAGCACGGGTGAAATCTCCCCCTTGGAAACAAATGAACTTGTCTCCTGACAAAGGCATCCTCAGGTGTGAAGGTTTTGATGGGAGCCATGGAGATAGGCACCTTGCTGGTTTATTTTCCAGAAGGTATGGGCTTTCCAGAAAACCTGTTCAACAGCCCCATGCTGTGCTTCTGCTTCGTTCAGCTGCATCACAGACTAGAAACTGTGACTCTTTACAGATGGAAGGAGGTGGTACGCTGAAGGGGACCTCACAGGAAAGGAATAATTCTGGTGTGAAGAGCAGAACCTCTCCAGAGCCCCCCCACTACCTTTATCCCCAGGGAATATGCCCGAAGGAACCAGAGGTGCAACCTCAAAGTTTGCAGTGCAAGAGCCACCTACCCCAGCGCCAAACGCAGAAGACCAGGAACAGCAGAAGGAGGAAGATTAATGAGCAAGTTCCAATTATGTAGTTATGTATGTGGTCTTGATTGCTGGTGCCTGGCATTTGGAAGACAACAGGTGCTGTAAGTGCTTCCTAAAGGAAAGCAGTGGCAGCAGGTACTGCCCTGGTTATTTCATGGACGTTGCATGTCGGGTTGCACCAGAGTGGTAGGAGAGCATTTGGTGCATTTTTTTCTCAGCCTCTGTGGCCACTGATTTACCCCCAAGTGCCCTATTCTCCCCAGGAAATATTTGCCCCAGTACATAATATATTTGCCCAATACATAAACAATTTCCCCAGTACAGGACCCAGACCTGGTGCCTGGGTTCCTGAACCCACCTCTCCCATTTATTCTCTGCAGCCATTCCTTTCAGCTAAAGGCATCGCTGTTGTGGAGCCTTTCTCCTGCAGAGACAAGCGGCTGTGCAAGAGGCACTCACTCGTACTTCTAGCTAACGGTGGCAGAGGGAGGAACGCTGGGCTTCCAGCTACAACTGGAGGAGCACAACCAGCAGCACCTAGGACACCCCTGGGAATCCTCTCTTTGCTGCAGTGGCTTGGCCACGTGGAAGGAGGGACCGAAATTCTGTCTGTGCCCGATGCTTCCCACGGCTGGGGCAGTGCAGGAGGTGCCTGTGCCCAGCACAGGGACACTTACCTTCGCTGGTAGGATCTGTGGGGACAGGCTGCTGGAGCACGGTCAGGGTGATGTGCCTGCTTTGTCTTTGGTGCTGGAGGCTGACGGTGTACACCCCGCTGTCACTGAGCCGCAGGTCCCGCAGCAGCAGGGATGCGTTCTCGGGGAAGAGCTCAACACGGTCCGAGTGTGCAGGATAGGGGAAACACTTTTTAGTGCAGTTCTTGGGAGCCCCCCCATCATCCAGGGAGCACTTCCGCACTGAGCAAGCGATGATTACTTGTGAGGTGTGACCAAACATCCACCTAATTGACAGTGGGAAGCAAGGGGTGCTGTTGCATCTGTAGGAGACGGGCAGGAGCACGGACTGCCCCACGGTGCCAGTGACTGCATCCTGCGGGATTTCCACGAGGAAGCCCAGGTTTCGCCCTGCAGAGGGGAAGAGGCAGATCAGCAGCTCAGCAGGGCAGCGGCAGATTCTCCCCCCTTGGAGCACAGCGCTCAGCCCACCCTGCCCCACTGCCCCCTGACAGGAGCCTCACGCCCACACACCAGACCTCAGTGCAGTGCCCTTGTGTTTGGGAACCCCACTGGATGCAGCCATCCCAGGGTGGGCCCCGCATCACCTACACCCCCAGCCCCTTGGCCCCAGCCTCCTCTCTGCTGGCTTTTCCAGCCACAACCCCCAAGCTACCCCCAGGGCAAAGCCAGTGGCCCCGTCCCCAGCTCACCGAGCAGCAGCAGCAGCAGCAGGAGGGAGCCGAGGCCCCAGCAGCGCCGGCCGGGACACATCGCCTGCGGCTGCTGCGCTCGCCTGGGCCAGGAGGAAGTCGGAGGCTCTCGCTCAGCCCCTCGGCGCCGTGGGGTTCGCTGCGGGCGGGCGGGCGAGCCCCGGCTCCTTCCTGTGCCACCTGCACGCTTTGGGGCTGCGGGGACAGAGGGGGCTGTGGGGTGTCCCCTGTGCCCCCCCACACTCTGGGCACTTCATTGTGCCCCAGCCCTGGCTGCTCCCGCACGCTGGCTCCCTTCTCCCCAGCAGCAGCCGCAGGCTTCCCCACGGCTGCCCTGCAGCCAGCACAGGTGGAAGAGCAGCTGCAGGAGCAGCAGGATGAAGCAGTAGCAGCCTCCGAGGATGCAGCAAGGGATGCGTGTGGCTATTCTTCCTGCTGGTTGAGAAGTGCCAGCGGTAGGAGAGAGGAGATGTGGCATCGGGAGGCTGCCACCTCCCCAGGACACCTCTGCAGGGGTCCCGTGCTGTCCCCATCAGGAGGGGCAGGAATGCTGCCAGGGCAGCACAGGGACACTTACCTTCACTGGTAGGATCTGTGGGGACAGGCTGCTTGAGCACGGTCAGGGTGATGTTCCTGATTTGTCTTTGGTGCTGTTGGAAGCTGACGGTGTACACCCCGCTGTCACTGAGCCGCAGGTCCCGCAGCAGCAGGGATGCGTTCTCGGGGAAGAGCTCAACACGGCCTGAATGTGTAGGGTTGGTGAAACAGCTTGTGGGGCAGTTCTTCGGAGCCCCCCCATCATCCAGGGAGCAGTTCTGCACTATGCAGGAGATGGTTCTTTGTACGGGGTGATCAAATGTCCACTTAATAGTCATTGGGAAGTGAGGGGTGCTGTTGAATCTGTAGGAGACGGGCAGGAGCACGGACTGCCCCGTGGTGCCAGTGACTGCATCCTGCGGGATTTCCACGAGGAAGCCCAGGTTTCGCTCTGCAGAGGGGTCAGCAGATCAGCGGCAGATTCCCTCTCCTTGCAGCACAGCGCTCGCAGCCCCCCCTGCCCCACCACCACTTCCTCACGCACCTCCTCTGGCTCTCAGCAAAACGCATCCCTTGCATCCCTGGTGGTGGGATGCCCACGGGATGCAGCTCTCCAGCTGGCACGGCCATCCTGCAGGTATCCCCCCTCACGGGCCACCCAGGGAGCAGCAGCACTTGCACAGCAGCACGAGCAGGGAGCAGGAGCTCCATGAACATCTGTGCTGGGGCCAGCCGACGTTTGGGAATGAGCAGAGCAACCCCGTCATCTTTCCCCTACGCCCCTAGACTCTTTTGAGGGGTCTGGTCCAGCTGTCTCAATTGCAATGCATTGCTGCTACTGATTGGCATAGAGGATGGCATGAGAGTAATACTGACCAGGTCGATGAGGTTTTTGTATGAAAGTCTTGTGTATTTGGCTTCCAGCAGAGCTTCTGAGGGTGTTTCCTTCCTGCACTGCTTCCTTGCTGTTTCCTTGGCATGTCCCTTTTTAAGGTGTCTTTCTGCCTAAAACCGGGGTGCCATCAGTCTCGACAGCTCTATCAAGTCCCGGAGGGGATTTAAAGGTATTAAACAAGATAGGCCCCAGTATTGACCCCTGGCGGACAACAATTCTCACGGGACACCAGCAGATCCTCAGAAGCTCTGCTGGAAGCCAAATACAGAAGTCTTTCATACAAAAACCTCATCGACCTAGTCGATCTTGCTCTCATGCCATCCTCTATCTATGCCGATTAATAGCAGCAATGCATTGCAAATGAGACAACTGGGCCAAACTCCTCAGAAAAGTCCATAAGCCTGGCTCTTAGGTCTTTCTTTTTCTTTTTTCTTTCTTTCTTTTTTTTTTTTTTTTTTTCTTTTTTCCTTTTTGACTTGTTAAGTTAATAAGACCCTCTGTTGCAGGGACGTCCACCATCTGGACATCCAGCTAGGGCCTGAAGGCAGAGCTGGGTGCTGGGGGTGCAAGTGTGACCAGGTGGATGCACTCTTTAAGCAAGGTGCCGGGTTGCAAGAGGAGCTCGGCAGGCTGCAATGCATCCAGGAATCCGAGCAACAGATCAATGCGTGGTACCGTGCCCTGCCGCGGGCTGAGCAGCCCTGCCTTAAGTCCTGGCAAGAGTGAGGCGTCTCCCCCTTGCCCCTGAGGTGCCCCTGTGCAACAGATCGGATGCTCTGGGGCTCACAAAAGGAGAGGGTGCCAACAACAGCAATGGTAATGCTCAAGGCCCAGGCAGGGCAACGGAGCGTGCAGCTGGCAGAAGGTGGAGTGGGGGGCTCTGGGGCTCACCCCCCCTCCAGAAGGTGTGGAGCAGAACACGGCCTTGGTTCATGAAGATAAATAACGGTCTGTAAGACAGATCTATAAGGCACACGACGTTATATCCAGCTTTTGCAGCCGCAGAGCTCCTGGGCACCCCGAGCCTGCTGCACCCCACAGCCCCCGGCCTCACGGTGTGAGCCGTGCCCCCTGTCCTGGTGCCCCGTGCCGAGCCCAGCCACGTGTCGGGGCCTGAGTGACGGCGACAGGAGGCGGTGGCACCCGGTGCCGGTCCCGGTCCCAGCCCTGCCGCAGGCCGCGCTGCGCCCCAGGTCTGCCATGCTCGCCCTTCCCCTCCTCGTCCTCCTGGCCTCCGCCGGGACAGGCCCAGTGGCCGGCCTGGCTGTCATAGGCAAGTCCTGGGGCTGGGGGCGGTGGTGCTGGAGGTGGTGGTGGTGGTGACTGTGGTGGTGCTGGTGGTGGTGGTGCTGGTGGTGGCTGTGGTAGGCCAGGCGGTGCAGGCTCCCCCCTCCAACAGGGAGCTTCTCCCGGCTGCTTTTCCCACCCCAAAGCCCCTGCTGCATGCTCGCAGCCTCGATAACAACTTTCAAAATGTTTTGGGGAGCAAATGGGTGGTTGGGAGGGGGCTGCCCTGGCTCCAATTGCGGCTCCCTGGGGCTCCTTCACTTCCAAGCCCCCCCCGTAGAGCAGGGCCAGGAGCAGGCGGCTCTCGCAGCCGTACCCGCGCGTGGAAACTCCTCAGGCAGAAGCCGGCTGCGAAGCGAAGCAGCGCAGGCTTTCAGGGAGATGAAGGCAGCGCCTCCGCAGCCTCCTGCTTCTCCGTGGTGCTGCTTAAAGCCCCACCGCGAGCACCCCCCGAAATAATCCCGTCCCCAGCACCGCCGCTTGCGCAGGAGCCGAGCCAGGGCGGCTCTCCCTGCCCAGCTGCCTGCTGGATGCCGGTGCGTCCCGCTAGCCCCGCGCCGCGTTCCTCCCTTGCAGCCCGCACGCTCTTCCCGTGCTACTCGGCCGACCTCAAGCCGGTGTCCGAGGTCCTGGTCTCGGCCAGGGGCTGCACTGTGCTCTTCAGCGTCGAGCCGAGGGCAGCCGGCACCACGGCGTCCTGGGAGTACGAGTCCGGCGCGCGCAAGGAGCTCATCGCCACGTTGGTTCCCAACAAGTCGGCCGAGATCTCCCGCGCCTACGTGGGCCACGCCAGGCTCAGCGAGATGGACTTCTCGCTGCAGCTGGTGCTGCGCTGGTGGAACGGGGGGTTCTACCGCTTCCGCTCCGAGTCGGAGGCCACGGGCTGGTTGGAGCTGCGCGTGGTCGGTGAGTGCCAAACCCTGCGCCGCAGCCGGGGAGCTGGAGCTGCTGCCCGGGCGCTGGCACCCTCGAGGCGGGGGTGTCAGTGCCGACGGGTGCTCCATCTGCGCAGAGCCGCTCTCCGAGCCAGAAATCCTGGGCAACTCCTTCGTGGAGGTGGGAGGCGACACCAAGCTGTACTGCAACGTGCTGGAGGGGCAGGTGGACGTGTACTGGTGGAAGAGGAACGGGAAGCTGCTGATGGAGAGCAACGGCCTCCAGTTCATCCACAACAACACGCTGGAGATCCACCGAGCCCTGATGAACGACACCGGCTACTACACGTGCATAATCAGCAACCCGGTCAGCCACAACGAAACCTCCTTCCTGCTGCGCGTCCACAGTAAGTGGGGCTTCCTTCCCCGGGCACGGGAATGGAAAGCTGGGGAATGGCCCCAAAACTGTCACTCTGGCCCCGTTCCCTGAGGTCTCATGGCTTCCCAGCACAGTCTGAGACGAGGAGTGGGAACAGCTGGGCTCCACTGAGGACTTGTGTCCTCATGTCCTTGTGCCAGACTGCCCGGTGGCAAGAGTTTTTCTTTCCCTGGGCAAAATTCTGGGAATTTTGGGTTTGGTTTATTTTTTTCAGACAACAACAGGGCGTTTTTCATCCTCATCGTGGTATTCGTTAGCATCGGCTTGCTGGCAGGTGAGTGCTGGGACCAGCTTCGCAGTAGTGAAGCACCCAAAGTGGGGCCCAAGGAGTGAATATGGTGGCTGAAAATAGGAAGCTCCTTGCAGGCAGTGAAAATAGCCTCCAGGCTTGAGGCTTCTTGCCTGAGTGTTGCCACTCGTTGAGCATCTTCATCCCTGGGGTGTTTAACAGAGGTCATATTTGTCCACAGGGATCTTCAACTGGTGGAGGTTGAGGAACTCCCCGGATGATGACCTTACTTTTTGAAAATTTAGCACTGAAAAGCCAGAAGTTTCATTGTCCTCAGCATTAACCCTATGGAGATGCATCTTTGGATTGCAAGTGCATCCAGGAGAAGGTCAAATCACATCCTATGGCGGGAGTGATTGCTACGCCATCCTACACCATTTTCATGGTGAAAATCCTAGCAGAGTTCTCTGTAGGGGGAGTCAAAGCTGACGTGCAGAAGAACAAAATTTCAGTGAAGCTGTTTTCTTTAAAAAAAAAAAAAAAAAAGTTGGACATAGTTTGGTGCTTGTTTGCGTTGCTGAATGGTTCTGGCTGTGTTTGTGCTTGTTGCATTGTGGCAGGATGAGCTGGAAGGTGCAGCTGGGCTCTGCATGGCACAAGTCCTTGAAACATACAGTGTAAAGTAGGTTGGCAGCAAAATGTTATCTCTCAACCACATCACAAATGAAAAATTAAAGGAAGTTAAACAAACTGGATGTATTAGAGTAGTTTACAGGCTAGTTTTTAAGCTGTGTTAAAAGTTGTTCAGTTCCCTGCAGTGCTTGTGGATGTTCAAGGGAGCGAAATGTTACAGAAAAAATATATTTTCAAACTGTTTTGAGTGTTGTCTATAAATCATTTGGGAAAAGTGCAGTTTTTCATGTCTCTTGCTACAAATAAAAGCGCACACGTTCTCCCTGTTATATTGCTGTTGTCTGTGGCTATGGGAAATAAGCCCTGTGCGGCACCCAAAACCCACAGCAGGGTAGGGATGTGCAGGCAGGAGGGGCAGCCAGAGCATCAGGTGGGGAACGGGGGATGATGATGACAAAAACGTCGTGTCTGTCTGGCTTTACCAGCAGCTGGGCTGGCCAGGGCCTCACCACACACAGATCAAAGAATTTCTTCCTTGTATCTCATCTAACCCTAACCTCTTTTAGTTTAGGGGCATTCCCCCTTGTTCTGCAACTTATTTGGCTTCCAGCAGAGCTTCTGAGGATCTGCTGGTGTCCCGTCACAAGTGTTGTCTGCCAGGGGTCAGTACTGGGGCCTATCTTGTTTAATACCTTTATTGTTGACCTAGACGAGGGCATTGAGTGTACCCTCAGAAGGTTTGCAGATGGCACCAAGGTGGGAGGTAGTGTGCACCTGCTTGAGGGTAGGGTGGCCCTTCAGAGGGGTCGGGATGTGCTGGACTCCTGGGCTGAGGCAAATGGGAAGAAGGTCAACGAGGCCAAGTGCCGGGTCCTGCACTTTGGCCACAACCCCATTCAGAGCTACAGGCAGAGTGGCTAGAGGACTGTGAAGAGGAAAAGCACCTGGGGGTGTTGGTCGATGCTTGCCTGAACGTGAGCCAGCAGTGCGCCCAGATGGCCAAGAAGGCCAACAGCATCCTGGCTTGTATCAGCAACAGTGCGGCCAGCAGGACCAGGGAGGTGATCGCCCCCCTGTACTCGGCTCTGGCGAGGCTGCACCTTGAGTGCTGTGCTCAGCTTTGGGCCCCTCTCTACAAGAAGGACATTGAGGCCCCGGAGCATGTCCAGAGATGGGCTACAAAGCTGGTGAAGGGCCTGGAGCACAAGTCCTGTGAGGAGCGGCTGAGGGAACTGGGGTTGTTTGGTCTGGGGAAGAGGTGGCTCAGAGGAGACCTCATTGCTCTCTACAACTGCCTGAAGGGAGGTTGTGATGAGGAGGGAGCTGGCCTCTTCTCTCAGATAACTAATGATAGGACTTGAAGAAATGGCCACAAGTTGCTCCTGGGGAGAGTTAGATATCAGGAAAAGCTTTTTCTCTCAGAGTGGTCACGCACTGCAATGGCCTGCCCAGGGAGGTGGTGGAATCAGCGTCCCTGGCAGTGTTCAACAAGTGCCTGGAGGAGGTGCAACGAGATAAGATTTGGAAACCTAGGTGGTAGTATTGGTGACAGCAGGACGGTTGGCCTAGATGACCTTGTAGGTCCTTTCCAACCTTGTGTTTCTATGACCATCTAATTCCAGCCCCTGCCATGGGCAGGGACCCCTCCCAGCAGCCCAGGCTGCCCCCAGCCCCATCCAGCCTGGCCTTGGGCACTGCCAGGGGGCTCCCTGGGGCTCTCCCCCGCTTGTCATTGCCAGTGGGCATCTTCCTGCACAGAGAAAGAAAGAGAAGGATGAGTTTGAGCCACCGTGTGGGACTCTGTCACCTGGTCACCCACTGCCAGGTATCCAGAAAGCCAGAACGATCTTGGTTCCTTACCTGGTTTAGTTCTGCCACCTCTGACTTTGCTTTTCCCACCGCTGGGGTCCTTGTTGGCCTGCAGAGCCCCCCCCGGCCCCCCTGGAAGGGGACGCGTGCTGCCCCTGTCCTCTCTCGGACCACATAACCTCACCGGGAGGGTGCTGCAGGCACCTCCGAGCACCACGGACTGGTGCGTCCCAGGCGGGGGCTAAGCGAGCTCTGCAAGCAGAAAAGCTTTTCTGCTCTTCTCTCAAGTGCCACGAGGCTGAGCCCTTGTCAGCGCCTGGGTCCTGGCCCCACGAGCTCCTGCCCTGGCCTGGAGGAGGCATCTTGGCAAGCTGTGCTCCGGCCTGGCTGGGACAGGGGCTTTCCTTGCCCCGGGGATGTGCTTTCCCTTGGGACGGAATCTGTTGCAACCCAGGGCACTGCTCAGCTTTAGTTTGGTCTGTAAAGCATTCTGCCCTGGCCCACACCCCCTCGAGAAACCTGGTCCAGAGCTGGCCAAGGCAGGATCTGGCCCCAGAGCTGGGGCCCAGATAGCACTGAGCTATCCTGTGCTTGAGGAGACCCAGCGGGGACACCAGCAGAGGATCCAAATGGAATCCTTCTATTGCAGCGGCTCTAGCAAAGCAAAGAAAAAGGTGAGTGTAGGATTTCTTTTTTTATTATTATTTAATTTTTTCATGTTTGAATATTTCTCATCTGATATCAGGGGGGACAGCAAAGGACCTTCAGCTGAACCCAAAAGTCTACAGCCCACAAAGGATGGAAACCACTGACAGCTGTGGTGTGACCACAAGGTCAGTTAAGAGCCTGTGCAAGGGAAATCAGCACAGGCTACATCACTGGTTCTTTTAAATATATATAAAAATCAGAATTATATATATGTTGCAGGAAGAACGGCCGAAAAATGACAGACACCAGTATGGTCAGATCATGCTCTCTCTTTATTACCAAAATAGCCTGATTCTTATAGCAAACTTAACATGGACGGATAGTGTCTCACACAAGATTATCGGTCAAAATGCACTCAGAGAAACAACTGCAAGAAAACAACCCCACCTGCAAGAAAACAACCCCCTTGTGATTACCAGCCACACAGATCTTGTCCTTGAAGCCAGCTGCTGGCAACAATATTTTTAATTCCTCACTCGGGCAGTATGGGAACACCGTCATGGGAACTCCTCGTAGTCGCCCTCGTACCTTGGTTTGATCAGCTGAAACAAGTCATGGCCTCCTTGCTGTTCCAAAAATCACTCAACATTTATATAAATATATATATATGAAATTATATATATATATATATAAATATATAAAAATAGAAAAGGAGAACTTGCCAACCACAATAATAGTCAGTACCCAGGAAAGGGCACCTGCAAAGAGGTAGACCAGTGTGGGATCCGTAATCACATATTGCCAGCCGTACCCTGGGGTGCACCAAGCACGGCATCGCTAGTCGGTCAAGGGAAGGAACTGTCCTGCCTGCCTGCCCTGCGCTGTGCGGCCTCACCTCCAGTGCTGTGAGCAGTTCTGGGCACCACAGCACAAGAAGGGCACGAAACTGTTGGAGGGTGTCCAGAGGAGGGCAATGAAGATGGTGAAGGGCCTAGAGGGGAAGACGGCTGAGGGCACTGGGCCTGGTCAGCCTGGAGAAGAGGAGGCTGAGGGGGGACCTCATCGCGGTCTGCAGCTTCCTCGTGAGGGGCAGTGGGAGGCAGGTGACCTGTTCTGTGTAAACACCAGTGATAAGACCCACGGGAACAGTGTTAAGCTGAGATAAGGGAGGTTTAGGCTGGACATCAGGGTGAGGTTCTTCACCGAGAGAGTGATCGCACAGTCAGAATCACAGAATTGTCTAGGTTGGAAGAGACCTCAAGATCATCGTGTCCAACCTCTGACCTAACGCTAACCAGGCCTCCACTAAACCATATCACTAAGTTCAACATCTAAACGTCTTTTAAAGACCTCCAGGGATGGTGACTCCACCACTTCCCTGGGCAGCCCATCCCAATGCCTCACAACCCTCTCAGTAAAGAAGTTCTTCCTAATACCCAACCTAAAACTCCCCTGGTGCAACTTTAGCCCATTCCCCCTCATCCTGTCACAACGCACGTGGGAGAACAGGCCAACCCTCACCTTGCTACAGTCTCCTTAGGGGAAGTTTAGGCTGGCCATCAGGAAGAGGTTCTTCACTGAGAGGGTGGTTCCGCACTGGAACAGGCTCCCCAGGGAAGCAGTCACTGCACCAAGCCTATCTGAATTTAAGAAGAGATTGGGCTTAGGCACATGGTCTAAACTTTTGGGTAGACCTGTGCGGTGCCAGGAGTTGGACTTGATGATCCTCATGGGTCCCTTCCAACTCGGGATATTCTATGGTTCTATGATTCTATGCAGAAAATGTAGGTTTAATTAGCACCGTATACGGATAAATTGTGGGAAATGTAGGAAAAGTAGGTTTAGTTAGAAATGTGGATAAGACTCGTGAAAAACCAGGAAAGGAGTTCTGAGGACAAGAGAAATGTGGGGGATGCGAGTAACAACGGAGTGTGAGGCGTACGGGAATAACAAGAGGAGGTGAGAGCAAGGACTGCCACGAGGCCCGGGAAAGAGAGCATCGCCGGGTTGCAATAGAGACTTGAGCACACGAAGAGTCCGTGCACTCGGTCACCTCAAATAGCACCCAATGTGGGGCACAACAAGTGGGGCTGTAGCAACCCATTCCAGTGTTAATGCCCAACCCAACCGTAGCTGGAGGAAAAGGAAAGGCTCTCGAGCACCATCAGTGATCTGCAGGACAGGAGGTGAGCAGTCGGGAGCTATGGGAAGCTCCCTTACAAAAGAGCTGCAATCTAACCTAGATGTATTACAAAGAATCCTTAAGACTCAAAAACATCCACTATCCACTTTGGCAGTAGTTCAGTGTCTGGACTGGCCTAGGAGGAATGTACCAGCTTTTCCAATGACTGGTTCTTCTGATGTCACCCCCCAGATGGTGACAAAGCCGCCCGTGCCGTTCTGCAGGAAGGCAGATGGATGCTTCCCAGTGAGTATTAAATATTCATCGTACCATTACAAGTATCTGCAGCAACCAGAGAAGGAGACACCTGATGTGTGCTGGAAGTCACCAAGGTGGATGTGGTCTGTAAGCTGTGGGAGACCTCCTAGGGGTCCGGCTGCTGCTGCCTCTCCTGATTTTTCTTGTAATCTGAAAATGAAGGAGAGGGCATCAGCTCCTGGGTTTCCAACACCACCCTGAGCTTCATGGAGACATGTGAAAATGTGACTGCAGGGAAGAATGGGTTTTGGAGGCTTTTCCGTGGCCAAACCCCTCTGTGTCCAAAACCAGATCTCTGTTTTGGATGGAGAGCCAGAAGGCAGCACAGAGATGGACACCCACCTTGCCTGCAAGCCCCTGCACCTCTAACCTACGAGCCCTTGGTAGGTTAGTGCAATATTTCTTGTGTTTCAGATTCCAAATTCTTCTGCACACCCTGGCAAAGCAGGGGTCTCCTTCCCACCCTCTCCTCAATACATCATGGAGCCAGTGAGGCACACCATGGGATCACTACTGCTCAGGTTAGTGGCCAGCTGGGCACCAGCCCACGTCTCCTGGGTCAGGAGGAGAGCAGAAGAGCATCCTCCACATCTGGGAGGAGAAACTCACTTTTCACGAACACCTCCTTGAGCTCTCCTGGGTGAAGTAGAGGTAATTTGCCTCTTGTCTCAAGACCTGCTGACAGGGGTTTGGAGCTGAGAGCAGGGTCTCAGTGATGGAGCAGCTACTCGGTGTGGCTGGAATCACAGAATCACAGAATTGTCTAGGTTGGAAGAGACCTCAAGATCATCGACTCCAACCTCTGACCTAACACTAACACGTCCTCCACTAAACCATATCGCAAAGTTCAACATTTAAAGACCTTCAGGGATGGTGACTCCACCACTTCCCTGGACAGCCCATTCCAGTACCTCAAAACCCTCTCAGTAAAGAAGTTCTTCCTAATGTCCAATCTAAAACACCCCTGGTGCAACTTTAGCCCATTCCCCCTCATCCTGTCACCAGACACGTGGGAGAATAGACAAACCCCCACCTCTCTACAGCCTCCTTTGAGGTATCTGTAGAGAGTGATAAGGTCGCCCCTGAGCCTCCTTTTCTCAAGGCTGAACAAACCCAGCTCCCTCAGCCACTCCTCGTAGGAGTATTCTCTAAACACCTCAACAGCTTTGTCACACTTCTCTGGACTCCCTCGAGCACCTCCATGTCCTTCTTGTAGAGAGAGCCAAAGGAAACCTCTGGGCTACTTACACCACAGGAAGAGGAGCAGCAGCATGGAGAGGACTGCCACAGCAGGAATGACGAAGCCAATGGTCAGATTGACAGCCTCTGAGCAGCCCCGCTCTGCCAAGGAGACAGTGAGAACTTGTCAGTGGTTGCTCTCCTGCCCCCCTTGAACATCTACAGAACATGAAGGTCATTCAGAGCATCCTGGTGCTTCACGCTCTGGAGCTCCAGGGGCAAACCGTGCCCTGCTGTGACCTCCCAGCTAAGCACAAGGCTTGCCATGACTGCATCACCTACAGCCTACAAAGCCACCCAAGGACTTTCTCTTCCCTGGGTGAGGCCAGTCCCACCCCGAACACCCCACCTCTCCCCAGAAGGAAGGCGACCAAGGGCACACGCGGTGCCAACCCGGCCGCCCCTTACCGTGGAGCTGATGGAAGCCGCGCAGCAGGAGGCTGGTGAACAGCAGGTTGACTACCAGCATTGTGGCTGTAATGCACAGGATGACACGGTGCCCTGGGAGAGGGGAGAAGTTCTGGTGGATGGGAGAGAAATGGGAGAAGAGGGCAGGCCGGCACGGGGAGTTTGCTCCCAGGCTCTCATGGGGCCTTTTGCACCGGAGGTTTAGGCCACCGACAGCAACTCACAGCCTCTGGACCTGAAGTGTGTGAGCACTGCTGGTCTGCACGGCGCCATCACCACCGCCGTCAGTGCCATGGCCACGATCCCAGGTGAGAGGAAAAGCCCGAGCAGGATGAAGGCAGCAGAATGACCTGTGGGGAGCAGAATTAAACAAGGAGGTGAGATGGGAAAGCTTCTCCTGGCTGAGGCAGACGCTACAGAGCAGGGAACCCTGACATTGATTCTCCAAACCCAACAGCACTGCATCAGACAAGGATGCTGCTGGAGAGACCTGGAGGTCTTTGGTGTCGTCAAAGAGAAGACACGGGAGAAATGAAGAACAACTCAGTTTAAATGAATCCTACCATCTTCCTGCATCCAGATGACAGAGACAGGCAACAGGAGGAGAGAAGAGGTGCACAGCAGCCCCAGGATGGACATCATTAACCATTCCCACGCTTCCTTTCCTGGGAAAAAGGCAAATATCTTTGAGTTAGGGCTCGGAACCTCACCAAGGGATCCAGGGTGCATCCTGGGAAGGGAAGGTGAACACCAAGCACACGTTTCCCTTGTAAAGAATCAAATTCCCGAGATTTAGAAACCTCAAAGACAAACGCTGCTGGACTTCAGAGGCTTTTGGTAGGCTTCTAAAGGACTTTGTTTGACTTGAGGAGGAACCATGAGATGCCAGCCAGATCTGGACTTGCTCTGAGCTGACCAAGACACTCATTTTATCTAGTTTGACACCTTGATACAATTCTGCCCACCCGACAAGCACTGGATTTCTTCTGGAGGCTGCATTTTGCGGGGAAGAGCACAGATGGCACAAGCTCTTCCCACAAGCATCAGGCATGTAGAGCTCCTCAGGAGAGATTACCCCAAAGGCAAGACCCAGTGTTGCATGTTTCCAGTGCTAGTCGTGGGACAAATCCATGTGGGAGAACCTTCCTACCTGCTATCGGGTTTCACCCCTGTTCTCCACATGGTTTCTGTTGCTCTGGGGATTGTTCTTGGTGGGTAGAAGAGCATATGAGAAGGCTACCAAGACTGTGTGGGAGGACTTGCTGTTGGCTAGGTCTTATGGTCTCTTTTCTGCTAACCATCATGTTGCTACAGAAGCACCCACATCAACCCATAAGCTTGGGTATGGGTGCACAGCAGTTTGCACCATCCTGAACCAAACACCAGTGTGCTTGGTCGCCAAACCCAATGCCACGTGGCCCTTGGTCAGCTCTCAGCACCTCCACGCAGGAAGCTCTTTGTGTCCTGCCCTTTCTATTTCTCCCCAGGGACTCCTGAGGACAGAGAGGAGCAACTCCTGTGCCTCATACCGTGATACCTGCGGGTGGCCCAATTTCTCCCAAAGCCATTTGGGATTACTGCTGCTAGGAAATTTTGTTTTCTGTTCAAGCCGCAGAAGCATAAGAAGAAGTGCATGAACTCCACGACCATCGAGCAAGCTCCCTCCAACTACCGCGGTGAGTTCGGAGAGAAGGGGCTTGCCTCGCCCTCTGCCCTCTCCACGGCATGGAGAGAGGAGCTCAGGCGTGGGCACTCACCGAGTCTGAGCTTCCCCAGCTGAGAGAGATGGATAACGAAGAGGACGGCAGAGATGGCAGTGAGCACCAGCGCAGCAGCGGTCATCTTCTGTGCAGCACAGGTAGAAGGTGTAAGACCTGCATGGAGGACAACCCCACAACATGGAGCAGCTATCCCAGGAGTCTGCAACAAGCTCGAAACCCTAGAGGATTACTGGGTTTCCTTGCGTGGCAGATCCCACGAGAGGCAGCTGAAACCTGCGAGGGTCTCAGAGACAAAGTGCTGGTGCCCAGACCTGCTAGAGATGAGAAGACAGAGCAGGCTTGAGCTGGCACCTAAATGCACAAAGGCTGCAGGTCCAAGTGAGGCGACAGCCAATGAACAAAACATCTGCCAGCCCCAGGACCACAGCAGAGCTGCTGGGGGTCTCGTCCAGGTACCTGTGGGCTCAGGGCTGCTGTGACAAGGTGGCAAACCACCGGACCCACCCCGGCAGGGCAATGCTAACCTGTCACGGTCAGGTTGAGGGCTGCCTCCCTCCAGCTTATGGAGTTGTTGATCATGCAGGAGTAGGAGCCGCAATCCGATTTCTCTGCCTTCCATATCTGCTGCCCTTAAGCCACGGTACCTCCCCTGGGGTGGGCAGCACCAGCCCCTGGAGCTCAGGCATGGCACCCTGGGGCCACGGACACCGACCCGACAGAGCTGCACCTTGGGATTATGCTGGGAAGTGATGACGGGGACTTTATTGACACTTCCAAGAGCTGCCCCCACACAGAAGTGGGGTGGAGAGGTGCTCTGGCACAAGGACATGGACGTATCAGAAGAGTCCAGAGAAGGGCCACAACAGAGATGATCAGGGGGCTGGAGCACCTCTGCTATGGAAACAGGCTGAGAGAGTTGGGGGTGTTCAGCTGGGAGAAGAGAAGGCTCTGGGGGGACCTTTTACCAACCTTCCAGTACCTAAAGGGGGCTACAGGAAAGCTGGGGAGGGACTCTTTGCCAGGGAGTGGAGTGATAGGACAAGGGGTAAGGGCTTCAAACTAAAAAAGGGTAGGTTTAGATTAGATACAAGGAAAAAAATCTTTATAACGAGGGTATTGAGGCACTGGCACAGGCTGTCAGGACAAGCTATGGGTGTCCCACCCCTGGAGGTGCCAGCTCAGATGGGGCTGGGGGCAGCTTGGGCTAGTGAGAGGTGTCACTGCCCATGGCAAGGGGTTGGAAAGGGGTGGGCTGTAAGGTCCCTTCCAACCCAAACCGTTCTGTGATTCTGTGGTTCATGGGATCTAAAGTAGGACTCCACTGTTGCCTGCATTTACACTGGTCAAACCCCAGATGGACCAAAGCCCAGAGGAGCAATGCTGAAGAGCCATGCCACAGCAACAGGATGTCAGAGTCCATCCTTCAGCTAGCACCTGGGTGCCTGCACCATTTGGGGTTGCTCTTAGCTACATCTGGACCTCCACCTGGTAGTAACCACATGCCCCTGAAGTCTTTCTTCCCTGGATGTCCTACATGCAGGGTGTTCCTGCAGTGCTGCTGAGCTCTAGGAAAGGGCAATGCAAACCCGGGTGAGCTCTCGTTTCTGTTTGTCCTGCAGGGAAGTGCAGAGGCAGGGGAAGGCAGTGCTGGTGTGAAGGGAGAGGCTGCAAAGCCTGGTGAGAAATCCTGTCTCTAGAGGGCATTTTATGACATTCACCTCCTGTGAGCAGCTGCTCGTGGTGAAGCAAGGAGGTACATGTTAGGGCAGAAGGTGCCCCACATCTCCATCTCTCTGGGATGGAGGCACTGAGCAGCCACGATTCCCAACCCAGATCTCAACCCACAGCCAGATTCAGTCTCAGAATACATTACAACATTTCCCAGCAATTCTTCTGGGGTCTCCAGTCCATGTCGTTCAAGGCAGTAATGAAACCAGAAAGTCCTCCTCTAGTCCACTTAGGGGGAGGCATGCCTGTGCACCCTACTGATGGTAAATCCTACTGATGGTCAGAGAAAAACATCCTTTCAACCAATTTTGACTTACCGATCACTCTAAGAGTGGTTGTTGTTGCTTTGTCCTGCATCGAGTTAACTGTTGCTTTATAGATGCCACTGTCCGTCTCTCGCAGCTTCTGCAGGACAAGGGAGCCGTTGTTTTGGTAGAAAACCACTCTGCCTTTGTAAGCTGGATAAATGGTTACTGACTGCGATTCTGCGTAGTACCGCAGGATTAATTTGGGGATGTTCTCTCTTATGTATTCCCACTCGACCAAGCTGATGTTCCTGATAGCCGGTGCGTGCATCGTGACAGAGGATCCTTCCTCTGCCCAGAGCTCTGTCATTTCTGCTGCAAGACAGGACACCTGCAAAAGCAGCAGCACGTCTGGAAACAGGAGAGAAGCCAGAGCAGGGTGGGTTACTTCTAAGCAAAAGCCAAAGGACAAATTAAGCTGCTCTTATGCTCTTCTTGGAAAGGCCCCAGCTGACTTCTTGAAACCCATTGTGCATGTCTGACTTCCATCCTCCCTTTTTTCTTTTTAAGAAAAAAATCATAACATTATGGGCACGTTATAAAAATGGTTCTTAGCTGGTTCAAATATTTCCTTGCTTTTTGGAATGAAAACAACAGGAATCAGGCTCTTTCGGGGCTTCTGCATGTCAGGAGCTGCCCAGTGGGACCACGTTCAGCGTGGTTTCACCCCTGGACCTCACCCAGTTCCCTCAGCACCCAAACCTGGTGGGACCCAGGCTGCAGCACTGGGAGGCACCTGCCAGGATGCTCACGCCTCGACCAGCCCTTCTGCAGCACAGAGGTGCAAGCGAGCGTGGAAATGCTGCAGGTGCCCGCTCTCCACCTCTCCCAGGTCTGCTGCAGCAGGAGGGCTGCGCGGTGGTACCCAGCCCAAGGACAAGTCCCCTCTCACACTCACAGCCTGCGAAGGACATGGCAAAGAGCCACAGGTGCTTTCAAACCGCCACGAGGGTTGAGCTCCTTCTGCAGCAACGCTCTCAGCAGGGTCACTAGCAGCGATGGACCAGCCTGGGAACGACACCGTGAAAAGCACCCTCAGCACCATCAGCACTTCCCACGCGCTGCCAGCCCATGGCAACACAGGCAGCAGTGCTGGTGCTTTCTGCAGCCCTCCCTTCACTGCAGCTTGGCAGTGCTGCAGCTCTGCCTCGTCCCTTCAACACCCATTTGTAGAGCCGCTGCCCGTGACGGCCGTGCCCCTGCCTGTACAGAAACACCTCTCTGGTTGAGCTCCCTCCCTCACTTCCTCGGGAAGATTTAGCTCCTGAGCTTGTGTGTGGATGCAGGATCTGCACCTGCCATATCCGTCATCGTGGGGACTTGGAAAACCCCAATCACATCCCGTTCCCTTTGTGCAACAGATCACAAGAACAAACTGTCTGCACCTAACACAGTTTGCAGTGGGGTGCAACACTGCTCGAGGCTGGCTTGCAGAGCTCAGAGGCAATCATTGGCTTTTGGATGACAGAGACCAAATTTACTGCTCTTTTTTTTAATATTTTTATTTTTTTTCCTACTGTTTTGCAAAGCACTGGAGCAAAGATGATGGGGGAGGAGCTGATATTTTTGTCAAAGGAACAAAATATAATGACCTGTAATTAGAGTCACATCTCGGACACTCTTCTATAATGAGAGTCTCAGCAGTGATACAAAGATTTCAGGAGTGTCTGTTTTAGAGACATGGTCTGTTTTAGAGACAGCCTGAGGCTGGTGGGAAAGGAGCTTCTCAGGCAGAGATGAGAACCTGTGCTGGAGGATGGGACCACTCCAGAGAGACATTACCTCCTGGCAGCATCCAGCTGGCTTCCATGGACCCCTGCAAACATCAGAGCAGCATCTGAAGGAAAAGAAGAAAAAAGCCTTTTCAACCATGGAGCTGCTTCTGGATCACTCCAAGCAGGTGCCCAGCCCAGCATCCTCACCCCAAGAGCAGCCAAAACCCAAGGCAAGAGGAAACAGGCCAGGCACATTGTGTTCACCCCTGTGATGGAGCTGATGGCCTGGCTTCTGCCCTGCTAAAAGGATTTTGAGAAATGAGGTTTCGGAGGTGCAGGACTTGCCCTCATATTTCATTGAATTTCTCCCTGCCAGGTCTATCTGGATGGCAGCACGGCCTTCCGGCCTGTCAGCCACTCCTCCCGGTTTTGTGTCTCTGCCTTTTCTTCGTCTCCTGTCACCAGGGCACCCACCTCATTCAGAATGGGCCTAAATTGCCTCTAGTGTTAGTTTTATCCACAATGAATTTGAAGAAGCCCTTTCTGTTGTCCTTGACCCCTCTCGCCAGGTGTAATTCCAGGGAGGCTGGAGCTTTCCTGGTTGCCTCCCTACATTCTCTGACAACAGCCTTATATTCCTCCCAAGTGGCCAGCCCCTCCTTCCATGATCTCTCCTCTTCCACTGGAGTTTGCCCAGCACTTCCCTGTTCAGCCATGCAGGTCTCCTGGCTCTCTTTCCTGACTTCCCACCTGTTGGGATGCTCTGATCTTGAGCTCGGAACAAGCACTCCCTGAATGCTAACCAACTCTCTTGGGCTCCTTTTACTTCAAATACCCTCTCCCATGGGACTTCCCCTAGCAATTGCTTGAAAAGGCCGAAGTTGGCCCTACTGAAGGCCAGGGACGTGATTCTGCTCGATATTCTCTTCGTGCCACATGAGATCCCGAACTCCACCATCTCAGGGTCGCTGCAGCCAAGGCTGCCCCCAGCCTTCACCACTTCAACCAGCCCCTCCTTGCCGGTGAGGACAAGACCCAGCAGTGCTCCTCTCCTAGTTGGCACGTCCACCATTTACATCAGGAAGTTATCATCAGTGCACTGGATTGTGATATATGGAGTGATAATTCGTGTCAAGAAAATGGTTGATGTTAATAAAGAAGGGGGAGATGTGGGAGCATGGCCATGGGGGTGGGCTGTTGAGGGGTTTTTGAAACAGCAAAGATCCCATGGCTTGCTGCAGCTGAGCAAACCAAGCTACCAGGACGACTATGAGAAGTTCCCACATCGCCCAATTGAGGAATTTAGAAAAATATTGTTGCCAGCAGCTGGCTTCAAGGATGGGATGTACGTGACTGCTAATTCTATGAGGGTTGTTTTCTTGCAGGTGGGGTTGTTTTCTTGCAGTTGTTTGTCTGAGTGCTTTTGACCGATAATCTTGTGTAAGGCACTATCCGCCCCTGTTAAGTTTACTACAAAAGTCAGGCTATTCTGATAATATAGGGCAGCATGATCTGACCATACTAGCATCTGTGATGTTTTTGGCCGTTCTTCCTGCAAGAGTCGGCAAACCTCGTGGTTAATGATAATATCAGACTCTTAACGATGAAGCCATCAGGAATGTAAAAGAGTTTAGAGGGATCAAAGAAGGGTGATTCAGGAGACACCATGCAGTCTCGGGTTGCTTGTTCTCCAGCCATTAAGGCATGGAAGTTGCTGGGTGTTTGCTGTTGCTGCTCTACGCAAAGTTCTTTGACCTATGAAATGTTGTTTTGAAAAGAAACAACTGGGGCAAAGGGTATAAGAGGGGAGCCTGCCTTCAGGATAAAAAGGCAAAACGATGTGATGAAGTTATGTCATCAATAAAGAAGTAGAAAGAAGGAATGAATAGGGACAGACTAGCAGAACAGAGACCAGGCACATTGATTGCCTCATGAAGAGAGGTTCGGCCAAACCACTCAGAGAAGCTCGTACAGAAAGTCGCTGGAAATAGGTGCATTGGAGCTGGGAAGAAGCTCAAGCTGAGAGAAGCGGACCCGTGCACACAGCTGTCCCTCGCTGGTAAGAGTTGCTCATTATGGGGAATCATACGTCCTTGGAAACAAAGACTGTCCTGGTAACCTTACAGCTTATTCTCCTTATTAACAATCAACAGGTTATGAGCCTGAAACATGGGACCAAACTGAGGTCAAGGTGTGGGACTCTGCTACTAAAAACAACAAGGTTGCAGTGGGATTGCTCGGCACCTGGTGAGCAGTCTCTGAGGCCTTAAAGAGCCGTGTGGGACCACAGTCAGAAATGTGGGGTTTGCCAGACAGTGAGGGAGCTGCGGGCTCATCCACCGATCCTTCTGCTACACCATCACCCCCCCCACCTCTACTGCCATTGCAGGCCTTTGCTGTTACGTCTCCTGGTGACCTGGACGTGCCTTTTGACCCAGGCCCTATTGGCCTTGAAAAGGAGACGGAAATGTTTCCCTTCGATCCGGGAGGAACAGGATACATAAGGCCCAAAGGCCGAGTTGCTTAACAACTTAAAGTGAGATGTGTTGTTCCCCTGACTAACTCTGGAATTATCCAGTGTTTGTAATCAAGAAAAGGAATGGAAAATGGAGAGTGTTATATGATCTGAGAAAAATTAATGAAACGATGGAAGATATGGGAGCACTCCAACCAGGATTAGCAACTCCAACTCTGCTCCCCCAATCATGGACATTAATAGTGATAGACTTAAAGGATTGTTTCTGAAACACTTGCTTTTTTAAAAACTTTGCCATGTGTATGATTCATATCTATAGGCGTACTCGGGTTTAATATGTAAAAGCAGTGTTCTGTATATTTAGAAAGTTCAGTGTTAGTGTGTACGTGCTGGTAGAGCATAGACTCCCCGCGCACTCAGCGCAGTTTACTTGCCTTTTATAAATATTACTAAATTCAGATCGGGTTGAAACTTCATTTGTAACAGGAGGAACCTCTGGGACTGTGGGTGTCTGGCTGAGGCCTTCCAGTAAATGTCAGGGTAGCTGAAATCCCTCACGATAAGCAGGGCCTGTGATCGTGAGGCTGCTATCAGTAGGAGGCCTCGTCAGCTGCCTTATCCTGGTCTGGTGACCTGTAACAGACACCCACAACACGATTCCCCACACCAGCCTGCCCCTTAATTCTCTCCCACAGACTCTCAGCTCTCTCCTCATCCTCCCCTGGGCAGAACTCAATACAACGTAGTTGCTCTCTCACATACAGAGCAACTCCTCCACCTCGCCTTGCTGGCCTGCCTTTTGATTCAAAGATCGAAGCCGAAATTCCTTTAAGTGGTATATTCTTTATTGCAGCGCTGGATGCACCAGGGATCTCTCCACCTATCGTGCATACCCAAAGCGGAAAGCAGTCTGGAATTTATACAATCAATCTATCAATATTCTACAAGCGCCTATACATATTCATTACCTATCCCGCCTTCCCTCGCTTCTCATGCTAATTAGCCTTTTGGCACCTTGCGCCTGCGTAGAGCCTCCCAAGAATTGTGGGCAGGGGTCTTTGGGAGGAAGACCCCGAGTCTTCCGCACAGTGTACTTTTCACCTTTGGTCAGGAATCTGCTGAGTTGGCACGTTTCTTAATTGCAAGAGCTGGTTGTTGCTAATTCTTCCGTTTGTTGTATCTTTATAATGAATTCCAATGTCCAGTTTTGAGATTTATAGTCCTTACATTTGTTTCTCTGTCCGTCTGCCGCTTCCTTACCATGAGTTCCAGTGTCTTGTTTCGAGATATACAGTCCTTGTCTGGGGATTGTCCTTGCCTCCCCAATGCCTCCCCAATACCTCCTTAATCAATCCCCCCTTTTCTTTTCCCATGCAAATTCTTTTGCATTAGATACTTTCATTATTTACAGTAACACAACAAAGCAGGCATCTAAACAACATGCACACAAATATTCCTAACACTACTAATGTGATTAGAGCAATGAACACTTGTTTCAACCATTGGAAATTGGGCAACCAGGAGGTTAACTTATTCCATATTTCACTAAAACTCCATGAAAGATCATCTTTACTGATCTCATGTAGGACCCTTGTCTGCTTCCATATTTCTTCCAGGTCGGTAGAGATCCTTCCACTCTGATCTACATACATACAACAACTTGTATTTATTACTGTACAGACTCCCCCTTGAGCGGCCAGTAACAAGTCTAGGGCCATCCGATTTTGTAATACTACCTGTAACAAACTAGATATCTCTTCTTGTTGAGCCTTTATAGCATCCAGAGTTTTGTTTTCTAACTTCTCTATAATTGCAGAAATATTAACTATCGCCTTTTCCAATTCACTCACTCCTAACCATGGGATAAACCATCGAACAAAACTATGAAAAGCGGTGTGTCTCTCTATCAATGGATTGTTAATTTTTCGTCTAATTCTCCGGATATGATTTCTCAAATAACCTCGAGGCGCTACATCATGTATGGTCAAACTGGGGACTACTGCTCCAAGAGTGCAAGTTCCCTTCCAATTCTCGGGCAAGACCTTACGGGCTGTATCATTGCATAGCCAATACCACCCTTTTCCTTCTGGAACCGGCCAGCTGGTTGAATTTGCCCAGCCGCTAGTCGTACTAATATCAATTGTTCGATTACAAGATGTCTGATTTCCCACATAAGTAGTATCCGTATTTATACAATCCTGTTTTCCCATACCCCTAGGTGGGTTACACCTTTGTACACATACATAGTAAGATTCCAACGGCACAAAGCTACTCACTTCTAGTTCCAAAACTTCTTCATATTTTCAACCCCAAGATGTGTTTTCCCACAAATTAGTCCAAGGTAAGTTTGCAGGCAAGGGAATCCTGATTAACGATACACCCTTACTCCCATGCTGTGGCAGATGGGTGCATACCCAACAGTTTGTCTTATTAATTACTTGAGAAATTGTTTGTATCAGGGACAGGTGTAAGTTCTCATCCCAAACTGCCCACCCCGAATCTGAGAACCACACCCCTGCAATCATTAGGATCTGGAAAACCATAATTTTGTTGGTTCAATTGGAGTGGTGGTCCATATCCTCGCCAGGGCCTTCTTCACCCTTGAATCGTGGATCCAAGCTGCTTGCTCCTTAATCTTAATGGCGGTGTGTGTTGTCAGTAATACCTGGTATGGTCCCGTCCACTTTCCTTCCGTTTTTCCTCTAGGGGTTGTCCTGAAAAAGTTTTTATATATATAATCCCTGAGCTTAAAAGGGTGGATTGGTTGGTCCAACCGTCTAGCCCAGGTCCTGAGAACAAATTTATGTACTTTATTTAATTATTTCTGAAGTTCAGTTATATATGCATATAAATATTCTAATCCTAACTGCGTTCGATCCTCTCCACTAAATAGAAATGGATACGGCCTTCCATATAAGATTTCAAAGGGACTCAAATTCCCTTTTATTCTAGGTTTAACTCAGATTCTAAGTAATGCTAAAGGGAGGGATTGAGGTCATGACAAATTAGATTCTTGTCCGATTTTAGCTATTTGTTGTTTAATTAAATGTTTCATTTTTTCTACCTGTCCACTTGCCTGCGGTCTATAAAGAGTATGCAGTTGTCTTTAGAATATCTTTAGAATCTTACTTATCTGTTGTACCACTTGCACACAAAAATGTGAAACTCTATCAGAAGACATTGCTACTAGAATCCCAAAGCATGGTATTATTTCATTTAACAAGACTTTAACCACTTCTTCTTGCTTTGTTTGTTCGACAGGGAAAGGCTTCAGGCCTTCCTGAAATCATGTCAGTCAGAACCAGTAAATAACAATACCCCCCTTTTCTAGGGAGTTCTGAAAAATCAATTTGCCACAGTTGCCCCGAATAATTTCCTTTACTGATTATTCCAAATTTTATTCTATTCTTGGTATTGGGGTTATTTTGTAAGCAAATGCTACATTGTTGAGTTACTTGTTTTATTGTTGTATATAAATTTTGTTCCACTAATGTCTGACTCAGGCTCTTATGCAGTGTGCCAGCTCCCCAATGTGTTTTATTGTGTTCTGTAAGAACTATGAGCCATGTCAAGTTAGAGGGTATTATTATGTGGTTATCTTTTAAATATACTCGTCCATCTGGTTTCATTTTACCTTTCAAATCTTCAATTAATTTTAAGTCTTCTTTTGTATAATTTGGATATAGTTTGGATTTTACCGTCTGGTATCAAAGACAATGCCTTCACCTCAGTTATTTCAGCTGCCCGCTTAGCCTTTGCCAATCGATTTCCAATTTCAAAATCGGTGTTCCCCTTTTGGTGTCCCTGACAATGCATGATAGCTACCTTTTCTGGTTGTTTTACAGCCTCTAACAATTTTAAAATTTCTTCTTTCCAAATTGCTCCATGAGCATGTACCATGCCGAATGTATATTTAGAATCTGTCCAAATATTTATTTTCCTTCCTGCTGCTAGTTCCAGTGCTCGCATAAGAGCAATTGTCTCTGCTTTCTGGGTGGACATCCCAGGGGTAATGGTTTGGACTTGATTACCTGTTGAGTGGTTGTAATGGCGTACCCTGCCTTACGTTGTCCTTGTTTCACAAAGCTGCTTCCATCAGTATACCAAGATTCGTCAGCATCTTCTAAAAGTTCTTCCTTAAGATCGGGTCGATTAGCATACACAGTCTCCATTGTTTCTATACAATCATGGGTTATGGGTTGATCCAGAGTTCCACTAAGGAAAGAAGCTGGATTTACGATGTTAATGACCACAATTCCCACATCATCTTGTTTTACTAATATTGCTTGATATTTTAAAATCATCAATTCTTGTTTAAGTTGTTTAAAGACTTTTTGTGCTTCTCCAGTCCAGACTAACTTTGACTGGTTAATCTTTATCAATTCACATAGAGGCTTTACCAATCGTCCATAATTATAAATCCAAAGGCGACACCAACCTGTCATTCCTAAAAAGGTTTGTAGCTCCTTTACCGTTTGAGGTTCTGGAGTCCGGCAAATGACTTCCTTATGTTCAGTTCCTAGTTCTCGTTGTCCTCCCGAAATTTCAAATCCCAGATAGGTCACACTTTGTTGAGCCAGCTGGACTTTCTGTCAAGAGACTTGATATCCATTTTAAACCCAGAAAATTAAGAAAACTTATAGTCCATTGAATACAGCTCCCTTTAGTCTCGGTAGCTATTAAGAGATCATCTACATATTGTAACAAAGCACCTTCAGTGTCCGGAGGCATCCATGTTTCGAGTTCCCTTGCTAATTGGTTTCCAAAAATAGTGGGGCTATTCTTGAATCCTTGAGGTAGTAATGTCCACGTAAGCTGCGTCTTTCTGCCTGAATTGGGATTTTCCCATTCAAAGGCAAATAGGTTTTGGCTTTCTGTGGCTAAGCCTAGGCAGAAGAAGGCGTCTTTTAAATCCAGTACGGTAAACCAGACTTGACTATTCTTTAATTTAGTCGGCAAAGTATAAGGGTTTGCCACTACTGGATGTATATCCTCAGTGATTTTACTTATGGCCCTCAAATCCTGAACTAACCTATAGCTTTTTTCATCTGCCTTTTTAATTGGCAATATGGGTGTATTGTATTCTGATTCACATTCAATCAATAATCCATACTGTAAAAATCTATCATTTATCTCTTTAATTCCTTTCCTATCTTCTATCCTCAAAGGATATTACTTAACCTTAATGGGTTTCTCTCCTGGCTTTAATTTAATAATTATTAAGGTCACATTTTTTGCTCTTCCAGGGACTTCGGTAGCCCAAACTCCTGGACATATTGATCTGTGATCTCTAAAGGTATTTCACTTTTAGGGTCAGTTTGTATTAGTGCCAAGCTTAACACATTTATTAGTTGTTCTTCTCCTATTATTAATTTCATTTTCCCTTTTTCAACGACAATTTCTGCTCCTAATTGCTCTAATAAATCTCTACCTAAGAGTGCCCATGAGGAGTTAGGCGTATATAAAAATCTGTGTATGCCCCATTGTTTCCCTAACTTGTACTTCAAAGGTTCACAAAAATAAGCCTTTTCGGTTACACCTTGTCCTGGTTTCAGTTAGAATAGAGTTAATTTTCTTCCTAGTAGCTGGTAGAATGCTATGTTTTGGCTTAGGATGAGAAGAGTGTTGATAACACCCCGATGTTTTAATTGTTGCAGAGCAGTGCTTATACCAAGCCAAGGACATCTCAGCTTCTTGCTCTGTCCTGCCAACGGGCAGGCTGGGGGTGCAGTAAGAGCTGGGAAGGGACAGACCCAGGACAGGTGACCCAAACTAGCCAAAGGGGTATTCCATACCATCTGGGGTCATGCTAAACAATATATAGGGGTGGCTAGCTGGGGGGTGGGGGCCGGACTGCTCGGGGTTAGGCTGGGCATCGGTCAGCGAGTGGTGAGCAATTGCATTGTGCATCACTTGTTTGTACACATTATTAGTAGTGGTACTATTATCATCATTGTATTATTACTATTATTATTATTATTATTATTTTGTCTTATTAAACTGTCTTTATCTCAACTCACGGGCTTCACTTTCCATTTCTCTCCTCCGTCCCAGAGAGGGAGGGGGAGGGGGAGCGAACGGCTGCGTGGTGTTTAGCTGCCAGCCGGGTTAAACCACAACACACCTTTTACCCTAACATAATAATTCTGTGAAGGCATTAATGCTTGATTTAGAACTGAATATGTTGCCCCATATCAATAAGAAATGTCACTTCCATTCCTCCCCTAGCTTCATTATAATCAGTGGAGGATCCGCTAGGGTAGATTCCCCAGGTCCCCGTTATTCCTGTTGAAATCAGGGACCAATGATTACCCTAGAAAAAGGCTAGTCAATTTGTCCTCTGAAGCCAGGTCCAAACCGTTTTGTTTTATTTATTTATTTATTTATTTTCATTACATTTCAGAGTTGGTCCAAAAATTCCATAGGGGTTTCTTTTAGACCTTGTTGGAAGCATATTCTCAATTCCCAATTCATCCAGATTTTAGTATTTACTTAGCCGTTCATAATTTTAGGGATGATTAGGGTCTCAGTGGGGTCGGTCAGGGGAATGCAGTTGTCCACAGTTCCCTGAGCGGTCCCATCGGTAATCTGAGCTCGCACATGAACTCAGTTTGTTTTAAGAGTTACCTGTTTTTCTGTTTCCATAACAACTCTCTCTCGGACCCATCATGATCCATTTGCCCCAAAGGGCTAACACCCATGATTTTAAGATCTCTGCTTAGAGCAGAGGCAGAACTATTAACATTCCTACATCCTCTTTCCCTGCTCATTCAACTTCAAACACCTTTAACACTTTCAACAACCCTTTTAACACTTCCTTTATCTTTCTCCAGCCTGTACTTCTCTAATGCCAACATCAAAGGCTCAGTCAGGGGCCAACTTAATTCCGTACCTTTTCCCACCAAGATGCTGAAACAACATCTGTATACAACATTTCATCCTATTCTCCTTCTCAAAACCAACATTAACTGTAGCAAAACATTAGAGTTTAAAGTTCCATTTAGGGGCCACTTTTCTCCACATTCCAGCTTATAAAGCGGCCACCATTGATTACAATATTTTATCAATGTTTTCCTGTTCACACTTCCACCGGCAGATCCTCCAATATCCTCCCAGTGACTCAAAACACATCCTAACGCACTTTTCTTTAAAATTTCACTGCTTGTGTGCCCCCCCATTTTCCAGTTCACACTTTCAGAATACACATATCACTTACAAAAATGTGGGCATGCAGGTATCTTTCAATAGCGATGTCACGAAACTATTACTATTACCATTACCAGGAATATTGCCAAAATCACAATAACAATAATCAGAGTCAAATTCCACATGCAATAAGTCAGAAAACCGAAATATGTAATACCGTAACGATATCTTTCTTATAACAATGCCATGAACCTACTATTATCACCAAGAATATAGCCAAAATCACAGTAACAATAACCAGAGTTAAATACCACACTCCATGAGTCAGAAAACCGAAATAGGCAACACAATTCCAGATGGACCTTAAAGCGAGCTCCTTCCTTAAGGTCCCCAAACATATACTTATGGTGCTTACCACAAAGTATATAACAAACACTGCCTCGCAGAAGATCACCTGCTGACTTACAGACAGCTCCAGACGACCGGTCTACCAGAAAACCAAACCAGAATAAAGAATATAATCACTTACAATGATGGGGTCCTTGTCTGCCTCCGCAGTGATCCGGTGAGTCGAGGAGTCCCTCCGGGAAATCCCGGGGGTACCCTAGGGAGTCCTGTCCCCAGCGGGTCCTGCGGTCCGGCAGAGAGGTGGTCCCATCTGGGGTGCCAGATTGATTCAAAGATCGAAGCCGAAATTCCTTTAAGTGGTATATTCTTTATTGCAGCGCTGGATGCACCAGGGATCTCTCCACCTATCGTGCATTTTCCTCCAAAGCGGAAAGCAGTCTGGAATTTATACAATCAATCTATCAATATTCTACAAGCGCCTATACATATTCATTACCTATCCCGCCTTCCCTCGCTTCTCATGCTAATTAGCCTTTTGGCACTTTGTGCCTGCGTAGAGCCTCCCAAGAATTGTGGGCAGGGGTCTTTGGGAGGAAGACCCCG
This sequence comes from Anas acuta, assembly GCF_963932015.1. Taxonomy (NCBI): domain Eukaryota; kingdom Metazoa; phylum Chordata; class Aves; order Anseriformes; family Anatidae; genus Anas; species Anas acuta. The sequence continues at coordinate 6,428,220 of NC_088991.1, forward strand.
AGTCTTCCTCACAGTGTACTTTTCACCTTTGGTCAGGAATCTGCTGAGTTGGCACGTTTCTTAATTGCAAGCGCTGGTTGTTGCTAATTCTTCCCTTTGTTGTATCTTTATAATGAATTCCAATGTCCAGTTTTGAGATTTATAGTCCTTACATTTGTTTCTCTGTCCGTCTGCCGCTTCCTTACCATGAGTTCCAGTGTCTTGTTTCGAGATATACAGTCCTTGTCTGGGGATTGTCCTTGCCTCCCCAATGCCTCCCCAATACCTCCTTAATCAGGATAGAATCGCTCCTGAGCGCGGAGAGCAGGCTGGAAGCGCTGTTCAGGTACACCTCCAACATCACACCACCCCAAGTGCTGTATTTTCACCTTTTATTCAAATTATGTCACAGATTTATTTTTATGTAGTTCGTTATTAATTTACTTTTGCTGAAAAAAAAAATAAAAAGACTTTTTTTTTTTTTTAATGTGCCTCCAGTGGTTGTGTTTCTGCTCTCCGGCTGGAAGCAGCGAACATGTAAACACCAGGCTGCATTGCATTTGCACCTTCGCGTAGGAGCAGGGTGTGCAATAACCGAGGGGAAGAGCGAATTTTCCACCTTAAAAAGAAAAAAAAAAAGCTGCACTTGGAGCTCTCCGCAGAACACGTTGCTGTTCTCATCCCCCCTTTGGTGTTGCACTCGCGGGGGTGCTTTCCCCTCTTCCTTCTCCCACCCTTCTCCGGGTGCAGCCCGCCTGGTGCCGCGCCGCGGCGGGGCGCGCTCCCGCTCTATTTGTTTACAGCCGATTACGTCACCCCCACCCCCCCTTCCCCTCCCCTCCCCGCTCTGCCCCCCCCTCCGCCCGGCTCCGTCAGTGGTGCGATCGCCCCATTGGCGGCCGCGCGTCCCCGGTTCCCCGACGCCACCTCCCACCGACTATAAGAGGCGGCAAGCGGCGACCTCCCGCGACCGCCGCCGCCGCCGTCCCCGCCATGTAAGCTGGGCGCCGCCGCCCGCGCCTCGCCGAGTTAGAGCCGAGCCCGTCCCGACCCGACCGAGCGTCCCCCGCCGGCCGCCGCCTCCATGCATCCCGCCCTGTACACCCGGGCCAGCAAGATACGCGAGATCGCCGCGGCCGTGGGCTTCATCTCCAAGTTCCTGCGGACCAAGGGGCTGATGAACGAGCGGCAGCTGCAGACCTTCAGCCAGGGCCTGCAGGAGCTGCTGGCAGGTGAGGGAGGGCGGCCCCCGGGCTGTGCGCGGAGCCCCCCCACACGCACACACACCCCGATCCGACCCGCCCCGCTCCGCGGACAAATCCCGGCCGCGGGGCCCCCGGGTCGCTCTCGGGGCTGGTTCCGCCCCCGTGAGGAGCCGTCAGGGCAGGACGCGGCCCGGTTCCTCTTCTGGAGGCACCGCGCGGCCGCCCTCAGGCTCCGGTTGGGGTCGGTGGCGCCCGGATCCCGGCTGCCCCCGAGGCTCTGTAGCTCTGGCTTCCCATTGCTTAGCAAGGGGGGAGCCTGGGGGGAGCCGGGGCTGAGCCGAAACCTGCACACAGCAGCTTTCAGGACCTCCTGCCACCATGGAGCTGGCTTTGGGTAACGCTGGTGTATTGGCTTTATGTGCCAAGGTTTGGTATGTGGCTGCCAATTGAGTGATGCTGATTCAAAGATCGAAGCCGAAATTTCTAAGTGGCGAAGTATCCTTTATTGTCAGCGCTGGATGCACGGGGGATCCTTACACCTAACGTGCATGTTCGAAGTAACAAACTGTCTCATATTTATACAGCAAAACAATGGATATTCAATTAACGCCTATACATATTAGTTACCAAAACCCGCCTACTCTCACTCCGTATGCTAATTAGCTTATCAGTTCTTGCGCTTACGCAAAGCCTCCCAAGAATTGTGGGCAGGGGTCTTCAGGGCGTGGGCAGTGGTATTTGGGAGTCAGACTGTAGGTCTTCCTCATGATGTACTTTTCATCTTTTGCCACAGAACGCCAAGTTGGCTGAATCAGTTGTTTCCCAAGCTGCAGGAATGCCGAGTAGGCTCAAATTAGCTCAAGTTTCATAACTGAAGTTTGGCACATAACGAGATGTCGAATATTTTTTTCTCATTACGATTTTAACTACAAGATTTATTCTATCCTAAGGTGAGTTTATACAGTATCAATGCTGATTGTGCCTCGGGGAGAACAGACTTCGGAAAAGAAAGAAAAGAAAAAAACCTACTGTGAACAACAGCTGAAAACAACAGCTGAGAAAAGGAAGGAGGAGCACAGACAGAAACAGCCCTGCAGACACAAGGTGAGTGCAGCAGGAGGGCAGGAGGGGCTCCAGGCACACAGCAGCAGATCCCCTGCAGCCTGTGGAGAGGCCCCTGGTGGAGCAGGCTGTCCCCCTGCAGCCCATGGGTCCCACATGGAGCAGATCTCCACGCTGCAGCCTGTGGAGAGGAGCCCACGCAGGACCAGGGCATCTGGGGGAGCTGCTGCCCACGGGGTACCCACGTTGGAGCAGTTTGCTTCTGATGGGTGCACCCTGTGCTATGGACCTGTGTATGGAGCAGCTCTCTGCTGCTGCTGCTTTAAGAGCAAAATGGGAACGAGGTGAATACAAAGGAATGTGAAAAGGGGTTGTGCTGGTGGGGTTGGGGACAGGGAGATGGGGATGGAGCCATGGGGACAGAGGGACCCCCTGCTTTCCCCTAGGGCTGCAGCTGCTCTCCCCCACAGGGTACTGGGATCTGCTCCCCCAGCTCAGATTCCCCTCCTATCCAGCTCTGTATCTGCCCCCTCCTGATAAGTGCACCTGAAAGCACCAGCTCGTACCATGTGCTATGGGAAAATAACTGTGGTCCCGAGTGTGAGAGCTGAATTTGCACATGCCTGCTATTTCTTTCCATCATGAGGCCTTTTTCTTCCCTGTCTGAGCCCTTGGCGAGGGCTGATAACGACCGACCACGTCTGCTCCTCGCCCATCCTCTGTGCTTGCCCTGCACAGCTGCTGCAAAGCGGTAACAGAAGGGCACACAGCAGTGAGGGGCCCACGAGCAATGCTGGGCAAAGCTGGCTGCAGACAATCCTGCTTCTGTCAGACCATGTAGAAAATATTCTTGCTTCTTTCTGAGGTCTTAAACTGTGTGCAAAGCACCCAAGCTGGAGGAATAGCGCCGATAACTTATTCTTTACAGAACTAAGAGAGGCCTCGAGATTAACTCCCCTTGTCCTTATGGGGGACTTCAACTTGCCAGACGTTAACTGGGAGTGCCACACGGCTGACATGAGCAAGTCCAGGAGGTTCATGAAGCACCTAGATGATAACTTCTTGGTGCAGGTGCTAATGGAGCCAACTAGGAAAGGTGCCCTCCTAGACCTGCTGCTAGAAAACAGAGAGGGTCTGGTGGGAGATGTGGTGATTGGTGGCCGCCTCGGTCATAGCGACCATGAAGTGGTTGAGTTCAAAATTTACGGTGACAGAAGGAAAAGTGCCACCAAAACCTCATCCCTAGATATGGGGAAGGCGGACTTCAGGCTGCTCGGGGAACTAGTCAGCAAGGTCCCCTGGGAAGCTGCTCTTGAAGGCCTTGATGTCCACCAGTGCTGGTCACTCTTTAAGCGATGCCTCCTAGAAGCACAAGATCAGGCAATTCCTAAATATCGCAAGTCAGGCAGGCGGGGCAGGAGGCCGTCGTGGCTGACCAGGAACATTCTTATGGAGATTAGGCGGAAACAGAGAGTGTTTTGCTACTGGAAGGAGGGCCAGGTGACATGGAAAGAATACAGGGATGCTGCTCGTGTCTGTAGGAAGAAAATTCGTGTGGCTAAAGCACACCTAGAGTTGAAGCTGGCTGTGTCTGTGAGAGAAAATAAAAAGGGTTTTTTTAGATATGTGAATGGAAAAAGGAGAACTAAAGAATACATAGGGCCGCTCCTTGATAGGGAAGGTCTTCTCACAGACGATGACATAGGCAAAGCAGAGACGCTTAACGCCTTCTTTGCCTCTGTCTTCAATGCCGATGATGGGCTTCGGGACCCAGGGTGCCCCGAGCTGGAGGACCGGGACGGTGGGGATGACAAACTCCCAACCGACCCTGAACGTGTGCGGGATCTGCTACTCCACCTGGATCCCTACAAGTCCATGGGTCCGGATGGGATTCATCCCCGGGTGCTGAAGGAGCTGGCGGACGTCATCGCGGAACCTCTCTCAATTATTTTTCAACGATCCTGGGAGTCTGGAGAGGTCCCGGTAGACTGGAAGCTGGCAAATGTTGTGCCGATTTTCAAGAAGGGTCAGAAAGAAGACCCTAGCAATTACAGGCCTGTCAGTCTCACGTCAGTGCCTGGTAAAATCATGGAGAAGATGGTTCTCGAATGTATTGAGGCGCACCTGGGGGACAAAGCAGTCATTGGTCCCAGCCAGCATGGGTTTGTGAAGGGTAGGTCCTGCCTAACTAACCTGATTTCCGTTTATGATAAGATCACCCGTATGGTGGACCAAGGGAAACCAGCTGATGTGATTTTTTTGGACTTCAGCAAGGCTTTTGACACGGTTTCCCATAGGATCCTACTGGACAAAATGTCCAGCATACAGCTAAATAAAAACATCATACGATGGGTGAGCAATTGGCTAACGGGCAGGGCCCAAAGGGTTATGGTGAATAGGGCTGCGTCAGGCTGGCGGGCGGTCACTAGTGGGGTCCCTCAAGGCTCCATTTTAGGGCCGGTACTTTTCAATATTTTTATAAACGATCTGGATGTAGGAATAGAAGGCATTTTGAGCAAGTTTGCTGATGACACCAAACTTGGAGGAGTTGTGGACTCGAATGAGGGTGGAAAGGCCTTGCAGAGGGATCTGGATAGGTTGGAGAGCTGGGCGATCACCAACCGCATGAAGTTCAATAAGAGCAAGTGCCGGGTCCTGCACCTGGGACGGGGAAACCCTGGCTGCACGTACAGACTGGGCGATGAGACGCTGGAGAGCAGCCTAGAAGAGAGGGATCTGGGGGTCGTGGTAGACAGCAAGTTGAATATGAGCCAGCAGTGTGCCCTGGCAGCCAGGAGGGCCAACCGTGTCCTGGGGTGCATCAAGCACGGCATCGCTAGTAGGTCAAGGGAGGTGATTGTCCCACTCTACTCTGCGCTGGTGCGGCCTCACCTCGAGTACTGTGTGCAGTTCTGGGCACCACAGTATAAAAAGGACATGAAACTGTTGGAGAGTGTCCAGAGGAGGGCTACGAAGATGGTGAAAGGCCTGGAGGGGAAGACGTACGAGGAACGGCTGAGGGCACTGGGCCTGTTCAGCCTGGAGAAGAGGAGGCTAAGGGGAGACCTCATCGCAGTCTACAACTTCCTCGTAAGGGGGTGTCGAGAGGCAGGAGACCTTTTCTCCATTAACACCAGCGACAGGACCCGCGGGAATGGAGTTAAGCTGAGGCAGGGGAAATTTAGGCTTGACATCAGGAGGAAGTTCTTCACAGAGAGGGTGGTTGCACACTGGAACAGGCTCCCCAGGGAAGTGGTCACTGCACCGAGCCTGACTGAATTTAAGAAGAGATTGGACTGTGCACTTAGTCACATGGTCTGAACTTGGGTAGACCTGTGCGGTGTCAAGAGTTGGACTTGATGATCCTTAAGGGTCCCTTCCAACTCAGGATATTCTATGATTCTATGATTCTATGAATGCGGTTCCTTTTCCTAAGGGAAGCTGGCTCTGGTTACTCTGGATGGGCATTTCCTGGATGAGCCAGCAAGGCGAGGTGGAGGAGTTGCTCTTTATGTGAGAGAGCAACTACATTGTGTTGAGTTCTGCCCAGGGGAGGATGAGGAGAGAGCTGAGAGTCAACCAGAGAGGTGTTTCTGTACAGGCAGGGGCACGGCCATCATGGGCAGCGGCTCTACAAATGGGTGTTGAAGGGACGAGGCAGAGCTGCAGCACTGCCAAGCTGCAGTGAAGGGAGGGCTGCAGAAAGCACCAGCACTGCTGCCTGTGTTGCCATGGGCTGGCAGCGCGTGGGAAGTGCTGATGGTGCTGAGGGTGCTTTTCACGGTGTCGTTCCCAGGCTGGTCCATCGCTGCTAGTGACCCTGCTGAGAGCGTTGCTGCAGAAGGAGCTCAACCCTCGTGGCGGTTTGAAAGCACCTGTGGCTCTTTGCCATGTCCTTCGCAGGCTGTGAGTGTGAGAGGGGACTTGTCCTTGGGCTGGGTACCACCGCGCAGCCCTCCTGCTGCAGCAGACCTGGGAGAGGTGGAGAGCGGGCACCTGCAGCATTTCCACGCTCGCTTGCACCTCTGTGCTGCAGAAGGGCTGGTCGAGGCGTGAGCATCCTGGCAGGTGCCTCCCAGTGCTGCAGCCTCACCGTGCCTGGGTCCCACCAGGTTCGGGTGCTGAGGGAACTGGGTGAGGTCCAGGGGTGAAGCCACGCTGAACGTGGTCCCACTGAGCAGCTCCTGACATGCAGAAGCCCCCAAGGAGCCCAATTCCTGTTGTTTTTATTTCAAAGGGCAGGGAAATACTTGAACCAGCTAAGAACAATTTTTATAACGTGCCCATAACGTTATGATTTTTTCTTAAAAAGCAAAAAGGGAGGACAGAAATCAGACGTGCACAATGGGTTTCAAGAAGTCAGTTGGGGCCTTTCCAAGAAGAGCATAAGAGCAGCTGAATTTGTCCTTTGGCTTTTGCTTAGAAGTAACCCACCCTGCTCTGGCTTCTCTCCTGTTTCCAGACCTGCTGCTGCTTTTGCAGGTGTCCTGTCTTGCAGCAGAAATGACAGAGCTCTGGGCAGAGGAAGGATCCTCTGTCATGATGCACGCACCGGCTATCAGGAACATCAGCTTGGCCGAGTGGGAATACATAAGAGAGAACATCCCCAAATTAATCCTGCGGTACTACGCAGAATCGCAGTCAGTAACCATTGACCCAGCTTACGAAGGCAGAGTGGTTTTCCACCAAAACAATGGCTCCCTTGTCCTGCAGAAGCTGCGAGAGACGGACAGTGGCATCTATAAAGCAACAGTTAACTTGATGCAGGACAAAGCAGCAACAACCACTCTTACAGTGCTCAGTAAGTCAAAATTGGTTGAAAGGATGTTTTTCTCTGACCATCAGTAGGATTTGCCATCAGTAGGGTGCACAGGCATGCCTCCCCCTAAGTGGACTAGAGGAGGACTTTCTGGTTTCATTACTGCCTTGAATGACGTAGACTGGAGACCCCAGAAGAATTGCTCGGAAATGTTGTAATGTATTCTGAGACTGAATCTGGCTGTGGGTTGAGATCTGGGTTGGGAATCCAGGCGGCTCAGTGCCTCCATTCTTGTACCTGCTTACTTCAGCACGAGCAACTGCTCACAGGAGGTGAATGTCATAAAATGCCCTCCAGAGACAGGATTTCTCACCAGGCTTTGCAGCCTCTCCCTTCACACCAGCACTGCCTTCCCCTGCCTCTGCACTTCCCTGCAGGACAAACAGAAACGAGAGCTCACCCGGGTTTGCATTGCCCTTTCCTAGAGCTCAGCAGCACTGCAGGAGCACCCTGCATGTAGGACATCCAGGGAAGGAGGATTTCAGGAGCATGTGGTTGCTACCAGGTGGAGGTCCAGATGTAGCTAAGAGCAACCCCAAATGGTGCAGGCACCCAGGTGCTAGCTGAGGGATGGACTCTGACATCCTTTTGTTGTGGCATGGCTCTTCAGCATTGCTCCTCTGGGCTTTGGTCCATCTGGGGCTTGACCAGTGTAAATGGTCATAATAACAGAATCACAGAACGGTTTGGGTTGGAAGGGACCTTACAGCCCACCCCTTTCCAACCCCTTGCCATGGGCAGTGACACCTCTCACTAGCCCAAGCTGCCCCCAGCCCCATCTGAGCTGGCCTTGGGCACCTCCAGGGATGGGGCACCCATAGCTTGTCCTGACAGCCTGTGCCAGTGCCTCAATACCCTCGTTATAAAGATTTTTTTCCTTGTATCTAATCTAAACCTACCTTTTTTTAGTTTAAAGCCCTTACCCCTTGTCCCATCACTCCACTCCCTGGCAAAGAGTCCCTCCCCAGCTTTCCTGTAGCCCCCTTTAGGTACTGGAAGGTTGGTAAAAGGTCCCCCCAGAGCCTTCTCTTCTCCCAGCTGAACACACCCAACTCTCTCAGCGTGTGTCCATAGCAGAGGTGCTCCAGCCCCCTGATCATCTCTGTTGTGGCCCTCCTCTGGACTCTTCTGATACGTCCATGTCCTTGTGCCAGAGCACCCCTCCACCCCACTGCTGTGTGGGAGCAGCTGTCTCGTCTTGGAAGTGTCCATAAAGTCCCCGTCATCACTTCCCAGCATAATCCCAAGGTGCAGCTCTGTCGGGTCGGTGTCTGTGGCCCCAGGGTGCCATGCCTGAGCTCCAGGGGCTGGTGCTGCCCACCCCAGGGGAGGTGCCGTGGCTTAAGGGCAGCGGCTGGGACATCGGCTCTGAGCTTGGTGGATGCTGCCCTGCTCCTGCACTGTCTTCTCCCCTGCCAGACTCAACCGAGGCACTGAGCTGAGGTGCGAATGAGAAGGGGAGGTGCTGCTCACCCCTCATGGGGCTTGCTGTTCTTGCATCTCATGCGGGGCGGGTTTAAGGTGGGAGGAGAGGCAATCCCAGGCAGTGCTGCCATGTCACTCTCTGCTTTCCAGAGCCCTTGCCCCAGCCCAAGCTCCTGAGCAGCTCAAACCTGGACGGTTCACTCATCAACCTGACCTGCATGCTGCCAGAAGGAACGGTGGCTGATGTCTTCTGGAAGAAGGATGGACATCCCCTTCCTCCTGAAAAGTGCTTCCAGCTCACTGGGAAGAACACTGTGCTGCAGATAAGGAAGGCAGAGAAGTCAGTTTGTGGCTCCTACTCCTGCATAATCAACAACACCATCAGCTTGAAGGAGGCAGCCCTCAACCTGACCATGACAGGTTAGTGTTGGCCTGCCCTGCAAAGCCCTGGGTGGCTTTGTAGGCTGTAGTTGATGCAGTCATGGCAAGCCTTGTGCTTAGCTGGGAGGTCACAGCAGGGCACGGTTTGCCCCTGGAGCTCCAGAGCGTGAAGCACCAGGATGCTCTGAATGACCTTCATGTTCTGTAGATGTTCAAGGGGGGCAGGAGAGCAACCACTGACAAGTTCTCACTGTCTCCTTGGCAGAGCGGGGCTGCTCAGAGGCTGTCAATCTGACCATTGCCTTCGTCATTGGTGCTGTAGCAGTCGTCCTCATGCTGCTGTTCCTGTTCCTGTGCTGTAAGTAGCCCATTGGTTTCCTTCCAGCCACACCAAGTACCTGCTCCATCACTGAGACCCCGCTCTCAGCTCCCACCCCGTGGCAGCAGGTCTTGAGACAAGAGGCAATGTGCCTCTGCTTCACTCAGGGATGCTCAAGGAGGTGTTCGTGGAAGGCGAGTTTCTCCTCCCGAACATGGAGGATGCTCTTCTGCTCTCCTCCTGACCCAGGAGACGTGGGCTGGTGCCCAGCTGGTCACTAACCTGAGCAGGAGTGAGCCCACGGTGTGACTCCCCAGAAACGAGTGCTCAACTCTCATCATCTCCTGCAGGAACGAGTGCGGAGGATGCTTCATTACGTGTTGAAGAGAGGGTGGGAAGGGGACCCCTGCTTTGCCAGGGTGTGCAGAACAATTGGGAATCTGAAACACAAGAAATATTGCACTAACCTACCAAGGGCTCATAGGTTAGAGGTGCAGGGGCTTGCAGGCAAGGTGGGTGTCCATCTCTGTGCTGCCTTCTGGCTCTCCATCCAAAATGGAGATCTGGTTTTGGACACAGAGGGGTTTGGCCATGTGAAAGCCTCCAAAACCCATTCTTCCCTGCAGTCGCATTTTCACATGTCCCCATGAAGCTCAGGGTGGTGTTGGAAACCCAGGAGCTGATGCCCTCTCCTTCATTTTCAGATTACAAGAAAAATCAGGAGAAGCAGCAGCCGCTGGAGCCCTAGGAGGTCACCCACAGCTTACAGACCACGTCTACCTCAGTGACTTCCTGCAAATATCAGGTGTCTCCTTCTCTGGGTGCTGCAGATACTTGTAATGGTACGATTAATATTTAATACTCACCGGGAAGCATCCATCTGCCTTCCTGCAGAACGGCACGGGTGGATTTGTCACCATCTAGGGGGTGACATCAGAAGAACCAGTCATTGGAAAAGCTGGTACATTCCTCCTAGGCCAGTCCAGACACTGAACTAGTGCCAAAGTGGATACTGGATGATTTTGAGTCTTAAGGATTCTTTGTAATACATCTAGGTTAGATTGCAGCTCTTTTCTAAGGGAGTTTCCCGTAGTTCCCGACCGCTCACCTCCTGTCCTGCAGATCAGTGATGGTGCTCGAGAGCCTTTCCTTTTCCTCCAGCTACGGTTGGGTTGGGCATTAACACTGGAATGGGCTGCTGCAGCCTCACTTGTTGTGCCCCACGTTGGGTGCCATTTGTGGTGACCGAGTGCACGGACTCTTCGTGTGATCAAGTCTCTATTGCAACCCGGCGATGCTCCTTTTACACACTTCCCTTCCAGAGGTTTTCCTTCCACAAATCCTCCAGCCCCGTTTACAGTCCTTTGATCCTTGTATTTCTCAGGCTGGTAGGTACCTTACTGCTACCTCCTGTTCCCATGCTGGGTTTTGGTCACACTTTGTTACTTTTCTCTTTCCTGGGCCTCGTGGCAGTCCTTGCCCAGAACTGCTCACAGCACTGGAGGTGAGGCCGCACAGCGCAGGGCAGGCAGGCAGGACAGTTCCTTCCCTCGACCGACTAGCGATGCCGTGCTTGGTGCACCCCAGGGTACGGCTGGCAATATGTGATTACAGATCCCACACTGGCCTACCTTTTTGCAGGTGCCCTTTCCTGGGTACTGACCATTATTGTGGTTGGCAAGCTCTCCTTTTCTATTTTTCTATATTTATATACATATATTTTCATATATATATATTTGTATATATATTTCTATATATATTTAGATAGATGTTGAATGATTTTTAAAAACAGCAAGGAGGCCATGACTTGTTTCAGCTGATCAAACCAAGCTTCCAGGGCGACTACGAGGAGTTCCCATGACGGTGTTCCCATACCGCCCGATTGAGGAATTAAAAATATTGTTGCCAGCAGCTGGCTTCAAGAACAAGATCTGCGTGGCTGCTAATCACAAGGGGGTTGTTTTCTTGCAGTTGTTTGTCTGAGTGCTTTTTGACCGATAATCATGTGCAAGACACTATTTGCCCCTGTTAAGTTTGCTATAAGAATCAGGCTGTTCGGGTAATAGAGGGGAGCATGATCTGACCATACTAGCATCTGTGATGTTTTTGGCCGTTCTTCCTGCAATATATATCTTTATATTTATATTTACATATTTATATATATACCCTAATCTTTTATATATATTTAAAAGAACCAGTGACCAAGTCTGTGCTGATTTCCCTTGCGCTGGCTCTTAACTGACCTTGTGGTCACACCACAGCTGTCAGTGGTTTCCATCCTTTGTGGGCTGTAGACTTTTGGGTTGAGCTGAGCGTCCTTTGCTGTCCCCCCTGGTATCAGATGAGAAATGTGTTCATACAAGAAAATAAAATAAATAAATAAATAAAAAACCTACCTTCGGTCACCTTTTTCTTTGCTTTGCTGGAGCCGCTGCAATAGAAGGATTCCATTTGGATCCTCTGCTGGTGTCCCCGCTGGGTCTCCTCAAGCACAGGATAGCTCAGTGCTATCTGGGCCCCAGCTCTGGGGCCAGATCCTGCCTTGGCCAGCTCTGGACCAGGTTTCTCGAGGGGGTGCGGGCCAGGGCAGACTGCTTTACAGACCAAACTAAAGCTGAGCAGTGCCCTGGGTTGCAACAAATCCCGTCCCAAGGGAAAGCGCATCCCCGGGGCAAGGAAAGCCCCTGTCCCAGCCAGGCCGGAGCACAGCTTGCCAAGATGCCTCCTCCAGGCCAGGGCAGGAGCTCGTGGGGCCAGGACCCAGGCGCTGACAAGGGCTCAGCCTCGTGGCACTTGAGAGAAGAGCAGAAAAGCTTTTCTGCTTGCAGAGCTCGCTTAGCCCCCGCCTGGGACGCACCAAGCCGTGGTGCTCGGAGGTGCCCGCAGCACCCTCCCGGTGAGGTTACGTGGTCCGAGAGAGGACAGGGGCAGCACGCGTCCCCTTCCGGGGGGGCTCTGCAGGCCAACAAGGACACCAGCGGTGGGAAAAGCAAAGTCAGAGGCGGCAGAACTAAACCAGGTAAGGAACCAAGATCGTTCTGGCTGGATAGGACACGGGGAATGGCTTCAGACTAAAAGAGGTTAGGGTTAGATGAGGTACAAGGAAGAAATTCTTTGCTCTGAGCGCAGTGAGGCCCTGGCCAGCCAGACACATTTTTGTCATCATCCCCCTTCCTCTTCTGATGCTCTGGCTCCCCCTCCTGCCCGCATCCCGTCCCTGCTCTGGGTTTTGGGAACTGCACGGGGCTTATTTCCCATAGCCAGAGACCACTGCACTGTAAGAGGAAGAACGTGTGCGCTTTTATTTGTAGCAAGAGACATGAAAAACTAGTTTCCTCAAATGATTTATAGACAACACTCAAAACAGTTCAAAAATATATTTTTTTCTGTAACATTTGGCTTCCCTGAACGCTTGCAAGCATAGCAATCACTCCCACCGTGGGGCATGATTTCACCCTCTCCTGGATGAGCTTCCACTCTCCCAAGAGGTATCTCCATAGGGATAATGCTGAGGACAATGAAACCTCTGGCTTTTCCAGTGCTGAATTTTCAGAAACTACCTGAAAATCACAAACAGAAGATAAAAAAAAACACCTGCAGGAACAGAACAGCGAAGAACGCACAGCCTGAAGCCCCCCATCTCTCTCCTTGAAGCTCACAGCCGGGAGAGGTCCCCAAGCCACCAGCGCAGAGGAGCGGGCACGGGGCCCCCAAACTGCCCGAGCTGAGGAGCTGCTGGGGACGGGCTCAGCCAGCTGGGGCTTCCAGACAGCTCAGAGCTGTTATTTTTGACTCGGGATGGGGTTTCCCGTCCTTGGGGCACCGTATCCCGGTCCTTGCCCTCCTTCTGTTAACACCCTGCTGCTTGCACGAGTCACCTGAGAGCGAGCAAGCCTCGGGGAGGCTGCAAAACCACACGTTTCCCAGCAGCCTCTCGAGCATTTTGGGGAATTTAAAACAAACAAACAACAACAACTCTGTAAACATTAAGGAGCACGTTTCAGGTCTGCGCGCCATCCCCGTCTGCTCCACCCCAGAGGCTGCCAGATTGATGAACCAATCTGGAAAACTTTACTGGAAGCCAGCGTCTGAGCCGCAGAGGTGCTTTGGGGACGCTGAGTGTTCCTCCTCTGGGAGAGACCCTGCTCTGCTCTGATTTTTGGGCTGCTTCTGCAGCAGGAGACACCGGGAATGACTCCAGGCCAGCCCAGAAAAGCTCCAGCATCCCTCAACACCAAGGCACAGCACACGGGGATGAAGGCATCTTACCTGGAGCTATCGTCTTGGCTCCTCCTCAACCTGCACCAGACGAAGATCCCTGTGGACAAACATTGCCTCTGTTAAACACCCCAGGGATGAAGATGCTCAACGGGTGGCAAGGAGCCTCACGCCTGGAGGCTTTTTCACCACCCGCACAGAGCTTCCTATTTTAAGCCACCAGACTCTCTCCTTGGGCCCCAACTTGGGTGCATCCCTGCTTTTTTTTTTTTTTTTTTTTCCCCTCCCAATTTGTAGCCAGCAATCTGCGAAGTCAAACTGCTGTCATCCTGGAGATGGATTAGCTTGGAAAAAGCGCTCCAAACAAGGAAGAGAAGCAAGGCCACGGGGCGAGGACGCGCGCTTGCCTTCTGCAGGCAGAAAACCCCAGCGGGCGGCACTGGGGGGCAAAACTGCTCCCACCCCAGAAGGGATATGAGGGGTCCAGAAACATCCGTGGGACTGACCCGGGCAGGGACAGAGAGAGGATCTGCAGGATCTGAATCCTGCTCAGAGCAACCTCTGTTCCTGAGGCTGGGGCAGGGGGGGCGAGGCAGCGCGCGGTGCCTGCCACGGTGCCCATCGGTGGTGCAGCAGAGCCCAAAATGCCAGGGGAAGCTGGTCCCAGCACTCACCTGCCAGCAAGCCGATGCTAACGAACACCAGGATGATGGGTAAGAACGCCTTGTCGTTGCCTGGAAAACAAGCAAATCCCAGAATTTTGCCCCCACAGAGAAAAAAAAAGACTCCTGCCACCGGGCAGTCTGGCACAAGGACATGAGGACACAAGTCCTCAGTGGAGCCCTGCTGTTCCCACTCCTTGTCTCAGACTGTGCTGGGAAGCCACGAGACCTCAGGGAACGGGGCCAGAGTGACCGTTTTGGGGCCATTCCCCAGCTTTCCATTCCCGTGCCCGGGGAAGGAAGCCCCACTTACTGTGGACGCGCAGCAGGAAGGAGGTTTCGTTGTGGCTGACCGCGTTGCTGACTATGCACGTGTAGTAGCCGGTGTCGTTCATCAGGGCTCGGTGGATCTCCAGCGTGTTGTTGTGGATGAACTGGAGGCCGTTGCTCTCCATCAGCAGCTCCCCGTTCCTCTTCCACCAGTACACGTCCACCTGCCCCTCCAGCACGTTGCAGTACAGCTTGGTGTCGCCTCCCACCTCCACGAAGGAGTTGCCCAGGATTTCTGGCTCGGAGAGCGGCTCTGCGCAGATGGAGCACCCGTCGGCACTGACACCCCCGCCTCGAGGGTGCCAGCACCCGGGCAGCAGCTCCAGCTCCCCGGCTGCGGCGCAGGGTTTGGCACTCACCGACCACGCGCAGCTCCAACCAGCCCGTGGCCTCCGACTCGGAGCGGAAGCGGTAGAACCCCCCGTTCCACCAGCGCAGCACCAGCTGCAGCGAGAAGTCCATCTCGCTGAGCCTGGCGTGGCCCACGTAGGCGCGGGAGATCTCGGCCGACTTGTTGGGAACCAACGTGGCGATGAGCTCCTTGCGCGCGCCGGACTCGTACTCCCAGGACGCCGTGGTGCCGGCTGCCCTCGGCTCGACGCTGAAGAGCACAGTGCAGCCCCTGGCCGAGACCAGGACCTCGGACACCGGCTTGAGGTCGGCAGAGTAGCACGGGAAGAGCGTGCGGGCTGCAAGGGAGGAACGCGGCGCGGGGCTAGCGGGACGCACCGGCATCCAGCAGGCAGCTGGGCAGGGAGAGCCGCCCTGGCTCGGCTCCTGCGCAAGCGGCGGTGCTGGGGACGGGATTATTTCTGGGGGTGCTTGTGGTGGGGCTTTAAGCAGCACCACGGAGAAGCAGGAGGCTGCGGAGGCGCTGCCTTCATCTCCCTGAAAGCCTGCGCTGCTTCGCTTCGCAGCCGGCTTCTGCCTGAGGAGTTTCCACGCGCGGGTACGGCTGCGAGAGCCGCCTGCTCCTGGCCCTGCTCTATGGGGGGGGGGCTTGGAAGCGAAGGAGCCCCAGGGAGCCATGGTCGGAGCCAGGGTGATTAAGGAGGCATTGGGGAGGCATTGGGGAGGCAAGGACAATCCCCAGACATGGACTGTATATCTCGAAACAAGACACTGGAACTCATGATAAGGAAGCGGCAGACGGACAGAGAAACAAATATAAGGACTATAAATCTCAAAACTGGACATTGGAATTCATTATAAAGATACAACAAACGGAAGAATTGGCAACAACCAGCTCTCGCAATTAAGAAACGTGCCAATTCAGCAGATTCCTGACCAAAGGTGAAAAGTACACTGTGAGGAAGACTCGGGGTCTTCCTCCCAAAGACCCCTGCCCACGTCCCAAAGACCCCTGCCCACAATTCTTGGAAGGCTCTACGCAGGCGCAAGGTGCCAAAAGGCTAATTAGCATGAGAAGCGAGGGAAGGCGGGGATAGGTAATGCATATGTATAGGCGCTTGTAGAATATTGATAGATTGATTGTATAAATTCCAGACTGCTTTCCGCTTTGGGTATGCACGATAGGTGGAGAGATCCCCCGTGCATCCAGCGCTGCAATAAAGAATATACCACTTAAAGGAATTTCGGCTTCGATCTTTGAATCAATCTGGCACCCCAGATGGGACAACCTCTCTGCCGGTCCGCAGGACCCGCTGGGAACAGGACTCCCTAGGGTACCCCCGGGATTTCCCAGAGGGACTCCTCGACTCACCGGATCACTGCGGAGGCAGACAAGGACCCCATCATTGTAAGTGAGTATATTCTTTATTCTGGTTTGGTTTTCTGGTAGACCGGTCGTCTGGGACTGTCCAGTAAGTCGGAAGGTGACTTCTGCAGGACAGTATTGGGTATATACTTTGTGGTTAGTACCACAAGTATATCTGGGGACCTTGGGGTCCACCTGTATCTGGAACTGTCTGTAAGTCAGAAGGTGATCTTCTGCGAGGCAGCGTTTGGTATATACTTTGTGGTAAGCACCATAAGTATATTTGGGGACCTTAAGGAAAGAGCTCGCTTTAAGGTCCATCTGGAATTGTGTTGTCTATTTCGGTTTTCTGACTCATGGAGTGTGGTATTTAACTCTGGTTATTGTTACTGTGATTTTGGCTATTTTTCTGGTGGTAATAGTAGGTTCGTGGCATTGTTATAAGAAAGATATCGTTACAGTGTTACACAGTTCGGTTTTCTGACTTATCGCATGTGGAATTTGACTCTGACTATTGTTATTGTGATTTTAGCAATATTGCTGGTAATAGTAGCTTTGTGACATCGCTACTGAAAGATATTGCGTGCCTGTAATTTTGTGAGTGATACGTTTTTGTGATACGCTTTTGTAAGTAACACGTGTATTCTGAAAGTGTAAACTGGAAAATGGGGGGGGCGAGTAAGCAGTGAAATTCCTAAGAAAAGTGCGTTAGGATGTGTTTTGAGTCACTGGAAGGATATTGGAGGATCTGCCGGTGGAAGTGTGAACAGGAAAACATTGATAAAATATTGTAATCAATGGTGGCCGCTTTATAAGCTGGAATGTGGAGAAAAGTGGCCCCTAAATGGAACTTTAAACTCTAATGTTTTGCTACAGTTAATGTTGGTTTTGAGAAGGAGAATAGGATGAAATGTTGTATACAGATGTTGTTTCAGCATCTTGGTGGGAAAAGGTACGGAATTAAGTTGGCCCCTGACTGAGCCTTTGATGTTGGCATTAGAGAAGTACAGGTTGGAGAAAGATAAAGGAAGTGTTAAAAGGGTTGTTGAAAGTGTTAAAGGTGTTTGAAGTTGAATGAGCAGGGAAAGAGGATGTAGGAATGTTAATAGTTCTGCCTCTGCTCTAGGCAGAGATCTTAAAATCATGGGTGTTAGCCCTTTGGGGCAAAGGGATCATGATGGGTCCGAGAGAGAGTTGTTATGGAAACAGAAAAGCAGTTAACTCTTAAAACAACCTGAGTTCATGTGCGAGCTCAGATTACCGATGGGACCGCTCAGGGAACTGTGGACAACTGCATTCCCCTGACCGACCCCACTGAGACCCTAATCATCCCGAAAATTATGAACGGCTAAGTAAATACTAAAATCTGGGTGAATTGGGAATTGAGAATATGCTTCCAACAAGGTCTAAAAGAAACCCCTATGGAATTTTTGGACCAACTCTGAAATGTAATGAAAATAAATAAATAAATAAATAAAACGTTTTGGACCTGGCTTCGGAGGACAAATTGACTAGCCTTTTTCTAGGGTAATCATTGGTCCCTGATTTCAACAGGAATAATGGTGACCTGGGGAATCTACACTAGCTGATCCTCCACTGGTTATAATGAAGCTAGGGGAGGAATGGAAGTGACATTTCTTATTGATATGGGGCAACGTATTCAGTTCTAAATCAAGCATTAATGCCTTCACAGAATTATTATGTTAGGGTAAAAGGTGTGTTGTGGTTTAACCCGGCCGGCAGCTAAACACCACGCAGCCGTTCGCTCACCCTCCCCCTCCCTCTCTGGGACGGGGGAGAGAAATGGAAAGTGAAGCCCGTGAGTTGAGATAAAGACAGTTTAATAAGACAAAATAATAATAATAATAATAATAATAATAGTAATAATACAATGATGATAATAGTACCACTGTGGGAATAGAAATGTTGTTTTTGCAGAGTTACATTGTTTAGAAGGAGGGAATGTGGTACTGAGATATGCTTACAGTGATAAGAAAGTTTAGCAGGCGACCTTGTAAAATGCAGACAACCAGTCTCCTTAGGACAATTAGGTGAAAATCACGGTGTCAAGTCAAGTCAGATAAGTGAAGAAACATTACCACTTCAAACAGTAAAATGTCAAAAGAAATTTGAAATTTAACAGGCCGGCAACTGAAGGCCATGCATTGTTTGTGAAGCATCAGATAGATTGTGAACCTGGATTACCCACTCAGTGGGGAAACAGGGGAGGGTCCTGCCATCAAAAGGTATATAAACTGTGTTTTGGAACTAGTAGATGCGCTCTCTCCTGCTTGTGGGGCGCCCGCCATTGCAATCGCGAATAAATTACTACTTCACTGAGATCCTCGCCTGAGCCTAAGTTATTGGCTACGGAGTGTTTCTCACAATTTGGGGGCTCGTCCGGGATCCAGTCACCTACTGGGGAGCCCCACCGCCGCAGCAGCAGGAAGGCATGCCCCGCTGATTTCAGCGGTCCTGTGCATCGACGGTGGCGGTTCTGCGGAGAGCTGACAGAGGGCCCGAGACTGGTTAAAGAGGCAGGATCCGTGAAGTAGTGGGGAAAGGAAGAAGGTAGGCACTCCGGGTTTTTAAGAATCGATCCGGTAACTCTGTGCACAGACCAAGGTAAGAAATATTAAGTATTGCCTTGGGGGTCGGGTATCTGGTGTATGGTAAGCCCTTGCACGGGGAAGTGCTGGCACTACACCAGGGGAATCTGGTGTACGGTAATCCTTGCACGGGGAAGTGCTTGGAAGTACACCAGGGAATCTGGTAAACTCAGGTGTGCGGTAACGCTGGCACGGGGAAGTGCTCGGCGGTACACCCCCATTTTTCAGTACGTTGGTGTGTGGTACACTGCAGAAGGGAAATTTCTGTAGCACATACTGGCGAGGGTTAGGAAAAATGGGAAAATATGAGTTCCAGGGGACAGGGAGATATCCCTGGGGGAGTGCCTACTAATAGTTCTTCCTGAAGAATTAAAAGAAATTGGAAACATAATCCCAAAATTAGAGGGATTGTAAAAGAAAAATATTTTTTTTTTTTTAAAAAAAAAAAAAGGTTAAATATTGTGTATCAGTCTGGACAAAGAACCAATTAAGGAAACAGCAGTATTTTGGCCAAAATACGGGTCTGATGAAAATTCAGGCTTTAAATTTATGTGTAAACAAGAAGATTCCTTTTTTTTAGAGAAGGAGCCAAGTCATGCTCCCTGTAATCTTAATATTGAACTGGTGACAGCAGCAGTCACTCCAGGAAGGGAGACAGGGGCTGTAATTAACACTGTCCCTAAAGAAGGATCGTACTCTAGGCTCTGGTAAGAATTAGAACAAGGTAGAAGATATATTGAGAATTTTGCCTTCCCTGATACTAACAGTACTAACACTAACTGTGTATCCTCTTAGGTGAACTACCCCCTCCTCCTTACCAGCAGAGAGGTTAAGACTTTTAAGAAGGAGAGGAAGTCTTTATTCGAGGACCCCAACAGCCTAGTTGAACAATTAGACCAGTTCCTACGACCTGATTTATACTCTTGGGGGGAGGGAATTATGTCTATAAGTATGTTGTTTACAGGGAAAGAAATGGGAATGATCAGGAGGAGAGCTGCTATACAAGAATGGGAAAGAGCTCATCCTCCAGGACCAGGGGTAATACCGGCAGGGCAGAAATACCCACTTGCCAATCCTGGCTGGAATAATAATAGTGTGCAACACAGAAATCATATGAGAGACTTGGGGTCAGAACGAGAAAGTACTTGGGGATGAGACCTGAGAACCCAGTATCCCAAGCGCTCTTGAAAGTTCATTGTGTGATTAAAGCCTGGCAAAATACGCAGAAAATGCTTCAGAAGGTGGGGGGATGTAGTGAACAGTCACTGGGGGACCCTCCTGTGGGAGGCCCTGGAGGTGTGTGTCCAGAGGGGAGATAAGAAGGAAAAAAAAAAAAAAAAAAAAAAAAAGAGAGTGAAACTAATGGTATTGACAGTGCAGCGGGTAGTGAGGCAGAGGGTCGGAGAAAGAGGAAGAAAATCTTCAGGGGGAGTTAGGGCCAGGATGGAAAGGAGAGGAAGAGAGATGAAGGAATGGCAGGCAAAGAAGGCTACCTGTGTTGTGGCCTGAGTCCTAGCAGGGACAGGCTTTGATAAGATGTTTTAAGTGTGGCCAGGCTGGCCACTTCGAATAGGAATATCCAGAGTGGAAGAAGGAGGAAAGAAGGAAAATGGGATGAAATATGCTATATTGATATGTTGTTTATCTTGGAGGGAAAAGGTATGGAATTAAGTTGGACCCTGACTGAGCCTTTGGTGCTGGTATTAGAAAAGTACAGGCTGGAGAAAGATAAAGGAAGTGTTAAAAGGGTTGCTGAAGGGGTTAAAGGTGTGGCATGTAATATTTAACAGAGCTGTCTGAAGTTGAATGAGCAGGGAAAGGTGATGTAGGCATTATCTAAGTAACAGTCTAGAAGTTTTGGTATATTTGCATATTTGCTGTGGTGTTTGTTCAGTTTCCCAAGCATCGGGGAGGGGGGAACAGCCTGCTCCACCAGGGGCCTCTCCAGCGGCCGCAGGGGGGCTTCGGCTCCAGCACCTGGAGTGCCTCCTCCCCTTCCTTCTGCACTGACTTGGGTGTCTGCGGGAGGGTTTCTCGCTCTCCCAACTGCTGTTGAGCAGCAGGCTTTTGTTTGTTTCTTTGTTTGTTTGTTTTCGTGGCTGTGCTCTCACAGAGGCACGGACTGTATTGCTCATGGCTTGGCTCTGGGCGGCAGTGGGCCCCTTTGGGGCCAGATGAAATTGTCCCTTACCTGCCACGGGGAGGCTTCTGGGTTTTTCTCACGGGGGCTGCCACTGCAGTTTCCCACGCCCCCCCCTCACAGCCCCCGAACCTTGCCATCAAACCCAATACACTGGGGAACAGCTAGGTCATTACTGACTTGTAAAGTATCAGGGATTAAATTAACTAATGAAACCCTAAAAAGTGATGGGGGCAGAAGGGGCTGGGATAACAGTGCCACTTTTGGGGGATACCAAGCTGAGACCAGGGGATAAAATGATCACTGGGTAATTATTGTATGTACCCAAGGCAGGGACTAACTTGTTGAGAAGGGATTTGATGATTAAATTGGGCATTCAAATAGTAAATTGTTAGACTGGAATAACAGTGTTATTAATGGAGTGCTCTCAGGCCCTGAGAGCAAACATACATGTATATTCACCTCTGACTGGAAAGACCCTGAAATGGGGGCGGAAGCAACAATATAGGTGGACAATTTTACCCCCAAGGGTTTACTGGGCCACCTATCTATTTGGTTAAGTTCTAAAAAAAAGATTTTGGAGCAATTACAACCTCCCAAGGAGGTATTAATGTTAACAAATATGTGGATCGTTTTCTATTGTCAGGACAGGAGAAAAGAGTTGTGAAGAAAGCTACTAACAAGCTATTCAACTTTCTGGGAAAGCAGGGCTTGGGAGTATTAAAAAAATAAATAAATTACAATATGGAGAAAGAGAAGTCAGGTATTTAAGGCATCTAATGTCTGAAGGAAAACAGAATAAATGCAGAGAGGATTCAGGGAATTGTTGAAAATTAAGAAAGAACTAAAAAGTTTTAAAAGAAAGATTTTTTTTAAGGAATCAGGAGCCATGAAGTCTGAAGGAAAATCGATACTCCCTGATGGGAGAGAAATGCTGAATAAAGTGATAATGAGGCAAATATTAACTGTTTTACATCAGAAGAGTCATTGGGAGGTGCAAGCAATATGTGATAAGAAAGTATGTCTGTGTAGGAATATACACTTTAGGGAAGCACATATGTAGAGGATGTACCATATGTCAAAAGGTAAATAAAAAGGTCTTCTGTAACCCATCTAGAGGGGGACGGGAGCCAGGGGTTTGACCTTTCCAAAGTATACAGGTAAACTTTACTGAGTTACTTGTTTGTCCTAATTGACCACGTGACTGGATGGGTGTAAAGCTTTACTGCAAGGGTTAAAGCAGGCCTTAGAGATTGAGTGGGATTTTCACAGCCCCTGGTACCCCTCCTCTTCTGGGAAGGTGGAGCGAATGAATCAGACATTAAAGAAGCAATTAACTAAACTAGTGTTAGAAACCCAACTTCCTTGGGTAAAATGCTTACTCCTACAGGTTTAAACAGCACCAAGAAAGGATATAGGAATTTCACCATATGAGATGCTGTTCAGATTGCCCTATCTGGGCAGAAGGGATGAGATACCACAATTCAAAACAAGAGAGTTTTCTTAAGAACTGTATTCTGGGTTTGTCCTCTTCTTTGTCATTTCTCAGGACCTGTGGGTTGTTGGCTCAAACCCCACCTTTGGAATTCCCCATTCACCACCATCACCCAGGAAACCGGGTCCTGATTTGGACCTGGAAAGAGTCAACTCCGGCCTGAATGGGAAGGACAATTACTAACCACTGAAACAGCCATAAGAACTGCGGAAAAAGGTTGGACTCACTATACTCGAGTGAAGGCATCCGTCGACGCTAGTACCTGGGAAGCTGTTCCTACAAAAGACTTGTTGGAAGTTGAAATTGAATAGAAAAATCTCATAGTGGACTCTGAGCAGGATAAGAGCTTACAATTGTAAACTAACCTTTATTTTCACAGGTAACTAACGACTGTGACTTGTGATTGAAAGAAAGAACAGACCTATAGCGAAATGCAGTGCTCCCAAGGGGGGGGTTGTTATAGTAGTAGTGTACATCTTATTTTTTGTATCGATAATTATTTGGAAACCTAAGGTTTAAAAATAATGACAGGGAAAAATTGATTACTAATTTTGTTTTTAGTGATTCTAGGCCTCAGAGAAGGCCTTGGTCAATTGGCAACTTGCAAAAGGCATGACCAGATAATAGCAAAAACGGGATACCCCATCAAAATATGGGTGACTGTGACAGAGGGTTATGTACCACATTCTGTCACGTTTGATGTTTGTGAGGTGTTAGCTTGTGGAGATCTAAATGCCCAACGACAATTGAGCAGAGAGAACAAATAACTGGGAGAGACCCAACAGCCAGATTGAGAATAGCTGTATGGAAACAATCCTCTATTGCCATCAGAGAAAGGGAGAAACTCAAGGAGAAAACAGGAGAGAAAACAGGAAGCCCTCTGAAATGTGTCAGTTCAAACAAGGTATGGGGATGTGAATGCCTGGATAGAATGGGTCAAATATACCGTCCAGAGTCTCAACCGTAGCTACTGCTATGCTTGTGCCTCGGGATGACCGATTGCCCAGATAGTGCCTTTCCCATGGGGGTGGACCAAAGACTCCCAAGGGATGCGATGTATGATTGCATTGTACCAAGAAAAGACTGCCTGGGGAAATGAGGCCTGTAAGTCTCTCTTTGCTGTTCCTTGCATGATAACAGTATCACGGTTCCCCCTGCATTCTCTACAGCTATAGGTAACCATACAGCTTGCCTCTCACGGCAGGGTGTGAGTGCTACCTGGCATCTACGAGAATTTGCCTTGTGCTACCAAGGACTTGATGGGAAACTGCTCAAGACTAGAGATCCCCAGGGCAGATCTCTGGTGGTACGGTGGAGGGAAGATCTTACGGTCCACCCTACCATCTAATTGGGAAGGCACTTGTGCACTTGTTCAATTAGCTATACCCTTCACCCTGGCATTTGAAAGAGAAACATCACAAATACCCAGAGGAAGTAAAAGAGGCTTAGGAATATCATTTGATGATAGAGTATACATAGATTCTATTGGGGTACCTAGAGGAGTTGCAGATGAACATAAAGCCAGAAATCAAATTGCTGCAGGGTTTGAGTCTCTGTTCTGGTGGGTAACAATCAATAAAAATGTGGATTGGATTAATTATTTCTATTATAATCAGCAGAGATTCATCAATTATACCAAGGATGCGATGAGAGGAATCACTGAACAACTAGATGCCATCAGCAAAAATGGCTTGGGAAAACAGGATAGCATTAGATATGATGCTCGCAGAGGAAGGAGGTGTGTTTGTGTGTGTAATACTGAGCAACCATTGTTGCAATCTTATACCCAACAATAGTGTCCCAGATGGCTCGGTAACAAGAGCATTGCAAGGGCTTACCACCCTTGCCAGTGAATTGGCAGAAAAAAAAAATAAAATAAAAAAAAAAAATAGGCATATTTGCAACATTGATCGTAGTTGTAGGAGTTTTGACAGCCATTGGTTGCTGCATTATCCTCTGTGTAAGAGGACCAGTACAGTGGTTAACTGAAACCGCACTATTGAAACAAATGACCATGGAGCCACCACCTTACTCAGATAAGGTGATAATGAGGAGATGGAAAGCAAAGAAAGCAAAGAAGAAGAAGTCTATCAAATTACACCTTAGAGAAAGGTTTTGCAAAAATCAACAGTTTATAAAAAAAGAAAAGGGGGGAATTGTGGGAATAGAAATGTTGTTTTTGCAGAGTTACATTGTTTAGAAGGAGGGAATGTGGTACTGAGATATGCTTACAGTGATAAGAAAGTTTAGCAGGCGACCTTGTAAAATGCAGACAACCAGACTCCTTAGGACAATTAGGTGAAAATCACGGTGTCAAGTCAAGTCAGATAAGTGAAGAAACATTACCACTTCAAACAGTAAAATGTCAAAAGAAATTTGAAATTTAACAGGCCGGCAACTGAAGGCCGTGCATTGTTTGTGAAGCATCAGATAGATTGTGAACCTGGATTACCCACTCAGTGGGGAAACAGGGGAGGGTCCTGCCATCAAAAGGTATATAAACTGTGTTTTGGAACTAGTAGATGCGCTCTCTCCTGCTTGTGGGGCGCCTGCCATTGCAATCGCGAATAAATTACTACTTCACTGAGATCCTCGCCTGAGCCTAAGTTATTGGCTACGGAGTGTTTCTCACACCACTACTAATAATGTGTACAAACAAGTGATGCACAATGCAATTGCTCACCACCCGCTGACCAATGCCCAGCCTAACCCCGAGCAGTCCAGCCCCCTCCCCCCGGTTAGCCACCCCTATATATTGCTTAGCATGACGTCAGATGGTATGGAATACCCCTTTGGCTAGTTTGGGTCACCTGTCCTGGGTCTGTCCCCTCCCAGCTCTTACTGCACCCCCAGCCTGCCTGTTGGCAGGGCAGAGCAAGAAGCTGAGATGTCCTTGGCTTAGTATAAGCACTGCTCTGCAACAATTAAAACATCAGGGTGTTATCAGCACTCTTCTCATCCTAAGCCAAAACACAGCATTCCACCAGCTACTAGGAAGAAAATTAACTCTATTCTAACTGAAACCAGGACAAGGTGTAAGCGAAAAGGCTTATTTTTGTGAACCTTTGAAGTACAAGTTAGGGAAACAATGGGGCATACACAGATTTTTATATACGCCTAACTCCTCATGGGCACTCTTAGGTAGAGATTTATTAGAGCAATTAGGAGCAGAAATTGTCGTTGAAAAAGGGAAAATGAAATTAAGAATAGGAGAAGAACAACTAATAAATGTGTTAAGCTTGGCACTAATACAAACTGACCCTAAAAGTGAAATACCTTTAGAGATCACAGATCAATATGTCCAGGAGTTTGGGCTCCGAAGTCCCTGGAAGAGCTAAAAATGTGGCCTTAATAATTATTAAATTAAAGCCAGGAGAGAAACCCATTAAGGTTAAGTAATATCCTTTGAGGATAGAAGATAGGAAAGGAATTAAAGAGATAATTGATAATTTTTTACAGTATGGATTATTGATTGAATGTGAATCAGAATACAATACACCCATATTGCCAATTAAAAAGGCAGATGAAAAAGCTATAGGTTAGTTCAGGATTTGAGGGCCATAAGTAAAATCACTGAGGATATACATCCAGTAGTGGCAAACCCTTATACTTTGCCGACTAAATTAAAGAATAGTCAAGTCTGGTTTACCGTACTGGATTTAAAAGACACCTTCTTCTGCCTAGGCTTAGCCACAGAAAGCCAAAACCTATTTGCCTTTGAATGGGAAAATCCCAATTCAGGCAGAAAGACGCAGCTTACGTGGACATTACTACCTGAAGGATTCAAGAATAGCCCCACTATTTTTGGAAACCAATTAGCAAGGGAACTCGAAACACGGATGCCTCCGGACACTGAAGGTGCTTTGTTACAATATGTAGATGATCTCTTAATAGCTACCGAGACTAAAGGGAGCTGTATTCAATGGACTATAAGTTTTCTTAATTTTCTGGGTTTAAAATGGATATCAAGTCTCTTGACAGAAAGTCCAGCTGGCTCAACAAAGTGTGACCTATCTGGGATTTGAAATTTCGGGAGGACAACGAGAACTAGGAACTGAACATAAGGAAGTCGTTTGCCGGACTCCAGAACCTCAAACGGTAAAGGAGCTACAAACCTTTTTAGGAATGACAGGTTGGTGTCGCCTTTGGATTTATAATTATGGACGATTGGTAAAGCCTCTATGTGAATTGATAAAGATTAACCAGTCAAAGTTAGTCTGGACTGGAGAAGCACAAAAAGTCTTTAAACAACTTAAACAAGAATTGATGATTTTAAAATATCAAGCAATATTAGTAGAACAAGGTGATGTGGGAATTGTGGTCATTAACATCGTAAATCCAGCTTCTTTCCTTAGTGGAACTCTGGATCAACCCATAACCCATGATTGTATAGAAACAATGGAGACTGTGTATGCTAATCGACCCGATCTTAAGGAAGAACTTTTAGAAGATGCTGACGAATCTTGGTATACTGATGGAAGCAGCTTTGTGAAACAAGGACAACGTAAGGCAGGGTACGCCATTACAACCACTCAACAGGTAATCGAGTCCAAACCATTACCCCTGGGATGTCCACCCAGAAAGCAGTTTACAGCCGATTACGTCACCCCCACCCCCCCTTCCCCTCCCCTCCCCGCTCTGCCCCCCCCTCCGCCCGGCTCCGTCAGTGGTGCGATCGCCCCATTGGCGGCCGCGCGTCCCCGGTTCCCCGACGCCACCTCCCACCGACTATAAGAGGCGGCAAGCGGCGACCTCCCGCGACCGCCGCCGCCGCCGTCCCCGCCATGTAAGCTGGGCGCCGCCGCCCGCGCCTCGCCGAGTTAGAGCCGAGCCCGTCCCGACCCGACCGAGCGTCCCCCGCCGGCCGCCGCCTCCATGCATCCCGCCCTGTACACCCGGGCCAGCAAGATACGCGAGATCGCCGCGGCCGTGGGCTTCATCTCCAAGTTCCTGCGGACCAAGGGGCTGATGAACGAGCGGCAGCTGCAGACCTTCAGCCAGGGCCTGCAGGAGCTGCTGGCAGGTGAGGGAGGGCGGCCCCCGGGCTGTGCGCGGAGCCCCCCCACACGCACACACACCCCGATCCGACCCGCCCCGCTCCGCGGACAAATCCCGGCCGCGGGGCCCCCGGGTCGCTCTCGGGGCTGGTTCCGCCCCCGTGAGGAGCCGTCAGGGCAGGACGCGGCCCGGTTCCTCTTCTGGAGGCACCGCGCGGCCGCCCTCAGGCTCCGGTTGGGGTCGGTGGCGCCCGGATCCCGGCTGCCCCCGAGGCTCTGTAGCTCTGGCTTCCCATTGCTTAGCAAGGGGGGAGCCTGGGGGGAGCCGGGGCTGAGCCGAAACCTGCACACAGCAGCTTTCAGGACCTCCTGCCACCATGGAGCTGGCTTTGGGTAACGCTGGTGTATTGGCTTTATGTGCCAAGGTTTGGTATGTGGCTGCCAATTGAGTGATGCTGATTCAAAGATCGAAGCCGAAATTTCTAAGTGGCGAAGTATCCTTTATTGTCAGCGCTGGATGCACGGGGGATCCTTACACCTAACGTGCATGTTCGAAGTAACAAACTGTCTCATATTTATACAGCAAAACAATGGATATTCAATTAACGCCTATACATATTAGTTACCAAAACCCGCCTACTCTCACTCCGTATGCTAATTAGCTTATCAGTTCTTGCGCTTACGCAAAGCCTCCCAAGAATTGTGGGCAGGGGTCTTCAGGGCGTGGGCAGTGGTATTTGGGAGTCAGACTGTAGGTCTTCCTCATGATGTACTTTTCATCTTTTGCCACAGAACGCCAAGTTGGCTGAATCAGTTGTTTCCCAAGCTGCAGGAATGCCGAGTAGGCTCAAATTAGCTCAAGTTTCATAACTGAAGTTTGGCACATAACGAGATGTCGAATATTTTTTTCTCATTACGATTTTAACTACAAGATTTATTCTATCCTAAGGTGAGTTTATACAGTATCAATGCTGATTGTGCCTCGGGGAGAACAGACTTCGGAAAAGAAAGAAAAGAAAAAAACCTACTGTGAACAACAGCTGAAAACAGCAGCTGAGAAGAGGAAGGAGGAGCACAGACAGAAACAGCCCTGCAGACACAAGGTGAGTGCAGCAGGAGGGCAGGAGGGGCTCCAGGCACACAGCAGCAGATCCCCTGCAGCCTGTGGAGAGGCCCCTGGTGGAGCAGGCTGTCCCCCTGCAGCCCATGGGTCCCACATGGAGCAGATCTCCACGCTGCAGCCCGTGGAGAGGAGCCCACGCAGGACCAGGGCATCTGGGGGAGCTGCTGCCCACGGGGTACCCACGTTGGAGCAGTTTGCTTCTGATGGGTGCACCCTGTGCTATGAACCTGTGTGTGGAGCAGTTCTCTGCTGCTGCTGCTTTAAGAGCAAAATGGGAACGAGGTGAATACAAAGGAATGTGAAAAGGGGTTGTGCTGGTGGGGTTGGGGACAGGGAGATGGGGATGGAGCCATGGGGACAGAGGGACCCCCTGCTTTCCCCTAGGGCTGCAGCTGCTCTCCCCCACAGGGTACTGGGATCTGCTCCCCCAGCTCAGCTTCCCCTCCTATCCAGCTCTGTATCTGCCCCCTCCTGATAAGTGCACCTGAAAGCACCAGCTCGTACCATGTGCTGTGGGAAAATAACTGGTCCTGAGTGTGAGAGCTGAATTTGCACATGCCTGCTATTTCTTTCCATCATGAGGCCTTTTTCTTCCCTGTCTGAGCCCTTGGTGAGGGCTGATAATGACTGACCATGTCTGCTCCTCGCCCATCCTCTGTGCTTGCCCTGCACAGCTGCTGCAAAGTGGTAACACAAGGGCACACAGCAGTGAGGGGCCCACGAGCAATGCTGGATAAAGCTGGCTGCAGACAATCCTGCTTCTGTCAGACCATGTAGAAAATATTCTTGCTTCTTTCTGAGGTCTTAAACTGTGTGCAAAGCACCCAAGCTGGAGGAATAGCGCCGATAACTTATTCTTTACAGAACTAAGAGAGGCCTCGAGATTAACTCCCCTTGTCCTTATGGGGGACTTCAACTTGCCAGACGTTAACTGGGAGTGCCACACGGCTGACATGAGCAAGTCCAGGAGGTTCATGAAGCACCTAGATGATAACTTCTTGGTGCAGGTGCTAACGGAGCCAACTAGGAAAGGTGCCCTCCTAGACCTGCTGCTAGAAAACAGAGAGGGTCTGGTGGGAGATGTGGCGATTGGTGGCCGCCTCGGTCATAGCGACCATGAAGTGGTTGAGTTCAAAATTTACGGTGACAGAAGGAAAAGTGCCACCAAAACCTCATCCCTAGATATGGGGAAGGCGGACTTCAGGCTGCTCGGGGAACTAGTCAGCAAGGTCCCCTGGGAAGCTGCTCTTGAAGGCCTTGATGTCCACCAGTGCTGGTCACTCTTTAAGCGATGCCTCCTAGAAGCACAAGATCAGGCAATTCCTAAATATCGCAAGTCAGGCAGGCGTGGCAGGAGGCCGGCGTGGCTGACCAGGAACATTCTTATGGAGATTAGGCGGAAACAGAGAGTGTTTCGCTACTGGAAGGAGGGCCAGGTGACATGGAAAGAATACAGGGATGCTGCTCGTGTCTGTAGGAAGAAAATTCGTGTGGCTAAAGCACACCTAGAGTTGAAGCTGGCTGTGTCTGTGAGAGAAAATAAAAAGGTTTTTTTAGATATGTGAATGGAAAAAGGAGAACTAAAGAATACATAGGGCCGCTCCTTGATAGGGAAGGTCTCCTCACAGACGATGACATAGGCAAAGCAGAGACGCTTAACGCCTTCTTTGCCTCTGTCTTCAATGCCGATGATGGGCTTCGGGACCCAGGGTGCCCCGAGCTGGAGGACCGGGACGGTGGGGATGACAAACTCCCAGCCGACCCTGAACGTGTGCGGGATCTGCTACTCCACCTGGATCCCTACAAGTCCATGGGTCCGGACGGGATTCATCCCCGGGTGCTGAAGGAGCTGGCGGACGTCATCGCGGAACCTCTCTCAATTATTTTTCAACGATCCTGGGAGTCTGGAGAGGTCCCGGTAGACTGGAAGCTGGCAAATGTTGTGCCGATTTTCAAGAAGGGTCAGAAAGAAGACCCTAGCAATTACAGGCCTGTCAGTCTCACATCAGTGCCTGGTAAAATCATGGAGAAGATGGTTCTCGAACGTATTGAGGCGCACCTGGGGGACAAAGCAGTCATTGGTCCCAGCCAGCATGGGTTTGTGAAGGGTAGGTCCTGCCTAACTAACCTGATTTCCGTTTATGATAAGATCACCCGTATGGTGGACCAAGGGAAACCAGCTGATGTGATTTTTTTGGACTTCAGCAAGGCTTTTGACACGGTTTCCCATAGGATCCTACTGGACAAAATGTCCAGCATACAGCTAAATAAAAACATCATCCGATGGGTGAGCAATTGGCTAACGGGCAGGGCCCAAAGGGTTGTGGTTAATGGGGCTGCGTCAGGCTGGCGGGCGGTCACTAGTGGGGTCCCTCAAGGCTCCATTTTAGGGCCGATACTTTTCAATATTTTTATAAACGATCTGGATGTAGGAATAGAAGGCATTTTGAGCAAGTTTGCTGATGACACCAAACTTGGAAGAGTTGTGGACTCAGGTGAGGGTGGAAAGGCCTTGCAGAGGGATCTGGATAGGTTGGAGAGCTGGGCGATCGCCAACCGCATGAAGTTCAATAAGAACAAGTGCCGGGTCCTGCACCTGGGACGGGGAAACCCTGGCTGCACGTACAGACTGGGCGATGAGACGCTGGAGAGCAGCCTAGAAGAGAGGGATCTGGGGGTCATGGTAGACAACAAGTTGAATATGAGCCGGCAGTGTGCCCTGGCAGCCAGGAGGGCCAACCGTGTCCTGGGGTGCATCAAGCACGGCATCGCTAGTAGGTCGAGGGAGGTGATTGTCCCGCTCTGCTCTGGGCGGCCTCACCTCGAGTGCTGTGTGCAGTTCTGGGCACCACAGTATAAAAAGGACATGAAACTGTTGGAGAGTGTCCAGAGGAGGGCTACGAAGATGGTGAAAGGCCTGGAGGGGAAGACGTACGAGGAACGGCTGAGGGCACTGGGCCTGTTCAGCCTGGAGAAGAGGAGGCTGAGGGGAGACCTCATCGCAGTCTACAACTTCCTCATAAGGGGGTGTCGAGAGGCAGGAGACCTTTTCTCCATTAACACCAGCGACAGGACCCGCGGGAACGGGGTTAAGCTGAGGCAGGGGAAGTTTAGGCTGGACATCAGGAAGTGGTTCTTCACAGAGAGGGTGGTTGCACACTGGAACAGGCTCCCCAGGGAAGTGGGCACTGCACCGAGCCTGACTGAATTTAAGAAGAGATTGGACTGTGCACTTAGTCACATGGTCTGAACTTTTGGGTAGACCTGTGCGGTGTCAAGAGTTGGACTTGATGATCCTTAAGGGTCCCTTCCAACTCAGGATGTTCTATGATTCTATGAATGCGGTTCCTTTTCCTAAGGGAAGCTGGCTCTGGTTACTCTGGATGGGCATTTCCTGGATGAGCCAGCAAGGCGAGGTGGAGGAGTTGCTCTTTATGTGAGAGAGCAACTACATTGTGTTGAGTTCTGCCCAGGGGAGGATGAGGAGAGAGCTGAGAGTCAACCAGAGAGGTGTTTCTGTACAGGCAGGGGCATGGCCGTCACGGGCAGCGGCTCTACAAATGGGTGTTGAAGGGACGAGGCAGAGCTGCAGCACTGCCAAGCTGCAGTGAAGGGAGGGCTGCAGAAAGCACCAGCACTGCTGCCTGTGTTGCCATGGGCTGGCAGCGCGTGGGAAGTGCTGATGGTGCTGAGGGTGCTTTTCACGGTGTCGTTCCCAGGCTGGTCCATCGCTGCTAGTGACCCTGCTGAGAGCGTTGCTGCAGAAGGAGCTCAACCCTCGTGGCGGTTTGAAAGCACCTGTGGCTCTTTGCCATGTCCTTCTCCGGCTGTGAGTGTGAGAGGGGACTTGTCCTTGGGCTGGGTACCACCGCGCAGCCCTCCTGCTGCAGCAGACCTGGGAGAGGTGGAGAGCGGGCACCTGCAGCATTTCCACGCTCGCTTGCACCTCTGTGCTACAGAAGGGCTGGTCGAGGCGTGAGCATCCTGGCAGGTGCCTCCCAGTGCTGCAGCCTGGGTCCCACCAGGTTCGGGTGCTGAGGGAACTGGGTGAGGTCCAGGGGTGAAGCCACGCTGAACGTGGTCCCACTGAGCAGCTCCTGACATGCAGAAGCCCCCAAGGAGCCCAATTCCTGTTGTTTTTATTTCAAAGGGCAGGGAAATACTTGAACCAGCTAAGAACCATTTTTATAACGTGCCCATAACGTTATGATTTTTTCTTAAAAAGCAAAAAGGGAGGACAGAAATCAGACGTGCACAATGGGTTTCAAGAAGTCAGTTGGGGCCTTTTCAAGAAGAGCATAAGAGCAGCTGAATTTGTCCTTTGGCTTTTGCTTAGAAGTAACCCACCCTGCCCTGGCTTCTCTCCTGTTTCCAGACCTGCTGCTGCTTTTGCAGGTGTCCTGTCTTGCAGCAGAAATGACAGAGCTCTGGGCAGAGGAAGGATCCTCTGTCACGATGCACGCACCGGCTATCAGGAACATCGACTTGGTCGAGTGGGAATACATAAGAGAGAACATCCCCAAATTAATCCTGCGGTACTACGCAGAGTCGCAGTCAGTAACCATTGACCCAGCTTACAAAGGCAGAGTGGTTTTCCACCAAAACAACGGCTCCCTTGTCCTGCAGAAGCTGCGAGAGACGGACAGTGGCATCTATAAAGCAACAGTTAACTCGATGCAGGACAAAGCAGCAACAACCAATCTTACAGTGCTCAGTAAGTCAAAATTGGTTGAAAGGATGTTTTTCTCTGACCATCAGTAGGATTTGCCATCAGTAGGGTGCACAGGCATGCCTCCCCCTAAGTGGACTAGAGGAGGACTTTCTGGTTTCATTACTGCCTTGAATGACGTAGACTGGAGACCCCAGAAGAATTGCTGGGAAATGTTGTAATGTATTCTGAGACTGAATCTGGCTGTGGGTTGAGATCTGGGTTGGGAATCCAGGCGGCTCAGTGCCTCCATTCTTGTACCTGCTTACTTCAGCACGAGCAGCTGCTCATAGGCGGTGAATGTCATAAAATGCCCTCCAGAGACAGGATTTCTCACCAGGCTTTGCAGCCTCTCCCTTCACACCAGCACTGCCTTCCCCTGCCTCTGCACTTCCCTGCAGGACAAACAGAAATGAGAGCTCACCCGGGTTTGCATTGCCCTTTCCTAGAGCTCAGCAGCACTGCAGGAGCACCCTGCATGTAGGACATCCAGGGAAGGAAGATTTCAGGAGCATGTGGTTGCTACCAGGTGGAGGTCCAGGTGTAGCTAAGAGCAACCCCAAATGCTGCAGGCACCCAGGTGCTAGCTGAGGGATGGACTCTGACATCCTTTTGTTGTGGCATGGCTCTTCAGCATTGCTCCTCTGGGCTTTGGTCCATCTGGGGCTTGACCAGTGTAAATGGTCATAATAACAGAATCACAGAACGGTTTGGGTTGGAAGGGACCTTACAGCCCACCCCTTTCCAACCCCTTGCCATGGGCAGTGACACCTCTCACTAGCCCAAGCTGCCCCCAGCCCCATCTGAGCTGGCCTTGGGCACCTCCAGGGATGGGGCACCCATAGCTTGTCCTGACAGCCTGTGCCAGTGCCTCACTACCCTCGTTATAAAGATTTTTTTCCTTGTATCTAATCTAAACCTACCTTTTTTTAGTTTAAAGCCCTTACCCCTTGTCCCATCACTCCACTCCCTGGCAAAGAGTCCCTCCCCAGCTTTCCTGTAGCCCCCTTTAGGTACTGGAGGGTTGGTAAAAGGTCCCCCCAGAGCCTTCTCTTCTCCCAGCTGAACACCCCCAACTCTCTCAGCGTGTGTCCATAGCAGAGGTGCTCCAGCCCCCTGATCATCTCTGTTGTGGCCCTCCTCTGGACTCTTCTGATACGTCCATGTCCTTGTGCCAGAGCACCCCTCCACCCCACTTCTGTGCGGGGTCAGCTTTCTCCTCTTGGAAGTGTCCATAAAGTCCCCGTCATCACTTCCCAGCATAATCCCAAGGTGCAGCTCTGTCGGGTCGGTGTCCGTGGCCCCAGGGTGCCATGCCTGAGCTCCAGGGGCTGGTGCTGCCCACCCCAGGGGAGGTGCCGTGGCTTAAGGGCAGCGGCTGGGACATCGGCTCTGAGCTTGGTGGATGCTGCCCTGCTCCTGCACTGTCTTCTCCCCTGCCAGACTCAACCGAGGCACTGATCTGAGGTGCGAATGAGAAGAGGAGGTGCTGCTCACCCTGCATGGGGCTTGCTGTTCTGGCATCTCATGCGGGGCGGGTTTAAGGTGGGAGGAGAGGCAATCCCAGGCAGTGCTGCCATGTCGCTCTCTGCTTTCCAGAGCCCTTGCCCCAGCCCAAGCTCCAGAGCAGTTCAAACCTGGATGGTTCACTCATCAACCTGACCTGCGTGCTGCCAGAAGGAACGGTGGCTGATGTCTCCTGGAAGAAGGATGGACATCCCCTTCCCCCCGAAAAGTGCTTCCAGCTCACTGGGAAGAACACTGTGCTGCAGATAAGGAAGGCAGAGAAGTCGGTTTGTGGCTCCTACTCCTGCATAATCAACAACACCATCAGCTTGAAGGAGGCAGCCCTCAACCTGACCATGACAGGTTAGTGTTGGCCTGCCCTGCAAAGCCCTGGGTGGCTTTGTAGGCTGTAGGTGATGCAGTCATGGCAAGCCTTGTGCTTAGCTGGGAGGTCACAGCAGGGCACGGTTTGCCCCTGGAGCTCCAGAGCGTGAAGCACCAGGATGCTCTGAATGACCTTCATGTTCTGTAGATGTTCAAGGGGGGCAGGAGAGCAACCACTGACAAGTTCTCACTGTCTCCTTGGCAGAGCGGGGCTGCTCAGAGGCTGTCAATCTGACCATTGGCTTCGTCATTCCTGCTCTAGCAGTCGTCCTCATGCTGCTGTTCCTGTTCCTGTGCTGTAAGTAGCCCATTGGTTTCCTTCCAGCCACACCAAGTACCTGCTCCATCACTGAGACCCCACTCTCAGCTCCCACCCCCTGGCAGCAGGTCTTGTGACAAGAGGCAAAGTGCCTCTGATTCACTCAGGGATGCTCAAGGAGGTGTTCGTGGAAGGCGAGTTCCTCCTCCCGAACATGGAGGATGCTCTTCTGCTCTCCTCCTGACCCAGGAGACGTGGGCTGGTGCCCAGCTGGCCACTAACCTGAGCAGTAGTGAGCCCACGGTGTGACTCCCCAGAAACGAGTGCTCAACTCTCATCATCTCCTGCAGGAACGAGTGCGGAGGAGGCTCCATTACGTGTTGAAGAGAGGGTGGGAAGGGGACCCCTGCTTTGCCAGGGTGTGCAGAATATTTGGGAATCGGAACTACAAGAAATATTGCAGTAACCTACCAAGGGCTCGTAGGTTAGAGGTGCAGGGGCTTGCAGGCAAGGTGGGTGTCCATCTCTGTGCTGCCTTCTGGCTCTCCATCCAAAACAGAGATCTCGTTTTGGACACAGAGGGGTTTGGCCATGGGAAAGCCTCCAAAACCCATTCTTCCCTGCAGTCGCATTTTCACATGTCCCCATGAAGCTCAGGGTGGTGTTGCAAACCCAGGAGCTGATGCCCTCTCCTTCGTTTTCAGATTACAAGAAAAATCGGGAGAGGCAGCAGCCGCTGGAGCCCTAGGAGGTCACCCACAGCTTACAGACCACGTCTACCTCAGTGACTTCCAGCACACATCAGGTGTCTCCTTCTCTGGGTGCTGCAGATTGTTGTAATGGTACGATTAATATTTAATACTCACCGGGAAGCATCCATCTGCCTTCCTGCAGAACGGCACGGGTGGATTTGTCACCATCTGGGGGGTGACATCAGAAGAACCAGTCATTGGAAAAGCTGGTACATTCCTCCTAGGCCAGTCCAGACACTGAACTAGTGCCAAAGTGGATACTGGATGATTTTGAGTCTTAAGGATTCTTTGTAATACATCTAGGTTAGATTGCTGCTTTTTTGTAAGGGAGCTTCCTGTAGTTCCCGACCGCTCACCTCCTGTCCTGCAGATCACTGATGGTGCTCGAGAGCCTTTCCTTTTCCTCCAGCTACGGTTGGGTTGGGCATTAACACTGGAATGGGCTGCTACAGCCTCACTTGTTGTGCCCCACATTGGGTGCCATTTGTGGTGACCGAGTGCACGGACTCTTCGTGTGCTCAAGTCTCTATTGCAACCCGGCGATGCTCCTTTTACACACTTCCCTTCCAGAGGTTTTCCTTCCACAAATCCTCCAGCCCCGTTTACAGTCCTTTGATCCTTGTATTTCTCAGGCTGGTAGGTACCTTACTGCAACCTCCTGTTCCCATGCTGGGTTTTGGTCACACTTTGGTACTTTCCTCTTTCCTGGGCCTCGTGGCAGTCCTTGCCCAGAACTGCTCACAGCACTGGAGGTGAGGCTGCACAGCGCAGGGCAGGCAGGCAGGACAGTTCCTTCCCTCGACCGACTAGCGATGCCGTGCTTGGTGCCCCCAGGGTACGGCTGGCAATATGTGATTACAGATCCCACACTGGTCTACCTTTTTGCAGGTGCCCTTTCCTGGGTACTGACTATTATTGTGGTTGGCAAGCTCTCCTTTTCTATTTTTATATATTTATATATATATATATATTTTCATATACATATTTGTATAAATGTTGAGTGATTTTTGGAACAGCAAGGAGGCCATGACTTGTTTCAGCTGATCAAACCAAGGTACGAGGGCGACTACGAGGAGTTCCCATGATGGTGTTCCCATACCGCCCGATTGAGGAATTAAAATTACTGTTGCCAGCAGCTGGCTTCAAGGACAAGATCTACGTAGCTGCTCATCACAAAGGGTTTGTTTTCTTGCAGTTGTTTGTCTGAGTGCTTTTGAGCAATAATCTTGTGTGAGACACTATCTGCCCCTGTTAAGTTTGCTATAAGAATCAGGCTATTCAGGTAATAAAGGAGAGCATGATATGACTGTACTAGCGTCTCATGTTTTCAGCTGTTCTTCCTCCAACATATATGTATATTTTATATATACCCTGATTTTTTATATATATTTAAAAGAACCAGTGACCTAGCCTGTGCTGATTTCCCTTGCACAGGCTCTTAACTGACCTTGTGGTCACACCACAGCTGTCAGTGGTTTCCATCCTTTGTGGGCTGTAGACTTTTGGGTTCAGCTGAAGGTCCTTTGCTGTGCCCCCTGGTATCAGATGAGAAATGTGTTCATACAAGAAAATAAAATAAATAAATAAATAAACAATCTACCTTAGGTCACCTTTTTCTTCGCTTTGCTGGAGCCGTTGCAATAGAAGGATTCCATTTGGATCCTTTGCTGGTGTCCCCGCTGGGTCTCCTCAAGCACAGGATAGCTCAGTGCTATCTGGGCCCCAGCTCTGGGGCCAGATCCTGCCTTGGCCAGCTCTGGACCAGGTTTCTCGAGGGGGTGCGGGCCAGGGCAGACTGCTTTACAGAGCAAACTAAAGCTGAGCAGTGCCCTGGGTTGCAACAAATCCCGTCCCAAGGGAAAGCGCATCCCCGGGGCAAGGAAAGCCCCTGTCCCAGCCAGGCCGGAGCACAGCTTGCCAAGATGCCTCCTCCAGGCCAGGGCAGGAGCTCGTGGGGCCAGGACCCAGGCGCTGACAAGGGCTCAGCCTCGTGGCACTTGAGAGAAGAGCAGAAAAGCTTTTCTGCTTGCAGAGCTCGCTTAGCCCCCGCCTGGGACGCACCAAGCCGTGGTGCTCGGAGGTGCCCGCAGCACCCTCCCGGTGAGGTTACGTGGTCCAAGAGAGGACAGGGGCAGCACGCGTCCCCTTCCAGGGGGGCCGGGGGGGCTCTGCAGGCCAACAAGGGCACCAGCGGTGGGAAAAGCACCGTCAGAGGCGGCAGAACTAAACCAGGTAAGGAACCAAGATCTTTCTGGCTGGATTAGGACACAGGGGGAATGGCTTCAGACTAAAAGAGGTTAGGGTTAGATGAGGCACAAGGAAGAAATTCTTTGCTCTGAGCGCAGTGAGGCCCTGGCCAGCCAGACACATTTTTGTCATCATCTCGTCTTCCTCTCCTGATGCTCTGGCTCCCCCTCCTGCCCGCATCCCGTCCCTGCTGTGGGTTTTGGGAACTGCACGGGGCTTATTTCTGTTGCGAAACCATTTGTTGTCGACGGAAGGAAGACACAGACGCTCAATATGAGTGATCAGTGAACTTCGATTTATTGGATAGCTCAGTCGTCTTTTATCTAATTCAATATAATTAGCTCATACATATTGCAAAAGCTAAGCTCATGATTGGTTAGTGCATTTCTCTATTCTATCAGCTAGTTTCCCACCAAAATAACACAGTTAGTACTTTCCCAGCATACCAACAGATATCACGTTCTTGTACCTGAAACCTCCCTGAAACCTCCCTAAAACCTCCCAGAACTTACATTCCTTCCCAGGCTGCATTTACGTATTTTCTCAGGCTCATTTGAGCTGTGTTCGATACTTTGTTAACTCGCGGCCTCCTAGCTGCTCAACATCCACATGACCTACTTCACTTACCCATTCCTCCACAATTCCCCCGTTTTTATTTTGGGCTACAAACACCTTCTTTGTGAGTTGTTCTAGTTTCCTAGATAAGCAGCTAAAGACTACCTGCGCAGCAATTATAATCAATACAATTATAAGCAAAAAGCGAAGTCCCCCTTTGATTAAGTTAAAAACCCATCCCCCTACATTTCCAAAGACAGATTTAAGCCAATCATCAAACCAATTATTCTGTATCGTAATTTTTTGTGTATGATCCATTAACCATTTTAATTGATTGTGAATTGATTGCCCATGATCAGAGAGATTAAAGCAACACATTCCTTCTACATCTTCACACCCATGTCCTTGAGCTAGTAGCAAGAAATCAATTGCAGCTCTATTTTGTAACACAGCATGTCTTATGCTCCCCATATCTTGCGACATTTCAGAAAGAACTCGTGTTATTACATTTGATTGTTTAACAGCCCAACAAGCAAGCCTATTAATGTTAGTCAAAGCGTGTGCAGTTCCCACACCAGGCACTAAAGAAGCAAAGAATCTTTTTGCTGGACCCCACAATTCTACATTATCATTGCAGTCAGAACCCAAAGTTTTTAATTCTCGTTTAATTCTTCTGCTCCCTGTCGAGTTCTGCCACGAGTGCAAATCTGGAACGAAAAGTGTGAGTCGTCCTAGGTAACACGGTCCCCCAAAAGCATTAGCTGGTATTCCTTGCCATGCACGGTCCCCACAGATTAAAAACATGCCAGGTGGCAAAGCTTTGGCCTGACTTTGAAACCAGATCGAATTGGTGTCACCTATTTCATACGCCCCAAATGGTACACTAATGTTCCCGGTGTTGTTCCATCCACAGTAATGTCCATTGGCCTCAAATCCAGGGGTCCTCGATGTTATGTTGGTCCAGTGCGCTTTATTTTGTTTCCCTTCATGGAGTACAAAGCATGTTTGAGTGTCCAGTTACTACTGCTATTCCCCACTACCACAGACCCCAGGAGATCCAGTTCTTGAGGGTCCCATGGCAATGAGTTATTAAGAGCTTGCAAGGCAGCAACTACTCCATCCGAGACATTAGCAGAAAAGGATCTAGTGAGTAAAGTAACACTGGCAGAATATGGTGCTAACATTTCACTCAGTTCCTTTGGATCCCCTATTGGGACCCCAAATAAGCACGTTCTAAAAGGATCAGATGCAGAAGCAAGAGACAGACAAAATGAACTCTGTCTGGTTTCATTAGCCCAGGTGACCCACATATTCTGCTGAGGGTCAATCTTCCCTAAGATAGCATTACCATGTCCAGCCATTATTATAACTGATAGCATAATCAAAGTCCCTTGTTCTGTTACTTCAGCCATGATCGTTGTCATCCTCTTCTTTCTTGATGGCTGGCTTTACACACCGACTAGGCACCCAGGTTGGACCTGTAGGGGAAGAGACACATACATAACCTCGTCCCACATAAATCACATCAGCAGGCCCTAACCATTGCCCTGTTTTCATATCTCTGTACAATACTCTCATAGCACATTTATTATCATTTTCAGATTTGGTATAATGTCGTGCTGCAGGTGGTTCGTCATGTTCCCCAAAAACACACAAATGATTTAGAACAAATAGAGTCTTGTCTACCCTTTCTCTAACATCAATAATGTCTTTAAACTTTTCTAAATATTGTTTAACTGTTCCATTAGCCCTTTCCACAATAGCCTGACCAGTTGGTGAATGTGGAATACCAGTAATATGTTTAATGTCCCATAGTTCCATGAATCGCTTGAATGGCCCACTAACATAGGCTGGACCATTATCAGTCTTTATAGTCTGTGGTACTCCCAGTACTGCAAAACAACTGGCAAGATGACGTCGTACATCCCGAACTTTTTCCCCAGGCTGCGGTGTAGCCCAGATCATGTGACTATAAGTGTCTATTGTTACATGCAGATATTTCAATCGTCCAAATGCTGGAACATGAGTGACATCCATTTGCCACACTTCATTGGCTTTAAGCCCTCTTGGGTTTGTCCCGACTCCGAGACCCACCCCTGAGTTATAATTGCTACATATTGGACAAGCTTTTACTATCGCTTGTGCATCAGCTCTAGATAGTTTGTAAGCCCGCGCAAGTCCCTTAGCATTCTGGTGAAAAATAGCATGAGCCTCCCTAGCTCTACAGAAGGGAGATAATGGCGCTTCAGTGGCTGGAGCGGCAACTAATTTATCCGCCCGAGCATTGCCTTCTCCCAGTCCCTCCATCCATTGATGACTTCGTATATGTATCACCGCATAGGATTTGCTTCTCTGCGCTATAGCAAGCTGTAAGCTAGTTAATAGTTCTGCAAGGCGTTCATTTTTTACATCTCTTAAAGCAGAGTCCTCTATACGATTAGCTATACCTACTACATACAGAGAATCAGATACTACATTTAAAGGGGCATCTTTCCATTTTATAAATGTCCACACAACCGCATAGAGCTCTAATGTCTGTAATGAATCGTTGTCCTGGCCCTTTAAAATTTGGTGTTGCCAGCCTTGTTCGTCTTTCCATGTTATTGCAGCAGACTTGGAGCGCTTCCCAGCGTCCGTGAAAACAGTTACTGCATCTGCTAACGGAGAATCCGACCGCTTGGGCTGGGTTATCCATGCTTGGTTTTCCATCCATGACAATATAGTTGATTGTAATGTCTTTGCCACTATTGTGGCACCATCCTGTAATAATGCAGCTTGTAGTTTTTCAGAATTCTGTATGTACCATTCCAAGTCACCTGGCTTTATTGGTAGCCAGATTGTACTTGGTGGAACTCCGTCTATTTGTAGTATCCGATTTCTTCCTTTCTTTATTAATTCTGACAGCGTGTCAATTTTTTCTTGAATTGTTCTTCGGGGTTGCAATGGGGGAGCTGTCCACTCCAATACCACAGTTTCCATTTCCTTTACCCCCGTTTTTATTTTTTGCTGTGTGATAGCACCCATCAAGTATTGTGGACCACACAAAACAGTAAAATCCAGTGGCCTGTCAGGTATGCGTCGATGTGTGACACGCGTTGTGATCAATGATGCAATTTGTTGTAATATTTCCGACTGTTGTTCTGATAATGTCACCTTTGCGGCAGGATCAGTTCCTTTTAATAAAGGTCGAAGGGAATTCAACAGTTCATTTGGAATTCCGACCACTGGCCTAATCCACTGTAAATCTCCCAGCAGTTTTTGAGCATCATTGAGAGTTGTGATGTTCGATTGGATAGTAAGTTTCTGAGGCTGAATAGTAGAATCTGTGATTTTCCACCCTAAGTATTTCCAAGGGCTTGTCTCCTGAATTTTTTCTGGTGCAATTACCAGTCCCATTTGTTTAAGAGCAGCTGCCAGGGCATTTTTCTGCTGTAAGGAAAATATCTCCTCCTGGGCTAGCAAAATATCGTCCATGTAATGGTAAATAATTGTTTTTGGCCATGCGCGGCGAATTGATTGAAGTGCTGCATCAACATAGAGCTGACATAAGGTAGGTGAATTACGCATGCCCTGAGGCAACACAGTCCATTCAAATCTCTGATACGGTCCTTCACGATTTATAGCAGGAAGTGTAAAAGCAAACCTCTGTTTATCATTGTCATGTAATGCAATTGTAAAAAAGCAGTCCTTGAGATCCACAATTAGTAATTTCCACCCTTCTGGTATCATAGCAGGATTAGGTAATCCAGGTTGCAGTGCTCCCATAGCACACATCTGATTATTAACTGCTCGTAAGTCATGTAGCAAACGGTATTTCCCTGATTTTTTGGGAATCACAAAAATCGGAGTATTCCAAGGGCTTGTTGACAGTCTCAAATGCCCTTGTTGATACTGTTCCTGTACTAATTTATGAGCATGTAAAAGACTTTCCCATTTTAGTGGCCACTGCTCAACCCATACAGGTTCATCAGTTTTCCATTTAAGTGGGATCGGGAAAGTCCAAGCAATGGCCACACCTAAAAATTTTGATGATCTGTCGTGAGAATTGCTCCCATTTGGGCAAGGATATCTCGCCCTACCAGCGCTTGTACTCCTTCAGGTAGTGATAAGATGGAGACACTGCATT
Source organism: Anas acuta (assembly GCF_963932015.1). Lineage (NCBI taxonomy): Eukaryota > Metazoa > Chordata > Aves > Anseriformes > Anatidae > Anas > Anas acuta. Next base: position 6,471,238 of record NC_088991.1, read on the forward strand.
GTACCACCTTATCACCTATTGTCCATTGTAGCACTGGTGACCGACGAGCAAGAGTCATACCTCCTACTCCCGAAACTGTGGCATTAGACTCAAATGTAGGCCAATGTGAGGGCCAATCCTTTGTGCTGATTATAGATACATCAGCACCAGTGTCCAACAATGCCTCAATCTGTATTTTCTCATCCTTTAAACACACAGTGACTTTTTGTCGTGGTCTGTGTCGCATACCAAGTGTCAACAAAGCCACTTTTCCCGTGGAGCCAAATGCTCCCAGTCCTCGATGCTTTGCAGATTCCGATGCTAATGATTCAGCAAGATGAGGCAATGGGATCAACTGTGCTATTTTTGTGCCTTTCGGCACATGAATTGGAGGAAACATTGCAGAAACCATAATTTGTATTTCCCCAAAGTAATCCTTGTCAATAAGTCCAGTTAATATTTGTAATCCATTCATGGTGGCAGACGATCTCCCTATTAACAAAGCTCCCACAGGTTCCTTATTAACAATAACTGGTCCAATAAGTCCTGTTTTTATCCTGGTGGGTCTCGAATCCAATAAAGTCACATCGACTGCGGTTGCCAAATCCAGGCCGAGGCTCCCTCTGGTGGCTGGTCGGAGAAAAAGGGATTCGTCGCAGCTGGTGCTGGTGCTGTTGCCGTCGCTGCCGTTGTCGTAAAAGCCACTTTTTGTGTCGTCGCGGGGCGGCTCCTCCCGCTGCTCCGGCCGTTTCCCGACGCATTTCGGCGGCATGCTGAAGTGCTGTGAGTATTTGTTTGACAATTTTGGCACCACACAGATTCTATTTTGCAGTTCCGTCTAATGTGTCCCGCAACACCACATCGAAAACAACGATATTGCGGTGTCGATACTCGTCCACCGGGGGTTTGCAAAGGAGCAAGGGCTGCAAATACTTTTGACTGTTCTTTCACATTATCACCTAATTGTTTTACTGCCTCTACTAACATAGTCTGTGGGCCTACAGGTACCTGAGACATTCTTTCCAATCCTTCCTCTATTGTCCAAGTACTCGGTAACGTAGCTAATATACTACGAGTTGAAGGGTTACAATTTTGGAGTGCACATTGCTTTAGTATAGTGCCTTTAAGATAATCAGGAACTCCCGCTGCTTGTATCGCATTTGCTACCCGATCGATAAACAACCCGAATGGTTCCTCCCTGCCCTGTTTAATTCCCATGTAGGACGGCATTCCCCCTGGCTCTCTAATTTGTTCTAATGCTCTTCTGGCTAGATTCATTGATACCTTAGCTTTGTCTGGTCCCAAGAGTGCCTGCGCCTCTGTTCTAAAATATGGTCCCATGCCCAGTAATTCGTCTGATGTAACACCATACAAGGGATCCCCAGGCGCGCGTATTATCGCTACCTCTTCTTGACAGATACCATGCCAATATGCATTAAACAAAAGTTGTTGATGCTGTGTCAAGATTAGTTTCATTATGCTACGAATATCTCCTGGGAGCAAAATATTTGTCCCCCAAATATAGTCTAACATTTGACGAGTAGGTTCTCCCTTTAATCCAGACTCATTTACTGTAGATCGTAATTGTGTTAATAGTTTCCAATCTAAATTAGTCAACTGAGCCTGTACATTTCCCTGTGCATCTGGAGGTGAATACACCACCGGATAGGCTGTTGTTATTTGTGCTGCTACTTCAAGATTCCCTTCCTTCATTGCTTCATGTGCTATTTTTTTCCATGTCTCCTCCCTGTCCTGTATATTGATTTTAAATGGACTTGTTGAGAATGAATTTGTACCTGACTCCTCACCCACCCTTTCTTTATTCTCTGATTGTACGGGCGGAGGTACAGGCGGAGCTGTCGGTGGCTGTGACTGTGAAGGTTCTTCTTCCCCTGATATGGGTACCGAAGTCCCTTGTGGAATTATAACTGTTCTATATGATGGTGGAGAGGGGTAAGCTTGTTCCTCAGCTCTTTGCTGGGTAGAGGAAGAAGCAGAAGCCCCCCGCTTCTGACTGGATGATCCTAATCGTTCTGTTGCAGCAGCAGCTATTTTTTGTTCAGCTTGATGTGTTGCTAATGCATTAGTTACCGCCCTCCATGGCTTCATCAATTTTTTTGCTATTTTATCATCACTAATTACTTCATCAAATAATTTGTCCCCAAACTTCCTCCACTCTGCTTGTTCAAACACAGTATCAGGATTTAAAAAACAACCCTTAACTACCCCATAAGCTAATAACTTTGGCAATTCCTTTTTACAACATATATCCTGTGTGCCCCGCTTTTCTAAAAAGCATTTGAGCAAATTATACGCCGCTTGTCTCTCCATACCTTTATATACGTCGGTACCGTTGCAGCCTTTGCAAAGACCTCGGCGACGCTTTCCGGCGGGACCCTCTATAGGCTCATCCCGGGTGCGAGGACTCCCTTTCCGAGCTGCGGGTGCGGGTGTGGTTCCATTCACCTTTCAGGCCTCGGGTGCGGGGATTCAGCAACTTGTAATCCTTTTCACCTCCTGAGCTGCGTTGCAGGACCGGTCCTTGTATTCCGTCCAACCGTGGCTCGCAGGTACAATTCCAGCGCAGGTTCAACTCCAGCGAAGTCCCTGTTCCTGTATTGCAGGTCCCTGTTCGGGCGCCATTTGTTGCGAAACCATTTGTTGTCGACGGAAGGAAGACACAGACGCTCAATATGAGTGATCAGTGAACTTCGATTTATTGGATAGCTCAGTCGTCTTTTATCTAATTCAATATAATTAGCTCATACATATTGCAAAAGCTAAGCTCATGATTGGTTAGTGCATTTCTCTATTCTATCAGCTAGTTTCCCACCAAAATAACACAGTTAGTACTTTCCCAGCATACCAACAGATATCACGTTCTTGTACCTGAAACCTCCCTGAAACCTCCCTAAAACCTCCCAGAACTTACATTCCTTCTCAGGCTGCATTTACCTATTTTCTCAGGCTCATTTGAGCTGTGTTCGATACTTTGTTAACTCGCAGCCTCCTAGCTGCTCAACATCCACATGACCTACTTCACTTACCCATTCCTCCACAATTCCCCCGTTTTTCTTTTGGGCTACAAACACCTTCTTTGTGAGTTGTTCTAGTTTCCTAGATAAGCAGCTAAAGACTACCTGCGCAGCAATTATAATCAATACAATTATAAGCAAAAAGCGAAGTCCCTCTTTGATTAAGTTAAAAACCCATCCCCCTACATTTCCAAAGACAGATTTAAGCCAATCATCAAACCAATTATTCTGTATCGTAATTTTTTGTGTATGATCCATTAACCATTTTAATTGATTGTGAATTGATTGCCCATGATCAGAGAGATTAAAGCAACACATTCCTTCTACATCTTCACACCCATGTCCTTGAGCTAGTAGCAAGAAATCAATTGCAGCTCTATTTTGTAACACAGCATGTCTTATGCTCCCCATATCTTGCGACATTTCAGAAAGAACTCGTGTTATTACATTTGATTGTTTAACAGCCCAACAAGCAAGCCTATTAATGTTAGTCAAAGCGTGTGCAGTTCCCACACCAGGCACTAAAGAAGCAAAGAATCTTTTTGCTGGACCCCACAATTCTACATTATCATTGCAGTCAGAACCCAAAGTTTTTAATTCTCGTTTAATTCTTCTGCTCCCTGTCGAGTTCTGCCACGAGTGCAAATCTGGAACGAAAAGTGTGAGTCGTCCTAGGTAACACGGTCCCCCAAAAGCATTAGCTGGTATTCCTTGCCATGCACGGTCCCCACAGATTAAAAACATGCCAGGTGGCAAAGCTTTGGCCTGACTTTGAAACCAGATCGAATTGGTGTCACCTATTTCATACGCCCCAAATGGTACACTAATGTTCCCGGTGTTGTTCCATCCACAGTAATGTCCATTGGCCTCAAATCCAGGGGTCCTCGATGTTATGTTGGTCCAGTGCGCTTTATTTTGTTTCCCTTCATGGAGTACAAAGCATGTTTGAGTGTCCAGTTACTACTGCTATTCCCCACTACCACAGACCCCAGGAGATCCAGTTCTTGAGGGTCCCATGGCAATGAGTTATTAAGAGCTTGCAAGGCAGCAACTACTCCATCCGAGACATTAGCAGAAAAGGATCTAGTGAGTAAAGTAACACTGGCAGAATATGGTGCTAACATTTCACTCAGTTCCTTTGGATCCCCTATTGGGACCCCAAATAAGCACGTTCTAAAAGGATCAGATGCAGAAGCAAGAGACAGACAAAATGAACTCTGTCTGGTTTCATTAGCCCAGGTGACCCACATATTCTGCTGAGGGTCAATCTTCCCTAAGATAGCATTACCATGTCCAGCCATTATTATAACTGATAGCATAATCAAAGTCCCTTGTTCTGTTACTTCAGCCATGATCGTTGTCATCCTCTTCTTTCTTGATGGCTGGCTTTACACACCGACTAGGCACCCAGGTTGGACCTGTAGGGGAAGAGACACATACATAACCTCGTCCCACATAAATCACATCAGCAGGCCCTAACCATTGCCCTGTTTTCATATCTCTGTACAATACTCTCATAGCACATTTATTATCATTTTCAGATTTGGTATAATGTCGTGCTGCAGGTGGTTCGTCATGTTCCCCAAAAACACACAAATGATTTAGAACAAATAGAGTCTTGTCTACCCTTTCTCTAACATCAATAATGTCTTTAAACTTTTCTAAATATTGTTTAACTGTTCCATTAGCCCTTTCCACAATAGCCTGACCAGTTGGTGAATGTGGAATACCAGTAATATGTTTAATGTCCCATAGTTCCATGAATCGCTTGAATGGCCCACTAACATAGGCTGGACCATTATCAGTCTTTATAGTCTGTGGTACTCCCAGTACTGCAAAACAACTGGCAAGATGACGTCGTACATCCCGAACTTTTTCCCCAGGCTGCGGTGTAGCCCAGATCATGTGACTATAAGTGTCTATTGTTACATGCAGATATTTCAATCGTCCAAATGCTGGAACATGAGTGACATCCATTTGCCACACTTCATTGGCTTTAAGCCCTCTTGGGTTTGTCCCGACTCCGAGACCCACCCCTGAGTTATAATTGCTACATATTGGACAAGCTTTTACTATCGCTTGTGCATCAGCTCTAGATAGTTTGTAAGCCCGCGCAAGTCCCTTAGCATTCTGGTGAAAAATAGCATGAGCCTCCCTAGCTCTACAGAAGGGAGATAATGGCGCTTCAGTGGCTGGAGCGGCAACTAATTTATCCGCCCGAGCATTGCCTTCTCCCAGTCCCTCCATCCATTGATGACTTCGTATATGTATCACCGCATAGGATTTGCTTCTCTGCGCTATAGCAAGCTGTAAGCTAGTTAATAGTTCTGCAAGGCGTTCATTTTTTACATCTCTTAAAGCAGAGTCCTCTATACGATTAGCTATACCTACTACATACAGAGAATCAGATACTACATTTAAAGGGGCATCTTTCCATTTTATAAATGTCCACACAACCGCATAGAGCTCTAATGTCTGTAATGAATCGTTGTCCTGGCCCTTTAAAATTTGGTGTTGCCAGCCTTGTTCGTCTTTCCATGTTATTGCAGCAGACTTGGAGCGCTTCCCAGCGTCCGTGAAAACAGTTACTGCATCTGCTAACGGAGAATCCGACCGCTTGGGCTGGGTTATCCATGCTTGGTTTTCCATCCATGACAATATAGTTGATTGTAATGTCTTTGCCACTATTGTGGCACCATCCTGTAATAATGCAGCTTGTAGTTTTTCAGAATTCTGTATGTACCATTCCAAGTCACCTGGCTTTATTGGTAGCCAGATTGTACTTGGTGGAACTCCGCCTATTTGTAGTATCCGATTTCTTCCTTTCTTTATTAATTCTGACAGCGTGTCAATTTTTTCTTGAATTGTTCTTCGGGGTTGCAATGGGGGAGCTGTCCACTCCAATACCACAGTTTCCATTTCCTTTACCCCCGTTTTTATTTTTTGCTGTGTGATAGCACCCATCAAGTATTGTGGACCACACAAAACAGTAAAATCCAGTGGCCTGTCAGGTATGCGTCGATGTGTGACACGCGTTGTGATCAATGATGCAATTTGTTGTAATATTTCCGACTGTTGTTCTGATAATGTCACCTTTGCGGCAGGATCAGTTCCTTTTAATAAAGGTCGAAGGGAATTCAACAGTTCATTTGGAATTCCGACCACTGGCCTAATCCACTGTAAATCTCCCAGCAGTTTTTGAGCATCATTGAGAGTTGTGATGTTCGATTGGATAGTAAGTTTCTGAGGCTGAATAGTAGAATCTGTGATTTTCCACCCTAAGTATTTCCAAGGGCTTGTCTCCTGAATTTTTTCTGGTGCAATTACCAGTCCCATTTGTTTAAGAGCAGCTGCCAGGGCATTTTTCTGCTGTAAGGAAAATATCTCCTCCTGGGCTAGCAAAATATCGTCCATGTAATGGTAAATAATTGTTTTTGGCCATGCGCGGCGAATTGATTGAAGTGCTGCATCAACATAGAGCTGACATAAGGTAGGTGAATTACGCATGCCCTGAGGCAACACAGTCCATTCAAATCTCTGATACGGTCCTTCACGATTTATAGCAGGAAGTGTAAAAGCAAACCTCTGTTTATCATTGTCATGTAATGCAATTGTAAAAAAGCAGTCCTTGAGATCCACAATTAGTAATTTCCACCCTTCTGGTATCATAGCAGGATTAGGTAATCCAGGTTGCAGTGCTCCCATAGCACACATCTGATTATTAACTGCTCGTAAGTCATGTAGCAAACGGTATTTCCCTGATTTTTTGGGAATCACAAAAATCGGAGTATTCCAAGGGCTTGTTGACAGTCTCAAATGCCCTTGTTGATACTGTTCCTGTACTAATTTATGAGCATGTAAAAGACTTTCCCGTTTTAGTGGCCACTGCTCAACCCATACAGGTTCATCAGTTTTCCATTTAAGTGGGATCGGGAAAGTCCAAGCAATGGCCACACCTAAAAATTTTGATGATCTGTCGTGAGAATTGCTCCCATTTGGGCAAGGATATCTCGCCCTACCAGCGCTTGTACTCCTTCAGGTAGTGATAAGATGGAGACACTGCATTGTACCACCTTATCACCTATTGTCCATTGTAGCACTGGTGACCGACGAGCAAGAGTCATACCTCCTACTCCCGAAACTGTGGCATTAGACTCAAATGTAGGCCAATGTGAGGGCCAATCCTTTGTGCTGATTATAGATACATCAGCACCAGTGTCCAACAATGCCTCAATCTGTATTTTCTCATCCTTTAAACACACAGTGACTTTTTGTCGTGGTCTGTGTCGCATACCAAGTGTCAACAAAGCCACTTTTCCCGTGGAGCCAAATGCTCCCAGTCCTCGATGCTTTGCAGATTCCGATGCTAATGATTCAGCAAGATGAGGCAATGGGATCAACTGTGCTATTTTTGTGCCTTTCGGCACATGAATTGGAGGAAACATTGCAGAAACCATAATTTGTATTTCCCCAAAGTAATCCTTGTCAATAAGTCCAGTTAATATTTGTAATCCATTCATGGTGGCAGACGATCTCCCTATTAACAAAGCTCCCACAGGTTCCTTATTAACAATAACTGGTCCAATAAGTCCTGTTTTTATCCTGGTGGGTCTCGAATCCAATAAAGTCACATCGACTGCGGTTGCCAAATCCAGGCCGAGGCTCCCTCTGGTGGCTGGTCGGAGAAAAAGGGATTCGTCGCAGCTGGTGCTGGTGCTGTTGCCGTCGCTGCCGTTGTCGTAAAAGCCACTTTTTGTGTCGTCGCGGGGCGGCTCCTCCCGCTGCTCCGGCCGTTTCCCGACGCATTTCGGCGGCATGCTGAAGTGCTGTGAGTATTTGTTTGACAATTTTGGCACCACACAGATTCTATTTTGCAGTTCCGTCTAATGTGTCCCGCAACACCACATCGAAAACAACGATATTGCGGTGTCGATACTCGTCCACCGGGGGTTTGCAAAGGAGCAAGGGCTGCAAATACTTTTGACTGTTCTTTCACATTATCACCTAATTGTTTTACTGCCTCTACTAACATAGTCTGTGGGCCTACAGGTACCTGAGACATTCTTTCCAATCCTTCCTCTATTGTCCAAGTACTCGGTAACGTAGCTAATATACTACGAGTTGAAGGGTTACAATTTTGGAGTGCACATTGCTTTAGTATAGTGCCTTTAAGATAATCAGGAACTCCCGCTGCTTGTATCGCATTTGCTACCCGATCGATAAACAACCCGAATGGTTCCTCCCTGCCCTGTTTAATTCCCATGTAGGACGGCATTCCCCCTGGCTCTCTAATTTGTTCTAATGCTCTTCTGGCTAGATTCATTGATACCTTAGCTTTGTCTGGTCCCAAGAGTGCCTGCGCCTCTGTTCTAAAATATGGTCCCATGCCCAGTAATTCGTCTGATGTAACACCATACAAGGGATCCCCAGGCGCGCGTATTATCGCTACCTCTTCTTGACAGATACCATGCCAATATGCATTAAACAAAAGTTGTTGATGCTGTGTCAAGATTAGTTTCATTATGCTACGAATATCTCCTGGGAGCAAAATATTTGTCCCCCAAATATAGTCTAACATTTGACGAGTAGGTTCTCCCTTTAATCCAGACTCATTTACTGTAGATCGTAATTGTGTTAATAGTTTCCAATCTAAATTAGTCAACTGAGCCTGTACATTTCCCTGTGCATCTGGAGGTGAATACACCACCGGATAGGCTGTTGTTATTTGTGCTGCTACTTCAAGATTCCCTTCCTTCATTGCTTCATGTGCTATTTTTTTCCATGTCTCCTCCCTGTCCTGTATATTGATTTTAAATGGACTTGTTGAGAATGAATTTGTACCTGACTCCTCACCCACCCTTTCTTTATTCTCTGATTGTACGGGCGGAGGTACAGGCGGAGCTGTCGGTGGCTGTGACTGTGAAGGTTCTTCTTCCCCTGATATGGGTACCGAAGTCCCTTGTGGAATTATAACTGTTCTATATGATGGTGGAGAGGGGTAAGCTTGTTCCTCAGCTCTTTGCTGGGTAGAGGAAGAAGCAGAAGCCCCCCGCTTCTGACTGGATGATCCTAATCGTTCTGTTGCAGCAGCAGCTATTTTTTGTTCAGCTTGATGTGTTGCTAATGCATTAGTTACCGCCCTCCATGGCTTCATCAATTTTTTTGCTATTTTATCATCACTAATTACTTCATCAAATAATTTGTCCCCAAACTTCCTCCACTCTGCTTGTTCAAACACAGTATCAGGATTTAAAAAACAACCCTTAACTACCCCATAAGCTAATAACTTTGGCAATTCCTTTTTACAACATATATCCTGTGTGCCCCGCTTTTCTAAAAAGCATTTGAGCAAATTATACGCCGCTTGTCTCTCCATACCTTTATATACGTCGGTACCGTTGCAGCCTTTGCAAAGACCTCGGCGACGCTTTCCGGCGGGACCCTCTATAGGCTCATCCCGGGTGCGAGGACTCCCTTTCCGAGCTGCGGGTGCGGGTGTGGTTCCATTCACCTTTCAGGCCTCGGGTGCGGGGATTCAGCAACTTGTAATCCTTTTCACCTCCTGAGCTGCGTTGCAGGACCGGTCCTTGTATTCCGTCCAACCGTGGCTCGCAGGTACAATTCCAGCGCAGGTTCAACTCCAGCGAAGTCCCTGTTCCTGTATTGCAGGTCCCTGTTCGGGCGCCATTTGTTGCGAAACCATTTGTTGTCGACGGAAGGAAGACACAGACGCTCAATATGAGTGATCAGTGAACTTCGATTTATTGGATAGCTCAGTCGTCTTTTATCTAATTCAATATAATTAGCTCATACATATTGCAAAAGCTAAGCTCATGATTGGTTAGTGCATTTCTCTATTCTATCAGCTAGTTTCCCACCAAAATAACACAGTTAGTACTTTCCCAGCATACCAACAGATATCACGTTCTTGTACCTGAAACCTCCCTGAAACCTCCCTAAAACCTCCCAGAACTTACATTCCTTCCCAGGCTGCATTTACGTATTTTCTCAGGCTCATTTGAGCTGTGTTCGATACTTTGTTAACTCGCAGCCTCCTAGCTGCTCAACATCCACATGACCTACTTCACTTACCCATTCCTCCACAGGAGATCTCCTGGGGGTCCGGCTGCTGCTGCCTCTCCCGATTTTTCTTGTAATCTGAAAACGAAGGAGAGGGCATCAGCTCCTGGGTTTCCAACACCACCCTGAGCTTCATGGGGACATGTGAAAATGCGACTGCAGAGAAGAATGGGTTTTGGAGGCTTTCCTGTGAGGCACACCGTGGGGTCACTACTGCTCAGGTCAGTGACCAGCTGGGCACCAGCCCACGTCTCCTGGGTGAGGAGGAGAGCAGAAGAGCATCCTCCATGTTCGGGAGGAGAAACTCGCCTTCCACGAACACCTCCTTGAGCATCCCTGAGTGAATCAGAGGCACATTGCCTCTTGTCTCAAGACCTGCTGCCCCGGGGTGGGAGCTGAGAGTGGGGTCTCAGTGATGGAGCAGCTACTTGGTGTGGCTGGAAGGAAACCAATGGGCTACTTACACCACAAGAAGAGGAAAAGCAGCATGGAGAGGACTGCCACAGCAGGAATTCCGAAGCCAATGTTCAGATTGAAAGCCTCTGAGCAGCCCCGCTCTGCCAAGGAGACAGTGAGAACTTGTCAGTGGTTGCTCTCCTGCCCCCCTTGAACATCTACAGAACATGAAGGTCATTCAGAGCATCCTGGTGTTTCACACTCTGGAGCTCCAGGGGCAAACCGTGCCCTGCTGTGACCTCCCAGCTAAGCACAAGGCTTGCCATGACTGCATCACCTACAGCCTACAAAGCCACCCAAGGACTTTCTCTTCCCGGGGTGAGGCCAGTCCCACCCCGAACACCCCACCTCTCCCTAGAAGGAAGGCGACCAAGGGCACACGTGGTGCCAACCCGGCCGCCCATTACCGTGGAGCTGATGGAAGTTGTAGAGCAGGAGGCTGCTGAACAGCAGGTTGACTACCAGCATCATGGCTGTAATGCACAGGATGACACGGTGCCCTGGGAGAGGGGAGAAGTTCTGGTGGATGGGAGAGAAATGGGAGAAGAGGGCAGGCCGGCACGGGGAGTTTGCTCCCAGGCTCTCAAGGGGCCTTTTGCACCGGAGGTTTAGGCCACCGACAGCAACTCACAGCCTCTGGACCTGAAGTGTGTGAGCACTGCTGGTCTGCACGGCGACATCGCCACCGCCGTCAGTGCCATGGCCACGATCCCAGCTGAGAGGATAAGCCCGAGCAGGATGAAGGCAGCAGAATGACCTGTGGGGAGCAGAATTAAACAAGGAGGTGAGATGGGAAAGCTTTTCCTGGCCAAGGCAGATGCTACAGAGCAGGGAACCCTGACATTGATTCTCCAAACCCAACAGCACTGCATCAGACAAGGATGCTGCTGGAGAGACCTGGAGGTCTTCGGTGTCGTCAAAGAGAAGACACGGGAGAAATGAAGAACAGCTCAGTTTAAATGAATCCTACAGTCTTCCTGCATCCAGATGACAGAGGCAGCCAACAGGAGGAGAGAAGAGGTGCACAGCAGCCCCAGGATGGACATCATTAACCATTCCCATGCTTCCTTTCCTGGGAAAAAGGCAAATATCTTTGAGTTAGGGCTCGGAACCTCACCAAGGGATCCAGGGTGCAGCCTGGGAAGGGAAGGTGAACACCAAGCACACGTTTCCCTTGTAAAGAATCAAATTCCTGAGATTTGGAAACCTCAAAGACAAATGCTGGTGGACTTCAAAGGCTTTTGGTAGGCTTCTAAAGGGCTTTGTTTGACTTGAGGAGGAACCATGAGATGCCAGCCAGATGGGAGGACTTGCTGTTGGCTAGGTCTTATGGTCTCTTTTCTGCTAACCATCATGTTGCTACAGAAGCACCCACATTAACCCGTAAGCTTGGGTATGGGTGCACAGCAGTTTGCACCATCCTGACCCAAACACCAGTGTGCTTGGTCGCCAAACCCAATGCCACGTGGCCCTTGGTCAGCTCTCAGCACCTCCACGCAGGAAGCTCTTTGTGTCCTGCCCTTTCTATTTCTCCCCAGGGACTCCTGAGGACAGAGAGGAACAACTCCTATGCCTCATACCATGATACCTGTGGGTGGCCCAGTTTCTCCCAAAGCCATTTGGGATTACTGCTGCTAGGAAATTTTGTTTTCTGTTCAAGCCGCAGAAGCATAAGAAGAAGTGCATGAACTCCACGACCATCGAGCAAGCTTCCTCCAACTACCGCGGTGAATTAGGAGAGAAGGGGCTTGCCTTGCTCTCTGCCCTCTCCATGGCATGGAGAGAGGAGCTCAGGCGTGGGCACTCACCGAGTCTGAGCTTCCCCAGCTGAGAGAGCCGGATAACGAAGAGGACGGCAGAGATGGCAGTGAGCACCAGCGCAGCAGCGGTCATCATCTGTGCAGCACAGGCAGGAGGTGTAAGACCTGCATGGAGGACAACCCCACAACATGGAGCAGCTATCCCAGGAGTCTGCAACAAGCTCGAAACCCTAAAGGATTACTGGGTTTCCTTGCGTGGCAGATCCCACGAGAGGCAGCTGAAACCTGCGAGGGTCTCAGGGACAAAGTGCTGGTGCCCAGACCTGCTAGAGATGAGAAGACAGAGCGGGCTTGAGCTGGCACCTAAATGCACAAAGGCTGCAGGTCCAAGTGAGGCGACAGCCAACGAACAGTCCATCTGCCAGCCCCAGGACCACAGCAGAGCTGCTGGGGGTCTCGTCCAGATACCTGTGGGCTCAGGGCTGCTGTGACAAGGTGGCAAACCACCGGACCCACCCCGGCAGGGCAATGCTAACCTGTCACGGTCAGGTTGAAGTCTGCCTCCTTCCAGCTTATGGAGTTGCTGATTATGCAGGAGTAGGAGCCGCAATCTGACTTCTCTGCCTTCCTAATCTGCTGCCCTTAAGCCACGGCACCTCCCCTGGGGTGGGCAGCACCAGCCCCTGGAGCTCAGGCATGGCACCCTGGGGCCACGGACACCAACCCGACAGAGCTGCACCTTGGGATTATGCTGGGAAGTGATGACGGGGACTTTATGGACACTTCCAAGAGGAGAAAGCTGACCCTGCACAGCAGTGGGGTGGAGGGGTGCTCTGGCACAAGGACATGGACGTATCAGAAGAGTCCAGAGGAGAGCCACAACAGAGATGATCAGGGGGCTGGAGCACCTCTGCTATGGAAACAGGCTGAGAGAGTTGGGGGTGTTCAGCTGGGAGAAGAGAAGGCTCTGGGGGGACCTTTTACCAACCTTCCAGTACCTAAAGGGGGCTACAGGAAAGCTGGGGAGGGACTCTTTGCCAGGGAGTGGAGTGAGAGGACAAGGGGTAAGGGCTTTAAACTAAAAAAGCATAGGTTTAGATTAGATACAAGGGAAAAAATCTTTATAACGAGGGTAGTGAGGCACTGGCACAGGCTGTCAGGACAAGCTATGGGTGCCCCATCCCTGGAGGTGCCCAAGGCCAGCTCAGATGGGGCTGGGGGCAGCTTGGGCTAGTGAGACGTGTCACTGCCCATGGCAAGGGGTTGGAAAGGGGTGGGCTGTAAGGTCCCTTCCAACCCAAACCGTTCTGTGATTCTGTGGTTCATGGGATCTAAAGTAGGACTCCACTGTTGCCTGCATTTACACTGGTCAAACCCCAGATGGACCAAAGCCCAGAGGAGCAATGCTGAAGAGCCATGCCACAGCAAAAGGATGTCAGAGTCCATCCCTCAGCTAGCACCTGGGTGCCTGCACCATTTGGAGTTGCTCTTAGCTACATCTGGACCTCCACCTGGTAGCAACCACATGCTCCTGAAGTCTTCCTTCCCTGGATGTCCTACATGCAGGGTGCTCCCGCAGTGCTGCTGAGCTCTAGGAAAGGGCAATGCAAACCAGGCTGAGCTCTCGTTTCTGTTTGTCCTGCAGGGAAGTGCAGAGGCAGGGGAAGGCAGTGCTGGTGTGAAGGGAGAGGCTGCAAAGCCTGGTGAGAAATCCTGTCTCTGGAGGGCATTTTATGACATTCACCTCCTGTGAGCAGCTGCTCGTGGTGAAGTAAGCAGGTACAAGAATGGAGGCACTGAGCAGCCTGGATTCCTGACCCAGATCTCAACCCACAGCCAGATTCAGTCTCAGAATACATTACAACACTTCCCAGCAATTCTTCTGGGGTCTCCAGTCCATGTCATTCAAGGCAGTAATGAAACCAGAAAGTCCTCCTCTAGTCCACTTAGGGGGAGGCATACCTGTGCACCCTACTGATGGCAAATCCTACTGATGGTCAGAGAAAAACATCCTTTCAACCAATTTTGACTTACCGATCACTCTAAGATTGGTTGTTGCTGCTTTGTCCTGCATCGAGTTAACTGTTGCTTTATAGATGCCACTGTCCGTCTCTCGCAGCTTCTGCAGGACAAGGGAGCCGTTGTTTTGGTAGAAATCCACTCTGCCTTTGTAAGCTGGGTAAATGGTTACTGACTGCGACTCTGCATAGTACTGCAGGATTAATTCGGGGATGTTCTCTCTTATGTATTCCCACTCGACCAAGTCGATGTTCCTGATAGCCGGTGCGTGCATCATGACAGAGGATCCTTCCTCTGCCCAGAGCTCTGTCATTTCTGCTGCAATACAGGACACCTGCAAAAGCAGCAGCAGGTCTGGAAACAGGAGAGAAGCCAGAGCAGGGTGGGTTACTTCTAAGCAAAAGCCAAAGGACAAATTAAGCTGCTCTTATGCTCTTCTTGGAAAGGCCCCAACTGACTTCTTGAAACCCATTGTGCACATCTGATTTCGTCCTCCCTTTTTACTTTTTAAGAAAAAAATCATTACATTATGGGCACGTTATAAAAATGGTTCGTAACTGGTTCAACTATTTCCTTGCTTTTTGGAATGAAAACAACAGGAATCAGGCTCCTTCTGCATGTCAGGAGCTGCCCAGTGGGACCACGTTCAGCGTGGCTTCACCCCTGGACCTCACCCAGTTCCCTCAGCACCCGAACCTGGTGGGACCCAGGCTGCAGCACTGGGAGGCACCTGCCAGGATGCTCACGCCTCGACCAGCCCTTCTGCAGCACAGAGGTGCAAGCGAGCGTGGAAATGCTGCAGGTGCCCGCTCTCCACCTCTCCCAGGTCTGCTGCAGCAGGAGGGCTGCGCGGTGGTACCCAGCCCAAGGACAAGTCCCCTCTCACACTCACAGCCTGCGAAGGACATGGCAAAGAGCCACAGGGGCTTTCAAACCGGCACGAGGGTTGAGCTCCTTCTGCAGCAACGCTCTCAGCAGGGTCACGAGCAGCGATGGACCAGCCTGGGAACGACACCGTGAAAAGCACCCTCAGCACCATCAGCACTTCCCACGCGCTGCCAGCCCATGGCAACACAGGCAGCAGTGCTGGTGCTTTCTGCAGCCCTCCCTTCACTGCAGCTTGGCAGTGCTGCAGCTCTGCCTCGTCCCTTCAACACCCATTTGTAGAGCCGCTGCCCATGATGGCCGTGCCCCTGCCTGTACAGAAACACCTCTCTGCTTGACTCTCAGCTCTCTCCTCATCCTCCCCTGGGCAGAACTCAATACAACATAGTTGCTCTCTCACATAAAGAGCAACTCCTCCACCTCTCCTTGCTGGCTCATCCAGGAAATGCCCATCCAGAGTAACCAGAGCCAGCTTCCCTTAGGAAAAGGAACCGCATTCCTCCAGCTTGGGTGCTTTGCACACAGTTTAAGACCTCAGAAAGAAGCAAGAATATTTTCTACTTGGTCTGACAGAAGCAGGATTGTCTGCAGCCAGCTTTGCCCAGCATTGCTCGTGGGCCCCTCACTGCTGTGTGCCCTTGTGTTACCACTTTGCAGCAGCTGTGCAGGGCAAGCACAGAGGATGGGCGAGGAGCAGACGTGGTCGGTCGTTATCAGCCCTCACCAAGGGCTAAGATAGGGAGGAAAAGGCCTCATGATGGAAAGAAATAGCAGCAATGTGCAAATTCAGCTCTCACACTCAGGACCACAGTTATTTTCCCACAGCACATGGTACGAGCTGGTGCTTTCAGGTGTGCTTATCAGGAGGGGGCAGATATATACAGGCAAATATTTCTTCTTTTTGACAGCTCAAATATAAAAACATCACTGCAAGATGAATTATCTGGAATGATCTATTGGACTCTCCTGATATGAAAAAAGATGCAAATCATCCCACAGCTTCCGATCAAATATCCAGTTAGCAAATACGAATCCCTGTTGTGAGAGAGGTGTAGCTCAGCTATCCCTGTCTCACAGAGCAAAAAGGACTACCAAAACTGGTGAAAAGCAGAAAAAATGCTACTCACCGGTAATTAAACAGAAGGAAAAATCTTGCTTTGTCTTCTAAAAGTAGCAGCACAACTGTAGAGGAGCGTGGTTCTTCACAGCTAACACAAACTAGCAGTGAAATTATTTTTCATCCTGCAGGTTGTGGTCAAAACAAAAGCGAGAATGAGCAAAAAGGAAAAATGTGTCGGGAATGTTTAATGCACAATTTCAGCCTTAAGCTCAATGATGAACACAGCTGGGGTGAGGAGGCTTCTCACAGTCCCACTCATGGTGCTGGAGGTAGGGAAAACCCAGCAATGGTTGTCAGGAGAATTAACTTTTACATTAACCTCTGAGTTAAGTGTAAAGCCTTGCAAGATGCTGGAGCCATGGAAAAACACAGGAATGGGCTGAGTGGGGACAGACGGGACGTTTATGAGCTCTGAACTCCACAGAGTGCTTACAGGCAGTAAGTGTTTATCTGGTATTTAAGGGCTGGATAGGAGGGGAAGCTGAGCTGGGGGAGCAGATCCCTGTGGGGGAGAGCAGCTGCAGCCCTAGGGGAAAGCAGGGGGGTCCCTCTGTCCCCATGGCTCCGTCCCCCTGGCTTTATCCCAGTCCCCATCGCTCTGTCCCCATCTCCCTGTCCCCAACCCCTTTTTGCATTCATAACCCCATACGTACCTCAGTCCCGTTGTTCTCCTAAAGCAGCAGCAGCAGCAGCACCAGGGGCGGGCTGTGCCTTCCCTGCAGCCTTACTTCACGCTCCCAGCCATTAACCATTACCAATTAACCCCCGTTGCGGTTCCGCGGAACCCCAGCACAGCCGTCCTAGCACCAGCTCGGATTCAGCACACTAAATCTTCTTCCCTGTCCTCTGAAATGCAGGGATGGGAAATATAGTGAAACAAATGGTTATTCTGCTGAAGCCACTTCCTCCTCCTGCTCCAGCATGGAGTTTCTCCCATAAAACGTGTCCTGCCCAACCTGTTCCCAGATGTGCTTCGCACACACGGGTCCATAGCACAGGGTGCACCCATCAGAAGCAAACTGCTCCAACGTGGGTACCCCGTGGGCAGCAGCTCCCCAAATCCCCTGGTCCTGCGTGGGCTCCTCTCCACGGGCTGCAGCGTGGAGATCTGCTCCATGTGGGACCCATGGGCTGCAGGGGGACAGCCTGCTCCACCAGGGGCCTCTCCACAGGCTGCAGGGGATCTGCTGCTGCCTGCCTGGAGCCCCTCCTGCCCTCCTGCTGCACTCACCTTGTGTCTGCAGGGCTGTTTCTGTCTGTGCTCCTCCTTCCTCTTCTCAGCTGCTGTTCACAGTAGGTTTTGTTGTTTGTTTTTTTTTTCTTTCTATTCTGAAGTCTGTTCTCCCCGATGCACAATCAGCATTGATACTGTATAAACTCACTTTAGGATAGAATAAATCTTGTAGTTGAAAATGTAATGAGAACAAAATATTCGACATCTCGTTATGTGTTGACCTTCAGTTTTCCTGAAACTTGACCTAACTTGAGCCAACTCAGCATTCCTCCCCTTCCAAAGCCTGTTGAAATCATCTGCACACAGGGAGCGAGCAGTGGAGTGTGGCCTCACACACCAGAAGGAAGGGATGGGTAACTGCACACACAGCTGCATCCTCATTGAAACAATGAACTACTGAGAGAGACGCTTGCAACTGCTCTTAAAAGCCCTTCTCTCCCCCATGGCCTGGTTTTAAAGAGGAAGTGTGCATTTGGACCATCCGGTTCTGCACTGTATAAAAAATAAAAAGGCAGAATTAATTAATTTAATTGCTGTTTATCACCAGTACACTGGAGACTCAGACCTACTGAAACTCAGTGTTGGGGAGAAATTGGGTTGAGTCAGCCAAGTGTGAAACACCCCCAGTGTCTAGCAGGTGGGAACAGGATCCTTGATGTTGGGCAGGGACATTTCAAAGGACCTGGAGGACCTGCAGGGAAGAAATTTTTCGCAGTCAGGGTGGTGAGGCACTGGAACAGGCTGCCCAGAGGAGCTGTGGGTGCCCCATCATTGGAGGCGTTCAAAGTTGGGTTGGACGGGGCTTTGAGCAACCTGATCTAGGGAGAGGTGTCCGTGCCCATGGCAGGGAGACGGACGGGATGGTGTCTAAGTGTCCCTTCCAACCCAAACCGTGCTGTAATCCCACGTGCTGAACATCAGTGGAGCCAAAGGTCTGGTCCACCAGTCCAGACCTGCCCCACACCAGGCAGAGGCGTGAGCTGTGGGGGCCTCTCTTCTCACCCACCCCTGCATGGCCCCATAACCCAACAAGACCCTACACATGGGTCTAACACTTGTTCCTCCAGCCCCGGATGGTTTTGGAGCACCCTGCTGGGCTTTACTCCATCAGTCCCACCAGAACCTTGCTAAAGAAGCTGCAGAGCTAGCAATGGACACAACCCCACCGGTCCCTCTGTCCTTCCACTGAGAGCAGGATGGGGGCCAGCCCTTTGTCACAGCTCCAGGAGGTCTCTCAGGGCAGCACCACCAGACCCGGTGGTCGCCCAGAGGTCTCCAGGAGGCTCTGCCCCAAGTTCCCCTTGCGATGTCTCCATCCATGGCTGGTCCAAGCTCCTCATGAGCAGCCCAGAAACATTCCTCCGCTTGTATCCATCACCCCGCTCCTCCCTCCCGTGCCCACCACTTACTGAGGACATCCAGCAAGACCTTCAGGCTCTCCCTTTCTGCCAGGTTGATGGTCACTTTGTAGATGCCGCTGTCGCTTTCCTGTAGGTCCTCCAGGAGGAGAGATCCATTGGGTGGATGGAAAAGGGCTCGTCCCACGTAGGGTGGGTGGATGGCCACGTAGTGCGACCCCTCATCGTACTGCACGACGGCGCGGGAGACGGAGCCATTGAGGTACTCCCAGCACGCGGAGTGGATGTGCACAGCATCAGCTGGCCCAGCAAGCAGCACGGAGGAGCCCACCACGACCACTCTTCTCTGCAGGGCTCCCTCTGCTTCCGCGGCCTGCTGCAAAGGCACCAGCAGCCCTGGATGGCAGAAGATGGAGAGAAGACAGGGCTGGGAGGTGGAGCAAGTCTTGGGAGAAGCAGTGCCAAGGGCACACAGGTGGCACCTGGACAGCTTGGTGATCACGTCTCACAAAGCACTGCCAGCAACCAGCACGTCACCAGGCAGGGAGGCATCCCAGCCTGAGCTGCTAGGGGTGGCTGAAGAAGCCTGGCTGCAGGGCTGAGACCTTTTCTGCTCCAGCTGTGTGGGGGTGGGGGTGGCCTCCCCTCCCCGTCTGTGCCTAGAAGGGGCTTCCCAAGCATCTCATCCCCAGCACCTGGTCTTGTCTGGAGCTGAAATCCTCTATGTTATCTATGGAGTGGTAATTTGTGTCAAGAAAATGGTTGATATTAATAAAGAAGGGGGAGATTTGGGAATGTGGCCATGGGGTTGGAAAGCCCCGTGGTTGAGATAACATTAGACTCTTAATGATGAAGCCATCAGGAATATAAAAGAGTTTAGAGGGATCAAAGAAGGCTGATTCAGGAGACACCATGCAGTCTCGGGTTGCTTGTTCTCCAGCCATTAAGGCATGGAAGTTGCTGGGTGTTTGCTGTTGCTGTTCTATGCAATGAAAAGTTGATCTGAAGAGAACTCCCTGCCAGGGAAACTACCGTGTGAGCTGCCAAGCTGACCGAATGACTCATCGTCATCGGAGCAGCTGCCAGCACCCGCGGAGGGGACGCTGCTGCCTACATCACAGTGCATATATAAGAGGCGCTGCGGCAGATACTGACGGTGTTAGGAGAGGCATTGGTGTCCTGCTCTGCTGCAGAACGTGTCTGCTCCGGACACAGCAAATCCCTTGGATTGGGCTGGAGATATTTCCTAGAGCCAGAACTTCTCTCCTGGGGCAGGAAACCAAAGGTCCAGGTCCCCACGGGGTGGACACGTCGGTCAGAGCGAGCATCTCGGGGCGTGGCACAGAAGCTGCTGCTTCCCATTGCTTAGCAAGGGGGGAGCGTGGGGGGAGCCGGGGCTGAGCCGCAACCTGCACACGGCAGCTGGTGTATTGGCTTTATGTGCCAAGGTTTGGTATGTGGCTGCCAATTGAGTGATGCTGATTGTGCCTCGGAGACAGCAGACTTCAGAAAAGAAAGAAAAGAAAAAAAAAAAAAAAGAAAAAAAAAAACACTACTGTGAGCAACAGCTGAAAACAGCAGCTGAGAAGAGGAAGGAGGAACACAGACAGAAACAGCCCTGCAGACACAAGGTGAGTGCAGCAGGAGGGCAGGAGGGGCTCCAGGCACGCAGCAGCAGATCCCCTGCAGCCTGTGGAGAGGCCCCTGGTGGAGCAGGCTGTCCCCCTGCAGCCCATGGGTCCCACATGGAGCAGATCTCCACGCTGCAGCCCATGGAGAGGAGCCCACGCAGGACCAGGGCATCTGGGGGAGCTGCTGCCCACGGGGTACCCACGTTGGAGCAGTTTGCTTCTGATGGGTGCACCCTGTGCTATGGACCTGTGTATGGAGCAGCTCTCTGCTGCTGCTGCTTTAAGAGCAAAATGGGAACGAGGTGAATACAAAGGAATGTGAAAAGGGGTTGTGCTGGTGGGGTTGGGGACAGAGAGATGGGGATGGAGCCATGAGGACAGAGGGACCCCCTGCTTTCCCCTACGGCTGCAGCTGCTCTCCCCCACAGGGTACTGGGATCTGCTCCCCCAGCTCAGCTTCCCCTCCTATCCAGCTCTGTATCTGCCCCCTCCTGATAAGCCGTGTGGGAGCACAGTCAGAAACGTGGGGTTTGCCAGACAGTGAGGGAGCTGCGGGCTCCTTTACTGATCCGACTGCTACGCCATGGGCCCCTCTGCTGCTACAGCCATCGAAGGCCTTTGCTGTTATGTCCCCTGGTGACCTGGACGTGCCTTTTGACCCTGGCCTATTGGCCTTTTAAAGGAGATCATAGAATCATAGAATCATAGAATATCCTGAGTTGGAAGGGACCCTTAAGGATCATCAAGTCCAACTCTTGACACCGCACAGGTCTACCCAAGTTCAGACCATGTGACTAAGTGCACAGTCCAATCTCTTCTTAAATTCAGTCAGGCTCGGTGCAGTGACCACTTCCCTGGGGAGCCTGTTCCAGTGTGCAACCTGGAACATCCAAGATGGATATGCTTTTCTTCCATCCGGAAAGAACGGGATACATAAGGCCTGAAGACCGAGTTGCTTGACAACTTAAAGCGAGGCATATTGTTCAAAGGGAATGGAAAATGGAGACTTGTCTGTAATCAAGAAAAGGAATGGAAAAATGGAGACTGTTAAGTCATGGAACTTAAAGGGTTGTTTGTTACCTTTCCTGATTGTACGTATGTATAGGCTTACTCGGGTTTCGTATGTAAAGCAATGTTCTGTATATTTAGAACGTTTGATGTTCGTCTGTGCATGTTGGTGGAGCATAGGCTCCCCACACACCCAGCGCTGTTTACTTGCCTTCTATACCTTTTATACCTTTTATAAGTATAAATATTACAAAATTCAGATTGAGTTGAGACTTCATTTATAACAATCTCCCTGTGAACACCTGAGCAGGATGGAGCTGCTTCCCCCAGGTGCCTGGCAGTTTATGGCTTTGTCATGGCTTGGGCTCTAAGTGACGCTCCAAGGACTGCAGGTGGTCACAGCGCCCAGCCCCGAGTGGAGAAAAAGAGTTTTCGGGAAAAGCCAGGCAGAAATCACTGCTAAAATCCCAGCCTGTACAGCGGATGCTTTAAAAACAAGCAAAGAAAATTGGTGATTGCAAAGAGCTTAGATGAAACGGTCTGGCTTAGGCAGAGGAAAAGAAAGGAAGGGTAATTGTTTACTTAGAAATAAAAATAGCCGTGAAGTACAGGGCAGTTATCCAGCCAGGCACGGATCCAACGAATTACAGTATCACAGAATAACAGAATCACAGAATCACAGAGCTGAGAGCAGGGTCTCAGTGACGGAGCAGCTACTCGGTGTGGCTGGAATCACAGAATCACAGAATTGTCTAGGTTGGAAGAGACCTCAAGATCATCGAGTCCAACCTCTGACCTAACACTAACCAGGCCTCCACTAAACCATATCACTAAGTTCAACATCTAAACGTCTTCTAAAGACCTCCAGGGATGGTGACTCAACCACTTCCCTGGGCAGCCTTTTCCAGTGCCTCACAACCCTTTTGGTAAAGAATTTCTTCCTAACATTCACCCTAAAACTCCCCTGGTGCAACTTAAGCCCATTCCCCCTCGTCCTGTCACCAGGCACATGGGAGAACAGACCAACCCCCACCTCGCTACAGCCTCCTTTGAGGTGTCTGTAGAGAGCAATAAGGTCGCCCCTGAGCCTCCTCTTCTCCAGGCTGAACAAGCCCAGCTCCCTCAGCCGCTCCTCGTAGGACTTGTTCTCCAGGCCCCTCACCAGCTTCGTCGCCCTTCTCTGGACCCGCTCAAGCACCTCCATGTCCTTCTTGTAGCGAGGGGCCCAAAACTGAACACAGTACTCGAGGTGCGGCCTCACCAGAGCCGAGTACAGGGGGACGATCACCTCCCTAGCCCTGCTGGCCACACTGTTCCTGATACAAGCCAGGATGCCGTTGGCCTTCTTGGCCACCTGAGCACACTGCTGGCTCATATTCAGCCGACTGTCCACCATCACTCCCAGGTCCTTCTCTGCCAGGCAGCTCTCCAACCACTCATCTCCCAGCCTGTAGCTCTGCTTGGGGTTATTGCGCCCCAGGTGCAGGACCCGGCGCTTGGCCTTGTTGAACTTCATGCAGTTGGCCTCAGCCCATCGGTGCAGCCTGTCCAGATCCTCCTGCAGAGCCTTCCTACCCTCTAGCAGATCGACACACGCGCATAGCTTGGTGTCATCTGCAAACTTACTGAGGGTGCACTCAGTGCCCTCGTCCAGATCATTGATGAAGATATTAAAGAGGACCGGCCCCAGCACCGAGCCCTGGGGGACGCCACTAGTGACTGGCCTCCAACTGGACTTGACTCCATTCACCACGACTCTTTGGGCCCGGCTATCCAGCCAGTTTTTAACCCAACGAAGCATGCGCCAGTCCAATTCAAGAGCAGCCAGTTTCTTGAGGAGAATGCTGTGGGAGACGGTGTCAAAAGCCTTGCTGAAGTCAAGGTAGACCACATCCACAGCCTTTCCCTCGTCCATTCAGTGCGTCACTTTGTCATAGAAGGAGATCAGGTTCGTCAAGCAGGACCTGCCTTCCATAAACCCATGCTGACTGGGCCTGATCGCCTGCTTGCCCTTCAAGTGCCACATGATGACTCTCAAGAGGATCTGCTCCATGAGCTTCCCTGGCACTGAGGTCAAACTGACCGGCCTGTAGTTCCCCGGGTCAGCCCTCCGGCCCTTCTTGTAGATGGGCGTCACATTTGCTAGCCGCCAGTCAGCTGGGACCTCCCCCGATAGCCAGGACTGCTGATAAATGATGGATAGGGGCTTGGCCAGCTCCTCTGCCAGTTCTCTCAGTACCCTTGGGTGGATCCCATCCGGCCCCATCGACTTGTGCACATCCAAGTGCCGTAGCAGGTCACCAACCAGTTCTTCGTGGATAGTGAGGGCCACACCCTGCTCCCCATCCCCTTCCACCAGCTCAGGGTACTGGGTATCCAGAGAACAACCGGTACTGCCGCTAAAGACTGGGGCAAAGAAGGCTTTGAGCACCTCCGCCTTTTCCTCATCTCTTGTAACTAAGTTTCCTCGCGCATCCAGTAAAGGATGGAGATTCTCCTTAGTCCTCTGTTTTGTGTTGATGTATTTGTAAAAAGATTTTTGTTATCTTTAACGGCAGTAGCCAGATTGAGCTCCAGATGAGCTTTGGCCTTTCTAATTTTCTCCCTGCACAGCCTCACAACATCCTTATAGTCCTCCCTAGTGGCCTGCCCTTTTTTCCAAAGATTATAAACCCTCTTTTTTCTCCTAAGCTCAAGCCGCAATTCTCTGTTCAGCCAGGCTGGTCTTCTTCCCCGCCAGCTCATCTTTGGGCACGTGGGAACAGACCGCTCCTGCGCCATTAGGATTTCCCTCTTGAAGAGCGCCCAGCCTTCCTGGACCCCTCTGCCCTTCAGAACCGCCTCCCAAGGGACTCTGCCAACCAGTGTCCTGAGCAGCCCAAAGTCAGCCCTCCGAAAGTCCAATACAGTGGTTTTACTGGTCCCCTTCCTGGCCTCGCCAAGAATAGTGAACTCCACCATTTCGTGGTCACTCTGCCCAAGACAGCTCCCGACAACCACATCTCCCACCAGTCCTTCTCTGTTTGTGAAGAGAAGGTCTAGCGGGGCACCACCCCTCGTAGGCTCACTAACCAGCTGCGAAATTGCTGGTGCAATCCCAGCACCACAAGAGCTCCTGTCCTGTGCCTCTCCTGATGCAGACGCTGGGATTTCTGCCCGAGCTCCTCTCCCCTCGGGGCTGCCAGGCTGCCCCTGAGTGTCCGGGCGAGATGCTCGGAGCAGGGCCAGCAGCAGGAGCCCCAGCCGGCAGCGCAGGCTCAGCATCCTCCCTTCTCGCAGCTGCTGGCGTGCCTCACACTGCCGCCTGCTGTCTGCAAAGCCCCTGGGATCTGGCCCCGGCCGGTAATCTCTCCCGGTGCTTTTGCAGCACAAGGCATTAGACGTAAGAACGCAAACAAACCAAGCCCTGCTGACGGCTCTGCACTTCTCAGGCTCGTGACCTCTAGGAACAGCCATCGGTTTTTATTTTTGTGCCCCCCAAACTGTGAGAGATGTGTCCTCATGTGATATATGGCATAATAACTTGTGACAGGAAAATGGTTGATATTAATAAAGAAGGGGGAGATGTGGGAGAGTGCACATGGGGGTCGGCAAGCCCTGTGGTTGATGATAACATCAGACTGTTAACGTTGAGGCCATCAGGAATGTAAAAGAGTTTAGAGGGATCAAAGAAGGGTGATTCAGGAGACTCCATGCAGTCTTGGATTGCTTGTTCTCCAGCCATTAAGGCATGGAAGTAGCTGGGTGTTTGCTGTTGCTGTTCTTTGACCGACAAAAACTTGTTCTCCCTGCGTGGAACTACTGATTAACCTGGCTCGATGAGTCATAGGAGCGAAGAAAGTCATCGCAGGTGCTGACCTCTCCCGGGGAGGGCACACCGCTGCCTCCGCCCACTCTTTCAGCCTCTAACGAGTGCAGCCGCAGGCGCGCCAGTGCTCTTAGCAGCTGTTCGGAGAGGCATTGGTCCTCCCGCTCCACTGGAGAGCATGTCTGATCCAGACTCAGCGAATCCCTGGGAAAGGGTTGGGCTGGAGATATTTCCTAGAGCCAGAACTTCTCTCGTGGGGCAGGAAGCCAAAGTTCCAGGTCCCCACGGGGTGGACACGTCGGTCAGAGCGAGCATCTCGGTGCGTGGCAGAGAAGCTGCTGCTTCCCATTGCTTAGCAAGGGGGGGAGCCGGGGCTGAGCCGCAACCTGCACACGGCAGCTTTCAGGACCTCCTGCCACCATGGAGCTGGCTTTGGGTAACGCTGGCGTATTGGCTTTATGTGCCAAGGTTTGGTATGTGGCTGCCAATTGAGTGATGCTGATTGTGCCTCGGAGACAGCAGACTTCAGAAAAGAAAAGGAAAACAAACAAAGAAACAAACAAACAACCAAAAAAAAAAAAAAAACACTGCTGTGAACAACAACTGAAAACAGCAGCTGAGAAGAGGAAGGAGGAGCACAGAAACAGCCCTGCAGACACAAGGTGAGTGCAGCAGGAGGGCAGGAGGGGCTCCAGGCACACAGCAGCAGATCCCCTGCAGCCTGTGGAGAGGAGCCCACGCAGGACCAGGGCATCTGGGGGAGCTGCTGCCCACGGGGTACCCACGTTGGAGCAGTTTGCTTCTGATGGGTGCACCCTGTGCTATGGACCCGTGTGTGGAGCAGCTCTCTGCTGCTGCTGCTTTAAGAGCAAAATGGGAACGAGGTGTGTTGCAGGAAGCACGGCCAAAAGCACGACAGACACCAGTAGAGTCAGATCATGCTCCATTTTATTGCCCGAATAGCCTAACTTTTATAGAGAACTTAACAGGGGCGGACAGTGTTTCACACAAGATTATTGGTCAAAAGCACTCAGACAAACAACTATAAGAAAACAACCCCACCTGCAAGAAAAGAACCCCCTTGTGATTAGCAGTCACATAGATCTTGTCCTTGAAGCCAGCTACTGGTAACAATATTTTTCTGAGTTCCTCAATTGGGCGATGTGGGAACACTGTCATGGGAACTTCTCATAGTTGCCCTGGTAGCTTGGTTTGCTCAGCTACAGCAAGCCATGGGATTTTTGCTGTTTCAAGAAATCCCTCAACAATTCCCCCTTCTTCTTTTGAGCAAACCAAGCCCGACACAGCAGTTTTACAAGTGACTCTTTAGCTATACTTACAACACACAACGATGATTATCACCACCATAAACCAAATCCTTAATCCCCTTGTGACTAAACCCAGCAACCATCTACACCTTGTTTCAAACAAGTCAGTGAACCATTGATTGAAAGGATTGATACCATACTGAATCTTTCTAATATGCTCTTTCAGGAAAGTAATGGAATTGTGAATTGACTCATTATGATCAGAAAGGTTTAAACAGTACATTCCCTTAAAGTCCTCACACCCATTCCTTTGAGCCAAAAGCAAGATGTCAATAGCAGCTTGATCCTGTAAAAGCAGATGTCGCAGACTATTTTGATCTGGTAACATCTCCTCAAGTATCTCTGTCGTGGCATAGGCTTGCCTCTTGGCCCAGCATACCAATTTTTCTAAGTTGTTTCGTGCGGCCGCAGATGCCACTCCAGGCACTGAAATTGCTAATGCCGCTCTAGCTGCAACCCCACACAATTCAACATTATCATTGCAATCCGATGCAAGCAATGCCCATTTATGTCTGGTGATCTCACGCAACTGTAACAAGCTAGGAGCAAATACAATGAGTTTATCTAAGTAACATGGACATCTGATAGCATTTGCAGGGATACCTTGCCAGGCCCCATCCCCACAAATCAAGAAGGACATCAGGAGGTAAGGCCAAAGCTGCACAATTGTTCCAAACACTGTAGTTGTTACCCCTTGTCTCCATGCTACAAACCCCTAAACCCTGCTTAGCAGCGTCATTGTAATCACAGGTGTTATTTGTGTTTTTGTACCAGTATGGCCCTTTCCCGGTTCCTGTAGCAGGATTCATCTGATAGCCACGGCTACGTTCACATTTGTAGCCACCTTTCAGGTTGATACAGATTTGACTACAGATACCAGGGTTTTGACATTCATCAATATCTCCACAGTTTCTCTTGTCTACAAACTCAAACCCAGCTGGACAGTCACATTCATGTATGTTGCATTCCTTCAGGGGCTCATCACCCCAGTCCCTGCAGTCTCTCTGCTGGTTACACACTTTATTGATATCTATGCATTCTCCACTTCTGCACTTGAATTTGCCAGGTCCAGAGCACTGAATAACATTGTTACAGTTTGCTTCATCAGTGCCATCCAGACAGTCTCTCACACCACTGCACTGCCTACTCCCATGGACACAGTTCCCATCTTCACATCTGAACTGGTCTGGCCTGCAGGTCTGAGAAGGACAGTTAATTTCATCACTTCCATCCTTGCAATCAGGATCTCTGTTACAGTCTTTTTCACCATCACATTTCCAGGACACCAGGATACACTGGGTTGACTGAGGACCACAGCTGATTTCATTTACCTGGCATGTTCTCATATAACACAGATCAGCAATCTCATCAGACCCATTTTCACAGTCCGGATCCCCATCACACTGCCATCTATTTGGCACACACTGACCACTGTTGCACACAAAGTCAGATTCAGCACACGTCTTCTTCACACAAGCACTCTCATCACTGCCGTCTGAGCAGTCTTCACATTTTGCTCTAGCACTGTCGGCAGCAGTGCACAGGCAGGTGAGGGCGAGCAGCAGGCAGAATGCCCCACAGCGCGGCAGTGCCTGCCGCCGCCCTGCACCTATGTCACTTATACTACTCCTATTACCCGTGCCGTCAGTGTCAGTGGCATCCTCCTGGTACCGTTTCTGTCTTTGCCGCCCCTTACTCTCCCCCTTTTCTTTTTGCCACTGACCATTCACCACAAATGGATGAGACACATGATTACTAGTTAGGAAAGAGAGTGTAACGTCTGCTATACGGCTGCAGGCAGTGCCAGCTGCAATCCTAGAAGCTGTTTGTGAACGAGCCTGCCGGTGGTCATTTGGCAGTGTAATCTGCATCTCTGCACTCCTGCCCTGCAATAGAGCTAAATCGTCATTAATAGTCCGTAGACTGAGGCAACCCCACGGAATGTTATCCAGAAACATAGTTATAACACCGATCTGGGGACGAATAGTCTTTTTTGCACTGCAAGATAAACCTCTTATAAAAAGAATGCCAAAGAGAAGCAGCACAGCCGCCGCTGCCTCCATGGTTACGTCAGACAGGCTGCAGGGTCCTGATGTCCGCCCCTCTGCTCTGTGCCGACTCGCCACACGGTGAGGGTCGGCTGCCGTTGTCCACTGATGCCTCTGGTCTCCCGTAGCAGCTCGATCTCGGATGTCCCGCATCACACCGTGATCACGTCAATTTCCTGCGGCCCTCCGCAATTCCACGTCCCGCCGCGAAACCCCGTTTCCCACCGTTTTCCGCGTCTCTCAGCGGGAGTACCGCGTCTCACCGTGAGGCCTGTGTACCGTGTTTCCGGGCCGGTGTCCGGTCTGCTCAAGCGCCGGTCGGATGGGCGCTCCGAAGTCCTGACGGCGCGGCGAGATCGCGGCGCCGCTGGTCCCGGTGCCGCTGGTTTCCTGGTCCCCCTGCGTTCCGATGTGCCGGTGCTGCTGGTGTCCCGCTGCGCTGCGATGTTTGTCCCGGCGAAGCTGCGATGTCCTGTTCGGGTCCTGTTCAGGTCTCACCCTGTTCGGGCGCCATATGTTGCAGGAAGCACGGCCGAAAGCATGACAGACACCAGTAGAGTCAGATCATGCTCCATTTTATTGCCCGAATAGCCTAACTTTTATAGAGAACTTAACAGGGGCGGACAGTGTTTCACACAAGGTTATTGGTCAAAAGCACTCAGACAAACAACTACAAGAAAACAACCCCACCTGCAAGAAAACAACCCCCTTGTGATTAGCAGTCACATAGATCTTGTCCTTGAAGCCAGCTGCTGGTAACAATATTTTTCTGAGTTCCTAAATTGGGCGATGTGGGAACACTGTCATGGGAACTTCTCATAGTTGCCCTGGTAGCTTGGTTTGCTCAGCTACAGCAAGCCATGGGATTTTTGCTGTTTCAAGAAATCCCTCAACAGAGGTGAATACAAAGGAATGTGAAAAGGGGTTGGGCTGGTGGGGTTGGGGACAGGGAGATGGGGATGGAGCCATGAGGACAGAGGGACCCCCCTGCTTTCCCCTACGGCTGCAGCTGCTCTCCCCCACAGGGTACTGGGATCTGCTCCCCCAGCTCAGCTTCCCCTCCTATCCAGCTCTGTATCTGCCCCCTCCTGATAAGTGCACCTGAAGGCACCAGCTCGTACCATGTGCTGTGGGAAAATAACTGGTCCTGAGTGTGAGAGCTGAATTTGAAATGAAACATGCAACACTGGGTCTTGCCTTTGGGGTAATCTCTCCTGATCTCTCCTCTACATGCCTGATGCTTCTGGCAAGAGCTTGTGCCATCTGTGCTCTTCCCCACAAAATGTAGTCTCCGGAAGAAATCCAGTGCATGTCGGGTGGGCAGAATTGTATTAAGGTGTCAAACTAGATGAAATTAGTGTCTTGGTCAGCTCAGAGCAAGTCCAGATCTGGCTGGCATCTCATGGTTACTCCTCAAGTCAAACAAAGTCCTTTGGAAGCCTACCAAAAGCCTTTGAAGTCCACCAGGGTTTGTTTTTGAGGTTTCCAAATCTCGGGAATTTGATTCTTTACAAGGGAAGCGTGTGCTTGGTGTTCACCTTCCCTTCCCAGGCTGCACCCTGGATCCCTTGGTGAGGTTCCGAGCCCTAACTCAAATGTATTTGCCTTTTGCCCAGGAAAGGAAGCATGGGAATGGTTAATGATGTCCATCCTGGGGCTGCTGTGCACCTCTTCTCTCCTCCTGTTGCCTGCCTCTGTCATCTGGATGCAGGAAGACGGTAGGATTCATTTAAACTGAGTTGTTCTTCATTTCTCCTGTGTCTTCTCTTTGACGACACCAAAGACCTCCAGGTCTCTCCAGCAGCATCCTTGTCTGATGCAGTGCTGTTGGGTTTGGAGAATCAATGTCAGGGTTCCCTGCTCTGTAGCATCTGCCTTGGCCAGGAGAAGCTTTCCCATCTCACCTCCTTGTTTAATTCTGCTCCCCACAGGTCATTCTGCTGCCTTCATCCTGCTCGGGCTTTTCCTCTCACCTGGGATCGTGGCCAAGGCACTGACGGCGGTGGCGATGTCGCCGTGCAGACCTGCAGTGCTCACACACTTCAGGTCCAAAGGCTGTGAGTTGCTGTCGCTGGCCTAAACCTCTGGTGCAAAAGGCCCCATGAGAGCCTGGGAGCAAACTCCCCGTGCCGGCCTGCCCTCCTCTCCCATTTCTCTCCCATCCACCAGAACTTCTCCCCTCTCCCAGGGCACCGTGTCATCCTGTGCATTACAGCCACAACGCTGGTAGTCAACCTGCTGTTCAGCAGCCTCCTGCTCCACAACTTCCATCAGCTCCACGGTAATGGGTGGCCGGGTTGGCACCGCGTGTGCCCTTGGTCGCCTTCCTTCTGGGGAGAGGTGGGGTGTTCGGGGTGGGACTGGCCTCACCCAGGGAAGAGAAAGTCCTTGGGTGGCTTTGTAGGCTGTAGGTGATGCAGTCATGGCAAGCCTTGTGCTTAGCCGGGAGGTCACAGCAGGGTACACTTTGCCCCTGGAGCTCCAGAGCATGAAACACCAGGATGCTCTGAATGACCTTCATGTTCTGTCGGTGTTCAAGGGGGGCAGGAGAGCAACCACTGACAAGTTCTCACTGTCTCCTTGGCAGAGCGGGGCTGCTCAGAGGCTGTCAATCTGACCATTGGCTTCGTCATTCCTGCTGTAGCAGTCGTCCCCACGCTGCTGCTCCTCTTCCTGTGCTGTAAGTAGCCCGTTGGTTTCCTTCCAGACACACCAAGTAGCTGCTCCATCACTGAGACCCCACTCTCAGCTCCCACCCCCTGGCAGCAGGTCTTGAGACAAGAGGCAATGTGCCTCTGCTTCACTCAGGGATGCTCAAGGAGGTGTTCGTGGAACGCGAGTTTCTCCTCCCGAACATGGAGGATGCTCTTCTGCTCTCCTCCTGACTCGGGAGATGCGGGCTGGTGCCCAGCTGGTCACTGACCTGAGCAGTAGTGAACCCACGGTGTGACTCCCCAGAAACGAGTGCTCAACTCTCATCATCTCCTGCAGGAACGAGTGCGGAGGAGGCTCCATTACGTGTTGAAGGGGAAGGGGACCCCTGCTTTGCCAGGGTGTGCAGAACAATTTGGAATCTGAAACACAAGAAATATTGCACTAACCTACCAAGGGCTCGTAGTTTAGAGGTGCAGGGGCTTGCAGGCAAGGTGGGTGTCCATCTCTGTGCTGCCTTCTGGCTCTCCATCCAAAACAGAGATTTGGTTTTGGACACAGAGGGGTTTGGCCACGGGAAAGCCTCCAAAACCCATTCTTCCCTGCAGTCACATTTTCACATGTCCCCATGAAGCTCAGGGTGGTGTTGCAAACCCAGGAGCTGATGCCCTCTCCTTCGTTTTCAGATTACAAGAAAAATCAGGAGGGGCAGCAGCAGCCGGACCCCCAGGAGGTCACCCACAGCTTACAGACCACGTCTACCTCAGTGACTTCCAGCACACATCAGGTGTCTCCTTCTCTGGGTGCTGCAGATACTTGTAATGGTACGATGAATATTTAATACTCACCGGGAAGCATCCATCTGCCTTCCTGCAGAACGGCACGGGTGGATTTGTCACCATCTGGGGGGTGACATCAGAAGAACCAGTCATTGGAAAAGCTGGTACATTCCTCCTAGGCCAGTCCAGACACTGAACTAGTGCCGAAGTGGATACTGGATGATTTTGAGTCTTAAGGATTCTTTGTAATACATCTAGGTTAGATTGCAGCTCTTTTCTAAGGGAGCTTCCCATAGTTCCCGACTGCATATCTCCTGTCCTGCAGATCACTGATGGTGCTCGAGAGCCTTTCCTTTTCCTCCAGCTACGGTTGGGTTGGGCATTAACACTGGAATGGGCTGCTACAGCCTCACTTGTTGTGCCCCACGTTGGGTGCCATTTGTGGTGACCGAGTGCACGGACTCTTCGTGTGATCAAGTCTCTATTGCAACCCGGCGATGCTCCTTTTACACACTTCCCTTCCAGAGGTTTTCCTTCCACAAATCCTCCAGCCCCGTTTACAGTCCTTTGATCCTTGTATTTCTCAGGCTGGTAGGTACCTTACTGCAACCTCCTGTTCCCATGCTGGGTTTTGGTCACACTTTTTTGCTTTCCTCTTTCCTGGGCCTCGTGGCAGTCCTTGCTCTCACCTCCTCTTGTTATTCCCGTATGCCTCAGACTCTGTGGTGACTCGCATCCCCCGCATTTCTCTTGTCTTCAGAACTCCTTTCCTGTTTTTTCACGAGTCTTATCCACATTTCTAACTAAACCTACTTTTTCTACATTTCCCACAATTTATCCGTATACGGTGCTAATTAAACCTACAGTTTATGCATAGAATCATAGAACCGTAGAATATCCTGAGTTGGAAGGGACCCATGAGGATCATCAAGTCCAACTCCTGGCACCACACAGGTCTACCCAAAAGTTTAGACCATGTGCCTAAGTCCAATCTCTTCTTAAATTCAGACAGGCTCAGTGCAGTGAGTCCTTCCCTGGGGAGCCTGTTCCAGTGCAGAACCACCCTCTCAGTGAAGAACCTCTTCTGATGGCCAGCCTAAACTTCCCCGAAAGAGACTGTAGCAAGGTGGGGGTTGGCCTGTTCTCCCACGTGCCTTGTGACAGGACGAGGGGGAATGGGCTTAAGTTGCACCAGGGGAGTTTGAGGTTGGATGTTACAAAGAACTTCTTTACTGAGAGGGTTGTGAGGCATTGGGATGGGCTGCCCAGGGAAGTGGTGGAGTCACCATCCCTGAAGGGCTTTAAAAGACGTTTAGATGTTGAACTTAGTGATATGGTTTAGTGGAGGCCTGGTTAGTGTTAGGTCAGAGGTTGGACACGATGATCTTGAGGTCTCTTCCAACCTAGAAATTCTGTGATTCTGACTGTGCGACCACTCTCTCGGTGAAGAACCTCACCGTGATGTCCAGCCTAAACCTCCCTTATCTCAGCTTAACACTGTTCTCGTGGGTCCTATCACTGGTGTTTACACAGAGCAGGTCACCTGCCTCCCCACTCCCCCTCACGAGGAAGCTGCAGACCACGATGAGGTCCCCCCTCAGCCTCCTCTTCTCCAGGCTGACCAGGCCCAGTGCCCTCAGCCGTCTTCCCCTCTAGGCCCTTCACCATCTTCATCGCCCTCCTCTGGACACCCTCCAACAGTTTCGTGTCCTTGTGCTGTGGTGCCCAGACCTGCTCACAGCACTGGAGGTGAGGCCGCACAGCGCAGGGCAGGCAGGCAGGACAGTTCCTTCCCTCGACCGACTAGCGATGCCGTGCTTGGTGCACCCCAGGGTACGGCTGGCAATATGTGATTACAGATCCCACACTGGTCTACCTTTTTGCAGGTGCCCTTTCCTGGGTACTGACTATTATTGTGGTTGGCAAGCTCTCCTTTTCTATTTTTATATATTTATATATATATATATATTTTCATATACATATTTGTATAAATGTTGAGTGATTTTTGGAACAGCAAGGAGGCCATGACTTGTTTCAGCTGATCAAACCAAGGTACGAGGGCGACTACGAGGAGTTCCCATGATGGTGTTCCCATACCGCCCGATTGAGGAATTAAAATTACTGTTGCCAGCAGCTGGCTTCAAGGACAAGATCTACGTAGCTGCTCATCACAAAGGGTTTGTTTTCTTGCAGTTGTTTGTCTGAGTGCTTTTGAGCAATAATCTTGTGTGAGACACTATCTGCCCCTGTTAAGTTTGCTATAAGAATCAGGCTATTCAGGTAATAAAGGAGAGCATGATATGACTGTACTAGCGTCTCATGTTTTCAGCTGTTCTTCCTCCAACATATATGTATATTTTATATATACCCTGATTTTTTATATATATTTAAAAGAACCAGTGACCTAGCCTGTGCTGATTTCCCTTGCACAGGCTCTTAACTGACCTTGTGGTCACACCACAGCTGTCAGTGGTTTCCATCCTTTGTGGGCTGTAGACTTTTGGGTTCAGCTGAAGGTCCTTTGCTGTCCCCCCTGGTATCAGATGAGAAATATTCAAACATGAAAAAAATAAATAATAATAAAAAAATAAATCCTACACTCACCTTTTTCTTTGCTTTGCTAGAGCCGCTGCAATAGAAGGATTCCATTTGGATCCTCTGCTGGTGTCCCCGCTGTGTCTCCTCAAGCACAGGATAGCTCAGTGCTATCTGGGCCCCAGCTCTGGGGCCAGATCCTGCCTTGGCCAGCTCTGGACCAGGTTTCTCGAGGGGGTGCGGGCCAGGGCAGACTGCTTTACAGAGCAAACTAAAGCTGAGCAGTGCCCTGGGTTGCAACAAATCCCGTCCCAAGGGAAAGCGCATCCCCGGGGCAAGGAAAGCCCCTGTCCCAGCCAGGCCGGAGCACAGCTTGCCAAGATGCCTCCTCCAGGCCAGGGCAGGAGCTCGTGGGGCCAGGACCCAGGCGCTGACAAGGGCTCAGCCTCGTGGCACTTGAGAGAAGAGCAGAAAAGCTTTTCTGCTTGCAGAGCTCGCTTAGCCCCCGCCTGGGACGCACCAAGCCGTGGTGCTCGGAGGTGCCCGCAGCACCCTCCCGGTGAGGTTACGTGGTCCGAGAGAGGACAGGGGCAGCACGCGTCCCCTTCCAGGGGGGCCGGGGGGGCTCTGCAGGCCAACAAGGGCACCAGCGGTGGGAAAAGCACCGTCAGAGGCGGCAGAACTAAACCAGGTAAGGAACCAAGATCTTTCTGGCTGGATTAGGACACAGGGGGAATGGCTTCAGACTAAAA
Source organism: Anas acuta (assembly GCF_963932015.1). Taxonomy (NCBI): domain Eukaryota; kingdom Metazoa; phylum Chordata; class Aves; order Anseriformes; family Anatidae; genus Anas; species Anas acuta. The sequence goes on from NC_088991.1 coordinate 6,506,705, forward strand.
GAGGTTAGGGTTAGATGAGGCACAAGGAAGAAATTCTTCGCTCTGAGCGCAGTGAGGCCCTGGCCAGCCAGACACATTTTTGTCATCATCTCGTCTTCCTCTCCTGATGCTCTGGCTCCCCCTCCTGCCCGCATCCCGTCCCTGCTGTGGGTTTTGGGAACTGCACGGGGCTTATTTCCCATAGCCACAGACAACAGCAATATAACAGGGAGAACGTGTGCGCTTTTATTTGTAGCAAGAGACATGAAAAACTAGTTTCCTCAAATGATTTATAGACAACACTCAAAACAGTTCAAAAATATATTTTTTTCTGTAACATTTGGCTTCCCTGAACGCTTGCAAGCATAGCAATCACTCCCACCGTGGGGCATGATTTCACCCGCTCCTGGATGAGCTTCCACTCTCCCAAGAGGTATCTCCATAGGGATAATGCTGAGGACAATGAAACCTCTGGCTTTTCCAGTGCTAAATTGTCAGAAACTACCTGAAAATCACAAACAGAAGATAAAAAAAAAAAAACACCTGCAGGAACAGAACAGCGAAGAACGCACAGCCTGAAGCCCCCCATCTCTCTCCTTGAAGCTCACAGCCAGGAGAGGTCCCCAAGCCACCAGCGCAGAGGAGCAGGCACAGGACCCCCAAACCGCCCGAGCTGCGGAGCTGCTGGGGACGGGCTCAGCCAGCTGGGGCTGCCAGACAGCTCAGAGCTGTTATTTTTGACTCGGGATGGGGTTTCCCGTCCTTGGGGCACCGTATCCCGGTCCTTGCCCTCCTTCTGTTAACACCCTGCTGCTTGCACGAGTCACCCGAGAGCGAGCAAGCCTCGGGGAGGCTGCAAAACCACACGTTTCCCAGCAGCCTCTCGAGCATTTTGGGGAATTTAAAACAAACAAACAACAACAACTCTGTAAACATTAAGGAGCACGTTTCAGGTCTGCGCGCCATCCCCATCTGCTCCACCCCAGAGGCTGCCAGATTGATGAACCAATCTGGAAAACTTTACTGGCAGCCAGCGTCTGAGCCGCAGAGGTGCTTTGGGGACGCTGAGTGTTCCTCCTCTGGGAGAGACCCTGCTCTGCTCTGATTTTTGGGCTGCTTCTGCAGCAGGAGACACCGGGAATGACTCCAGGCCAGCCCAGAAAAGCTCCGGCATCCCTCAACACCCGGGCACAGCACACAGGATGAAGGCTTCTTACCTGGAGCTATCGTCTTGGCTCCTCCTCAACCTGCACCAGACGAAGATCCCTGCGGACAAACATTGCCTCTGTTAAACACCCCAGGGATGAAGATGCTCAACGCGTGGCAAGGAGCCTCACACCTGGAGGCTTTTTCACCACCCGCACAGAGCTTCCTATTTTAAGCCACCAGACTCTCTCCTTGGGCCCCAGCTTGGGTGCATCCCTGCTTTTTTTTTTCCCCTCCCAATTTGTAGCCAGCAATCTGCGAAGTCAAACTGCTGTCATCCTGGAGATGGATTAGCTTGGAAAAAGCACTCCAAACAAGGAAGAGAAGCAAGGCCACGGGGCGAGGACGCGCGCTTGCCTTCTGCAGGCAGAAAACCCCAGCGGGCTGCACTCGGGGGCAAAACTGCTCCCACCCCAGCAGGGATATGAGGGGTCCAGAAGCATCCGTGGGACTGACCTGGGCAGGGACAGTGAGAGGATCTGCATCCTGCTCTGGGTGTGGGAATCCTGCTCAGAGCACCCTCTGCTCCTGACGCTGGGGCAGGGGGGCGAGGCAGCGCGCGGTGCCTGCCACGGTGCCCATCGGTGGTGCAGCAGAGCCCAAAATGCCAGGGGAAGCTGGTCCCAGCACTCACCTGCCAGCAAGCCGATGCTAACGAACACCAGGATGATGGGTAAAAACGCCTTGTCGTTGCCTGAAAAACAAGCAAATCCCAGAATTTTGCCCCCACAGAGAAAAAAAAGACTCCTGCCACCGGGCAGTCTGGCACAAGGACATGAGGACACAAGTCCTCAGTGGAGCCCTGCTGTTCCCACTCCTTGTCTCAGACTGTGCTGGGAAGCCGTGAGACCTCAGGGAACGGGGCCAGAGTGACCGTTTTGGGGCCATTCCCCAGCTTTCCATTCCCGTGCCCGGGGAAGGAAGCCCCACTTACTGTGGACGCGCAGCAGGAAGGAGGTTTCGTTGTGGCTGACCGCGTTGCTGACTATGCACGTGTAGTAGCCGGTGTCGTTCATCAGGGCTCGGTGGATCTCCAGCGTGTTGTTGTGGATGAACTGGAGGCCGTTGCTCTCCATCAGCAGCTCCCCGTTCCTCTTCCACCAGTACACGTCCACCTGCCCCTCCAGCACGTTGCAGTACAGCTTGGTGTCGCCTCCCACCTCCACGAAGGAGTTGCCCAGGATTTCTGGCTCGGAGAGCGGCTCTGCGCAGATGGAGCACCCGTCGGCACTGACACCCCCGCCTCGAGGGTGCCAGCGCCCGGGCAGCAGCTCCAGCTCCCCGGCTGCGGCGCAGGGTTTGGCACTCACCGACCACGCGCAGCTCCAACCAGCCCGTGGCCTCCGACTCGGAGCGGAAGCGGTAGAACCCCCCGTTCCACCAGCGCAGCACCAGCTGCAGCGAGAAGTCCATCTCGCTGAGCCTGGCGTGGCCCACGTAGGCGCGGGAGATCTCGGCCGACTTGTTGGGAACCAACGTGGCGATGAGCTCCTTGCGCGCGCCGGACTCGTACTCCCAGGACGCCGTGGTGCCGGCTGCCCTCGGCTCGACGCTGAAGAGCACAGTGCAGCCCCTGGCCGAGACCAGGACCTCGGACACCGGCTTGAGGTCGGCAGAGTAGCACGGGAAGAGCGTGCGGGCTGCAAGGGAGGAACGCGGCGCGGGGCTAGCGGGACGCACCGGCATCCAGCAGGCAGCTGGGCAGGGAGAGCCGCCCTGGCTCGGCTCCTGCGCAAGCGGCGGTGCTGGGGACGGGATTATTTCTGGGGGGGCTCACGGCGGGGCTTTAAGCAGCACCACGGAGAAGCAGGAGGCTGCGGAGGCGCTGCCTTCATCTCCCTGAAAGCCTGCGCTGCTTCGCTTCGCAGCCGGCTTCTGCCTGAGGAGTTTCCACGCGCGGGTACGGCTGCGAGAGCCGCCTGCTCCCGGCCCTGCTCTATGGGGGGGGGCTTGGAAGCGAAGGAGCCCCAGGGAGCCATGGTCGGAGCCAGGGTGATTAAGGAGGCATTGGGGAGGCATTGGGGAGGCAAGGACAATCCCCAGACAAGGACTGTATATCTCGAAACAAGACACTGGAACTCATGATAAGGAAGCGGCAGACGGACAGAGAAACAAACGTAAGGACTATAAATCTCAAAACTGGACATTGGAATTCATTATAAAGATACAACAAATGGAAGAATTGGCAACAACCAGCTCTCGCAATTAAGAAACGTGCCAATTCAGCAGATTCCTGACCAAAGGTGAAAAGTACACTGTGAGGAAGACTCGGGGTCTTCCTCCCAGAGACCCCTGCCCACGTCCCAAAGACCCCTGCCCACAATTCTTGGAAGGCTCTACGCAGGCGCAAGGTGCCAAAAGGCTAATTAGCATGAGAAGCGAGGGAAGGCGGGATAGGTAATGAATATGTATAGGCGCTTGTAGAATATTGATAGATTGATTGTATAAATTCAAGACTGCTTTCCGCTTTGGGTATGCACGATAGGTGGAGAGATCCCCCGTGCATCCAGCGCTGCAATAAAGAATATACCACTTAAAGGAATTTCGGCTTCGATCTTTGAATCAATCTGGCACCCCAGATGGGACAACCTCTCTGCCGGTCCGCAGGACCCGCTGGGGACAGGACTCCCTAGGGTACCCCCGGGATTTCCCGGAGGGACTCCTCGACTCACCGGATCACTGCGGAGGCAGACAAGGACCCCATCATTGTAAGTGAGTATATTCTTTATTCTGGTTTGGTTTTCTGGTAGACCGGTCGTCTGGGACTGTCCAGTAAGTCGGAAGGTGACTTCTGCAGGACAGTATTGGGTATATACTTTGTGGTTAGTACCACAAGTATATCTGGGGACCTTGGGGTCCATCTGTATCTGGAACTGTCTGTAAGTCAGAAGGTGATCTTCTGCGAGGCAGCGTTTGGTATATACTTTGTGGTAAGCACCATAAGTATATTTGGGGACCTTAAGGAAAGAGCTCGCTTTAAGGTCCATCTGGAATTGTGTTGTCTATTTCGGTTTTCTGACTCATGGAGAATGGTATTTAACTCTGGTTATTGTTACTGTGATTTTGGCTATTTTTCTGGTGGTAATAGTAGGTTCGTGGCATTGTTATAAGAAAGATATCGTTACGGTGTTACACAGTTCGGTTTTCTGACTTATCGCATGTGGAATTTGACTCTGACTATTGTTATTGTGATTTTAGCAATATTGCTGGTAATAGTAGCTTTGTGACATCGCTACTGAAAGATATTGCGTGCCTGTAATTTTGTGAGTGATACGTTTTTGTGATACGCTTTTGTAAGTAACACGTGTATTCTGAAAGTGTAAACTGGAAAATGGGGGGGGCGAGTAAGCAGTGAAATTCCTAAGAAAAGTGCGTTAGGATGTGTTTTGAGTCACTGGAAGGATATTGGAGGATCTGCCGGTGGAAGTGTGAACAGGAAAACATTGATAAAATATTGTAATCAATGGTGGCCGCTTTATAAGCTGGAATGTGGAGAAAAGTGGCCCCTAAATGGAACTTTAAACTCTAATGTTTTGCTACAGTTAATGTTGGTTTTGAGAAGGAGAATAGGATGAAATGTTGTATACTGATGTTGTTTCGGCATCTTGGTGGGAAAAGGTACGGAATTAAGTTGGCCCCTGACTGAGCCTTTGATGTTGGCATTAGAGAAGTACAGGCTAGAGAAAGATAAAGGAAGTGTTAAAAGGGTTGTTGAAAGTGTTAAAGGTGTTTGAAGTTGAATGAGCAGGGAAAGAGGATGTAGGAATGTTAATAGTTCTGCCTCTGCTCTAGGCAGAGATCTTAAAATCATGGGTGTTAGCCCTTTGGGGCAAATGGATCATGATGGGTCCGAGAGAGAGTTGTTATGGAAACAGAAAAACAGTTAACTCTTAAAACAACCTGAGTTCTTGTGCGAGCTCAGATTACCGATGGGACCGCTCAGGGAACTGTGGACAACTGCATTCCCCTGACCGACCCCACTGAGACCCTAATCATTCCTAAAATTATGAACGGCTAAGTAAATACTAAAATCTGGATGAATTGGGAATTGAGAATATGCTTCCGACAAGGTCTAAAAGAAACCCCTATGGAATTTTTGGACCAACTCTGAAATGTAATGAAAATAAATAAATAAATAAATAAAACAAAACGGTTTGGACCTGGCTTCGGAGGACAAATTGACTAGCCTTTTTCTAGGGTAATCATTGGTCCCTGATTTCAACAGGAATAACGGGGACCTGGGGAATCTACCCTAGCGGATCCTCCACTGATTATAATGAAGCTAGGGGAGGAATGGAAGTGAAATTTCTTATTGATATGGGGCAACGTATTCAGTTCTAAACCAAGCATTAATGCCTTCACAGAATTATTATGTTAGGGTAAAAGGTGTGTTGTGGTTTAACCCAGCTGGCAGCTAAACACCACGCAGCCGTTCGCTCACCCTCCCCCTCCCTCTCTGAGACAGGGGAGAGAAATGGAAAGTGAAGCCCGTGAGTTGAGATAAAGACAGTTTAATAAGACATAATAATAATACCAGCTACTAGGAAGAAAATTAACTCTATTCTAACTGAAACCAGGACAAGGTGTAACCGAAAAGGCTTATTTTTGTGAACCTTTGAAGTACAAGTTAGGGAAACAATGGGGCATACACAGACTTTTATATACACCTAACTCCTCATGGGCACTCTTAGGTAGAGATTTATTAGAGCAATTAGGAGCAGAAATTGTCGTTGAAAAAGGGAAAATGAAATTAAGAATAGGAGAAGAACAACTAATAAATGTGTTAAGCCTGGCACTAATACAAACCGACCCTAAAAGTGAAATACCCTTAGAGATCATAAATCAAGTATATCCAGGAGTTTGGGCCACTGAAGTCTCTGGAAGAGCTAAAAATGTGACCCCAATAATTATTAAATTAAAGCCAGGAGAGAAACCCGTTAAGGTTAAGTAATATCCTTTGAGGATAGAAGATAGGAAAGGAATTAAAGAGATAATTGATAAATTTTTACAGTATGGATTATTGATTGAATGTGAATCAGAATACAATACACCCATATTGCCAATTAAAAAGGCAGATGAAAAAAAGCTATAGGTTAGTTCAGGATTTGAGGGCCATAAGTAAAATCACTGGGGATATACATCCAGTAGTGGCAAACCCTTATACTTTGCCGACTAAATTAAAAGAATAGTCAAGTCTGGTTTACCGTACTGGATTTAAAAGACGCCTTCTTCTGCCTAGGCTTAGCCACAGAAAGCCAAAACCTATTTGCCTTTGAATGGGAAAATCCCAATTCAGGCAGAAAGACGCAGCTTACGTGGACATTACTACCTCAAGGATTCAAGAATAGCCCCACTATTTTTGGAAACCAATTAGCAAGGGAACTCAAAACATGGATGCCTCCGGACACTGAAGGTGTTTTGTTACAATATGCAGATGATCTCTTAATAGCTACCGAGACTAAAGGGAGCTGTATTCAATGGACTATAAGTTTTCTTAATTTTCTGGGTTTAAAATGGATATCAAGTCTCTTGACAGAAAGTCCAGCTGTCTCAACAAAGTGTGACCTATCTGGGATTTGAAATTTCGGGAGGACAACGAGAACTAGGAACTGAACATAAGGAAGTCATTTGCCGGACTCCAGAACCTCAAACGGTAAAGGAGCTACGAACCTTTCCAGGAATGACAGGTTGGTGTCCCCTTTGGATTTATAATTATGGACGATTGGTAAAGCCTCTATGTGAATTGATAAAGATTAACCAGTCAAAGTTAGTCTGGACTGGAGAAGCACAAAAAGTCTTTAAACAACTTAAACAAGAATTGATGATTTTAAAATATCAAGCAATATTAGTAGAACAAGATGATGTGGGAATTGTGGTCATTAACATCGTAAATCCAGCTTCTTTCCTTAGTGGAACTCTGGATCAACCCATAACCCGTGATTGTATAGAAACAATGGAGACTGTGTATTCTAATCGACCCGATCTTAAGGAAGAACTTTTAGAAGATGCTGACGAATCTTGGTATACTCATGGAAGCAGCTTTGTGAAACAAGGACAACGTAAGGCAGGGTACGCCATTACAACCACTCAACAGGTAATCAAGTCCAAACCATTACCCCTGGGACGTCCACCCAGAAAGCAGTTTACAGCCGATTACGTCACCCCCACCCCCCCTTCCCCTCCCCTCCCCGCTCTGCCCCTCCTCCTCCTCCTCCGCCCGGCTCCGTCAGTGGTGCGATCGCCCCATTGGCGGCCGCGCGTCCCCGGTTCCCCGACGCCACCTCCCACCGACTATAAGAGGCGGCAAGCGGCGACCGGCCGCGACCGCCGCCGCCGCCGCCCCCGCCATGTAAGCTGGGCGCCGCCGCCCGCGCCTCGCTCAGTTAGAGCCGAGCCCGTCCCGACCCGACCGAGCGCCCCCGCCGGCCGCCGCCTCCATGCATCCCGCCCTGTACGCCCGGGCCAGCAAGATACGCGAGATCGCCGCGGCCGTGGGCTTCATCTCCAAGTTCCTGCGGACCAAGGGGCTGATGAACGAGCGGCAGCTGCAGACCTTCAGCCAGAGCCTGCAGGAGCTGCTGGCAGGTGAGGGAGGGCGGCCCGGCAGCGAGGGGCAGCGGGCGCCCCCCGGGCTGTGCGCGGAGCCCCCCCACACACACACACCCCGATCCGACCCGCCCCGCTCCGCGGACAAATCCCGGCCGCGGGGCCCCCGGGTCGCTCTCGGGGCTGGTTCCGCCCCCGTGAGGAGCCGTCGGGGCAGGACGCGGCCCGGTTCCTCTTCTGGAGGCACCGCGCGGCCGCCCTCAGGCTCCGGTTGGGGTCGGTGGCGCCCGGATCCCGGCTGCCCCCGAGGCTCTGTAGCTCTGGCTTCCCATTGCTTAGCAAGGGGGGAGCCTGGGGGGAGCCGGGGCTGAGCCGAAACCTGCACACGGCAGCTTTCAGGACCTCCTGCCACCATGGAGCTGGCTTTGGGTAACGCCGGTGTATTGGCTTTATGTGCCAAGGTTTGGTATGTGGCTGCCAATTGAGTGATGCTGATTCAAAGATCGAAGCCAAAATTTCTAAGTGGCGAAGTATCCTTTATTGTCAGCTCTGGATGCACGGGGGATCCTTCCACCTAACGTGCATGTTCGAAGTAACAAACTGTCTCATATTTATACAGCAAAACAATGGATATTCAATTAACGCCTATACATATTAGTTACCAAAACCCGCCTACTCTCACTCCGTATGCTAATTAGCTTATCAGTTCTTGCGCTTACGCAAAGCCTCCCAAGAATTGTGGGCAGGGGTCTTCAGGGCGTGGGCAGTGGTATTTGGGAGTCAGACTGTAGGTCTTCCTCATGATGTACTTTTCATCTTTTGCCACAGAATGCCAAGTTGGCTGAATCAGTTGTTTCCCAAGCTGCAGGAATGCCGAGTAGGCTCAAATTAGCTCAAGTTTCATAACTGAAGTTTGACTCATAACGAGATGTCGAATATTTTTTTCTCATTACGATTTTAACTACAAGATTTATTCTATCCTAAGGTGAGTTTATACAGTATCAATGCTGATTGTGCCTCGGGGAGAACAGACTTCGGAAAAGAAAGAAAAGAAAAAAACCTACTGTGAACAACAGCTGAAAACAGCAGCTGAGAAGAGGAAGGAGGAGCACAGACAGAAACAGCCCTGCAGACACAAGGTCAGTGCAGCAGGAGGGCAGGAGGGGCTCCAGGCACACAGCAGCAGTTCCCCTGCAGCCTGTGGAGAGGCCCCTGGTGGAGCAGGCTGTCCCCCTGCAGCCCATGGGTCCCACATGGAGCAGATCTCCACGCTGCAGCCCGTGGAGAGGAGCCCACGCAGGACCAGGGCATCTGGGGGAGCTGCTGCCCACGGGGTACCCACGTTGGAGCAGTTTGCTTCTGATGGGTGCACCCTGTGCTATGAACCTGTGTGTGGAGCAGTTCTCTGCTGCTGCTGCTTTAAGAGCAAAATGGGAACGAGGTGAATACAAAGGAATGTGAAAAGGGGTTGTGCTGGTGGGGTTGGGGACAGGGAGATGGGGATGGAGCCATGGGGACAGAGGGACCCCCTGCTTTCCCCTAGGGCTGCAGCTGCTCTCCCCCACAGGGTACTGGGATCTGCTCCCCCAGCTCAGATTCCCCTCCTATCCAGCTCTGTATCTGCCCCCTCCTGATAAGTGCACCTGAAAGCACCAGCTCGTACCATGTGCTGTGGGAAAATAACTGGTCCTGAGTGAGAGAGCTGAATTTTCACATGCCTGCTATTTCTTTCCATCATGAGGCCTTTTTCTTCCCTGTCTGAGCCCTTGGTGAGGGCTGATAATGACTGACCATGTCTGCTCCTCGCCCATCCTCTGTGCTTGCCCTGCACAGCTGCTGCAAAGTGGTAACACAAGGGCACACAGCAGTGAGGGGCCCACGAGCAATGCTGGGCAAAGCTGGCTGCAGACAATCCTGCTTCTGTCAGACCATGTAGAAAATATTCTTGCTTCTTTCTGAGGTCTTAAACTGTGTGCAAAGCACCCAAGCTGGAGGAATAGCGCCGATAACTTATTCTTTACAGAACTAAGAGAGGCCTCGAGATTAACTCCCCTTGTCCTTATGGGGGACTTCAACTTGCCAGACGTTAACTGGGAGTGCCACACGGCTGACATGAGCAAGTCCAGGAGGTTCATGAAGCACCTAGATGATAACTTCTTGGTGCAGGTGCTAACGGAGCCAACTAGGAAAGGTGCCCTCCTAGACCTGCTGCTAGAAAACAGAGAGGGTCTGGTGGGAGATGTGGCGATTGGTGGCCGCCTCGGTCATAGCGACCATGAAGTGGTTGAGTTCAAAATTTACGGTGACAGAAGGAAAAGTGCCACCAAAACCTCATCCCTAGATATGGGGAAGGCGGACTTCAGGCTGCTCGGGGAACTAGTCAGCAAGGTCCCCTGGGAAGCTGCTCTTGAAGGCCTTGATGTCCACCAGTGCTGGTCACTCTTTAAGCGATGCCTCCTAGAAGCACAAGATCAGGCAATTCCTAAATATCGCAAGTCAGGCAGGCGTGGCAGGAGGCCGGCGTGGCTGACCAGGAACATTCTTATGGAGATTAGGCGGAAACAGAGAGTGTTTCGCTACTGGAAGGAGGGCCAGGTGACATGGAAAGAATACAGGGATGCTGCTCGTGTCTGTAGGAAGAAAATTCGTGTGGCTAAAGCACACCTAGAGTTGAAGCTGGCTGTGTCTGTGAGAGAAAATAAAAAGGTTTTTTTTAGATATGTGAATGGAAAAAGGAGAACTAAAGAATACATAGGGCCGCTCCTTGATAGGGAAGGTCTTCTCACAGACGATGACATAGGCAAAGCAGAGACGCTTAACGCCTTCTTTGCCTCTGTCTTCAATGCCGATGATGGGCTTCGGGACCCAGGATGCCCCGAGCTGGAGGACCGGGACGGTGGGGATGACAAACTCCCAGCCGACCCTGAACGTGTGCGGGATCTGCTACTCCACCTGGATCCCTACAAGTCCATGGGTCCGGACGGGATTCATCCCCGGGTGCTGAAGGAGCTGGCGGACGTCATCGCGGAACCTCTCTCAATTATTTTTCAACGATCCTGGGAGTCTGGAGAGGTCCCGGTAGACTGGAAGCTGGCAAATGTTGTGCCGATTTTCAAGAAGGGTCAGAAAGAAGACCCTAGCAATTACAGGCCTGTCAGTCTCACATCAGTGCCTGGTAAAATCATGGAGAAGATGGTTCTCGAACGTATTGAGGCGCACCTGGGGGACAAAGCAGTCATTGGTCCCAGCCAGCATGGGTTTGTGAAGGGTAGGTCCTGCCTAACTAACCTGATTTCCGTTTATGATAAGATCACCCGTATGGTGGACCAAGGGAAACCAGCTGATGTGATTTTTTTGGACTTCAGCAAGGCTTTTGACACGGTTTCCCATAGGATCCTACTGGACAAAATGTCCAGCATACAGCTAAATAAAAACATCATACGATGGGTGAGCAATTGGCTAACGGGCAGGGCCCAAAGGGTTGTGGTTAATGGGGCTGCGTCAGGCTGGCGGGCGGTCACTAGTGGGGTCCCTCAAGGCTCCATTTTAGGGCCGATACTTTTCAATATTTTTATAAACGATCTGGATGTAGGAATAGAAGGCATTTTGAGCAAGTTTGCTGATGACACCAAACTTGGAAGAGTTGTGGACTCAGGTGAGGGTGGAAAGGCCTTGCAGAGGGATCTGGATAGGTTGGAGAGCTGGGCGATCGCCAACCGCATGAAGTTCAATAAGAACAAGTGCCGGGTCCTGCACCTGGGACGGGGAAACCCTGGCTGCATGTACAGACTGGGCGATGAGACGCTGGAGAGCAGCCTAGAAGAGAGGGATCTGGGGGTCATGGTAGACAGCAAGTTGAATATGAGCCAGCAGTGTGCCCTGGCAGCCAGGAGGGCCAACCGTGTCCTGGGGTGCATCAAGCACGGCATCGCTAGTAGGTCGAGGGAGGTGATTGTCCCACTCTACTCTGCGCTGGTGCGGCCTCACCTCGAGTACTGTGTGCAGTTCCTGGGCACCACAGTATAAAAAGGACATGAAACTGTTGGAGAGTGTCCAGAGGAGGGCTACGAAGATGGTGAAAGGCCTGGAGGGGAAGACGTACGAGGAACGGCTGAGGGCACTGGGCCTGTTCAGCCTGGAGAAGAGGAGGCTGAGGGGAGACCTCATCGCAGTCTACAACTTCCTCGTAAGGGGGTGTCGAGAGGCAGGAGACCTTTTCTCCATTAACACCAGCGACAGGACCCGCGGGAACGGGGTTAAGCTGAGGCAGGGGAAGTTTAGGCTGGACATCAGGAAGTGGTTCTTCACAGAGAGAGTGGTTGCACACTGGAACAGGCTCCCCAGGGAAGTGGTCACTGCACCGAGCCTGACTGAATTTAAGAAGAGATTGGACTGTGCACTTAGTCACATGGTCTGAACTTTTGGGTAGACCTGTGCGGTGTCAAGAGTTGGACTTGATGATCCTTAAGGGTCCCTTCCAACTCAGGATGTTCTATGATTCTATGAATGCGGTTCCTTTTCCTAAGGGAAGCTGGCTCTGGTTACTCTGGATGGGCATTTCCTGGATGAGCCAGCAAGGCGAGGTGGAGGAGTTGCTCTTTATGTGAGAGAGCAACTACATTGTGTTGAGTTCTGCCCAGGGGAGGATGAGGAGAGAGCTGAGAGTCAACCAGAGAGGTGTTTCTGTACAGGCAGGGGCATGGCCGTCACGGGCAGCGGCTCTACAAATGGGTGTTGAAGGGACGAGGCAGAGCTGCAGCACTGCCAAGCTGCAGTGAAGGGAGGGCTGCAGAAAGCACCAGCACTGCTGCCTGTGTTGCCATGGGCTGGCAGCGCGTGGGAAGTGCTGATGGTGCTGAGGGTGCTTTTCACGGTGTCGTTCCCAGGCTGGTCCATCGCTGCTAGTGACCCTGCTGAGAGCGTTGCTGCAGAAGGAGCTCAACCCTCGTGGCGGTTTGAAAGCACCTGTGGCTCTTTGCCATGTCCTTCGCAGGCTGTGAGTGTGAGAGGGGACTTGTCCTTGGGCTGGGTACCACCGCGCAGCCCTCCTGCTGCAGCAGACCTGGGAGAGGTGGAGAGCGGGCACCTGCAGCATTTCCACGCTCGCTTGCACCTCTGTGCTACAGAAGGGCTGGTCGAGGCGTGAGCATCCTGGCAGGTGCCTCCCAGTGCTGCAGCCTGGGTCCCACCAGGTTCGGGTGCTGAGGGAACTGGGTGAGGTCCAGGGGTGAAGCCACGCTGAACGTGGTCCCACTGAGCAGCTCCTGACATGCAGAAGCCCCCAAGGAGCCCAATTCCTGTTGTTTTTATTTCAAAGGGCAGGGAAATACTTGAACCAGCTAAGAACCATTTTTATAACGTGCCCATAACGTTATGATTTTTTCTTAAAAAGCAAAAAGGGAGGACAGAAATCAGACGTGCACAATGGGTTTCAAGAAGTCAGTTGGGGCCTTTTCAAGAAGAGCATAAGAGCAGCTTAATTTGTCCTTTGGCTTTTGCTTAGAAGTAACCCACCCTGCCCTGGCTTCTCTCCTGTTTCCAGACCTGCTGCTGCTTTTGCAGGTGTCCTGTCTTGTAGCAGAAATGACAGAGCTCTGGGCAGAGGAAGGATCCTCTGTCACGATGCACGCACCAGCTATCAGGAACATCGACTTGGTCGAGTGGGAATACATAAGAGACAACATCCCCGAATTAATCCTGCAGTACTACGCAGAGTCGCAGTCAGTAACCATTGACCCAGCTTACAAAGGCAGAGTGGTTTTCCACCAAAACAACGGCTCCCTTGTCCTGCAGAAGCTGCGAGAGACGGACAGTGGCATCTATAAAGCAACAGTTAACTCGATGCAGGACAAAGCAGCAACAACCAATCTTACAGTGCTCAGTAAGTCAAAATTGGTTGAAAGGATGTTTTTCTCTGACCATCAGTAGGATTTGCCATCAGTAGGGTGCACAGGCATGCCTCCCCCTAAGTGGACTAGAGGAGGACTTTCTGGTTTCATTACTGCCTTGAATGACGTAGACTGGAGACCCCAGAAGAATTGCTGGGAAATGTTGTAATGTATTCTGAGACTGAATCTGGCTGTGGGTTGAGATCTGGGTTGGGAATCCAGGCGGCTCAGTGCCTCCATTCTTGTACCTGCTTACTTCAGCACGAGCAGCTGCTCATAGGCGGTGAATGTCATAAAATGCCCTCCAGAGACAGGATTTCTCACCAGGCTTTGCAGCCTCTCCCTTCACACCAGCACTGCCTTCCCCTGCCTCTGCACTTCCCTGCAGGACAAACAGAAACGAGAGCTCACCCGGGTTTGCATTGCCCTTTCCTAGAGCTCAGCAACACTGCAGGAGCACCCTGCATGTAGGACATCCAGGGAAGGAGGATTTCAGGAGCATGTGGTTGCTACCAGGTGGAGGTCCAGATGTAGCTAAGAGCAACTCCAAATGGTGCAGGCACCCAGGTGCTAGCTGAGGGATGGACTCTGACATCCTTTTGCCGTGGCATGGCTCTTCAGCATTGCTCCTCTGGGCTTTGGTCCATCTGGGGTTTGACCAGTGTAAATGGTCATAATAACAGAATCACAGAATGGTTTGGGTTGGAAGGGACCTTACAGCCCACCCCTTTCCAACCCCCTGTCATGGGCAGTGATTCCTCCCACCAGCCCAAGCTGCCCCCAGCCCCATCTGAGCTGGCCTTGGGCACCTTCAGGGATGGGGCACCCATAGCTTGTCCTGACAGCCTGTGACAGTGCCTCAATACCCTCGTTATAAAGATTTTTTTCCTTGTATCTAATCTAAACCTACCCTTTTTTAGTTTAAAGCCCTTACCCCTTGTCCCATCACTCCACTCCCTGACAAAGAGTCCCTCCCCAGCTTTCCTGTAGCCCCCTTTAGGTACTGGAAGGTTGGTAAAAGGTCCCCCCAGAGCCTTCTCTTCTCCCAGCTGAACACCCCCAACTCTCTCAGCCTCTTTCCATAGCAGAGGTGCTCCAGCCCCCTGATCATCTCTGTTGTGGCCCTCCTCTGGACTCTTCTGATACGTCCATGTCCTTGTGCCAGAGCACCCCTCCACCCCACTGCTGTGCGGGAGCAGCTTTCTCCTCTTGGAAGTGTCCATAAAGTCCCCGTCATCACTTCCCAGCATAATCCCAAGGTGCAGCTCTGTCGGGTCGGTGTCCGTGGCCCCAGGGTGCCATGCCTGAGCTCCAGGGGCTGGTGCTGCCCACCCCAGGGGAGGTGCCGTGGCTTAAGGGCAGCGGCTGGGACATCAGCTCTGAGCTTGGTGGATGTTGCCCTGCTCCTGCACTGTCTTCTCCCCTGCCAGACTCAACCGAGGCACTGAGCTGAGGTGCGAATGAGAAGGGGAGGTGCTGCTCACCCCTCATGGGGCTTGCTGTTCTTGCATCTCATGTGGGGTGGGTTTAAGGTGGGAGGAGAGGCAATCCCAGGCAGTGCTGCCATGTCGCTCTCTGCTTTCCAGAGCCCTTGCCCCAGCCCAAGCTCCTGAGCAGCTCAAACCTGGATGGTTCACTCATCAACCTGACCTGCGTGCTGCCAGAAGGAACGGTGGCTGATGTCTCCTGGAAGAAGGATGGACATCCCCTTCCCCCTGAAAAGTGCTTCCAGCTCACTGGGAAGAACACTGTGCTGCAGATAAGGAAGGCAGAGAAGTCGGTTTGTGGCTCCTACTCCTGCATAATCAACAACACCATCAGCTTGAAGGAGGCAGCCCTCAACCTGACCTTGACAGGTTAGTGTTGGCCTGCCCTGCAAAGCCCTGGGTGGCTTTGTAGGCTGTAGTTGACGCAGTCATGGCAAGCCTTGTGCTTAGCCGGGAGGTCACAGCAGGGCACGGTTTGCCCCTGGAGCTCCAGAGCGTGAAGCACCAGGATGCTCTGAATGAGCTTCATGTTCTGTAGATGTTCAAGGGGGGCAGGAGAGCAACCACTGACAAGTTCTCACTGTCTCCTTGGCAGAGCGGGGCTGCTCAGAGGCTTTCTATCTGAACATTGGCTTCGTCATTGGTGCTGTAGCAGTCGTCCTCATGCTGCTGTTCCTGTTCCTGTGGTGTAAGTAGCCCATTGGTTTCCTTCCAGCCACACCAAGTACCTGCTCCATCACTGAGACCCCACTCTCAGCTCCCACCCCATGGCAGCAGGTCTTGAGACAAGAGGCAATGTGCCTCTGCTTCACTCAGGGATGCTCAAGGAGGTGTTCGTGGAAGGCGAGTTTCTCCTCCCGAACATGGAGGATGCTCTTCTGCTCTCCTCCTCACCCAGGAGACGTGGGCTGGTGCCCAGCTGGCCACTAACCTGAGCAGTAGTGAGCCCACGGTGTGACTCCCCAGAAACGAGTGCTCAACTCTCATCATCTCCTGCAGGAACGAGTGCGGAGGATGCTTCATTACATGTTGAAGAGAGGGTGGGAAGGGGACCCCTGCTTTGCCAGGGTGTGCAGAACAATTGGGAATCTGAAACACAAGAAATATTGCAGTAACCTACCAAGGGCTCGTAGGTTAGAGGTACAGGGGCTTGCAGGCAAGGTGGGTGTCCATCTCTGTGCTGCCTTCTGGCTCTCCATCCAAAATGGAGATCTGGTTTTGGACACAGAGGGGTTTGGCCATGGGAAAGCCTCCAAAACCCATTCTTCCCTGCAGTCGCATTTTCACATGTCCCCATGAAGCTCAGGGTGGTGTTGGAAACCTGGGAGCTGATGCCCTCTGCTTCGTTTTCAGATTACAAGAAAAATCAGGAGAGGCAGCAGCCGCTGGAGCCCTAGGAGGTCACCCACAGCTTACAGACCACGTCTACCTCAGTGACTTCCTGCAAATATCAGCTGTCTCCTTCTCTGGGTGCTGCAGATACTTGTAATGGTACGATGAATATTTAATACTCACCGGGAAGCATCCATCTGCCTTCCTGCAGAACGGCACGGGTGGATTTGTCACCACCTGGGGGGTGACATCAGAAGAACCAGTCATTGGAAAAGCTGGTACATTCCTCCTAGGCCAGTCCAGAAACTGAACTAGTGCCAAAGTGGATACTGGATGATTTTGAGTCTTAACGATTCTTTGTAATGCATCTAGGTTAGATTGCAGCTATTTTGTAAGGGAGCTTCCCGTAGTTCCCGACCGCTCACCTCCTGTCCTGCAGATCACTGATGGTGCTCGAGAGCCTTTCCTTTTCCTCCAGCTACGGTTGGGTTGAGCATTAACACTGGAATGGGCTGCTACAGCCTCACTTGTTGTGCCCCACGTTGGGTGCCATTTGTGGTGACCGAGTGCACGGACTCTTCGTGTGATCAAGTCTCTATTGCAACCCGGCGATGCTCCTTTTACACACTTCCCTTCCAGAGGTTTTCCTTCCACAAATCCTCCAGCCCCGTTTACAGTCCTTTGATCCTTGTATTTCTCAGGCTGGTAGGTACCTTACTGCAACCTCCTGTTCCCGTGCTGGGTTTTGGTCACACTTTGTTGCTTTCCTCTTTCCTGGGCCTCGTGGCAGTCCTTGCCCAGAACTGCTCACAGCACTGGAGGTGAGGCCGCACAGCGCAGGGCAGGCAGGCAGGACAGTTCCTTCCCTCGACCGACTAGCGATGCCGTGCTTGGTGCACCCCGGGGTACGGCTGGCAATATGTGATTACAGATCCCACACTGGTCTACCTTTTTGCAGGTGCCCTTTCCTAGGTACTGACCATTATTGTGGTTGGCAAGCTCTCCTTTTCTCTTTTTATATATTTATATACATATATTTTCATATATATATATTTGTATATATATTTCTATATATATATTTAGATAGATGTTGAATGATTTTTAAAAACAACAAGGAGGCCATGACTTGTTTCAGCTGATCAAACCAAGCTTCCAGGGCGACTACGAGGAGTTCCCATGACGGTGTTCCCATACCGCCCGATTGAGGAATTAAAAATATTGTTGCCAGCAGCTGGCTTCAAGAACAAGATCTGCGTGGCTGCTAATCACAAGGGGGTTGTTTTCTTGCAGTTGTTTGTCTGAGTGCTTTTTGACCGATAATCATGTGCGAGACACTATTTGCCCCTGTTAAGTTTGCTATAAGAATCAGGCTGTTCGGGTAATAGAGGGGAGCATGATCTGACCATACTAGCATCTGTGATGTTTTTGGCCGTTCTTGCTGCAATATATATCTTTATATTTATATTTACATATTTATATATATACCCTAATCTTTTATATATATTTAAAAGAACCAGTGACCGAGTCTGTGCTGATTTCCCTTGCACTGGCTCTTAACTGACCTTGTGGTCACACCACAGCTGTCAGTGGTTTCCATCCTTTGTGGGCTGTAGACTTTTGGGTTCAGCTGAAGGTCCTTTGCTGTGCCCCCTGGTATCAGATGAGAAATGTGTTCATACAAGAAAATAAAATAAATAAATAAATAAACAATCTACCTTAGGTCACCTTTTTCTTTGCTTTGCTAGAGCCGCTGCAATAGAAGGATTCCATTTGGATCCTCTGCTGGTGTCCCCGCTGGGTCTCCTCAAGCACAGGATAGCTCAGTGCTATCTGGGCCCCAGCTCTGGGGCCAGATCCTGCCTTGGCCAGCTCTGGACCAGGTTTCTCGAGGGGGTGCGGGCCAGGGCAGACTGCTTTACAGAGCAAACTAAAGCTGAGCAGTGCCCTGGGTTGCAACAAATCCCGTCCCAAGGGAAAGCGCATCCCCGGGGCAAGGAAAGCCCCTGTCCCAGCCAGGCCGGAGCACAGCTTGCCAAGATGCCTCCTCCAGGCCAGGGCAGGAGCTCGTGGGGCCAGGACCCAGGCGCTGACAAGGGCTCAGCCTCGTGGCACTTGAGAGAAGAGCAGAAAAGCTTTTCTGCTTGCAGAGCTCGCTTAGCCCCCGCCTGGGACGCACCAAGCCGTGGTGCTCGGAGGTGCCCGCAGCACCCTCCCGGTGAGGTTACGTGGTCCGAGAGAGGACAGGGGCAGCACGCGTCCCCTTCCAGGGGGGCCGGGGGGGCTCTGCAGGCCAACAAGGGCACCGGCGGTGGGAAAAGCACCGTCAGAGGCAGCAGAACTAAACCAGGTAAGGAACCAAGATCGTTCTGGCTGGATAGGACACGGGGAATGGCTTCAGACTAAAAGAGGTTAGGGTTAGATGAGGTACAAGGAAGAAATTCTTTGCTCTGAGCGCAGTGAGGCCCTGGCCAGCCAGACCCATTTTTGTCATCATCCCCCTTCCTCTTCTGATGCTCTGGCTCCCCCTCCTGCCCGCATCCCGTCCCTGCTCTGGGTTTTGGGAACTGCACGGGGCTTATTTCCCATAGCCAGAGACCACGGCACTGTAAGAGGAAGAACGTGTGCGCTTTTATTTGTAGCAAGAGACATGAAAAACTAGTTTCCTCAAATGATTTATAGACAACACTCAAAACAGTTCAAAAATATATTTTTTTCTGTAACATTTGGCTTCCCTGAACGCTTGCAAGCATAGCAATCACTCCCACCGTGGGGCATGATTTCACCCGCTCCTGGATGAGCTTCCACTCTCCCAAGAGGTATCTCCATAGGGATAATGCTGAGGACAATGAAACCTCTGGCTTTTCCAGTGCTGAATTTTCAGAAACTACCTGAAAATCACAAACAGAAGATAAAAAAAAAACACCTGCAGGATCAGAACAGCAAAGAACGCACAGCCTGAAGCCCCCCATCTCTCTCCTTGAAGCTCACAGCCAGGAGAGGTCCCCAAGCCACCAGCGCAGAGGAGCGGGCACAGGACCCCCAAACCGCCCGAGCTGCGGAGCTGCTGGGGATGGGCTCAGCCAGCTGGGGCTGCCAAACAGCTCAGAGCTGTTATTTTTGACTCGGGATGGGGTTTCCCGTCCTTGGGGCACCGTATCCCGGTCCTTGCCCTCCTTCTGTTAACACCCTGCTGCTTGCACGAGTCACCTGAGAGCGAGCAAGCCTCGGGGAGGCTGCAAAACCACACGTTTCCCAGCAGCCTCTCGAGCACTTTGGGGAATTTAAAACAAACAAACAACAACAGCTCTGTAAACATTACGGAGCACGTTTCAGGTCTGCGCGCCATCCCCATCTGCTCCACCCCAGAGGCTGCCAGATTGATGAACCAATCTGGAAAACTTTACTGGAAGCCAGCGTCTGAGCCGCAGAGGTGCTTTGGGGACGCTGAGTGTTCCTCCTCTGGGAGACACCCTGCTCTGCTCTGATTTTTGGGCTGCTTCTGCAGCAGGAGACACCGGGAATGACTCCAGGCCAGCCCAGAAAAGCTCCTCAACACCCAGGCACAGCACACGGGGATGAAGGCTTCTTACCTGGAGCTATCGTCTTGGCTCCTCCTCAACCTGCACCAGACGAAGATCCCTGCGGACAAACATTGCCTCTGTTAAACACCCCAGGGATGAAGATGCTCAACGCGTGGCAAGGAGCCTCACGCCTGGAGGCTTTTTCACCACCCGCACAGAGCTTCCTATTTTAAGCCACCAGACTCTCTCCTTGGGCCCCAACTTGGGTGCATCCCTGCTTTTTTTTTTTTTTTTTTCCCCTCCCAATTTGTAGCCAGCAATCTGCGAAGTCAAACTGCTGTCATCCTGGAGATGGATTAGCTTGGAAAAAGCGCTCCAAACAAGGAAGAGAAGCAAGGCCACGGGGCGAGGACGCGCGCTTGCCTTCTGCAGGCAGAAAACCCCAGCGGGCGGCACTGGGGGGCAAAACTGCTCCCACCCCAGCAGGGATATGAGGGGTCCAGAAGCATCCGTGGGACTGACCCGGGCAGGGACAGCGAGAGGATCTGCAGGATCTGAATCCTGCTCAGAGCAACCTCTGCTCCTGAGGCTGGGGCAGGGGGGCGAGGCAGCACACGGTGCCTGCCACGGTGCTCATCGGTGGTGCAGCAGAGCCCAAAATGCCAGGGGAAGCTGGTCCCAGCACTCACCTGCCAGCAAGCCGATGCTAACGAACACCAGGATGATGGGTAAAAACGCCTTGTCGTTGCCTGAAAAACAAGCAAATCCCAGAATTTTGCCCCCACAGAGAAAAAAATTCCTGCCACCGGGCAGTCTGGCACAAGGACATGAGGACACAAGTCCTCAGTGGAGCCCTGCTGTTCCCACTGCTCGTCTCAGACTGTGCTGGGAAGCCGTGAGACCTCAGGGAACGGGGCCAGAGCGAACATTTTGGGGCCATTCCCCAGCTTTCCATTCCCGTGCCCGGGGAAGGAAGCCCCACTTACTGTGGACGCGCAGCAGGAAGGAGGTTTCGTTGTGGCTGACCGCGTTGCTGATTATGCACGTGTAGTAGCCGGTGTCGTTCATCAGGGCTCGGTGGATCTCCAGCGTGTTGTTGTGGATGAACTGGAGGCCGTTGCTCTCCATCAGCAGCTCCCCGTTCCTCTTCCACCAGTACACGTCCACCTGCCCCTCCAGCACGTTGCAGTACAGCTTGGTGTCGCCTCCCACCTCCACGAAGGAGTTGCCCAGGATTTCTGGCTCGGAGAGCGGCTCTGCGCAGATGGAGCACCCGTCGGCACTGACACCCCCGCCTCGAGGGTGCCAGCACCCGGGCAGCAGCTCCAGCTCCCCGGCTGCGGCGCAGGCTTTGGCACTCACCGACCACGCGCAGCTCCAACCAGCCCGTGGCCTCCGACTCGGAGCGGAAGCGGTAGAACCCCCCGTTCCACCAGCGCAGCACCAGCTGCAGCGAGAAGTCCATCTCGCTGAGCCTGGCGTGGCCCACGTAGGCGCGGGAGATCTCGGCCGACTTGTTGGGAACCAACGTGGCGATGAGCTCCTTGCGCGCGCCGGACTCGTACTCCCAGGACGCCGTGGTGCCGGCTGCCCTCGGCTCGACGCTGAAGAGCACAGTGCAGCCCCTGGCCGAGACCAGGACCTCGGACACCGGCTTGAGGTCGGCAGAGTAGCACGGGAAGAGCGTGCGGGCTGCAAGGGAGGAACGCGGCGCGAGGCTAGCGGGACGCACCGGCATCCAGCAGGCAGCTGGGCAGGGAGAGCCGCCCTGGCTCGGCTCCTGCGCAAGCGGCGGTGCTGGGGACGGGATTATTTCGGGGGGTGCTTGTGGTGGGGCTTTAAGCAGCACCACGGAGAAGCAGGAGGCTGCGGAGGCGCTGCCTTCATCTCCCTGAAAGCCTGCGCTGCTTCGCTTCGCAGCCGGCTTCTGCCTGAGGAGTTTCCACGCGCGGGTACGGCTGCGAGAGCCTCCTGCTCCTGGCCCTGCTCTATGGGGGGGGGGGCTTGGAAGCAAAGGAGCCCCAGGGAGTCAAGGTCGGAGCCAGGGCAGCCCCCTCCCAACCACCCATTTGCTTCCCGAAACGTTTGGAGAGGTGCTCCTGAGGCTGCGAGCACGCAGCAGGGACTTTGGGGTGGGAAAAGCAGCCGGGAGAAGCTCCCTGGTGGAGGGGGGAGCCTGCACCGCCTGGCCTACCACAGCCACCACCAGCACCACCACCACCAGCACCACCACACTCACCACCTCCACCACCTCCACCACCGCCCCCAGCCCCAGGACTTGCCTATGACAGCCAGGCCGGCCGCTGGGCCTGTCCCGGCGGAGGCCAGGAGGACGAGGAGGGGAAGGGCGAGCATGGCAGACCTGGGGCGCAGCGCGGCCTGCGGCAGGGCTGGGACCGGGACCGGCACCGGGTGCCACCGCCTCCTGTCGCCGTCACTCAGGGGTGACTCCTCCTTCCAGAGGGGGTGAGCCCCAGAGCCCCCCACTCCACCTTCTGCCAGCTGCACGCTCGGTTGCCCTGCCTGGGCCTTGAGCATTACCATTGCTGTTGTTGGCATCTTCTCCTTTTGTGAGCCCCAGAGCATCCTATCTGTTGCACAGGGGCACCTCAGGGGCAAGGGGGAGACGCCTCACTCTTGCCAGGACTTAAGGCAGGGCTGCTCAGCCCGCGGCAGGGCATGGTACCACGCATTGATCTGTTGCTCGGATTCCTGGATGCATTGCAGCCTGCCGAGCTCCTCTTGCAACCTGGCACCTTGCTTAAAGAGTGCATCCACCTGGTCACACTTGCACCCCCAGCACCCAGCTCTGCCTTCAGGCCCTAGCTGGACGTCCAGATGGTGGACGTCCCTGCAACAGAGGGTCTTATCAACATAACAAGTCAAAAAAAAAAAAGAAAGACCTAAGAGCCAGGCTTATGGACTCTTCTGAGGAGTTTGGCCCAGTTGTCTCATTTGCAATGCATTGCTGCTATTAATCTGCATAGATAGAGGACGGCATGAGAGCAAGATCGACTAGGTCGATGAGGTTTTTGTATGAAAGACTTCTGTATTTGGCTTCCAGCAGAGCTTCTGAGGATCTGCTGGTGTCCCGTCACAAGTGTTGTCCGCCAGGGGTCAGTACCGGACCCTATCTTGTTTAATACCTTTAAATCCCCTCCGGGATTTGTTGCAACCCAGGGCACTGCTCAGCTTTAGTTTGCTCTGTAAAGCAGTCTGCCCTGGCCCGCACCCCCTCGAGAAACCTGGTCCAGAGCTGGCCAAGGCAGGATCTGGCCCCAGAGCTGGTGCCCAGATAGCACTGAGCTATCCTGTGCTTGAGGAGACCCAGCGGGGACACCAGCAGAGGATCCAAATGGAATCCTTCTATTGCAGCGGCTCTAGCAAAGCGAAGAAAAAGGTAATGAAATATTTTCTCTTATTTTGTGCTGACAATAGCGTGTAAAGAGTGCTCTTCTAGAGCACGGGGATTTTCAATTATAAGCTTGTTTCTTCTCCTCGCACACATCTCTCACAGTTTGGGGGGCACAAAAATAAAAACCGATGGCTGTTCCTCGAGGTCACGAGCCTGAGAAGTGCAGAGCCGTCAGCAGGGCTTGGTTTGTTTGCGTTCTTACGCCGAATGCCTTGTGCTGCAAAAGCACCGGGAGAGATTACCGGCCGGGGCCAGTTCCCAGGGGCTTTGCAGACAGCAGGCGGCAGTGTGAGGCACGCCAGCAGCTGCGAGAAGGGAGGATGCTGAGCCTGCGCTGCCGGCTGGGGCTCCTGCTGCTGGCCCTGCTCCGAGCATCTCGCCCGGACACTCAGGGGCAGCCTGGCAGCCCCGAGGGGAGAGGAGCTCGGGCAGAAGTCCCAGCGTCTGCATCAGGAGGGGCACAGGACAGGAGCTCTTGTGGTGCTGGGATTGCCACTGGCAATTTCACAGCTGGTTAGTGAGCCTACGAGGGGTGGCGCCCCGCTAGACCTTCTCTTCACAAACAGAGAAGGACTGGTGGGAGATGTGGTGGTCGGGAGCTGTCTTGGGCAGAGTGACCACGAAATGATGGAGTTCTCTATTCTTGGCAAGGCCAGGAAGGGAACCAGTAAAACTGCTATATTGGACTTTCGGAGGGCTGACTTTGGGCTGCTCAGGACACTGGTTGGTGGAGTCCCTTGGGAGGCGGTTCTGAAGGGCAGAGGGGTCCAGAAAGGCTGGGAGCTCTTCAAGAGGGAAATCCTAATGGCGCAGGAGCGGTCTGTTCCCATGTGCCCAAAGATGAGCCAGCAGGGAAGAAGACCAGCCTGGCTCAACAGAGAACTGTGGCTTGAGCTTAGGAGTAAATAGAGGGTTTATAATCTTTGGAAAAGTGGGCAGGCCACTAGGGAGGACTATAAGGATGTTGCGAGGCTGTGCAGGGACAAAATTAGGAAGGCCAAAGCTCATCTGGAGCTCAATCTGGCTACTGCCGTTAAAGATAACAAAAAACATTTTTATAAATACATCAACACAAAAAGGAGGACTAAGGAGAATCTCCATCCTTTACTGGATGCGGGGGGAAACTTAGTTACAAGAGATGAGGAAAAGGCGGAGGTGCTCAATGCCTTCTTCGCCTCAGTCTTTAGCGGCAATACCGGTTGTTCTCTGGATACCCAGTACCCTGAGCTGGTGGAAGGGGATGGGGAGCAGGATGTGGCCCTCACTATCCATGAAGAACTGTTTGGTGACCTGCTACAGCACTTGGATGTGCACAAGTCGATGGGGCCGGATGGGATCCACCCAAGGGTACTGAGAGAACTGGCAGAGGAGCTGGCCAAGCCCCTATCCATCATTTATCAGCAGTCCTGGCTATCGGGGGAGGTCACAGCTGACTGGCGGCTAGCGAATGTGACGCCCATCTACAAGAAGGGCCGGAGGGCAGACCCGGGGAACTACAGGCCGGTCAGTTTGACCTCAGTACCAGGGAAGCTCATGGAGCAGATCCTCTTGAGAGTCATCTTGCGGCACTTGCAGGGCAAGCAGGCGATCAGGCCCAGTCAGCATGGGTTTATGGAAGGCAGATCCTGCTTGACAAACCTGATCTCCTTCTATGACAAAGTGACGCGCTGGGTGGACGAGGGAAAGGCTGTGGATGTGGTCTACCTTGACTTCAGCAAGGCTTTTGACACCGTCTCCCACAGCATTCTCCTCAACAAACTGGCTGCTCTTGGCTTGGACTGGCGCACGCTTCGTTGGGTTAGAAACTGGCTGGATAGCCGGGCCCAAAGAGTCGTGGTGAATAGAGTCAAGTCCAGTTGGAGGCCGGTCACTAGTGGCGTCCCCCAGGGCTCGGTGCTGGGGCCGGTCCTCTTTAATATCTTCATCGATGATCTGGACGAGGGCATTGAGTGCACCCTCAGTAAGTTTGCAGATGACACCAAGCTATGCGCATGTGTCGATCTGCTAGAGGGTAGGAAGGCTCTGCAGGAGGATCTGGACAGGCTGCACCGATGGGCTGAGGCCAACTGCATGAAGTTCAACAAGGCCAAGCGCCGGGTCCTGCACCTGGGGCGCAATAACCCCAAGCAGAGCTACAGGCTGGGAGATGAGTGGTTGGAGAGCTGCCAGGCAGAGAAGGACCTGGGAGTGATGGTGGACAGTCGGCTGAATATGAGCCAGCAGTGTGCTCAGGTGGCCAAGAAGGCCAGCGGCATCCTGGCTTGTATCAGGAACAGTGTGACCAGCAGGGCTAGGGAGGTGATCGTCCCCCTGTACTCGGCTCTGGTGAGGCCGCACCTCGAGTACTGTGTTCAGTTTTGGGCCCCTCACTACAAGAAGGACATCGAGGTGCTTGAGCGGGTCCAGAGAAGGGCGACGAAGCTGGTGAGGGGCCTGGAGAACAAGTCCTACGAGGAGCGGCTGAGGGAGCTGGGCTTGTTCAGCCTGGAGAAGAGGAGGCTCAGGGGCGACCTTATCGCTCTCTACAGATACCTCAAAGGAGGCTGTCATGAGGTGGGGGTTGGCCTGTTCTCCCACGTGCCTGGTGACAGGACGAGGGGGAATGGGCTAAAGTTGCGTCAGGGGAGTTTTAGGTTGGATGTTAGGAAGACCTTCTTTACTGAGAGGGTTTTGAGGCATTGGAACAGGCTGCCCAGGGAAGTGGTGGAGTCACCATCCCTGGAGGTCTTTAAAAGACGTTTAGATGTTGAACTTATTGATATGGTTTAGTGGAGGCCTGGTTAGTGTTAGGTCAGAGGTTGGACTCAATGATCTTGAGGTCTCTTCCAACCTAGACAATTCTGTGATTCTGTGATTCCAGCCACACCGAGTAGCTGCTCCGTCACTGAGACACTGCTCTCAGCTCTGTGATTCTGTGATTCTGGTATTCTGTGATACTGTAATTCGTTGGATCCGTGCCTGGGTGGATAACTGCCAAGTACTTCACGCCTATCTTTATTTCTAAGTAAACAATTACCCTTCCTTTCATTTCCTCTGCCTAAGCCAGCTCGTTCCTCTAAGCTCTTTGCAATCACCAATTTTGTATGCTTGTTTTTAAAACATCCACTGTACAGGCTGGGATTTTAGCAGTGATTTCTGCCTGGCTTTTCCCCAAAACTCTTTTTCTCCACTTGGGGCTGGGCGCTGTGACTGCTTGCAGTCCTTGGAGCGTCACATACATATGTACAATTAGGAAAGGTAACAAACAACCCTTTAAGTTCCATGACTTAACAGTCTCCATTTTCCATTCCTTTTAAACAATATGCCTCGCTTTAAGTTGTCAAGCAACTCAGTCTTCAGGCCTTATGTATCCCGTTCTTTCCGGATCGAAGAAAAGCATATCCATCTCCTTTAAAAGGCCAATAGGCCTGGGTCAAAAGACATGTCCAGGTCACCAGGGGACATAACAGCAAAAGCCTTCGATGGCTGTAGCAGCAGAGGGGCCGATGGCGCAGCAGTCGGATCAGTAAAGGAGCCCGCAGCTCCCTCACTCTCTGGCAAACCCCACGTTTCTGACTGTGGTCCCACACGGCTCTTTAAGGCCTCAGAGACTGCTCACCAGGTGCCGAGCAATCCCACCGCAACCTTGTCGTTTTTAGTTGCAGAGTCCCACACCTTGACCTCAATTTGGTCCCATATTTGAGGCTCATAAACTGTCTGATTGTTAATAAAAGGAATAAGCTGTAAGGTAACCAGGCCAGTCTTTGTTCCTCAGGACGTATGATTCCCCATAATGCATAACTGCTTACCAGCGAGGGGCAGCTGTGTGCACGGGTCTGCTTCTCTCAGCTCGAGCTTCTTCCCAGCTCCGGTGCGCCCATTTCCAGCGACTTTCTGTACGAGCTTCTTTGAGCAGTTTGCTGAGTCTGACTGAACCTCTCTTCATGAGGCAATCAATGTGCCTGATCCTGTCCTGGTCTCTGTTCTGCTAGCCTGTCCCTATTCATTCCTTCTTTCTACTTCTTTAGTGATGACATAACTTCATCACATCGTGTTGCCTTTTTATCCTGAAGGCAGGCTCCCCTCTTATACCCTTCTCCCCAGTTGTTTCTTTTCAAAACAACTTTTCATTGGTCAAAGAACTTTGCATAGAAGAGCAACAGCAAACACCCAGCAACTTCCATGCCTGAATGGCTGGAGAACAAGAAAACGGAGACTGCATGGTATGTCCTGAATCAGCCTTCTTAAACCCTCTAAACTCTTTTTATATTCCTGATGGCTTCATCATTAAGAGTCTAATGTTTTCTCAACCATGGGGCTTTCCAACCCCCATGGCCACATTCCCAAATCTCCCCCTTCTTTATTAATATCAACCATTTTCTTGACACAAATTACCACTCCATAGATAACATAGAGGATTTCAGCTCCAGACAAGACCAGGTGCTGGGGATGAGATGCTTGGGAAGCCCCTTCTAGGCACAGACGGGGAGGGGAGGCCACCCCCACCCCCACACAACTGGAGCAGAAAAGGTCTCAGCCCTGCAGCCAGGCTTCTTCAGCCACCCCTAGCAGCTCAGGCTGGGATGCCTCCCTGCCTGGTGACGTGCTGGTTGCTGGCAGTGCTTTGTGAGACGTGATCACCAAGCTGTCCAGGGATGCAGACTCCAGGATGCAGTGGGGAAAGCTGCTCCAGCTCGTATCTGAGAGAAGTGCTGGTGTTTCTGTCCTCTTCCCAGAGCCCGTGTCTCGCCCTCAGCTCTGGAGCAGTGGCCTGGTGGCCAAGGCCACCGGTGAGGTGCTCTGCGAGGTGGTGGAGGGCAGGGTGGACACCATCACCTGGAAGAAGGACGGGCAGGCGCTTCCCCGGGGCAGAGGTTTCCACGTCTCCGGCAGCCTCAGCATTTTGCACCTGAGGGCGGTGAAGAAGTCGGACTGCGGCTCCTACTCCTGCAACGCCAGCAACGGGATAAGCTGGCAGGAGACCTCCCTGAACGTCACTGTTGCAGGTGCTCAGCAAAACGGTGGCTCAAGTGGCGCTTTCCATGGGCCCAGGGAAATGGGGAGATGCTGCTCCCCAGCTCCCAGCACTCTTCCTGCTCTCCACCCATCCCCAGCACCCCGGAGTGCTCTCAGCCCCTTCTTCTTTCCCCATGCCCCACGGCCTGGACCCCATCCCGTGAGGCGGTGGCCGACACACGCCATTGAGTGGAGCTCCCCATCGTGCGATGCTCAGCAGCAACTCCCCGTCTCCCTTCACACCTCTGCCTGCCCCCAGGTCCCGGTTCTTGGTGGGACGGGCAGCAGGAGGTTGGCCATTCCCTCTTGGAGGAGGTCCCAAGGCCCTTGGCCAAGGCGATGGTGGGCAGGATGTGGGCAGAGGGCGGTGGGCAGGGTGCCTGTGGGCAGCACACAGCCCGGCGCGGATGTTTCATGGACCAGGGCCTCCAGCAGAGGCTCTGATCCACCAGCTGGCAAAGCAAACCCATGGCAGCCATGGGGGAGCTCCACGGCCCAGCATCACCATCCGTGCTGGTCCTGTCGGTGGCCTCATTCCCAGAGCCGTGGGTTGCTTGTTTCCAGGTCTCTCTCCTCCCCTGAAGGATGTGCTGAGGATTGCAGTGGTCGCCGTGGTCTTTGCTGCTGTCTCGGGATGGGGATTAGTTTTTCCCGTCTGCCAGTCCGAAAAGCTGCGAATAAGTGCGTCTGCAGTGAGGGGCAGCCGAACCCCCAGTCCCCGTACCCAGCGGGGCAGAGCCGGGAGCGATGCTGCCAGAGGAGCCAGTAACTGGCTCATTCCCCTTCCAGCTGCCCGAACTTCTCACCTTCTCCTCATCTGGCAGGTCTTTTAAGAGTAAAGAGAGAAACCTTCCTTGGTGGATTTTGTTTTTAAGGGAGAAAACTTGTTTTGCTCTGTTTTCAGGCTAGGTTAAACCCTGGCATTTCCTACGCATCTTTGCTCAGAGGATTGAAATGAGCGAGTGACACTTATAGAAATGAAGCATCTCAAAGCAGTATTTTACTAGAAGGCTCCATGCCAGTGGGTCCCCAGCGGACTGTGGTCTAAAGGAACCCCCATCCACCTCTGGCAGCACACGCTGACGTCTCTGTGTCCTCTTTTTCACGGCCAGCACAGCGCACGATGGGCTACACAGCTCCCAGCGGGGTGCTCTTGGTGGTGCTGACGAGCAGCTTCCACATAAAGAACATCCACCATCGCCACGGTGAGAAGCTTCTCTGCAACAGCCCTTCCACGTGGCCATCCGGAGCTGGAGCCGCTCAAAGAAAATGCAAAAGATTGCTTTTATTTTTCAGGACAATTTCACTTTTTTATATGTACGCACGTTCTCACAGTGTCAGTCTGCCTTTCTCTTTTCCTTCTGACCGAGTTTTCTTCTGCTTTTTCACCTGTCTGACCTCAGAGGACGGCTGCACGGCGTTTGTGGACGTGACCGCCCTCGCGGCAGTGTCAGCCCTTCTGCTCCTCGCCATCTTCCTCTGCTGTAAGTGCCCCTCCTCCACTTCCTTCTCTACCTCTGCGGTCTAGCAGCAGTGTGAGCTACACACAACTCGGCTTTCTGCTTTAGAGAAGAGCCCACAGCCTCTCTGGTGACCGTTTCCCTTCCCCGTTTGAGCCCCGGGTGCTGTTCCCCAAAACGCTGTGCCCCGCAGGCGCTTTGCCCAGTGCCCGTGAGCGGACTTGTCTTTTCGCAGATCACACCACACAGGGGTGGCAGAACGAACGTGACTCCAGCTGTGCCAAAAAGGAGAGGTAGAGCCTTCTTTGCCTTTTTCTGTATAAATTCACACCATCCTGGAGTGAAAAGAGCGAGATATGGAAATTATCCCATGCCTTGTTTTAAGTCATTGACCCCATGAAAGGTGCAGCCCAGCTCTGCCCTCCCAGCCCCTGATTTTACACAGGATTTGGAGTGGGATGCTCCAATTGGGTCCGTGCTTGAGCACCTGCTCAAATCTCTCCACAAATGCATCACTCGTGGCCCCAGCTTGAAGTTTTAAGCCTTAATTCCTTCTGGTTTCATCCACGCCCTTTGGATTTTGGTGGTGCTGTGGGTGCATGGGGGCTTAGCCCTGGGGTAAAGCCCCCAGTGCCCATCCTGCTCATCACAGCCTCAGTCAGCATCTCCGTGCCCCAGCCAAAACCATCCAGGGCTGGAGGAACAAGTGTTAGACCCATGTGTAGGGTCTTGTTGGGTTTTGGGGCCATGCAGGGGTGGGTGAGAAGAGAGGCCCCCACAGCTCACGCCTCTGCCTGGTGTGGGGCAGGTCTGGACTGGTGGACCAGACCTTTGGTTCCACTGATGTTCAGCACGTGGGATTACAGCACGGTTTGGGTTGGAAGGGACACTTAGAGACCATCCCGTCCGTCCCCCTGCCATGGGCACGGACACCTCTCCCTAGATCAGGTTGCTCAAAGCCCCGTCCAACCCAACTTTGAACGCCTCCAATGATGGGGCACCCACAGCTCCTCTGGGCAGCCTGTTCCAGTGCCTCACCACCCTGACTGTGAAAAATTTCTTCCCTGCAGGTCCTCCAGGTCCTTTGAAATGTCCCTGGCCAACATCAAGGATCCTGTTCCCACCTGCTAGACACTGGGGGTGTTTCACACTTGGCTGACTCAACCCAATTTCTCCCCAACACTGAGTTTCAGTAGGTCTGAGTCTCCAATGTACTGGTGATAAACAGCAATTAAATTAATTAATTCTGCCTTTTTCTTTTTTTGAATTTTTTATACAATGCAGAACCGGAGGGTCCAAATGCACACTTCCTCTTTTATTTTCCTCTTTAAAACCAGGATATGGGGGAGAGAAGGGCTTTTAAGAGTAGTTGCAAGTGTCTCTCTCAGTAGTTCATTGTTTCAATGCGGATGCAGCCGTGCAGTTACCCACCCCTTCCTTCTGGTGTGTGAGGCCACACTCCACTGCTCGCTCCCCGTGTGCAGATGATCTCAACGTGCCTTGGAAGGGCACATTGAGTTGCTCAAGTTAGCTCAAGTTTCAGCATAACTGAAGTTCGACACATAACGAGATGTCGAATATTTTGTTCTCATTACATTTTCAACTACAAGATTTATTCTATCCTAAAGTGAGTTTATACAGTATCAATGCTGATTGTGCCTCGGGGAGAACAGACTTCAGAATAGAAAGAAAAAAAAAAAAACAAACAACAAAACCTACTGTGAACAGCAGCTGAGAAGAGGAAGGAGGAGCACAGACAGAAACAGCCCTGCAGACACAAGGTGAGTGCAGCAGGAGGGCAGGAGGGGCTCCAGGCACACAGCAGCAGATCCCCTGCAGCCCGTGGAGAGGCCCCTGGTGGAGCAGGCTGTCCCCCTGCAGCCCATGGGGCCCACATGGAGCAGATCTCCACGCTGCAGCCCGTGGAGAGGAGCCCACGCAGGACCAGGGGATTTGGGGAGCTGCTGCCCACGGGGTACCCACGTTGGAGCAGTTTGCTTCTGATGGGTGCACCCTGTGCTATGGACCCGTGTGTGGAGCAGCTCCTGGGGAGCTGCATCCTGTGCAAAGCACATCTGGGATCAGGTTGGGCGTTTTATGGTAGGAACTCCATGTTGGAGCAGGAGGAGGAGTGGCTTCGTCCGCAGAGAAATCGTTTTTTCACTATATTTTCCCTCCCAGCACTTCTGAGGAGGGGGAGGAAGAGAGCAGTGTGATGGGCAGGGGTTAATCGCTATTGGCTAATTGCTGGGAGCGTGGAGCAAGGCTGCAGGAAGGCACAGCCCTCCGCTGCTGCAGCTCCTTTGGGAGAACAACGGGACTGAGGCACATATATGGGTTAGGAATGCAAAAAGGATTTGGGGTTAGGGAGAAACGTTCCCGACACATTTTTCCTTTTTGCTCATTCTCGCTTTTGTTTTGACCACAACCTGCAGGATGAAAAAGAATTTCACTGCTAGTTTGTGTTAGCTGCAAAGAGCCATGCTCCTCTACAGTTGTGCTGCAACTTTTAGAAGACAAAGCAAGATTTTTCATTCTGTTTAATTACCGGTGAGTAGCATTTTTTTTTTTTCTGCTTTTCACCAGTTTTGGTAGTCCTTTTTGCTCTGTGAGACAGGGATAGCTGAGCTACACCTCTCTCACAACAGGGATTTGTATTTGCTAACTGGGTATTTGATCGGAAGCTGTGGGATGATTTGCATCTTTTTTCATATCAGGAGAGTCCAATAGATCATTCCAGATAATTCATCTTGCAGTGAGGTTTTTATATTTGAGCTGTCAACAAGAAGAAATATTTGCCTGTATATATCTGCCCCCTCCTGATAAGCACACCTGAAAGCACCAGCTTGTACCATGTGCTATGGGAAAATAACTGTGGTCCTGAGTGTGAGAGCTGAATTTGCACATTCCTGCTATTTCTTTCCATCATGAGGCCTTTTCCTCCCTATCTGAGCCCTTGGTGAGGGCTGATAATGACCGACCACATCTGCTCCTCGCCCATCCTCTGTGCTTGCCCTGCACAGCTGCTGCAAAGCAATAACAGAAGGGCACACAGCAGTGAGGGGCCCACGAGCAATGCTGGGCAAAGCTGGCTGCAGACAATCCTGCTTCTGTCAGCCCACACACAATTTTTTTTATTATTTTGAAGCTGTATGCAAGCCGCTGCAGCTGGGGGAAAGCAATTCCTTTTTCTAAAGGCTGTGCTGGCTCCCCAGCCTGCAAAGAAAGACCCTGGGCTGCTGTTGCTCCTCTGGCACAAATAGTGTTCCTATTTGTTGGGGTGGCTGCTGGTAGTGTAGCCCTGGCCCCTGTAAGGAGCTCTTTTCAACAGCTGACATGCAGCCCATCCCTGCAAGAGGCTTGATAGGCGCTGCTGCTGCATCTCCCGGGGCTGATGGGCTGGAAGCACACGCCTTACAAAATACTCTTTCTGAAACACCAGCAGGCTAGTGTGCTTCTGCTTCATTTTTTCCTCATGACTGTTTTGAAGATATGAAAGACAAGGCACAGAAGAGATGAAAATCATAGTCTTGAGTCTGTCTGTCTTCATAAGCCTGTCCTCCCTTGTCTGTGTTATAGCTAAACTCCTTGAAACACCTGCCCTCATCAAAAGTCTCTGTGTTTGCAACTGCCTCTCATGCCACAAGTAACTGTGGGAGGTGCTTGTCTCACTGAGATGCAATGGCCTGTGTGATCACTGTTACACAAAACCACCTGCCTGCCTTATGCAGTCATTCCCTGCCAAGGGCTCTTCTCTGTTTCCCCCAGGTTTCTGAGGAATGAGATCTTATCTGCTGGAGGATGGATTCATTTTTTTTAAAAAGCAGCAGCAAAGCACACGAGAGCTGCATTGCATGCCCTTCTTCCAAATTTTCCTTACTCTCCATCACCTGGGGATCCTCAGTGCGTCTCCATGAGCACAGGGAGAGCTGGGAGGGACTCCAGCCCCCAGCAGGAAAATGGGGCATTTCTGTGCTGGTTGGGATGTGCCTGGAAAAAGGAAATTAGTCATCTATAAACGGTGCCAGCTTTCTGCACAGCTGCTGTTCTTACATCCTTAAAATAGTTGCATACGCCATAAAACAAAATATCTTTCCCATTTTCCTGTCAAAAAAAACCCCACAACTTTATTGCCCAAACTTTGGAGGCTACCAGAGAAAAACAGCCAAAAAGTGGCTGATTGTGGCAGCAGCATGGGGAAGAATCAGGAGGAGTTAGGAATCCGTGTTTTGTCAGGAGATTATGACCTGGTGGCCATTCCACAGACACGGTGGGACAGCTCACAGGGCTGGGCTGTGGCCGAGGACTGGTGTGTCCTGCTGAGGAAAGGCAGGCCAGCAAGGCGAGGTGGAGGAGTTGCTCTTTATGTGAGAGAGCCACTACGTTGTATTGAGTTCTGCCCAGGGGAGGATGAGGAGAGAGCTGAGAGTCTGTGGGAGGGAATTAAGAGGCAGGCTGGTGTGGGGAATTGTGTTGTGGGTGTCTGTTACAGGTCACCAGACCAGGATAAGGCAGCTGACGAGGCCTGCTACTGACAGCAGCCTCACGATCACAGGCCCCGCTTATAGTGGGGGAATTCAGCTACCCTGACATTTACTGGAAGGCCTCAGCCAGACACCCACAGTCCCGGAGGTTCCTCCTGTTACAAATGAAGTTTCAACCCGATCTGAATTTAGTAATAGTTATAAAAGGCAAGTAAACTGTGCTGAGTGCGCGGGCAGTCTATGCTCTACCAGCACGTACACACTAACATTGAACTTTCTAAAGATACAGAACACTGCTTTTACATATTAACCCCGAGTATGCCTCATAGATATTCATAGATATGAATCATACACATGGCAAAGTTTTAAAAAAGCAAGTGTTTCACAAACAATTCATGAAGGCAATCACTATTAATGTCCATGACTGGGGGAGCAGATTTGTAGTTGCTAATCCTGGTTGGAGTGCTCCCATATGTTCCATCGCTTCATTATTTTTTCTCAGATCATGTAACACTCTCCATTTTCCATTCCTTTTCTTGATTACAAACACCAGGGAATTCCAGGGCTAGTCATGGGAACAACACATCTCGCTTTAAGTTGTTAAGCAACTCGGCCTTTGGGCCTTATGTATCTTGTTCCTCCTGGATTGAAGGGAAACATTTCCGTCTCCTTTTCAAGGCCAATAGGGCCTGGGTCAAAAGGCACGTCCAGGTCACCAGGGGACGTACCAGCAAAGGCCTGTGATGGCAGGAGCGGTGGGGGGGTGATGGTGTAGCAGAAGGATCGGTGGATGAGCCCGCAGCTCCCTCACTCTCTGGCAAACCCCACGTTTCTGACTGTGGTCCCACACGGCTCTTTAAGGCCTCAGAGACTGCTCACCAGGTGCCGAGCAATCCCACTGCAACCTTGTAGTTTTTAGTAGCAGAGTCCCACACCTTGACCTCAGTTTGGTCCCATGTTTCAGGCTCATAACCTGTCTGATTGTTAATAAGGAGAATAAGCTGTAAGGTTACCAGGACAGTCTTTGTTCCTAAGGACGTATGATTCCCCATAATGAGCAACTCTTACCAGCGAGGGGCAGCTGTGTGCACGGGTCCGCTTCTCTCAGCTTGAGCTTCTTCCCAGCTCCAATACACCTATTTCCAGCGACTTTCTGTACGAGCTTCTCTGAGTGGTTTGGCCGAACCTCTCTTCATGAGGCAATCAATGTGCCTGGTCTCTGTTCTGCTAGCCTGTCCCTATTCATTCCTTCTTTCTACTTCTTTATTGATGACATAACTTCATCACATCGTGTTGCCTTTTTATCCTGAAGGCAGGCTCCCCTCTTATACCCTTTGCCCCAGTTGTTTCTTTTCAAAACAACTTTTCACTGGTCATAGAACAGCAACAGCAAACACCCAGCAACTTCCATGCCTTAATGGCTGGAGAACAAGCAACCCGAGACTGCATGGTGTCTCCTGAGTCACCCTTCTTTGATCCCTCTAAACTCTTTTACATTCCTGATGGCTTCATCGTTAAGAGTCTGATATTATCATTAACCATGAGGTTTGCCGACTCTTGCAGGAAGAATGGCCAAAAACATGACAGACGCTAGTATGGTCAGATCATGCTGCCCTATATTATCAGAATAGCCTGACTTTTGTAGTAAACTTAACAGGGGCAGATAGTGCCTTACACAAGATTATCGGTCAAAAGCATTCAGACAAACAACTGCAAGAAAACAACCCCACCTGCAAGAAAACAACCCTCATAGAATTAGCAGTCATGTACATCCCATCCTTGAAGCCAGCTGCTGGCAACAATATTTTTCTAAATTCCTCAATTGGGCAATGTGGGAACTTCTCACAGTCGTCCTGGTCGCTTGGTTTGCTCAGCTGCACCAAGCCATGGGATCTTTGCTGTTTCAAAAATCCCTCAACAGCCCACCCCCATGGCCATGCTCCCACATCTCCCCCTTCTTTATTAATATCAACCATTTTCTTGACACGAATTATCACTCCATATATCACACTCCAGTGCACTGATGATAACTTCCAGATGCAAATGGTGGACGTGCCAACTAGGAGAGGAGCACTGCTGGGTCTTGTCCTCACCGGCAAGGAGGGGCTGGTTGAAGTGGTGAAGGCTGGGGGCAGCCTTGGCTGCAGCGACCCTGAGATGGTGGAGTTCGGGATCTCATGTGGCACGAAGAGAATATCGAGCAGAATCACGTCCCTGGCCTTCAGTAGGGCCAACTTTGGCCTTTTCAAGCAATTGCTAGGGGAAGTCCCATGGGACAGGGTATTTGAAGGAAAAGGAGCCCAAGAGAGTTGGTTAGCATTCAGGGAGTGCTTGTTCCGAGCTCAAGATCAGAGCATCCCAACAGGTGGGAAGTCAGGAAAGAGAGCCAGGAGACCTGCATGGCTAAACAGGGAAGTGCTGGGCAAACTCCGGTGGAAGAGGAGAGATCATGGAAGGAGGGGCTGGCCACTTGGGAGGAACATAAGCTGTTGTCAGAGGACGTAGGGAGGCAACCAGGAAAGCTCCGGCCTCCCTAGAATTACACCTCGCGAGAGGGATCAAGGACAACAGAAAGGGCTTCTTCAAATTCATTGTGGATAAAACTAACACTAGAGGCAATTTAGGCCCACTGCTGAATGAGGTGGGTGCCCTGGTGACAGGAGACGAAAAAGAGAAGGCAGAGACATAAAACTGGGAGGAGTGGCTGACAGGCCGGAAGGCCATGCTGCCATCCAGATAGACCTGGCAGGGAGAAATTCAATGAAATATGAGGGCAAGTCCTGCACCTCTGAAACCTCTTTCTCAAAATCCTTTTAGCAGGGCAGAAGCCAGGCCATCAGCTCCATCACAGGGGTGAACACAATGTGCCTGGCCTGTTTCCTCTTGCCTTGGGTTTTGGCTGCTCTTGGGGTGAGGATGCTGGGCTGGGCACCTGCTTGGAGTGATCCAGAAGCAGCTCCATGGTTGAAAAGGATTCAACCTTGACTTCAGCAAGGCTTTTGACACCATCTCCCACAGCATTCTCCCCAAGAAACTGGCTGCTCTTGAATTGGACTGGCGCACGCTTTGTTGGGTTAGAAACTGGCTGGATAGCCAGGCCCAAAGAGTCGTGGTAAATGGAGTCAAGTCCAGTTGGAGGCCAGTCACTAGTGGCGTCCCCCAGGGCTCGGTGCTGGGGCCGGTCCTCTTTAATATCTTCATCAATGATCTGGACGAGGGCACTGAGTGCACCCTCAGTAAGTTTGCAGATGAAGTAAGTTTAACAGTGTGACCAGCAGGGCTAGGGAGGTGATCGTCCCCCTGTACTCGGCTCTGGTGAGGCCGCACCTCGAGTACTGTGTTCAGTTTTGGGCCCCTCGCTACAAGAAGGACATGGAGGTGCTTGAGCGGGTCCAGAGAAGGGTGACGAAGCTGGTGAGGGGCCTGGAGTCCTACGAGGAGCGGCTGAAGGAGCTGGGCTTGTTCAGCCTGGAGAAGAGGAGGCTCAGGGGCGACCTTATTGCTCTCTACAGATACCTCAAAGGAGGCTGTAGTGAGGTGGGGGTTGGCCTGTTCTCCCACGTGCCTGGTGACAGGACGAGGGGGAATGGGCTTAAGTTGTGCCAGGGGAGTTTTAGGTTGGATGTTAGGAAGAACTTCTTTAGATGTTAGGAAGAACTTTCTTTAAGGGTTGTTAGACACTGGAACAGGCTGCCCAGGGAAGTGGTGGAGTCACCATCCCTGGAGGTCTTTAAAAGACGTTTAGATGTAGAGCTTAGGGATATGGTTTAGTGGGGACTGTTAGCGTTAGGTCAGAGGTTGGACTCGATGATCTTGAGGTCTCTTCCAACCTAGAAATTCTGTTATTCTGTGAAGTGAGGGAGGGAGCTCAACCAGAGAGGTGTTTCTGTACAGGCAGGGGCATGGCCGTCACGGGCAGCGGCTCTACAAATGGGTGTTGAAGGGACGAGGCAGAGCTGTAGCACTGCCAAGCTGCAGTGAAGGGAGGGCTGCAGAAAGCACCAGCACTGCTGCCTGTGTTGCCATGGGCTGGCAGCGCGTGGGAAGTGCTGATGGTGCTGAGGGTGCTTTTCACGGTGTCGTTCCCAGGCTGGTCCATCGCTGCTAGTGACCCTGCTGAGAGCGTTGCTGCAGAAGGAGCTCAACCCTCGTGGCGGTTTGAAAGCACCTGTGGCTCTTTGCCATGTCCTTCGCAGGCTGTGAGTGTGAGAGGGGACTTGTCCTTGGGCTGGGTACCACCGCGCAGCCCTCCTGCTGCAGCAGACCTGGGAGAGGTGGAGAGCGGGCACCTGCAGCATTTCCACCTCTGTGCTGCAGAAGGGCTGGTCGAGGCGTGAGCATCCTGGCAGGTGCCTCCCAGTGCTGCAGCCTCACCGTGCCTGGGTCCCACCAGGTTCGGGTGCTGAGGGAACTGGGTGAGGTCCAGGGGTGAAGCCACGCTGAACGTGGTCCCACTGAGCAGCTCCTGACATGCAGAAGCCCCGAAGGAGCCTGATTCCTGTTGTTTTCATTTCAAAAAGCAAGGAAATAGTTGAACCAGTTACGAACCATTTTTATAACGTGCCCATAATGTTATGATTTTTTTCTTAAAAAGAAAAAAGGGAGGACGGAAATCAGACGTGCACAATGGGTTTCAAGAAGTCAGTTGGGGCCTTTCCAAGAAGAGCATAAGAGCAGCTTAATTTGTCCTTTGGCTTTTGCTTAGAAGTAACCCACCCTGCTCTGGCTTCTCTCCTGTTTCCAGACCTGCTGCTGCTTTTGCAGGTGTCCTGTCTTGCAGCAGAAATGACAGAGCTCTGGGCAGAGGAAGGATCCTCTGTCATGATGCACGCACCGGCTATCAGGAACATCGACTTGGCCAAGTGGGAATACATAAGAGACAACATCCCCAAATTAATCCTGGAGTACTACGCAGAGTCGCAGTCAGTAACCATTTACCCAGCTTACAAAGGCAGAGTGGATTTCTACCAAAACAACGGCTCCCTTGTCCTGCAGAAGCTGCGAGAGACGGACAGTGGCATCTATAAAGCAACAGTTAACTCGATGCAGGACAAAGCAACAACAACCACTCTTAGAGTGATCAGTAAGTCAAAAATTGGTTGAAAGGATGTTTTTCTCTGACCATCAGTAGGATTTGCCATCAGTAGGGTGCACAGGTATGCCTCCCCCTAAGTGGACTAGAGGAGGACTTTCTGGTTTCATTACTGCCTTGAACGACATGGACTGGAGACCCCAGAAGAATTGCTGGGAAATGTTGTAATGTATTCTGAGACTGAATCTGGCTGTGGGTTGAGATCTGGGTCTGGAAATCCAGGCTGCTCAGAGCCTCCAACCCAGAGAGATGGAGATGTTGGGCACCTTCTGCCCTAACGTGTACCTGCTTGCTTCAGCATGAGCAGCTGCTTGCAGGAGGTGAACGTCATAAAATGCCCTCCAGAGACAGGATTTCTCACCAAGCTTTGCAGCCTTTCCCTTCACACCAGCACTGCCTTCCCCTGCCTCTGCACTTCCCCTGAGGACAAACAGAAACAGGAGCTCACCCTGGTTTGTATTCTCCTTTCCTAGAGCTCAGCAGCACTAAAGGCAGTGTGGCTGGGACATCAGCTCTGAGCTTGGTGGATGTTGCCCTGCTCCTGCACTGTCTTCTCCCCTGCCAGACTCAACCGAGGCACTGAGCTGAGGTGCGAATGAGAAGGGGAGGTGCTGCTCACCCTGCATGGGGCTTGCTGTTCTTGCATCTCATGCGGGGCGGGTTTAAGGTGGGAGGAGAGGCAATCCCAGGCAGTGCTGCCATGTCGCTCTCTGCTTTCCAGAGCCCTTGCCCCAGCCCAAGCTCCTGAGCAGCTCAAACCTGGACGGTTCACTCATCAACCTGACCTGCGTGCTGCCAGAAGGAACGGTGGCTGATGTCTTCTGGAAGAAGGATGGACATCCCCTTCCTCCCGAAAAGTGCTTCCAGCTCACTGGGAAGACCGCTGTGCTGCAGATCAGGAAGGCAGAGAAGTCGGATTGTGGCTCCTACTCCTGCATAATCAGCAACTCCATAAGCTGGAGGGAGGCAGCCCTCAACCTGACCGTGACAGGTTAGCATTGCCCTGCCGGGGTGGGTCCGGTGGTTTGCCACCTTGTCACAGCAGCCCTGAGCCCACAGGTACCTGGACGAGACCCCCAGCAGCTCTGCTGTGGTCCTGGGGCTGGCAGATGGATTGTTCGTTGGCTGTTGTCTCACTTGGACCTGCAGCCTTTGTGCATTTAGGTGCCAGCTCAAGCCCGCTCTGTCTTCTCATCTCTAGCAGGTCTGGGCACCAGCACTTTGTCTCTGAGACCCTCGCAGGTTTCAGCTGCCTCTCGTGGGATCTGCCACGCAAGGAAACCCAGTAATCCTTTAGGGTTTTGAGCTTGTTGCAGACTCCTGGGATAGCTGCTCCATGTTGTGGGGTTGTCCTCCATGCAGGTCTTACACCTCCTGCCTGTGCTGCACAGATGATGACCACTGCTGCGCTGGTGCTCACTGCCATCTCTGCCGTCCTCTTCGTTATCTGGCTCACTCAGCCTGGGAAGCTCAGACTCGGTGAGTGCCCACGCCTGAGCTCCTCTCTCCATGCCGTGGACAGGGCAGGGGGCGAGGCAAGCCCCTTCTCTCCTAACTCACCGCGGTAGTTGGAGGAAGCTTGCTCGATGGTCGTGGAGTTCATGCACTTCTTCTTATGCTTCTGCGGCTTGAACAGAAAACAAAATTTCCTAGCAGCAGTAATCCCAAATGGCTTTGGGAGAAATTGGGCCACCCGCAGGTATCACGGTATGAGGCATAGGAGTTGTTCCTCTCTGTCCTCAGGAGTCCCTGGGGAGAAATAGAAAGGGCAGGACACAAAGAGCTTCCTGCGTGGAGGTGCTGAGAGCTGACCAAGGGCCACGTGGCATTGGGTTTGGCGACCAAGCACACTGGTGTTTGGGTCAGGATGGTGCAAACGGCTGTGCACCCATACCCAAGATTATGGGTTGATGTGGGTGCTTCTGTAGCAACATGATGGTTAGCAGAAAAGAGACCATAAGACCTAGCCAACAGCAAGTCCTCCCACACAATCTCGGTAGCCTTCTCACATGCTCTTCTACCCACCAAGAACAATCCCCAGAGCAACAGAAACCATGTGGAGAACAGGGGTGAAACCCGATAGCAGGTAGGAAGGTTCTCTCGCATGGATTTGTCCCACTAATAGCACTGGAAACATGCAACACTGGGTCTTGCCTTTGGGGTAATCTCCCCTGAGGAGCTCTACATGCCTGATGCTTGTGGCAAGAGCTTGTGCCATCTGTGCTGTTCCCCACAAAATGTAGTCTCCAGAAGAAATCCAGTGCTTGTTGGGTGGGCAGAATTGTATCAAGGTGTCAAACTAGATGAAATGAATGTCTTGTTCAGCTCAGAGCAAGTCCTCCCATCTGGCTCGCATCTCATGGTTCCTCCTCAAGTCAAACAAAGTCCTTTGGAAGCCTACCAAAAGCCTTTGAAGTCCACCAGCGTTTGTCTTTGAGGTTTCCAAATCTCAGGAATTTGATTCTTTACAAGGGAAACGTGTGCTTGGTGTTCACCTTCCCTTCCCAGGCTGCACCCTGGATCCCTTGGTGAGGTTCCGAGCCCTAACTCAAATGTATTTGCCTTTTTCCCAGGAAAGGAAGCATGGGAATGGTTAATGATGTCCATCCTGGGGCTGCTGTGCACCTCTTCTCTCCTCCTGTTGGCTGCCTCTGTCATCTGGATGCAGGAAGACGGTAGGATTCATTTAAACTGAGTTGTTCTTCATTTCTCCCGTGTCTTCTCTTTGACCACACCAAAGACCTCCAGGTCTCTCCAGCAGCATCCTTGTCTGATGCAGTGCTGTTGGGTTTGGAGAATCAATGTCAGGGTTCCCTGCTCTGTTTCATCTGCCTCGGCCAGGAGAAGCTTTCCCATCTCACCTCCTTGTTTAATTCTGCTCCCCACAGGTCATTCTGCTGCCTTCATCCTGCTCGGGCTTTTCCTCTCAGCTGGGATCGTGGCCATGGCACTGACGGCGGTGGTGATGTCGCCGTGCAGACCAGCAGTGCTCACACACTTCGGGTCCAAAGGCTGTGAGTTGCTGTCGGTGGCCTAAACCTCCGGTGCAAAAGGCCTTTGAGAGCCTGGGAACAAACTCCCCGTGCTGGCCTGCCCTCCTCTCCCATTTCTCTCCCATCCACCAGAACTTCTCCCCTCTCCCAGGGCACCGTGTCATCCTGTGCATTACAGCCATGACGCTGGTAGTCAACCTGCTGTTCACCAGCCTCCTGCTCCACAACTTCCATCAGCTCCACGGTAATGGGTGGCCGGGTTGGCACCGCGTGTGCCCTTGGTCGCCTTCCTTCTGGGGAGAGGTGGGGTGTTCGGGGTGGGACTGGCCTCACCCAGGGAAGAGAAAGTCCTTGGGAGGCTTTGTAGGCTGTAGTTGATGCAGTCATGGCAAGCCTTGTGCTTAGCTGGGAGGTCACAGCAGGGCACGGTTTGCCTCTGGAGCTCCAGAGCGTGAAGCAGCAGGATGCTCTGAATGACCTTCATGTTCTGTTAGATGTTCAAGGGGGGCAGGAGAGCAACCACTGACAAGTTCTCACTGTCTCCTTGGCAGAGCGGGGCTGCTCAGAGGCTGTCAATCTGACCATTGGCTTCGTTATTCCTGCTGTAGCAGTCCTCTCCACACTGCTGTTCCTCTTCCTGTGGTGTAAGTAGCCCAGAGGTTTCCTTCCAGCCACACCAAGTACCTGCTCCATCACTGAGACCCTGCTCTCAGCTCCAACCCCCTGGCAGCAGGTCTTGAGAGAAGAGGCAAAGTGCTTCTGCTTCACCCAGGGATGCTCAAGGAGGTGTTTGTGAAAAGCAAGTTTCTCCTCCCGAACATGGAGGATGCTATTCTGCTCTCCTCCTGACCCAGGAGACGTGGGCTGGTGCCCAGCTGACCACTGACCTGAGCAGTAGTGAGCCCATGGTGTGGCTCACGGGCTCCATGATGTGTTGAGGAGAGGGTGGGAAGGGGACCCCTGCTTTGCCAGGGTGTGCAGAACAATTGGGAATCTGAAACACAAGAAATATTGCAGTAACCTACCAAGGGCTCGTAGGTTAGAGGTGCAGGAGCTTGCAGGCAAGGTGGGTGTCCATCTCTGTGCTGCCTTCTGGCTCTCCATCCAAAATAGAGATCTGGTTTTGGAAAGGGAAGGGTTTAGCCATGGGAAAGCCTCCAAAACCCATTCTTCCCTGCAGTCGCATTTTCACATGTCCCCATGAAGCTCAGGGTGGTGTTGGAAACCCAGGAGCTGATGTCCTCTGCTTCGTTTTCAGATTACAAGAAAAATCGGGAGAGGCAGCAGCAGCCGGATCCCCAGGAGATCTCCCACAGCTTACAGACCACGTCTACCTCAGTGACTTCCAGCACACATCAGGTGTCTCCTTCTCCAGTTGCTGCAGATACTTGTAATGGTACGATGAATATTTAATACTCACCGGGAAGCATCCATCTGCCTTCCTGCAGAACAGCACGGGTGGATTTGTCACCATCTGGAGGGTGACATCAGAAGAACCAGTCATTGGAAAAGCTGGTACATTCCTCCTAGGCCAGTCCAGAAACTGAACTAGTGCCAAAGTGGATACTGGATGTTTTTGAGTCTTAAGGATTCTTTGTAATACATCTAGGTTAGATTGCAGCTCTTTTGTAAGGGAGTTTCCCGTAGTTCCCGACTGCTCATCTCCTGTCCTCCAGATCAGTGATGGTGCTCGAGAGCCTTTCCTTTTCCTCCAGCTACGGTTGGGTTGGGCATTAACACTGGAATGGGTTGCTACAGCCCCACTTGTTGTGCCCCACGTTGGGTGCTATTTGTGGTGACCGAGTGCACGGACTCTTCGTGTGCTCAAGTCTCTATTGCAACCCGGCGATGCTCTCTTTCCCGGGCCTCGTGGCAGTCCTTGCTCTCACCTCCTCTTGTTATTCCCGTATGCCTCACACTCCGTTGTTACTCGCATCCCCCACATTTCTCTTGTCCTCAGAACTCCTTTCCTGATTTTTC
Organism: Anas acuta; assembly: GCF_963932015.1. NCBI lineage: Eukaryota > Metazoa > Chordata > Aves > Anseriformes > Anatidae > Anas > Anas acuta. The sequence goes on from NC_088991.1 coordinate 6,551,083, forward strand.
ACGAGTCTTATCCACATTTCTAACTAAACCTACTTTTCCTACATTTCCCACAATTTATTTGTATACAGTGCTCATTAAACCTACATTTTCTGCATAGACTCATAGAACCATAGAATATCCCGAGTTGGAAGGGACCCATGAGGATCATCAAGTCCAACTCCTGGCACCGCACAGGTCTACCCAAAAGTTTAGACCATGTGCCTAAGTCCAATCTCTTCTTAAATTCAGACAGGCTTGGTGCAGTGACTGCTTCCCTGGGGAGCCTGTTCCAGTGCAGAACCACCCTCTCAGTGAAGAACCTCTTCTGATGGCCAGCCTAAACTTCCCCGAAAGAGACTGTAGCAAGGTGGGGGTTGATCTGTTCTCCCACGTGCCTGGTGACAGGATGAGGGGGAATGGGCTAAAGTTGCACCAGGGGAGTTTGAGGTTGGATGTTAGGAAGAACTTCTTTACTGAGAGGGTTTTGAGGCATTGGGATGGGCTGCCCAGGGAAGTGGTGGAGTCACCATCCCTGAAGGGCTTTAAAAGACGTTTAGATGTTGAACTTAGTGATATGGTTTAGTGGAGGCCTGGTTAGTGTTAGGTCAGAGGTTGGACACGATGATCTTGAGGTCTCTTCCAACCTAGATGATTCTGTGATTCTTACTGTGCGACCACTCTCTCTGTGAAGAACCTCACCCTGATGTCCAGCCTAAACCTCCCTTATCTCAGCTTAACACTGTTCCCGTGGGTCTTATCACTGGTGTTTACACAGAACAGGTCACCTGCCTCCCACCCCCTCACGAGGAAGCTGCAGACCGCGATGAGGTCCCCCCTCAGCCTCCTCTTCTCCAGGCTGACCAGGCCCAGTGCCCTCAGCCGTCTTCCCCTCTAGGCCCTTCACCATCTTCATCGCCCTCCTCTGGACACCCTCCAACAGTTTCGTGTCCTTGTGCTGTGGTGCCCAGAACTGCTCACAGCACTGGAGGTGAGGCCGCACAGCGCAGGGCAGGCAGGCAGGACAGTTCCTTCCCTCGACCGACTAGCGATGCCGTGCTTGGTGCACCCCAGGGTACGGCTGGCAATATGTGATTACAGATCCCACATTGGTCTACCTTTTGGCAGGTGCTCTTTCCTGGGTACTGACCATTATTGTGGTTTGTAAGCTCTCCTTTTCTCTTTTTATATATTTATATATATATATTTTTTCATATATATATATTTCTATATATATCTATATATATATATTTAGATAGATGTTGAATGATTTTTAAAAACAACAAGGAGGCCATGACTTGTTTCAGCTGATCAAACCAAGCTTCCAGGGCGACTACGAGGAGTTCCCATGACGGTGTTCCCATACCGCCCGACTGAGGAATTAAAAATATTAAAATTGTTGCCAGCAGCTGGCTTCAAGAACATGATCTGCGTGGCTGCTAATCACAAGGGGGTTGTTTTCTTGCAGTTGTTTGTCTGAGTGCTTTTTGACCGATAATCATGTGCGAGACACTATTTGCCCCTGTTAAGTTTGCTATAAGAATCAGGCTGTTCGGGTAATAGAGGGGAGCATGATCTGACCATACTAGCATCTGTGATGTTTTTGGCCGTTCTTGCTGCAATATATATCTTTATATTTATATTTACATATTTATATATATACCCTAATCTTTTATATATATTTAAAAGAACCAGTGATCGAGTCTGTGCTGATTTCCCTTGCACTGGCTCTTAACTGACCTTGTGGTCACACCACAGCTGTCAGTGGTTTCCATCCTTTGTGGGCTGTAGACTTCTGGGTTCAGCTGAAGGTCCTTTGCTGTGCCCCCTGGTATCAGATGAGAAATGTGTTCATACAAGAAAATAAAATAAATAAATAAATAAACAATCTACCTTAGGTCACCTTTTTCTTTGCTTTGCTAGAGCCGCTGCAATAGAAGGATTCCATTTGGATCCTCTGCTGGTGTCCCCGCTGTGTCTCCTCAAGCACAGGATAGCTCAGTGCTATCTGGGCCCCAGCTCTGGGGCCAGATCCTGCCTTGGCCAGCTCTGGACCAGGTTTCTCGAGGGGGTGCGGGCCAGGGCAGGCTGCTTTACAGACCAAACTAAAGCTGAGCAGTGCCCTGGGTTGCAACAAATCCCGTCCCAAGGGAAAGCGCATCCCCGGGGCAAGGAAAGCCCCTGTCCCAGCCAGGCCGGAGCACAGCTTGCCAAGATGCCTCCTCCAGGCCAGGGCAGGAGCTCGTGGGGCCAGGACCCAGGCGCTGACAAGGGCTCAGCCTCGTGGCACTTGAGAGAAGAGCAGAAAAGCTTTTCTGCTTGCAGAGCTCGCTTAGCCCCCGCCTGGGACGCACCAAGCCGTGGTGCTCGGAGGTGCCCGCAGCACCCTCCCGGTGAGGTTACGTGGTCCGAGAGAGGACAGGGGCAGCACGTGTCCCCTTCCAGGGGGGCCGGGGGGGCTCTGCAGGCCAACAAGGACACCAGCGGTGGGAAAAGCACCGTCAGAGGTGGCAGAACTAAACCAGGTAAGGAACCAAGACCGTTATGGCTTTCTGGATACCTGGCAGTGGGTGACCAGGTGACAGAGTCCCACACGGTGGCTCAGACTCGTCCTTCTCTTTCTTTCTCCGTGCAGGAAGATGCCCACTGGCAATGACAAGCGGGGGAGAGCCCCAGGGAGCCCCCTGGCAGTGTCCAAGGCCAGGCTGGATGGGGCTGGGGGCAGCCTGGGCTGCTGGGAGGGGTCCCTGCCCATGGCAGGGGCTGGAATTAGATGGTCATAGAAACACAAGGTTGGAAAGGACCTACAAGGTCATCTAGCCCAACCGTCCTGCTGTCACCAATACTACCACCTAAGTTACTAAATCTTATCTCGTAGCACCTCCTTCAGGCACTTGTTGAACACTGCCAGGGACGCTGATTCCACCACCTCCCTGGGCAGGCCATTCCAGTGCGTGACCACTCTTTGAGAGAAAAAGCTTTTCCTGATATCTAAATCTCCCCAGGAGCAACTGTTGGCCATTTCTTCAAGTCCTATCCTTAGTTATCTGAGAGAAGAGGCCAGCTCCCTCCTCATCACAACCTCCCTTCAGGCAGTTGTAGAGAGCAATGAGGTCTCCTCTGAGCCACCTCTTCCCCAGACCAAACCACCCCAGTTCCCTCAGCCGCTCCTCACAGGACTTGTGCTCCAGGCCCTTCACCAGCTTTGTAGCCCATCTCTGGACACGCTCCGGGGCCTCAATGTCCTTCTTGTAGAGAGGGGCCCAAAGCTGAGCACAGCACTCAAGGTGCAGCCTCGCCAGAGCAGAGTACAGGGGGCGATCACCTCCCTGGTCCTGCTGGCCGCACTGTTGCTGATACAAGCCAGGATGCTGTTGGCCTTCTTGGCCACCTGGGCGCACTGCTGGCTCACGTTCAGGGAAGCATCGACCAACACCCCCAGGTGCTTTCCCTCTTCACAGTCCTCTAGCCACTCTGCCTGTAGCTCTGAATGGGGTTTGGCCAAAGTGCAGGACCCGGCACTTGGCCTTGTTGAACTTCTTCCCATTTGCCTCAGCCCAGGAGTCCAGCCTATCCCGACCCCTCTGAAGGGCCACCCTACCCTCGGACAGGTGGACACTACCTCCCACCTTGGTGCCATCTGCAAACCTTCTGAGGGTACACTCAATGCCCTCGTCTAGGTCAACAATAAAGGTATTAAACAAGATAGGCCCCAGTACTGGCCCCTGGCAGACAACACTTGTGACGGGACACCAGCTGATCCTCAGAAGCTCTGCAGGAAGCCAAATAAGTTGCAGAACAAGGGGGAATGCCCCTAAACTAAAAGATGTTAGGGTTAGATGAGATACAAGGAAGAAATTCTTTGATCTGTGTGTGGTGAGGCCCTGGCCAGCCCAGCTGCTGGTAAAGCCAGACAGACACGACATTTTTGTCATCATCATCCCCCATTCCCCACCTGATGCTCTGGCTGCCCCTCCTGCCTGCACATCCCTACCCTGCTGTGGGTTTTGGGTGCCGCACAGGGCTTATTTCCCATAGCCACAGACAACAGCAATATAACAGGGAGAACGTGTGCGCTTTTATTTGTAGCAAGAGACATGAAAAACTGCACTTTTCCCAAATGATTTACTCAAAACAGTTTGAAAATATATTTTTTCTGTAACATTTGGCTCCCCTGAGAACTGAACAACTTTTAACACAGCTTAAAAATTAGCCTGAAAACTACTCTAATACATCCAGTTTGCTTCACTTCCTTTAATATTTCATTTGTGACGTGGTTGAGAGATGACATTTTGCTGCCCACCTATTTTACACTGGATGTTTCCAGGACTTGTGCCATGCAGAGACCAGCTGCACCTTCCAGCTCATCCTGCCACAATGCAACAAGCACAAACACAGCCAGAACCATTCAGCAACGCAAACAAGCACCAAACTATGTCCAACATTTTTTATTTTTTTTTAAAGAAAACAGCTTCACTGAAATTTTGTTCTTCTGCACGTCAGCTTTGACTCCCCCTACAGAGAACTCTGCTAGGATTTTCACCATGAAAATGGTGTAGGATGGCGTAGCAATCACTCCCACCATAGGATGTGATTTGACCTTCTCCTGGATGCACTTGCAATCCAAAGATGCATCTCCATAGGGTTAATGCTGAGGACAATGAAACTTCTGGCTTTTCAGTGCTAAATTTTCAAAAAGTAAGGTCATCATCCGGGGAGTTCCTCAACCTCCACCAGTTGAAGATCCCTGTGGACAAATATGACCTCTGTTAAACACCCCAGGGATGAAGATGCTCAACGAGTGGCAACACTCAGGCAAGAAGCCTCAAGCCTGGAGGCTATTTTCACTGCCTGCAAGGAGCTTGCTATTTTCAGCCACCATATTCACTCCTTGGGCCCCACTTTGGGTGCTTCACTACTGCGAAGCTGGTCCCAGCACTCACCTGCCAGCAAGCCGATGCTAACGAATACCACGATGAGGATGAAAAACGCCCTGTCGTTGTCTGAAAAAAATAAACAAAACCCAAAATTCCCAGAATTTTGCCCAGGGAAAGAAAAACTCCTGCCACTGGGCAGGCTGGTGCAGAGACACAAGTCCTCAGTGGAGCCCTGCTGTTCCCACTCCTCGTCTCAGACTGTGCTGGGAAGCCACGAGACCTCAGGGAATGGGGCCAGAGTGACAGTTTTGGGGCCATTCCCCAGCTTTCCATTCCCGTGCCCGGGGAAGGAAGCCCCACTTACTGTGGATGTCAAGCTCTTTATTTATTAAACCATTATTGTGGTTGGCAAGCTCTGCTTTTCTCTTTTTATATATTTATATACATATATTTTCATATATATATATTTGTATATATATTTCTATATATATATTTAGATAGATGTTGAATGATTTTTAAAAACAACAAGGAGGCCATGACTTGTTTCAGCTGATCAAACCAAGCTTCCAGGGCGACTACGAGGAGTTCCCATGACGGTGTTCCCATTGCGCCCAGTTGAGGAATTAAAAATATTGTTGCCAGCAGCTGGCTTCAAGAACAAGATCTGCGTGGCTGCTAATCACAAAGGGGTTGTTTTCTTGCAGCTGTTTGTCTGAGTGCTTTTTGACCGATAATCATGTGCGAGACACTATTTGCCCCTGTTAAGTTTGCTATAAGAATCAGGCTGTTCGGGTAATAGAGGGGAGCATGATCTGACCATACTAGCATCTGTGATGTTTTTGGCCGTTCTTCCTGCAATATATATCTTTATATTTATATTTATATATTTATATATATATATACCCTAATCTTTTATATATATTTAAAAGAACCAGTGATCGAGTCTGTGCTGATTTCCCTTGCACAGGCTCTTAACTGACTTTGTGGTCACACCACAGCTGTCAGTGGTTTCCATCCTTTGTGGGCTGTAGACTTTTGGGTTCAGCTGAAGGTCCTTTGCTGTGCCCCCTGGTATCAGATGAGAAATGTGTTCATACAAGAAAATAAAATAAATAAATAAATAAACAATCTACCTTAGGTCACCTTTTTCTTTGCTTTGCTAGAGCCGCTGCAATAGAAGGATTCCATTTGGATCCTCTGCTGGTGTCCCCGCTGGGTCTCCTCAAGCACAGGATAGCTCAGTGCTATCTGGGCCCCAGCTCTGGGGCCAGATCCTGCCTTGGCCAGCTCTGGACCAGGTTTCTCGAGGGGGTGCGGGCCAGGGCAGGCTGCTTTACAGACCCAACTAAAGCTGAGCAGTGCCCTGGGTTGCAACAAATCCCGTCCCAAGGGAAAGCACATCCCCGGGGCAAGGAAAGCCCCTGTCCCAGCCAGGCCGGAGCACAGCTTGCCAAGATGCCTCCTCCAGGCCAGGGCAGGAGCTCGTGGGGCCAGGACCCAGGCGCTGACAAGGGCTCAGCCTCGTGGCACTTGAGAGAAGAGCAGAAAAGCTTTTCTGCTTGCAGAGCTCGCTTAGCCCCCGCCTGGGACGCACCAAGCCGTGGTGCTCGGAGGTGCCCGCAGCACCCTCCCGGTGAGGTTACGTGGTCCGAGAGAGGACAGGGGCAGCACGCGTCCCCTTCCAGGGGGGCCGGGGGGGCTCTGCAGGCCAACAAGGGCACCAGCGGTGGGAAAAGCAAAGTCAGAGGCGGCAGAACTAAACCAGGTAAGGAACCAAGATCGTTCTAGCTGGATAGGACACAGGGGGAATGGCTTCAGACTAAAAGAGGTTAGGGTTAGATGAGGTACAAGGAAGAAATTCTTTGCTCTGAGCGCAGTGAGTCCCTGGCCAGCCAGACACATTTTTGTCATCATCCCCCTTCCTCTCCTGATCCTCTGGCTCCCCCTCCTGCCCGCATCCCGTCCCTGCTGTGGGTTTTGGGAACTGCACGGGGCTTATTTCCCATAGCCAGAGACCACGGCACTGTAAGAGGAAGAACGTGTGCGCTTTTATTTGTAGCAAGAGACATGAAAAACTCCTTTCCCCAAATGATTTATAGACAACACTCAAAACAGTTCAAAAATATATTTTTTTCTGTAACATTTGGCTTCCCTGAACGCTTGCAAGCATAGCAATCACTCCCACCGTGGGGCATGATTTCACCCGCTCCTGGATGAGCTTCCACTCTCCCAAGAGGTATCTCCATAGGGATAATGCTGAGGACAATGAAACCTCTGGCTTTTCCAGTGCTGAATTTTCAGAAACTACCTGAAAATCACAAACAGAAGATAAAAAAAAACACCTGCAGGAACAGAAGAGTGAAGAACGCACAGCCTGAAGCCCCCCATCTCTCTCCTTGAAGCTCACAGCCAGGAGAGGTCCCCAAGCCACCAGCACAGAGGAGCGGGCACAGGACCCCCAAACCGCCCAACCTGCGAAGCTGCTGGGGACGGGCTCAGCCAGCTGGGGCTGCCAGACAGCTCAGAGCTGTTATTTTTGACTCGGGATGGGGTTTCCCGTCCTTGGGGCACCGTATCCCGGTCCTTGCCCTCCTTCTGTTAACACCCTGCTGCTTGCACGAGTCACCCGAGAGCGAGCAAGCCTCGGGGAGGCTGCAAAACCACACGTTTCCCACCAGCCTCTCGAGCACTTTGGGGAATTTAAAACACACAAACGACAACAACTCTGTAAACATTACGGAGCACGTTTCAGGTCTGCGCGCCATCCCCGTCTGCTCCACCCCAGAGGCTGCCAGATTGATGAACCAATCTGGAAAACTTTACTGGCAGCCAGCGTCTGAGCCGCAGAGGTGCTTTGGGGACGCTGAGTGTTCCTCCTCTGGGAGAGACCCTGCTCTGCTCTGATTTTTGGGCTGCTTCTGCAGCAGGAGACACCGGGAATGACTCCAGACCAGCCCAGAAAAGCTCCAGCATCCCTCAACACCCGGGCACAGCACACGGGGATGAAGGCTTCTTACCTGGAGCTATCGTCTTGGCTCCTCCTCAACCTGCACCAGACGAAGATCCCTGCGGACAAACATTGCCTCTGTTAAACACCCCAGGGATGAAGATGCTCAACGCGTGGCAAGGAGCCTCACGCCTGGAGGCTTTTTCACCACCCGCACAGAGCTTCCTATTTTAAGCCACCAGACTCTCTCCTTGGGCCCCAACTTGGGTGCATCCCTGCTTTTTTTTCTTTTTTTTTTTTCCCCTCCCAATTTGTAGCCAGCAATCTGCAAAGTCAAACTGCTGTCATCCTGGAGATGGATTAGCTTGGAAAAAGCGCTCCAAACAAGGAAGAGAAGCAAGGCCACGGGGCAAGGACGCGCGCTTGCCTTCTGCAGGCAGAAAACCCCAGCGGGCTGCACTGGGGGGCAAAACTGCTCCCACCCCAGCAGGGATATGAGGGGTCCAGAATCATCCGTGGGACTGACCCAAGCAGGGACAGCGAGAGGATCTGCAGGATCTGAATCCTGCTCAGAGCAACCTCTGCTCCTGAGGCTGGGGCAGGGGGGCAAGGCAGCACGCGGTGCCTGACACGGAGCCCATCGGTGGTGCAGCAGAGCCCAAAATGCCAGGGGAAGCTGGTCCCAGCACTCACCTGCCAGCAAGCCAATGCTAACGAACACCAGGATGATGGGTAAAAACGCCTTGTCGTTGCCTGGAAAACAAGCAAATCCCAGAATTTTGCCCCCACAGAGAAAAAAAAAACTCTTGCCACCGGGCAGTCTGGCACAAGGACATGAGGACACAAGTCCTCAGTGGAGCCCTGCTGTTCCCACTCCTTGTCTCAGACTGTGCTGGGAAGCCATGAGACCTCAGGGAATGGGGCCAGAGTGACCGTTTTGGGGCCATTCCCCAGCTTTCCATTCCCGTGCCCGGGGAAGGAAGCCCCACTTACTGTGGACGCGCAGCAGGAAGGAGGTTTCGTTGTGGCTGACCGCGTTGCTGACTATGCACGTGTAGTAGCCGGTGTCGTTCATCAGGGCTCGGTGGATCTCCAGCGTGTTGTTGTGGATGAACTGGAGGCCGTTGCTCTCCATCAGCAGCTCCCCGTTCCTCTTCCACCAGTACACGTCCACCTGCCCCTCCAGCACGTTGCAGTACAGCTTGGTGTCGCCTCCCACCTCCACCAAGGAGTTGCCCAGGATTTCTGGCTCGGAGAGCGGCTCTGCGCAGATGGAGCACCCGTCGGCACTGACACCCCCGCCTCGAGGGTGCCAGCACCCGGGCAGCAGCTCCAGCTCCCCGGCTGCGGCGCAGGGTTTGGCACTCACCGACCACGCGCAGCTCCAACCAGCCCGTGGCCTCCGACTCGGAGCGGAAGCGGTAGAACCCCCCGTTCCACCAGCGCAGCACCAGCTGCAGCGAGAAGTCCATCTCGCTGAGCCTGGCGTGGCCCACGTAGGCGCGGGAGATCTCGGCCGACTTGTTGGGAACCAACGTGGCGATGAGCTCCTTGCGCGCGCCGGACTCGTACTCCCAGGACGCCGTGGTGCCGGCTGCCCTCGGCTCGACGCTGAAGAGCACAGTGCAGCCCCTGGCCGAGACCAGGACCTCGGACACCGGCTTGAGGTCGGCAGAGTAGCACGGGAAGAGCGTGCGGGCTGCAAGGGAGGAACGCGGCGCGGGGCTAGCGGGACGCACCGGCATCCAGCAGGCAGCTGGGCAGGGAGAGCCGCCCTGGCTCGGCTCCTGCGCAAGCGGCGCTGCTGGGGACGGGATTATTTCTGGGGGGGCTCACGGCGGGGCCTTAAGCAGCACCACGGAGAAGCAGGAGGCTGCGGAGGCGCTGCCTTCATCTCCCTGAAAGCCTGCGCTGCTTCGCTTCACAGCCGGCTTCTGCCTGAGGAGTTTCCACGCGCGGGTACGGCTGCGAGAGCCGCCTGCTCCTGGCCCTGCTCTATGGGGGGGGCTTGGAAGCGAAGGAGCCCCAGGGAGTCGCAATTGGAGCCAGGGCAGCCCCCTCCCAACCACCCATTTGCTCCCCAAAATATTTGGAGAGGTGCTCCTGAGGCTGCGAGCACACAGCAGGGGCTTTGGGGTGGGAAAAGCAGCCGGGAGAAGCTCCCTGTTGGAGGGGGGAGCCTGCACCACCCAGCACCACCACCTCCACCACCGCCCCCAGCCCCAGGACTTGCCTATGACAGCCAGGCCGGCCGCTGGGCCTGTCCCGGCGGAGGCCAGGAGGACGAGGAGGGGAAGGGCGAGCATGGCAGACCTGGGGCGCAGCGCGGCCTGCGGCAGGGCTGGGACCGGGACCGGCACCGGGTGCCACCGCCTCCTGTCGCCGTCACTCAGGCCCCGACACGCGGCTGGGCTCGGCACGGGGCACCAGGACACCAGGCACGGCTCGCACCACAAGGCCGGGGGCTGTGGGGTGCAGCAGGCTCGGGGCACCCAGGAGCTCTGCGGCTGTAAAAGCAGCCCAGGCTGGATATAACGTCGTGTGCCTTAGAGATCTGTCTCACAGACCGTTATTTAACATCTTTAGGCTGTTAAACATCTGTAAGTGAAGCCACGTCTCCTCCTCCAGCCCTGCTGCGCAGGCTGAAGCTCCCCATGTGAAGAGCTCCCATGTCTTAAGGCATTGTGGCCCCCCAAGAGCTCAATTCCCCCAAACGGTGCACCAGTTTCTCCCAGCACACCAGATTCTCCTGGCACATTTTCTCCTGGCATATTTTCCCCCTGCTAAACCCCTCTCACGAAATCAGAGCTACACCAATAACCACGTGTAACCTGCTGCCAACCAGGCAGAGGTGAAAGAGTTGGGGGTTTAAGAGAAACCTTCACCACTCTGGGCTGCGGGACCACCACTCGGGGTTTTTTCCATCTCCATTTCTCGTGCCCTCAGCGTTGGGGGGTGCAGGGAGAGCAGGGTCCACCCCATGCTGAGCACCCACCCCCCTACAGGGCAGGTGAGGCAGGGCAGAGCCCTGTGGGAGGCACAGAAGGACACGGGCAGGGCCGTGAGGTGATGCAAAAATACAGAGAGCTCCAAAAGGAGAGCCCCACTGCAAATTCTGTAGCACGCAGCACTGAACACCCCTGGGATCGAGTGTTTTCCCACTGCCCCAACCCACAACAGGGATGCAGGGACATAAGGGTGGAGGCAGTGTGTAGAGGGAACTTGAGTGTCAGGCAGGAACCTCTCACCCTCACCTACTCTTTCCCACTCCCTCAGGGCTGCACCTGGGAAAAAAGGGGAAGAAACAAGCGCAGGAGCCACGGGAGGGCACCTGCTACCAGTTCAGAGAGAACTGGGGCTGAATCAATCAGTTGGAGGAATCGAGGAGGAATGATTGTCTGATAAAAGCCTTCAAAGGGGGAGCTCCCAGCTCATCAAGTCCTCCAGGAGAGGGGAAGCGAGCTGGCAGAACCCAGGAGCTCAGCTACTGCCGATAAACAGGCAGCCCCTGGACTGTAAGCCCAAAACAGGAGCTTTTGAGCCTGGAGGGGCTGCGTGTGGGGAAGGTGGAAGAGCCCAGAGGCAACAGAAAGGGCTCGAGGCTGTCCTGGTCCCCCCACACCGCTGTGCTCTGGCCCTGCAGCCACGAGGACACTCCTGCAGCCAGCGCTGCCCAGCCTCACGACATCCCCATCCCGGCTGAGCGCACGCTCTCGTCCCCCAGCCATGGTCGGGGCCACACCAGCAGCAGCCAGCTTGGTAATTAAACGTTTAATTGGACATCCTGGAAGGACCGCAGCTGGCCAAGCAGCAGGTTACCCGCTGCTCTGCTTGGCCGCCAGTCTCTTGTCTCTCTCCTCGGCGATGGTCAGCCGGATGCCCTTTCCACGGGGCAGGGAGATCCACGGCTTGTTGCCCTGAAGCGAAGCAGAAGTCACGTCACACCGAGAAGCACAGACCGCAGCACGAGCCAGCCCCTGCTGGGATGGATTTCACCCAGCAGGAGACCCCAAGGAAGCCGTGGTGTACGGTCAGGCCTCTTTCTTCCACATCCCAGGGGGCTCCCTCCTGAAAACATCCCCACCCACCCCTTCCGAGTTTATTTGCGCTTTCCCATCCCAAAGTGGTCAGCCTGACGCTGTCAGAACCACGGGAGCAGAGCTGGAGCTTTGCTCCGTGTGCCCACGACTCCCGGCTTCAGCCCACAGCCCCCCAAAACCAGGAGAGGGCCCACCCACCTCCAGCCCATGCTCGCTTACCTTGCCAATCACAAAAATGTTCGAGAGCCTGGTGGCAAAGCTGTTGCCGTTGGCGTCCTTCACGTGAACCACGTCGAACGAGCCGGGGTGCCTCTCCCGGTTGGTGATCACCCCGATACGGCCCAAGTTGGCACCACCAGTCACCATGCACAGGTTACCTAGGGCGGGGGGAGGTGGCTGTGACAAGAGCTCGTGCCGGGTGCTGAGCTGAAGCCCTTTTACCGGGAGGAGGAGGGCAGGGACAGAGCCGCACAGCCCACGGGGCAGCCCGCAGAGCTGCCAGGCACCTCACGACATCCCCCGCCAACATCCCACAGGAATCCCGGCACAGCTCGAGGAGCCCAACAGCTCTGCGGTCCCAAAATATTCCCCAACATATTCCCCGCACAACACAGAGCCAGCCTCGAGCATCTGCTCCAGCTCAAAGATCCCTGACGGTTGTGTTTAACCTTCACAGTGCTCTTCGCTCTTCAAGAGCCCAGTGTTTTTGCAGGGAATTCGAGACCCACCTGTGTCAAACTTGATGAAATCCGTGATCTTGCCAGTCTCCAGGTCAATCTGGATCGTGTCGTTCACCTTGATGAGGGGGTCCGGGTAGCGGATGGTGCGGGCATCGTGGGTCACCAGGTGAGGGATTCCTTTGGTGCCCACGAAGATCTTCCTCACCTTGCACAGCTTGTACTGCAAACAAAACCCAGCGCTGCTCAGACGAGGCACCCCAGCCTTCAGCCTCCCTACAAACGCTGCCTGCGTTTCCCTACAAAATCTTACACACAAGCATTTTGCCCTACAGGCTGAGGCTGCCTTCTCCCAGACCCATATCCCTCCTCCAGAGCTTTCTGGCTTCCTTTAACCTCAGCTCCAGGCAGCCCCGAGCCCCCTGTGCTCTGCCCCTACACCACAAGCGAAGCTCCCAGTGAAGGTAACGTCGCCCATGCTGACAGCGAGCACAGCAAGCAGCAGAGCACGCACCTGCAGACCCGTCTGGGAGCTGCCCTCGCGGCACACCAGCAGCTTTTCCCCCCTCAAAGGCTTCGTGCCCCAACCCAGAAGGCCCCGATCCTCTCAGGGGTGGCAAGGACTCGGCGCTCAGAGCCGCCAGCTCCTGTTCAGGAGATGCCAGGGAGGAAGCAGTGCCCCCAGGAGCACCCGGCTGGGCCCGCACGGGCGCCAAGCTTTAGCCCCTCACCTTGGCCTCTTCAGCTGTGATGCGGTGAACGGCAAACCGGCCCTTGGTGTCGTACACCAAGCGGAAATGCTCGCCCGTCTTCTCGATGCTGATGACATCTGATTTCAGAGAGAGAAGGAGAAAAACAGCTGTTAGTGGCTACTTTATCCAACAATCAGCACAAAGCTCACCTTTTAATAGACCTGAAGATGGCTGAATGACACTTGCTGTCACCAAAAAAGCACCGCGCCCCCAAATCCCGCTGGCCTCACAGGACATTCCCCCCACCACGACCTAAGGCGCCTGCCCCAGCCCTCCCCGCTCACCCATGAAGCCCGCAGGGTAGGTGATGTCCGTGCGAACTTTGCCATCGATCTTGATGAACCTCTGCATGCAAATCTTCTTCACCTCATCCCCGGTCAGGGCGTACTTCAGCCTGTTCCTCAGGAAGATGATGAGCGGGAGGCACTCCCGCAGCTTGTGAGGGCCCGTCGACGGACGGGGCGCCTGCAGGAGAGGAGCCTTGGGCAGGGGAGCCCCAGGAGGGGGGAGCCCCAGGACCCCCATAACTCTCACAGCGACACCCTAGGGCAGCTGCAGGAGGTTTTCCTGGCACATCCAGCCTCATAGAGCGCTCCCCTCCCCACAGACCCACCCCAAACCCATCAGGGATGTAAAAACCCCCCAAAATCCCCCAGCCCAACCACCGCTATCACCACAGAGCCGTGTCCCCAAGCACGCCCACCCTCTCCTCACACACCCCTGGGGACGGTGACCCCCCCACCTCCCTGTGAACCCCTCCCAACACCTGAATGCTCCTTCCGAGCAGAAAAACCTCCTCAATTCCCATCCTGACCAACCTGAGGCCCCCCTTCTCCTCCCACCTCCCTCCCAGGAACAGGGAAATCCCCCCCCGCCCCCTCCCCGTCCCATTACTCACGAAGACGCCGGTCAGCTTGTCCAGCATCCAGTGCTTGGGCGCCGCCACACGCTTCAGGTGCTTCTTGGGTCCTCGGGCCTGCGGGCGGGACGCGCCGGGGCCGCCTCAGCTCGGGGCCTCCTCATCCCGCAACCCCCGGGGCCGCCTCATCCCGCCTCCCGCCGCCGCCATTCCCCCTCCCGAGCGTTCCCCAGGCTCCCGCCCTCCCTCCCGGTGTCTCCCGTGGCGGCGGGGGCGGCCCCGGGCCGCGGATGGCGGCGGATGGCGGCGGGGAGCGGCGGGGCCGCGGACTCACCATGGCTGCGCTCGGGCGGGAAAGGGGCGGGGAAGGCGGCGGGGGGCGGATGTGGGGGGGGGAGGGAGGGGGCGCGGCCGCCTCACTGAGGGGCGCCCCCTGGCGGCCGGGAGGACCCCGAGCAGCGCCCGGGGCACACCTCAGGGGGGGGTCTTTGGGTGTCCCCATCCAGGCTGGGAGACCCCCATGTTTCCCCCATGCAGGCTGAGACCTCCCCATGTCCCCCCATCCAGGCTGGGACCCCCCTATGTACCCCCCATCCAGGCTGGGACACCCCCATGTGCCCCCCCATCCACTCTTGGAGCCCCCCATGTGCCCCCCACCCAGGCTGGGACCCCCCCATGTACCCCCCATCCAGGCTGGGACCCCCCCATGTGCCCCCCATGCAGGCTGGGAGTCCCCCATGTGCCACCCATCCAAGCTGGGATCCCCCCATATCCCCCCTCATCCAGGCTGGGAGCCCCCCATGTGTCCCCCATCCAGGCTGGGACCCCTCCATGTCCCTTCCCCATCCATACTTGAATCCCCCCACCCCGCCCCGCGCCCTCCCCAAAATGGCTGAGACCCTCTATGTCCCCCTTATCCAGGCTGGGATCCCCCACATCCCCTCCCCATCCAGGCTGGGACCCCCCATGTCCCCCCCATCTATGCTTAGAACCCCCCCAAGCATCCTCCCCCATAAAAGCTGGGACCCCGCTCAGATCCTTTTTCCTGATTTTTTTTTTCCATCCCTGCAGCCAGCGAGGGGGAGCCAGGCGACAACAGCTCCTGCCTCGACCCATTTTTTTTTTTTCTATGAAAAGGAGCAAATCTCACAGAGATTTGCCAGCAGGCCAGCTCCAAGGGGGCGTCAGCATCCAGCCCCACATCCCTGCCCCAGTTCCTGCTCTTTGTAGCCGGGAAAAACAAGAGACCGAAACAAAAGCCCGGCCGCCTAGGAGCCCCTCCATCCGTGCTATTTATTCCGGCACAAGCTAATTAAAGCAAACAGGAAATCTGCTTTCCCACAACAAGCGGATGTTGCTTAAAAATAAAATAAAAAGAATCCGCACAAATAAAAACTTCCCAGGCCAGGTGATCCCCCCCCCCCCCCCCACGGGTTTTGGGTGCTGGCACGGTAGGGTGGACACAGGACGAAAGGAAAAGGGCTGGAGTATTTCAAACACTTTATTTGGGGGGAAAAAAATGCCCACCAGTTAAAAACACAACTTGCAGTGGCCCCTCTTTTAAAAAACATTAGAACCAGTAGTGAGAATAAACTCTGTCGTGTTAAAAAAGGGAAGAGAAAGGAGCAAGGAAGGCTCTGCTGGCACGGGAAACCTGGGGCCAGAGGGCTCCTGCTCCTGCCCACGGCGAGCCCTGGTACGCAGCAGGCTTTTCTTTTTTTTTTTTTGAAAACGAGAAACGGATCCACCAACGAGAGAAACGAATCCACCAACGAACCAACAGTAGTTTCTTCCAAATCCCCTCTGCAGCCGCTGCCGTAAACGTGTCCCCTCCCGTGGGGAAATGCTCTGGGGGAAACCCGCGCCTTCCTACACCACGTGCTTCAGATTCCCTGCAGAGAAAGATGCACAAAAGGGTGAGCCTGACTGTCTCCGATCCCACTCGCTGCATGGCACTGATTTATTTTCTGTTCTTTGGGCTCATCTGATCAGCGCTGCCTGCCCTGGGTGGGTTTTTTTTTGGGGGGGAGAATGCAGAAGGGGTGCCAGGGTGTGCCACGGGGCCACGGCTCTCCCTGTCTCTGACACTGACAAAAAAAACTTGCTGCAGGGCTGAGCGTGCCATGGGTGTTTTTGCATTGCCGGGTAACTCCTGCAGTGAAAAACTCTTATTTTTTCACCTAAAGGGAGCTTTCACCTAAAAGACATCGCTCTCATTTCACCCTTGGGAACTGCAGCAAGCTCTGAGGGTTTATCAAATGGTGGCAGTGACACAGGTCTGTGAAACCACAGATGGGCACTGGGAAGGTGCCTAGGAGCCAGATACTGGCTGCTTCTCATTCCACAACAAGTCAGCGCTCAGCAAAAATCCCCAACGCCAAGTTTTATGCAAAAGAAAGTGTTTTTTCCACGTGCCAACCACGACACTTGCTGCTACGCTGTGTGCCAGCACCCAAAGTCTGAATAAACCTGGGAAACGAATGGAGGAATGGATGGAGGACAGGTTCCTCGCTGGATCCGTAACGTGCAACCAGCAACAGTGCCGAGAGCTTAGGAAGCCCCGAAACCACTGAACCCAAAAATTGGGAAGGACACCAGGAAAAGGCAGCAGAAAAGCAGCAGCCATGCTTCTGATAGAAATGGAAATTTAAGGATTCCTTTACTGAATGTCCACAGAGGCACTTCCTGAGCCTACCTTCCCGTGGGGAGCATCCAGTGATGTTTTTATTAGACATGACATGTCTAATTATCTATGAAAGGCAATCAAATAAATGGGGTTTACCTTTCCAGTCAGCAAGGAAGACCCCAGTGAGCCCAAAGTCCTCCCTAAAAGGACCCTTAAGCCCGAAGCAGGAGTGTCAGCTTGAGCTGGACTGCTCACCTTTGATCAAGTTGAGAATTTCTTGAATTCTCTGTGGCTCGTTGCGGTCTGGCCTGCAGCTGGGCGTGATCTCCAGCACGTAGTCAGGTCCGTACTCCGTGAAGAACTGCAGGAAGAAGAGAGGAGAGTCACCAGAGGGGTCCCGGGATGGCTGAGGCTGGAGGAGGGCTCCCAGGGGCACCTGTTTGTAACTAGCCAAAACTTATCCTCTCCTTCCAGGGAGCACATTTAACTCTGTTAATGTGAGCTTTCTGGGGGAGCTAAATCAGGCTAACGAGACTTTATAATCCCTCAACCATCTCCCTGAGCACGCCCAAGAAGATGGAGCACGACCACGCACGAGCACCATGGATCAGTAAAGACGTCCAAAGCTGTCCATGCTCCATCTGCCTCGGCCAGCAGGCGTTCAGATGCTCCTTCTGCAGCACATCATGAAATAATGCGATGGAGGAGGAGGGAGGGGACAGCTAACTGCATCAGCTGAAGGAAAACAAAAGTGATCCTTCAATGTTCTTGTCAAGACAGCCGGTTTTGGAAGTTGCTGATCTTGGTTTTGGTCCAAGAGCTCCAAACACAGACCGGCACTGATGGGAAGATGCAAGAAAAAAATTTAAAACCAATAAGGGAAATCCTCTGAAAAAAACTGCAAGCATCAGCCCGTGTATCTGGGCTTAAGGGTATTTGTGGACACAAAGTGCTTAATGCATTTCAAAACAGGATTACAAGGATTCAATGAAAAATAGCAGCTGGAGCCACTAACGAGGCTAGGAATGAAGCTCTTGATCTCCTGGAGGCGTACACCAACCTAAGGGCTGTGCCTGGAGGTCCTTCACCTGGTGCTGTGTGAACACTTCACTGTCTCTGGTAGATGAGCAGCCTCGTCCTTGGGGCTGTGCACCCCCCTGAATTGCTTGGCCACTTTCTCCATGCCACAGGAGAGAAATGCAAGTTCCCCAAAGGCAGGCTGCTGCTCCACGCTTAATGAGATGAATGCCACCATCTTCTGGCTGGTTTTAGATCCAGAGCTGTTCAATTCACGTACCGAAGCTGTTTCTTATTACCAAAATTACTTTATTACCTCTTTTGAAGGATGTGGCCACAGGCTCTGAACAATCAGACAACCTATCATGCTCCTGCGTCTCCACGTATTCTTTCTGAACCCAAAGCAGATCAGAGAGGATTTCTAAATTGCTCCTGTCTCAGCTCCACCCAGCTCTGTTCTCCCAGGACCTTTCTGGCCGTGCTGAGCCACTTCACCTGGCACCCAGTAAGTGCTGCAGTTACGCTCCTGATCCCCACCAGCAGCCTTGGGGCTAACATCACCACCACTTAGTAAATCTTCCCAGAGATGCAGAGTCGAGATGCACTTGTGCATGGCAGGGACTTGGTTTGATCACACACATTCTCCTCCCGGTGGCACCGGTGACACCAGGTGACAGCTTCACTCCAGGCAGCCCACGTTTTCCCTGGCTCCAGCTCGTTCCTCTTCAGGTGCTGCAGCACAGCTCCACGAGGCAGACTGGGCTGCTCTCCAGGAGCGTGTTCCTCCAGGAGGGTGAATCCTGAGCAGCTCATCTCGTCTCCGGAAACGAAAAATCACAAGCACCATTACGCTGCAAGGGGAGCCCAACTTGGCTGGCCAGCAGTGGCGCCAGAAGTCGCAGCCAGCTCAGCTCTGCAGCCCAAGCGTCGGCTGTCCCAGAAGAGGATAAATATTCCTTTGAGAAGGAGCAGCCAGAGCACACAGGAGCCCATTGTGCACCTTGTGACATCCCGCACGCAACTCATTCCTCAGTTTTAAAACCTGGTTCTGGCTAAAGGATCGCATCTAAGCAGGACGACTCCCAAAATTCATCTCATATCTGCAATCACCAATGCCCATGATGACATATTTTCAGCTTAAACCCACTCATACGCTTTAGTTCCTCGTGCATACTGGTCTGTGAGACCCTCAGACAAATCAGAACGTAGTTCTCCTCCGCAGTCACTGCAGACTAAAACGTAGAGCCTTGAGAAAGCTCTGGCACATCCTAAAGGACTCTTTGAGCCCGCAGGTGACTCCACCTCCCCACCCCCTGTGTAATTACCTGAGGGTTGACTTTACTGGCTTCTCAGCTCCCTTCCAAAAAGCTGTGGACAGCCCTAGGTTTGGGGAACAAGCACCCACTGTGCTGCTCGGACAGTGCGTTATTGTTGCAGGAGCCTCTCTCAACAAAACAGCACTGAGCAGCCAGGGTGCTGCCTGCATTAGGTGGAGTGACTCTGCTCCTAGGCAAGGAGCAGGGAGGGTTTGGCAAACCTTACCTCGTGATCAGGGATCTCCGAGGACAGCGTTCTCCCAAGGATAACCCCAGTCAAGTATGTCCAGCAGCGGGCCGTGTTGGCAAGGTTGTAGCCTCCTGTCTCCAGCAAGAATTGTGATTTTGGAAGAAGAAAGATGGGAGAAAAGGGAAAAAGCAGATTTTACTAGCAGGAACAAGCCACGGAAGCTCCTCCAGCCACCTCTGCAGACCCAGCACAAGCCCATCTGTCTCTTGACAGCACAGAGGGGTTTTCATGGGTAACAGGGACAGAAGTGCAAGGGCAGCAGCAGAGACAAGGAACTGTTGCTTTTAAATGCCAGCCTTGGGCCCATAAAGCATGATCCACATGTCCAGCCATTTGCTGGTGAGCTCTTCAGCACTGTCATGCTTGAGAGGACAAATACGAAGCTAATTAGTACAACGAGTGACTGCTTTACAAGTAAATGACGTTTCACAGGCAATATGGGAGCAGTCACATCTACCGTGACTGTGCACAACCTCACAGGGAAAAACCCTGGCTGAAGGCAACCCTGCCAGACTGAAAGAATTTCCCAGCAGACCGAAATAATGAGAGAAAAACACTTTGACAAGAGAGGAAGGCTGTATTTTCCAAAGCTTCCTTCCCCTCATTTTTTTTTTTTTTTTTTTTTTTTTTTTTGCCAAATACCATTTCTCCTCTCTTCCTCCAGTTTCCACCCCGAACGCTTCCGCAAGCTGCGGTGCCGGGACACTCCTTGGGGATTTCCACTCACCTCCTCCCAGCACCAGGGTCGCCAGCTGCCACTGCAGGACGTACTTCAGGCACTTGCCCACTCCCTCGGGGGTCATATTGAAGGAGCACATGGGGTCCCCGGCGATGGTGTCAGCTCCCAGCTGCAGCACCACCGCCTCCGGGTTGAAGGCGGCGTACACCTCCTTCAGCACGCTGCAGGGAGAAATTGGGGGGGGTGGGCATCAAAGCAGGCGTCTGACATCAGCTGCCCTGAGGACAGGGCAGGAATCCAACCCCAGGGGCCTTCCTAAGCATCTCCTGGATGGTTTGATGTCCAGGGAGATGCATCCCTGGGACAAAGAGCTTGCCCTTACCCAGGGCTCACCCCAGAAACTTCACCAGCTGCTTGCCCCAGCACACAAACCCCACCAAGGTGCCTGCAGGGCTGAAGCCATCAGCTCTGCAAGCACGGCAAGCTGAGGGCTGCCCTCACTGCTGAAACACGGGCGCCTCTGGGGAAAACTCGACCCTGCTGAGACCACATACGTGGGCTGATTAATAGCTGAAACTAGCTGATTAATTACCTCTTTCAGCTATAATTAAGAGTGGCTTTATTATGCAAACTACCACAACCGTTTCATAGAATTCAGATTTTTCTTTGTCTTTGGAGCAAAGCTAACGTCACTGAATTCCTCTAGATTATTCCTTACTTTTCCTTTGCTGCACTTGTCATGTTTCTCACACGTTGTGCTTTTTTTTAATCTTCAAAAGGTTAGCATTTAATCTCCAGGTAAAGTCACCCACATCTTGTCAGAACCAGTTTGATTCATTACGTTGGGCAGTTTTGGAAGGCGATCAAGCAAATCAGCTACTCTTATGATTAGACAGACCCTTCATCATTTCCCCTTTTGATGGAAACACTACGTGAGCAGCCAGGTTTACAGAAGGCTCCGGGTGGAAATGTGCCTTGGACACATCCCTACGTGAGCTACAACTCTTGTACATCACAGAAACTCAGCATCCAGCTCTGGTGCTGCCAACCTCACTGCAGCTCTGAAACTTTTCATTCTTAGCTGTCTTGGTCTCCAAAATTTTAAAGACCTGTCAGATCTTCCAGAAGGAAAAAAAAAAAAGTAAAATCAGATTTTGGTCCCCCGCTTCCACAAGTTATTTATTGACAAATTATTAACAGCGTCTCCCTGGGAATTGCTCTGGGAATGCCTGTGCTGGCAGCATGTAGCTTGGAACCTACGGCAGCTTTTGATGTCCTTCAACTCGTTACATGTGTGATGGGCTGATCCTGACTGGGCTCCTAACCCCTCTTTCTGCTCCTAAAGCTGTGCTGCTTTTTGGAAGCGTAGCCCTCAGCAAGATGAGGCACAAGCACCCCCAAGCAGCAGGAGGCACAGCCACAGCGTGACCACCCGAAGGGGCTCCGAGCCCTGAGTGGTTTCAGCCCTCAGCTGTTACAGCTGAGAGCCAGATGTGAGACCGTGTCCTGCAGCCCTGCACTCAGGCTCACCTCGCCTAGAAGTGAACAAGCCCAGCGGTCCACTTTCAACGTGGCTAACAGCTCGTGGGGTTTGTCACAAATCAAGAGAGAGAAGGACAAAAGGAGCTTTGAAAATACTCCTAGTTCAGCCCCAAACATGTATCTGATGGATGGCCAGGGTTCAGAGCATTTATTTGAAGAAGAAGCATGTAGCCCTAGCTCCACAGCTAAAAAGTACTTCTCCCTTCTCATCTTCTCCTTAAACACACCAGGCTGACCGGTGGCCAAGAGACCCTCGCACTCACACCTTTGTTTATTCAGCTTGCCCAAAGATTTGAAGAAAACCTCAGAGACCTCTTAAGATCTGTGTTTGTTGTCATCAAAAACAGCAACAGGGGAAGGGGCGAGCCTTATCCAAGGAAGAAGAGCAATTAAAAATAGTAAATAAGCAAAATCTGTGCAGTCTGTTCTCCAAAATCCCATCCAAGCAAACCGTATCAGAGCAAGAGGACTCACGTTTCACAGATCTGGTAATACTTCTCGTCCTGAATGCCATCTTGAATAGGCACGTTCACGCTGTAATAGCGACCTTTCCCCAGGCCGACATCCGTCACATCGCCTGTGCCTGAAAAGCAGAAACGCCCAAGGGTTAACAAAGGGGAAAAGAGGCTCAGCAGCAAGAGAAACGTGTGGCATGGCTCAGGTGAGGGCAAAGCACCAGGCGTGTCCATGGGGAAGCTGCCTTACCTCCACGAACACGGGAGGGTTTGGATGGACCCGGTTCTAGCTGTCTGCCCTACCCTGCAATTAAGCTTTCAAGGGCAGCCCAGCAGTGGCTCTGCCACAAACAGAAAGGGGGAGATGTGACAAATGCATGGTTTCTCCCTCTTTCCTTCTTCTGGGTCAGAAGGGGGGAACATTTGGAGAGACACCTCTGCTGGTGAGGACGGGGTGTGCCTTTGCAGAGACCTCATCAATGAGTACAAATCGGTACAAACCTCGCCGGTTCAACTTGCCTGGGAAAAATCCTGGCGAAAACTTGTGCAGAGAAACGGTCATAACTTTTGAGGTGAAGCTAAAGGCATCTTCAACCCCTGGCAGAAGAGGGAAAAGAAGAAAAGCTTTCAAGCATTTTCATTTGCGTAAGCAACGGAGCCTGAACGCACACCCGATAAACGTGGGCCAGCGAGCAGAGCAGGAATGAATGACCCAGAAACCCAGACGTGGCTTGGCAAATCCATCCTTCAGCAACAGGGATAGGAATTCAAACACAGCAGTGTTCACAACTGAGATGAATTTGGCTGGTCTCATACTCATCAAAACTGAACGGGTCGGTGCCCTGCCCGGCTGGGGAGGGAGCCTAGCAAGGAGGCTTTGGCTGGAGCGTGGCTCTGCTGAGAAACAGAGCTACTGGGCTCTCTCGCTTTTTCCTCAGCTCTTCTGCAATCCCACACGCCACTTCTTTCCCTTAAATATGGATTAAAATAGTGGGGGTGTGCAGGGAAAGAGCAGTTACGGGAAACTTAACAGAAACCAAATGGTGGGGCAGGGGTGGAACGGAGCAAAGCAAAACGCACCACGTAGGGAGAGCAGGAAATGCTACGGGGTGTTGCAATAACGGCCCCGAAGCAGGGAGCACTCTCAGCAAGGCCCTCTCCAACTTGAGCTGTACAAAGTCAGTCCTTTTAAAGGCATCGTGCACTGCTGGCTGCTTCTGCTTTGCTCTGGTGACATCAAAGAATCAAGCACCGTGAGCTCTGCGGGGCCAGGCACACAAACCCGGGGAAGTCCCTGCCAGAGAGCCCCTGGCAGAGGGATAACTGCAGAGGGAGCTGGCCCTTCATGCAGTTCATTGCTTTAGGTACGAGAGCGCTGCCCAGAGCCTCACAGGAGGGCAACACGCTCGAATAACACCAAAATAATGAGCAGCACGGGGCAAACCCACAGAGCAGGACACGGCAGAACTGGATCGAGGGAATTCATGCTGGAAGGGGACACAGCCACGGCTGCCACAGCAGGGAGAGCCTTCCTGCCCCATCCCTTCCCTCAAGTCTGCAAATCCCTTACCATCCCCGTGATGCAAATCCAAGTCAATATAAAGGACTCGGTCAAATTTCTGGCGCAGCCGCAGGATCCCCAAGACGGCGTCGTTCAGGTAACAAAAGCCTGAGGCTTCATCTCTGTGAAGAAAACAGCCGTGAGGTTGCACAGCACCACTGCCATCGCCACCGAGCTCGGCTTCGCCACCTGCACTTTGCAAGCCTCCACCTTCACCTCCAGGAAAAGGAGCCCAGCCAAGGGCCAGCAGCGATCAAGAGGTGGGTCAGGAGCAGCCCAAAGCACGGCTGGGGAGCACGGGGAGCACAGCTCATGATGGCTCACGCTGATCCCTTCTCACACCTGGGCTCAGCAGCAGCTGAGGGGAGGCTCTGACCCCTCAGCAGGAGCTCTGCCCATTTCGCTGTCATGCAAATAAAACGTTAGCAAATAAAATATTAGCAAAGAAAGATGATTTAAAGAAATTCAGGGTCACCGAGATCAAAACTGCTGTCAACTGTACCCTCCTCTTCCTCTGCAGCAAGAAGCCAGCAGAGGACAGAGGACAGAGGTGTGGTGGGGACGCTTGTCCCGGATTGACTTGCTTCAAAGTCAAGTCCCCGGTCACCACTTGGCACCAGCCCATTTACCTGCTTTGGGGATGCAGCGAAAAGATGTCAGCTCCCTGCAGCTCTGCAAGCTGCCACCAAGCCCTGTGTGGGCCCAGATCCCTCCTCCCCGGGCTCAAATGGCTCCACGACCTCAGGTGTGCCCCTTAGGAAGCAGCACTGCTCCACTCCCTGCTCGGTGGCCTCAGAGCCACCAGGAGCCGGTGTTTTGACAAAAGGACACCTATGCTGCATGCATGCACACCAGGACCAGCTCTGGGACTTGAATGAGAAAGACCATAGGTGAAAATCCTCATCCTCCAGCAGCAGAGAGGCATAATGGCACAGCTCCAGTGCCCACCTGCCGGGTGAGCTCTCTCCCTTTCCATCTCTCGCGCAGGAAGGGCACAGCTTGGGTAATTACTTGCTCATTGCTCTCACACTGCTGGGAGTAAACGCAGTGTGGACACAATTCCAGCTTGGCAAGACTTCGGTGAGCTCCAAGGCTGCTGGTTCCTTCTGAGAGGGACCAGGAGGAACCAAACCCTGCAGCCTGAGGAGCAAATGCAGTGCCAACACCGAAATAAAAAGAGGAAACGATGTCCCTCCAGAGGGTCACCCAGCCAACCGCAGCTGGAAGAAGGGAGAAGCCCATGGCAACTGGAGCCAGAAACCTGAAGCAATGCAAAGAATCAAACTTCACAGGTTCAGAGCTCACAAGGAACTCTGAGGAGCTCTCCCTTTCCAACAAACGCCATGCCCTGAGAGCGAGCACAAAGACAGCAAGCTCCAGGTGGGGCACGGAGCTGTTTAAGGCTGTGACTGGGAGCCTGAGACAACCCAGCCAAATTCCTTCCCCTCCACCACCCCAAAATATTTTTAGTTTCAGAACAGCCTCTGTTAAGCAGGGGCAAGGGGAAGAAACCTGGAGCCATTCCTGGTGAACGTCCTGGTGCCTGCAGCTCTGCAGAGCTGCCCTTCAGCACCATTTGCTGTCACCAAGCAGTGAGAATCAAGTAGCAAAACTAGCAGCTGGCAGGATGCAACTGCACAAAGGGGAACCCAACCCTTGGTGACACCACGAAGTGCCACGAGGGCACCAATTTCATACAGGCTCCAGAAGGGTTTTAACAAGCCGGCAGAAAACTACCCGCTCAGCCCAGCGGCAGCAGCAAGGCAAAAACTTCTTTTATCCTCGGGAAACAAGGAAGCCACAGAAATAAGTTGTTCTAGCACTACAGAAATCCCAGGATTTGGGGACAACACTGATGCTTCCTCTCCTGCTGTTCTGGAGAGCTGCTACTGACACCACAGCTCAGGGCCAGCAGAGCAGAACAAAAACCAGAGCTTGGGCCTGCGCCATTTCACTCCTCTTATTAATGAGCCCAGAAAGCCACACCAAACAATGTGGACAATGTCTCGCCACGCTCTCCCGAGTTTGAAGCAACACCAACCACTTGCCTCTCCACAGCCCTGCTCTGTGGACCACGACGTGCTGTGCTTGACTCTGAATTCTTGCTTGACTCCCAGGGGAGAGGAAACCATCCCTGGCGATGGGTTTGAGCCCCGGAGCCACGCTGCAGCCTCTGCCCTGCCTTCCCCCCTGCCTCCTCTCGGCCCTCTGCCCGCACAGCCACCGCCGGGCAGCCTCCCCTGAGGGCTCCCGGGGAAGCCAGGGGTGAGGAGGCTGGGGTCAGACCCCCAGTTGAGAAAACGCAAGGGAAGAGAGATGGTTTTCTTACTTCTTGGCGTGATGCCACCCTCCAGGCCAGTTAATCGCTACCTTGCACTTGCCGTCCAGCAGGCACTGGGCCGCGGTGATGGTGGCTCCCCCCACGGCTGCCGCGTAGTCAAAGATGCCCTCGGTAGCCGGACAGTCGTAACCTGCGGGTGAGAGCCAGCGTCGGGCGTTTCCTCTGTGCAAAGCACGCCCCGAGCTGTCGCTCCTCAAGCGCAGCCCTAACTTGCTGCTAAAAGAGAAAGAAACGGAGTCCAGCAGGCAGGAGCTCACTGCTGAAGATGTAAACCAGGCTAGTGTGTGAACAGTGCAAACCTGGCTCCTGGCTGCAGCTTCAGGCTGCTGTTCACGCGTGCCCCCCACCACAGCAGGCTGGGGCAGCCCTTCCTCAGCTCTCCACCAAGAGCACTGTGCCAGGGCCTCCCGCCCCCCTCAGGATCCCCAAATGAGCACTAAAAGCTGGCAGCTAGGGCCAGACGGAGCAGCACGGGGCTGACAGTACCCTCTGCTGGCAACACGGAAAGCATCGGAATGACCAGCACCACACCAAAGCCACAGCAAGCCCCTGGAGCTCAGCTTCACCTAGGCACCAGCAAAGAGCACCTGGCACCTGATAGCTGGTCACCCTCCCCCAGAAAGCTCGTGTCCTCACCCAGTCCATACTCCACGGACTCCGGATGGTCGTCATCCCCCTCCTCGCTGACCTTCTGCAGGTGCTGCAGGTAAGCGTCCGTGTGGAAGCTCGCCATCTCCTCCATGGTAGCCACCTTCGGCTTGACTATCCTAGCAGGGAGGGGAGAGGGAGCAGGTCAAAACACCACCCAGCTGGAACTTTCTCGGACAGTTCGGCGCTTGCTGTTGAAAAATAACCCACAAAATCCCTCCTCCTCCTCCCACACTGTCACCTGGAGAGGGAAAGCCACCCCGCTGGGCTGCAGCACACCGCTCCCCACGCCTGGTGCTGCCGGCTGTGCCCACCCCGATGAGGACCAGCCGCAGGAGCTGCCTGCATTAACCTCTCCACATCACTTTGAGATATTTTTTTTTCCCTTTAGGTTTGTTATTCCCCTTTGAGCAACTCCTGGCAAGGGCTAGTTGCAGTGGCTGTGGCAGGACAGCCGTCTGCTGGGGCAGGAGCTGAGCAGTGGTTTCTGCAACCCAAGCAGAGACCAAGCCTGTCTTCAGCAACCTGTGTGCACCGTCCCCAGGTCTGGGTGCTTTTCAACCTGCAAAATTAAAGCTGAGGCTGTGCCGAAGCCCTCTGCAATCGGGCGATGCAGTGCAGGCTGTGGCTAGTGGAAGATCGCCCACAGGCCGGGCATTTCCATCCCCACGCCCTTCAAGTTCACCTCCACGACGGTTTGTGCGGCACCCTACCAAAACACCCCCAGCTAAACCTACACAAAGATTTGTACACGGAGCAAAGCAAAAGTCCTGCGGGGATGTCCCTCAACAGGGGCGTGAGGACATCCTGAGGTGCTGTGCAGGAGCCTCTCCTCTCCCTCCACACCCAACCCCAAGGGCCCGGAGAACAGCAGAGGGTTTCTCACCGCTATGCCCCAAGCCCCATACCCCGACTGTTCCCCCAAGAGCCCCAAGACCCCCACAGATCCCCTCGGTGGCAGCCGGGCACCGCCACGAGCCGTGTGGCTCCCCGCAGGCCCCGGCCACGCTCGGCGTGCCCCACGGCCATGGCACGGCGACACTCACATCATGTGCTCCAGCAGCGAGTACGCCTCGATCAGCGAGTGCACCATGCTGGCCTGCAAAACCAGGGGGAAGGCGAGTTAAAAAACAGAAAAACAAACAAAACAAAAGGAGGGAGAGGGTGAGCACGAGGCCGGTGGGCAGCCCCAAGCCCCCCGTCCCGGCGCTGACCCGGCGGGGCGCCTTGCAGAGGGCATCGCAGCGGGCCGTGTACTCGGGGCTGTAGATGTAGGCCACCGGCGGCACGGCCGCCATCAGCGCCGCCACCACGGCCCCACGCAGGGTGACGGAGCCGCCGGCCGCGTCCTGAGGCAGGCTGGGAGCTGTAGTCCCCTGTCCTGGGACAGGAACATGGCTGCTTCTCTCCCCCCCCGCTTAATTATTCAATCATTGCCCTCCCCCTAATTATTCAATCATTTCCAACACCCCCCCCCCCATGAGGATCGCACTCTGCACACGTGTGCTGGAGACGTTTTATTGCGGGTTCCCACACAGCACGAGCATTTTTGTTTGTTTGTTTGTTTTTGTGTTTTTTTTTGTGTTTTTTTTTTTTTTTGAGTTTGTTTTTAAAACATTTGTTAAAAAAGGCCCACGGGGGGGCCCCAAGCCGGCTCACAGCCAGGCAGGCCCTGAGGGGCAGGGGGCTGCTGGCACAGCCCCCCAGCAGCTTTAAGGCAAACCAGACCCGGAGGTCAGCGAACACACGTGGAAAACACTTCCCCCAGCATTTTGGGGGCGGAAAGGGGTGAGGGGAGGGCACGGGCTGCCCGCTCCCCATCAGTCCAACAGCGCTATCCCTATCAGCAGCTGGAAGAGCACCAGCTCTAGCTAGGCTACACCCTGCAGATTTGGAGGACAAAGCAGCACAGAACGGGTTAAAAACCTCCAAACTGCTGCAGGAAGAAGGGGGGGGTCCTTCCAAGCCCCTTCGGACACAACCAGCCCTGAGGAGAGTACCGAAAGGCAGGCAGGTGCTGGCAGGAGCTCAGCCCTTCCCTGCTGGTGCCACTCTCCCAGCACGAGGCCATCTGCCTGCACACCCAGCCCGAAGGTCCATCATCCCCCAAAAACCCTCCCGTCGAGCCCGCAGGCCGGGGAGAAGAGCAGCGAGATCTACTGCATGGCACAGCCGTCGCCGGGCAGGAACTCGTAGACGTAGAGGGCCACGGATTTGGAGAGGTAGGTCATGGTGCCGAAGCGGCCGCTCGGCGCGCTGTCGTACAGCAGGCTGCAGATGCCCGTCGTGGGATCCCTCTCCAGCATCTCGTCGTCAGCACCCAGGGCTTTCTGGATTTGGGACGAGGGAAATGGGAGAGGCAGCGTTAGGAACGCGCTGCCACCTGCCAGCTGGCACCCCACACACGGGAAGAGGACACCGCATCGTCACCGTGCCACAGTGGGGACGACAGGCAGGACCCTCAGTGTGGGCGACTGACCCTTAGGTAGCCTTGGGGCTGACCGCAGCCCCTACCTGCTCCTCGTAGAAGAGGTCGTTGGCAGTGTGCACGATCTTTTCCACGGCTATGATGCCCCCGATGGTGTGCACCTCCATGTCCACCAGCATGGTGAGCACCAGGATGGCCTCCACCAGCAGCTGCCGGTACTCCGGCTGGGGCACGCGGTTGAGCACTGCCTCCACGTGCACGGCAAACTTTATTTCCCCCGGGGTCATCTGCGTGGAGGGAGGAGGAAATGCACCCAGGGTTTTGTTATCACCAGCACAAGTCCTGAGCCACGCTGGGCACTTCGCCAGGGCAGCTCCGTACCTAACACCAACCCCCTTGCACTGTTCCCTGCCTCACAAACCTCCTACCTCTCTGGTTGTTGAAGAGGGGAGAACAAAGCCCTCCACGGAAAGACCATGGCACTGCAGAACAAGATGTGGAGACCATGGTTACAGCCTGCAGCAGCACTGTGCGCTCACTCGTTCCCAGCTGAGCATCAGCAATGTGCTGCCCACACACTCCAGCTCCACCTCCCGACTCCTTGCAACACTCCATCGCTCCTTAAACATCGGTGTCAGCCCTGGGTGTCAAATTCACCCTAGAGAGGTCTGTGCCGTGCGTGTGGAAAGGATGCAGCTGGACATCCAGCTCACCTTCTGCAGGATCTTCCAGACCTTCTGGTAGAAGCCCATGGGGACACGGTTGAGGGCTCCATCCAGCCGCCGTCTCCGCTTCCACTGGCCCTGGCGGCTGTCCTTCCCGCTCTGGTCTTCCAGCATGCTCGAAAACGAGCCCTTGCCCAGCAGCTCCGAGTGCCCGGTGGACTGGGCAGACAAAACAAGGACCATGGAAACCTCTGCAGGGTTAAACAGCCCACAGGAGCGCAGCCCGCTGCCACCCGAGGGCTTGTGCTCACCCAGCCTGGTTCCCAGGGCAGAGCTGCCACCCCCTGCCCCCAGCAAATCCCGACCCACAGCCCCAGCTCCCCGCAGCCCGGAGGGCAGCAGCCCCCGCCGGAGCACAGCTCCATCCTGCAGCCACACAACAGGCCGGCCAACAAATGGAGGTTACCAGAGAGGACATCAGGTCACCATCCCCGGACTGCAAACTGATGGGCTGGGGGAGAAAAGGAGAGGCAGAAATTAAACCGTGCTGGGGGGCTGGGCAGCCGGTGCGGCGAGCAGAGCAGCAGCAGCACAGACCAAGCTCAGTTATCCCAAGGGCTGCGGTTAGCTGGAGACTGAGAGGTAGTTTTGAGAGGCGAGCTGTGGAAAGTCTCACGTTAGCATCAGAGGGGGAAGACCGCACTGGAGCAGGAGCAGGGCCACCTTGCTCAGCCCTTCTTTGTTGGTATTATGGGATCTGTTCAGCCGTGGCAGCTACGCAGCACAGCTCCTAGCTGGCTGCAATGCCAACGCACCCGTGGCTTTGAGAAACCTTCCTCCCTGGTGGCCTCGAGAGAGCAGGTCCCGAAGGGGCTCAGCCGCCTGAATGCTGTGGGGCCACCCAGCCACACCGACCTCTTCCCGGGGCGCCTCCCCCCAGCCCTAAACGGAGCAACCCCGAGCCTGCCGAGAGGGGAAGCCAGCTCATTGCTGCAACAGCTCGCTCAGCGGGTTCGTTTAGGAAAGCTCATTAACTCATGCATGCTCGGAAGCTGCCCTAGGATGCAGCATGAGGGATAAAAGCTGAGGCTGTAGGAGGACCAAGGTGGCTTCACCTTACTCCCGGTCAGAGACTGCCTACGTTTATCCAGTTGCTGAAAAGAGAAGAAGGAAATGAAGTGGCTGCTGCTGCAAGAGGCCCACCAGGACCCCAGCCCCAGGGGGGAACCTCATGGTCCTGCCCACCCCTGCACCTTCTCGAGCACCCCTGTGCTCCCCCTGTACTGCACTGCTGGAGTCACCCCCGCGTTAGATTTATCCCACATCCCCCTTCAGGGCAGAACCGAACCAAAAGGGGCTCCTGGAGACAGCTCTAAGCTCTCTCTGAAGCCCAGGAGCGGGCTCTATCGACTCTCCCATCAATCCTGCTCGTCCTGGAGCCGCTCGTCCCCACAAAACTGCACAGGAGCAGCCTGCGCCTCCCGCCCTCACCTGTTTGATCTCGCTCTTCAGCCTGACGATGCCAGCACGCTCGGGTTTGGTGGCCCCGACAGCGCCCACCTCGCAGATGGAGATGGAGGTGGTGACCGACGAGTCCACCGATCGCACTGGGGGAGAGGAGAGGGCCAGAGTGGGTCCCACAGCTCACGCAGCCTTGCCCTCCACCCCAGCCAGCACCACAGCGCAGAGCTGCTGCCATTCGGGCTGGAGCAGACCAAAAACCGAGCCGAGGATGGCCACAGGATTTGGGCTTCATCCTGAGAAGCCTGCTCAGCGCCACCCCTGGACTGCTGCGGTGCAGAAGCTGTGCTGAACGGGCAGGAGAACGGGGACATTCTCCACAGCAGGGGACACCAGAGCTGGCCACATGCCACACCAAGAGCCGGCCCTGCCAAGGGACTCACCGCTCTTCTCCACCCCAAACTCCTTGCCGGAGAGGATGTGGAAGAGGAGGCTCTTCATGTCGGACGGGCTGAGGTTCATCAGGTTCTCAGTGGCTTCTCCAGCTGGGGAGAACAGAGTGGGGACGTCGCACCCCCTGCACAACCCTCCTGGGAGATTTCGAGCCTGCGCCCCAGCCTGTTAGCGGGGGCTACACCTCATCCCCCGTGGTGATAAACATCACCATGAAATTACCTACTGTTTTGTAGTTTTTTGTGTGTTTTTACTGTACTGTGCTACCCCAGAGCAGTCCCAGCCACAAATCCTGACGCTTTCAGGCAGGGTCTCACCCTGGCACTGAGCGCTGCCCATTTTTAATGGCACTTCTCCTCCCCGGCACCACGTCCCCCATCCCGCTGACCCCGCCGCACGTACCCGAGCAGCGCAGGGAGTGCGCCAGCTCCGTGGCCATCACCTGGATGATGAGCCCGATGCGGATTCGGAACATCTCCGCGAAGAGCGCGGGCTGGGTGCGCATGTACATGGCCAGGTACACCATGATCTCCTGCAGGGAGAGGGGCACGTCACCCCACGGCTGCTCCCCACAGCCCACACCCAGCCACGAGGTCCCCCGCTGCCCCCAGCCCTTCACCTGGGTGAGGATGGAGACGCTGAGGTTCTTCTCGCTGGCCTCGTCAATGAGGTGGACGAGCTCCTCGTAGGGGATCGGGCTGGGGGGGGGAACGGCAGGAAGAGGTAAGGGACAGCCCCGCGTCCCCCCGTGTTCCTAGGAGGAGATGCAGCCCCGCAGGCAGCCCCAGCCCAGCACATGTGGCGAGGGAAAAGTGCTGCACTCACGCAGAGATGGTCTTCTCGCGTGGCTCGGGGGGCAGCCCCACCGTCAGGTGCTTCTGGTGAGACAGCAGGTCCGTGCAGGCCTGGGGACAGCGAGGTCACCCCAGGCATCACCACCTGCCCTCGGGGCTTCAGCACCAGGCAGATGTAGCCACAGTTCTCTTGCCCTCCCAGCCGCCTCCCCCCCCGATGCCCCCAGCCCCACCAGAGCTCGCCAGCGGGGCTCTCACCTCATCCAGAGCTTCCACTTTCTTCTTCAGGATGCCGGAGATGTAGCGGATCAGAGCCCACTGGCGCGTGGCGCCCACCCTGACGTACAGCTCGGTGAGGAGCTCCTTAACAGTGGGGCCAGGCTCGCTCTCCAGCCCCGTGTGCCACTCGGGTCCCCTGCGGCGAAGGAGATGCTGGGTGAGTGCCACCAGCTCGCCCTGGGGCAGCGCCCAGGCTCTGCAGGTCGAGGCAGGAGCACGGCTGTGGCTGCTCAGCGAGCGGGCAGGACTCCGAGCTCGCCGTACTTGAGGATGTGGAGCATGTAGAGGATGTCCGCCTGCTCCTGCAGCGTGGGGCAGATGCGCAGCTGCTCCACCAGTGCCTTGCAGTCCACGTTGCCAGCCTCATCGCGGGGCAGGTTCATCTCTGCATGGAGCGCGTGGCTCTGGGGGAAGAGAGACCCGTGCTCCTGGTTAGCACCTGTGAGCATCCCCGGCCACAAAGGGCCCAGCTTTCCCCAGAAGGGTCCTCTGGCTCCAGCCAAAAAGCCTGGCGGTGCCGCCTGCCCAGCTGGGACGGGAAGGGGCTCACCTTGCCCTCCTGCTCATGCTGGTGGGGCGAGCTCAGCAACTTGACCGACTGCTGGGATGCCTGGAAGATCTTGCTGGGGACGTACATCCCCACATCTGAAAGGCAGACGGGGCTGGTGCAGGCATTTCTCACCTCCAACCACCACCACAGTGCCCCAAGCCAGCTCCCATCCCACCTTCTGCCCCACCAGCCACCCCTACAGCGCATCCCCCGGGTCGTGCCGGATCCCACAAGGATGGGGACGCTCCCAAAAGCGCCTCAGCCCCACCACGAGGACAGAACGGAGCTGGGGAGGGTGCCAGCCTGACTCACTCTGGACGTGGAGATCCTTGGCCTTGGACGCCAGGGACATGAGGTCTCGGGTGGTGTGCACGGCGGCGCGGAAGCGGCTCAGCCCCCCGCGCTGGGCAGTGGGAGGGAGGTTGGCCTGGGGAACCGTGCGCTGCAGCAGGTGGTCCAGGTACTGCGCCACCTCGTCGAAGGTGTCCGCTGCAACGGGAGGAAGAGGAGAAAGCTTCAGCCACCGGCCGCCCGCCTAGCGCCCCGAGGGCAGAGCTCCCCAGCCGTGCCCCCGCGCGGGGACAGAGCTTGGCTGGCTGCACGAAGCGACAGCCGGCAGGACGGACAGACAGACGGACAGACGGTGGCGGTGGCACTGCCAGGGGAGGCACCGTCTGTCCCAGCACGGAGTGCTGAGGGCGCCCCAGCACAGCCCGGCAGGGCTCCAGCACGAGAGCAAGACAGGGAGGGTTTTGCGACCATTATTTGTGATTGGAAATCACCGGTTATTTCTAACGAGGAGTTGCAGGAGGGCAGCTGGCTCTCCTTTATAAACTGCCACCTCCTGCGTGGCTCTTTGCCCTGCCTCCGCTTCGGCTGCTCGCTACCCACAGCACGGAGAAGGGGCTCAGAGGCCACGTCTCTGCTGCCCAGGAGGTAAGGGCACCGCGGAGCAGCGCGGGTGATGCCCCAGGTGGGAGCTGCCCCACACCAGGTGATGCCACGCAACACGGAGCTGTTGGTGAACTTCCAGCCTTGCTGCTGTCCAGAAGCTTTTCTGCTCCAGGAGGAGAGTTAGGGATGGCATCCGAGGCTGGCAGCACGGTATCTCCTTCCCACATCTGGCGGGGATGCCCCGAACCAGCACCTGGAGGCTCCGTTAGAGAAGTCCCCCAAGACAGACAGCGCATCGGAGAGCATCGTCCTGTCCATCCGGCCACAGAAAAAAACTTTAAACCGAGCGTCTTTTAGGGTGGACGCACTGGCCAGGCAGACCCCATCTTCTGCTGGGGTAAAGGGGAAAAAAAAAGACACCCCGGAGGAGCTCGGCCGCAGCCCGCAAAGCTGCAGCCCCAGGCAGGCCAACGGTGGAGCGTGGATGAAGCGAGAGAAGGGCAGTCATGCGAGAGAAATAAGCACTCAAGAGTCGCAGCGGTGCAGACGTTGGCTCCAGGCGCAGCAGAGGCAGAGCAGATCGATGGGAAGGCCGGGAAGATGACCGACACTGGGGCACGCAGGAGGAGGTGCCCAGGGGAGCAGCAAAACCTGCGCCCTGCTGCGCTCTCAGGACACGGGGGTCCTGCACGCTGCGACGGGGCCACGGCCCCTACGGGCACCCCGTCCGTGGCAGCGAGGCTCAGACTGGAGCTGCCCTGTCCGGGGACACCCAAAGGCCTTGTGACAACACCACCCAGAGACTGCTGGGGGAGGTGGTGGCTCTTCCCCACCACCTCGGGCACTGCACCATCACCTTCTGCACCGCCACTCGTGCTGAGCGCACCCGAGATCTTCAGCCAAATCTCCCGGGCAGAGGCAGGTGGCCGAGCCTTCGTCTCTTCCCCATGCAACAGCCTACGAAGGTTTTGGGGTGGCTCGCTCAGGAGCAGCCCCTCTGCTCGTTTCAGCCCCGTTCCCCATCCTCAGCCCCCATCCGGCCAGGACACCCCTGCGGCGAGGGGCTGCAACAGCCACCTCCGCTCACCCAGCCCCAGCACCCCGCGAGCATCACCCAGAAGGGGTTAACTGATGGTGGGAACCCAAAAGGGTGAAAAATTTGGTGGCAGGCGCCGTCAGGGAGGTCGGGAGCTACGGGTTTCATGGGAGAGTTGGGCGTTTTCCGTGCCACAGCAGCGTCTGGCCCGTTCCCCCTTACCATCCTCTGCCAACTGCAAGCCATGCAGCCACTCCTCAGGGTCTAGCTCCTCAAAGCTGCCAATGCCGAGCTCGTAACCGCTGGCAAAGACCTTACCCTCCGGCCCAGGGTCCATGAAGCTGAGGTGCGTTCGGCACGACGTTGTCAGGAACTCCGACAACTTACCCGTCTGGATCCTGGGCAAGAAGAGGGGAGGTCACCCAGAGGAAAAGCGAGGCAGCGCCCTCGGCTCGCCTCCTGGCCTTCAGCAAGCAGGGACAGGCAATGGGGTGGTGCACGAATCCCACAGCCTGCTTGAGCTGTTTGCCAAGGCTGGGGCTGTCCCCAATTCCCTGCTGCGCCCCGAGCGGCTGCGCTCACCTTGCGCCCCCGAAATACCCATCCTGCAGCTTCCGCAGTGTCGCCAGCACCGCCGGGTGCACGCTGCTGCCCGTTTCGTCTGGTGGGGACAAGAGAGACAGGCAGTCAGGCTCTCCTGCCCCAACAGGCACCCGGTAACGCGGGGCCAGGTGGGCATTCAGACATGCAAAGCGCCGCGGCAGCAGCCAGACCCTTGCTCTGGGGTGCGCGGCACCAAGAGCACCACCCAAAAAGAGAAATTTGGGACTGGCTGGGCTGGCTAACCAGCAAAGCCAGGCCAGGATGCACTCCAGGCCGTTTAGGAAAGCCTTTAAGGGGCAGTTAGCCGTGATGAAGGGTTAAGATGCAGGAAGAGCCCCAAGAACACTTGTACAGGGGAATTATTTTTTTGGTCTTGCTCCCGAAAGGCTTCCCAAACAGGCCTGGCTGCCTGGAGACGAAATGCTCCCATGCCAACAAACCTGCCTCGAGCTCCAGGCGCTGCTGCTTGGCAGGTAGCCCTGCTGGCAACCAGGCCAGCTGCCAACCCAGCGTGACTCCTTTGAGCTCTCCACGAGACGCCCCTGGCTGGTCCGGCCCCGCCGTGTCCCCATTACCCGGCCTGTCCCCATCCACCCCCCCCAGGCCGAGGAGGCTGGAGGATCCCTACCAAGCATGGTTTGCGAGATGGGGAAGGTGATGGTGGGCCGCCCCGTCATCCTCCAGCGGCTGCAGAGGTACGAGAGGTCCGTCCTCAGCATCTCCACGATCATCTTGTTGTCGAGAGCCAGGTAGAACTGCTGCTGGTCGATGAACTGCGGGGCAAGCAGGAGATGTGAGCGGCCCCCCCCCCCGCAGCCACCGGGTCCCTCTGGTGCCACCCACGCCCTGCCACCAGCCACCCCCGAGAGCAACCGAGGCACTCGGCCAGCAGGGAAGCCCCCTGCCCAGTTAAATGGTGTGGCCACCCACCTGGGGGGTGAAGGTGAAGATGTTTTTTCTGATGTTGTAGAGCTTGGAGGTGCCCAGGACGCCCATGTGCCGGTAGGGCCGCCCCGTCAGGCACATCTGCTTGTTGCGACCTGGGGGAAAAGGAGGTTTTATGGCATCTTCCCCGAGCCCTCTGACTAAAAGGGATGCTGTGGCAAGCAGAGACGGGCTCCTGTGCTAGCAGCCAGGAGGAAAAGGGCGATTTGTGGTGGGTGACACAGCGGCCACATCACCCTCGGGCACGGCAGCCCCACACAGAGGCACCCCAGCAGCTGCCAGGCTGCTCCCCTGCCCCTTTTGCCCATGTCACACTTGGCCTTTCGGTGGCTTAAATTAGCCAGCGCTCGCAGCCTGGGGCAGGTCAGGTTTCTCCTTTGGCCCCGGGCTGGATCTGCAGCTCCTGCACAACAAGCCCTGCGCCCGAGGAGCCGCGGCACCGGGGAAGGAGCGCGCGGATTTCAACGCTCCCTCCCCTCACCGCCTGCCTTCCCTCCAGCAACAGCCGTCCTGGCTCAGCGGGGAGACCCTTCCCCGGGGTCTGCCTGGCTTCCCTCACCAAAATTTGGCTACAGGAACAAAAACCAGCTCCTGCTCACACCAGGATGGCAACGTCCTAAACAGACGGGCAGGACATCAGCATTTGTGAGGGGTGGGAACGACCCCTCTGCACCCCCAATCCTGCCAAACTCCTGGCTTACCCAGGCGCGCGTAGATGTGGCTGAGGATGCGAGCAGGCTGCACCCTGATGGGGTAGACGTCGGCCACGGTCTCCACGTCGATGCCTTCCTTCCTCAGCACAGCTTTGATGCCCTCAGTCTCCGCCAGGATGCACACTGCAGGGGGAGGAGAGCAGGCTCAGGGCTCACGCTCAGGGCCACGGGGGTGCCACAGGGGCCAGGAGAAGGCACCCCGCTACCAGAGCCGAAATCTGGCTCCACCAGCGACCAGAGCCACCACCCCACAGCCAGCCCCCCAAATTCCGCACGGGCAGAGTCCCCGTGCAGGGGTTTGGGGCCGGCCCCTTCGGCTCACCTTGCACCACCACGTCAGGTTTGGGGACGGTCGCAAAGCGGCGGTTGAGGGGATCGATTTCACCTGGAGCCAGAAACCCCTGGGGGGGGAAAAATAAAAAAAAATTAAAAAAAGAGGCGTGAGGGGATGAACAAACATTTCATGGGGTGTGCAGGGATGGAGGTGACAGCATCCCCGCAGCCGGTGGCACAGGGTGGCAGCGTTTGTCCTCGGTGACCATACCTCGGCCATCAGGCAGCCCAGGATGTAGAGGGACTGGCCCCACATGAGCGGCAGCTTGCCCATGGGTATCCTGTCCACAGTGTGGGGGTTCCTGTACTCCTCATCCACCTGCAAGAGAAGCCAGGAGGTAAACAGGGGACCCCCAAACCAGGGATGCCGAAGGAAACATCACCGTCGCGTTTCAGAGCCTGCCAACCCACCCGCAGAGTCAGCAAGGCACCCTTGAGGATGGGGCCAAGATGCACTTTGCAAAAAAAATAGTTTATTTATCCAATAAGTCGTTGTTTGTGGGTTTTTTGGTTGTTT
Source organism: Anas acuta (assembly GCF_963932015.1). NCBI lineage: Eukaryota > Metazoa > Chordata > Aves > Anseriformes > Anatidae > Anas > Anas acuta. The sequence continues at coordinate 6,589,317 of NC_088991.1, forward strand.
TTTTTTTTTTTTGCAGGCCCCCACCTTGTCCGGCGGCACGCTGTAGAGCTCCGGCAGCAGGCGCACCCCGTTCTTCCCCTTGATGAGGACCCCCTCCAGGGCCTCCCGGTACTCCTGCACCTGGGGAGAGAGCGGAGGGGATGAGCCAAGGGCACGGTTCCCTCGCCAGGGAATCCTTTCCCTGCCCCGCCGGGTCCTGCCCCCCCCTTTACCTGCTCCATGTTTCCGCTGAAAAGCCCGTCGATGATCAGGTAGGTCCAAAACAGAGGCCACTCACACTCGATGTTCTCAAAGAGCTTCAGCTCCGCGGGTTCGTAGTAGGACCGGTTGGGATCCTGCAGAGCATCCCACGACCACAAGGCAAAGGGTTACGGGATCCCTGCAAAATCACGGGGTTCCAGCCCCTCCCCGCCGAGCCCCCAGCCCCAAATGCCCCCGCTCTGTGCGCGACGGCTGCCAACACGCTGGCAAAGTTCACAAGCGCTGGGGAAAGCCAGGGTGCCAAAAACGCAAGCCAGGGCAGCCTCTCCTCGGCACAGGGACCCTCACCTCTTTGGGGGTCCTGTATCCGTCGCGGAGGAAGCGGCAGCAGCCGTAGCGCCCCTGGGAGGAGAGGGAGAGAGGTGGTGAGCAGGAGGCACAGCAGGAGGCACCTTTTGTCTTCGATCCTCTGGCCAAACACCCCTTGCTTGGTCACCCGGTGCCCCACGATCACAGCCCGGGGCCACCACCACAGGTGACAGAGATTGGGAGAGGACAGATCCTGGCACCCCATCCCCAAGAACATTTTGGGGAAGGAAAGGCACGGTTAGGAGGGCCGAGCCGCTCACCTGCAGCTTGGTGATGATCTCCTGCTTGGTGATTTCCACCAGCTCGCTGTCCTCCACGGCGAAGGCCGGGTAGGAGATGACGGAGAGCACGCTGGCGTCCACCTCCTTGGACGTGGAGGCCCTCGGCAGCATCGAGTGGAGGATGGACTGGGCGAAGGGGAAGGAGAGGGATTAAGTCGCCGCCGCTCGTGCCACAAACCCAGCGGATCGCCGTCGGCCCCGCGGCGATGGGACAGGGGCAGGGACCTCACCTGGCAGTGCTGCACCTCGTCCGACAGCACCCGTATGACCGACTGCGGGCCTCCCTTTGCTCCGAAGAGATCCAGCTCATCCAGGGCCTCCAGGGCAGCCTGCAAGCAGGGCGACACCCGGAGCAGCGTGCGCTCCACCATGCTGCCCGTCCGCAAGAGCTCCCGCCCCGCGCCAGCCCCGCTGCCCAATTTGGAGCAAGGACGAGATGCAAAATCCCCCCCTGCATCTGCCGAGGCTCTGCAGGGCACCGCTGGCAAGAGGGACCAAATCCTATCCCCCTTCTCCCCGGCTCACCTTGGCCATGCCGACGGAGCTGGCGTTCAGCTCGGTGATGCCCTGGTTGGTCTTGTCCCCGCGCTCCCATATCCCAAAGTCCTGCAGGGAGGCAGCGGGTTCGTGGTGTGCCCCAAAAGCCTGTGAATCCCACCCGGTGGCAGTGCTCCTGTGGGGTTCTGCTCACCACCTTCCCCCCCCGGGCACCATCCCCTTCCCATACAAAGGCCCCACGGGCTACCCACCGCCGTCTTGTAGGCTGCTTCGATGTAGAAGACAAGGTTCTGGATGAAGTTGACCTCATCCAGGCTGTGAATTATGTGGAGGCCTGAACCAGGGGGGGAGAATTCAAATTATTCCTCAGGCATCGCCAGGAAGGGGCCACCCGCGGTGTCCCCATCCCCTCTCCCACCCCACACAGCAGCTCTGGGGCTCTCCAAGCACCGAGGGACCCAAATCCACCCCGCAGGCTGTGTCCTTGCACCGGGGGACACCCAAAAGCAGCACCACAGATCTACCCCCAAAACCCCAGAGCCCTCAGGCCCTCTCCACGTCATTTTTTGCGCTCCCCCGAGACACGGGGTTCCAGCTGGTGCCCCACCTGAGGCTGTCATCTGCGCCAGCATGAGCAGGTAGAGGGAGGTGGCGTCCAGCTGCAGGTGCCCCCACTCGTGGTCCCCCACCACGGTGGCACAGGTGTGGGTGTTGTACTTGGCGTGGAGGCAGTCCCGGGTGCTCTGGCTGTACTTGAAGGCCTCCACCTTGTCCACCTGGAGAGGAGAAGGGTCCCCAGGGCAGCTCCGTTCTGCCCGGGGGGCCGGGCTCTCCGTGCCACCCCGCTGGACGACACGGCCACGTTTGCACCGCAGGGAAAGGAGAGGGTCACCCCAAAACGTTCTTGGGGAACCACAGCGCCACGAGGCAGAGAGTAGCTTGGGGAGCACAGAGCTCCCGCAGCGCTGGGACCCCTCTCTGTGGGGCAGACACCCCATGAGGGCTTTTTTTAAGACTTTCTGCCAGGAGGCCACCCCTGCCCTCGCAGAGGGAAGGTGGGGAGGGCTGATGGCCCTAAAGACCCCCTTACCTGTCTCATCATGCACTGCAGCAGCCCCCGCATCAGCTTCACCACGCTCTGCAGGGCGAAGGGAAAACAACCCCGTCACCCCCGCGGGGCCGGCGAGGAGAAAGCCCTGACTCAGGAGCAGCTGGTGCCTGACCTCTGCGGCACTCGGCCACCCGCTGCCCGTAACCAGAGCCCCCCCCGTCCCCCACGCCACGGGGGGGAGGCAGAAGGAGAACCCCACGGCTGGGAGCCGCGGGTTTGGGGGCCACGGCAGCCCCTAGACGGGACAAGGGGCTGCGTCCCCACACCCCCACAGCCCCATATCACAGAATCACAGCTTGGAGAGACCTCAAAATCATGGAATATCCCAATGGGCGCCCCCACAGCGCCCCGGGGGCTGCTCCGGGCGGGCTCCAGCTCCATCCCGGGGGCGCGCAGCCCCTCACCGCGCCCCGCACGGCGCAGGGGGGGTCCCAACTCGTTGTCCCCTTTGCTGTCCCCGTCCCTACCTGCTCCAGCTCGTACGCCTTGGCCTTATCCTCGTCTCGGTCGGCGTTTTTGCGGTAGGCGAGCCCGAGCCCCCAGACGGCCAGCACGCTGTACACATTGTCGCGCACCCACGCGTCGCGGTGGTCGGCGCTGGCGGGCAGCAACCCGGTCACTGCGTCCTGGGGGGGGGACACACACCGAGAAAAACCCTTCGGTAACACGCAGCGAGCCCCTCGCCCTTTTTTACCCCCCCTCCCCAAATTTTAAAACCCTTTAAAGGCGGTGCGCACCTGGTGCCGGAGGATGGTTTGCTGCACCAGCCGCCCGTAGCCGTCCAGGCGCACGCCCGAGTTGCTGCGGCCCCGCATGGCGACACCGGGAGCACCGTGGGGGGGGGACGGGGAAAAAAAACACCGCGGGGGGGGGCCCAGGGCAGCGGCACCGGGGTCCTGGCAGCGCCGCCGCCGCGCCCCGAGGCTCCGCGCTGCAGCGAGCCCCGGCGCAATTCGGGGATCCTGGGGGTGTGGGGGGGTCCCGGGGGGGCTGCGGCGTCTGGAGGGCCTCCGGGAAAATTGGGGGGTGCGGGGGGGGTCGCAGAGGGGAGCTCGCTATGGAGCGGGCAGGACCTGCCCCCTCCTCTCCTCCCCCCCCCCCCCTCCGAAGGCATCGCGGGAGGGGGAGGCGGCGCCCTCTGCTGGGGCGAGAGCGGGGACACGGGGGGGGCACGCGGGGACATCGGGGAGGGGGCGGCACTGTCCCTTTGACCCCTCCCCGAGGGCAGAAGGGGCACACGGGCACCCGAAGGGAGCCCCCAGAAACCGGGATCCCTCTTGATCCGTCCCACCCCCGGGATGTCCCCACGGGACGCCCCCCCCAGGGGCCACAAATGTCACCTGAGGTCCCCCAGAATCAGGAATGTCCCCCCAGAAGCTGCAGGTGTCCCCCCGGAGTCCCCCAGGACCAGGGATGTCTCACTGAAGACCCCCCCAGGAGCCACTGATGTCCCCCCAGGACAAGGGATGTCCCCCCAGGTTCAGGGATGTCCCTCTGGAGACCTCCCCAGGAGCCCCAAATGTCCCCTGAAGGACCACAGGATCAGGGATGTTCCCCCCCAAGCCCCCCGCTGCCACCCAGACACGGGGACAAGGGACACACCACCCACATCAGGGGGTCAGGGGGGCTCGGAGCACCCCCCCCAGGGAGCAGCAGCACACCAGGCACGGAGCAAAGAAGGCACCAAGATGGTCTTTAGCAAAATCCAGCAGTTTATTTAATTACAGTCAGCAATAAATAGAGGAAAGCCAGGCTGTGTGAGCCTGGGGGGGGGCACCGGCACCTCCAGAGACAGGGACAGACCCGGAGCAGAGCCCAGCCCACGCGGGACAGCAAAGGGAGACCGCAACGGAGGTGGCACCGCCGTCCCCGTGTCCCACCAGTTTCCATAGCCCCCCCAAGCAAAGCCAGGGGGGCTGCGAGGGGGGGGGGGGAGCCCCCCCAAAATTCCCAGAGCTGGGACAAGACGGCTTGGGGTGCGCAGGACGGAGTCCCGTGGGTGCTGCCGGCGTGGGGTGGCAGCACGGGGACACCCCTCTCCACCAGCTTCGTGCTCCAGTCCCCAAAACAGGCAGCGGCTGCGGGACGGAGGGATGCTGTGGGGCAGGTTCCCGCCTTTAAAAACCTACGTTTTGTGTTTCCTTTTTTTTTTTTTTCTCCTTCTTCTTCCATAAAACTGTAAAACTTTTCCCGCAAAGCATCGCGCCAGGGCGGAGACGAACCCCTCCCAAGGAAAATAACAAAGAAAAAAAAAGAAAAACACCACCAAAAAAATCCAGTTCTGGACGTGTGGGTTACCGGCAGGTGCAGGACTCTGCGATCATGTTCTCGTACTCCTTGTAGAGGATGCCCCCGTCGTGCTGGATCATCAGGACGCTGATGGGGCTGTAGCGGTAGGGGACGCAGGAGGGCCGGGGGACGGTGGCGTCCACCAGCTGGTGGACCAAGTTCTGCACCACGGCGTGGTTGGGCGCGTGGTAGCCGTCGCGGAGGAGCCGCGGGCAAGCGCCCTTGCAGTAGCGCGGGTTGTAGCGGTGGGGAGCGATGATCCAATGGTCCCAACCCAGCTGGGCGAAGCTGACGGGGAAGGAGCGCAGGGAGCAGTCACTTTTCTCTCCTCCGGCTTCCCGCAGGTAGCCGGGCAGGTCGTGGAGCAACATCCCCGCGTCTCGCCGGCTCCTCCGCGGCTCCGGCAGCGTCCCGCTGCGAGTGTCGTTGAGGAAGAGGAGGAGGAAGGGGTCCGCGGGGGACGGTGGGGCTGGCGGGGCGGCGGCGCGGCCGGCTCGCACGCAGACGTGCCGCAGGGTCAGCGTCCCCTCGGCGCTGCCGTTCCCCGGGGACAAGTAGGGGGTGACGTCCGCTTCGGTCCAGCCACGCCGCGGTGGGGCGGTGGTGGGGCTGAGCAGCACCGGGGGGGCTTCAGCGGTGGCCACCAGCTCCAGGGCGCACAGGAGCCGGCCACGGGGCAGCGGCAGGCTCTGCGGGTAGACCACGGTGGCGCGGAGAAGGTGCTCGGCTTCGGGTTGGCCGCCCAGGCGGTAGGTGAGGGGCTGCACGTACCAGCGACCTGCAGGGTGAAGCCATCAGGGACCGCCTGGATGGGGCGGCCGCGCTCGTGGCATCGCCACCTCCCACCCCACCGCACCCAGGGTGGGGTCTGCGTTCACATCGGGACCCTCAAAAGAGGTCATCGGGGATGGGTCCCACCCCTCACACCAGCATCACCGCCCTGGCGTGGTAACAGGAGGATGGGGAGCACCCACAGGTTGAGTTCCAAGCAATGCTCTTGCCCAAAATGTCCCCAAACCAACCCCACATCGCCCCCCAAACCAACACCAACCCCATAATGCCCTCAGACCAACACCAACCCCACAGCTGTGTGCTCCCCAGCACACAACCAGGACCCCAACAAACACAACGCCTCCAAACCCACAGTGACCCCATGTCCAGCTGCAGCCACACAGGGCACGCTGAGGACCCCAAGCAGAGCCCCCCAGGCTCAAAACCACCCCAAAACCTCCCCCGGGACGCCACCTTACCTGCCCAGGGCTGTCCCCCATGGGAAGCTGCCCGCACCAAGCGGACGGTGTTGGTGCCTGGGCTGCGGCCGCGCCGTGGCCGGCCCTCGCGGTTGGCGGCACGCCGGTACAGCTCCAGCATGTACCGCAGGGGGGGCCCGCTCGCAGGGCCCCCCCGCCAGCTCCAGCTGCCCGGTGCTTGCGCCCGCAGCGCTTGCAGGAGGGGCAACGGGGGGGGCTGGCTGGCAGCCTGGGAGAGCGGCACGGCGAGGAGGAGGAGGAGGAGGAGGGTGGTGGTGAAGGGCCGGAGCGAAGCCATGGTGGGCAAGAGGGGGTGAGGTGGCGGCAGGATTAAGGGAGGCCTGCGGTCATGCTTTGTGTGTCCCCCAAAAAAAAAAGGAAAGAAAAAAGGGCGAAGCTGGGCACGGGCACCAGCAGAAGGAGGTCCCAGGGTGCTGTCACGCCACGGAGCCCATGCCGACTGCTTCGGCTGGGCACGAAGAGAAAAAAGAAAGGGGAGGGCTCTGCGAAAAGGAGTGCAAGATCAGGACTAAAACCCAGTCCCCCAAAACAGGGGGGGCAAAGCCAGCTGGACAAGAGCCTGGCTGAAGAAGGAGGGGGCTTAAAAGTGCCGGGGAGGGGGCAAAAGGGAGAGGGGTGCGGCGGGGTGGGTGGGGAGGACCAGCTTGCTCAGCCCACCTGCTCCTCACCAGCCTGGTCCAGCAGGGTGAGAGGGCTGGGGGCCCATGGGGCATTTTAAAGGCATGGTCCCAATTAGGGTTTAAAGGGGCAGGAGCTCCCCAGGGCCGGCTGCTGGCCGGGGGGGCTCCTCCTGGGGTCACGCTGGAGGGGAGGGAGCATCGTGCCCATCACATTTCCCCTGCAGGGACGTGGGATGGGGGACACCGAGCCTGGGGGGTGGTGGCACCGAGCATGGGGGTGGTGGCACCAAGTTCAGGGGTGGTGGCACACATGGACACGGTGACCCCAATCCCAGCAGGACAACGCAGGCTGGTGGCACCTGTGCTGTGACTGTCACCGTGCTGGTGGCAGGATGGAGAGATCTTGGGTTTGGGGGGGGGACACTGCATGGGGACCACCAGCGGTGGCACAGGGACACCGGGGACAGCTGGGAGGGTGGCAGGGGGGTCTGTGCTGTGGGGACTTCCACGTCCCGGTGGCGTGGGGACAGCGCAGAGCTCCCGGCACCGCTGTTTTGGGCAGGAGGCGATGAGTCAGGGCTGCCGGGGGGACGCGGGGGGACGTCCTGGGGGACAGGGTGGGGACCAGACGGCGGCCTCGCGTCACCCGCTCCCAACCCGGGCGTGGTGACGGCTGGCCCACGAGTGACGGGCTCCGAGCCGAGCCGTGCCAACAACCCACGCTGCGCCGAGCCGAACCGTGCCAAATCCTGCGCCCCTCGCGGCGTGCCAAACCGCCCCCGAGCGTGCCAAGCGCCCCCGCCAGCTGTGCCAAACCGTGCCCAGCCGTGCCAGCGCTCCTTGCGCCACCGGGCAGGGCTGAGCTGGACCGAGCCGAGCCGTGCCGAGCCGTGCCGAGCCGAGCCAAGCGGCTGCGGGCGGGTCCGAGCCGTGCCGAGCCGGGCGGGGCTGCGCTGCGCTGCGCTCCGCCCCGGCCTGGCGGGCGGGCGGGAGGTGGGAAGGGGGGTCCGGGGGGAGGTTGGGGGGGGTGTCATTTCCTCCGCCGTGCCGAGCCGTGCCGAGCCGTGCCGGGATGGGGCGGTAGCGGCCATGGAGCGGGCCGAGGGCCGGCCCGGGGCCGTGCAGTTGGTGCATGTGCAGCTGCAGGGCGGCGCGCCCTGGGGCTTCACGCTGCGGGGGGGGCTGGAGCACGGCGAGCCCCTCATCGTCTCCAAGGTAAGGGGCGAGCGAGGAGGGGGCGGTGTGTCTGGGGGGGGGCCTGCGTCGTGTTCCTTCCCCCCCCAACTTTCCCTGGGGCTCCCCCCGGGGCAAGGAAGGGGCCGGGGGCGGCGGCGGGGGGGTCCCGGGGCGGAGCGCCGGGAGCGGGAGGAAATTCCTCCGGCACATCCGTTGGGCTGGCGGGGGGGCGGCCACCCCCGGCCCCCCCCTCCCCCGGCCCGGCCCCGGGAATGGCGATGCCGGGAGGGGGGCGACCCCAGTGTCCCCGCGGTGCCGCCCCCATCTCGTCCTCGGGATGGGAATTGGGGGGGCCCCGACCCTCTCCGGGACCTCCCCCTCCCCATTCCCGATGCGTCCCGGGCGGGGGGACACACGGGGCTTGTCCCCCCCCTCTCCCCGCGTCCCTTTCGCATCAGGGCGCGGGGCGCTGCGATGACCCCCCCTCTACCAGCATCTCCCCGGTGGGAGCCGTGGGGTGAGCCCCCAGTGTCCCCCCCCCAAAACTTTGTCGCGTGTCCCCCCCCCCAGCACCGAGCGCGCCCGGGGCCCTCCCCGCCCTGCTCCGGGACGCGGGCAGCGTGGTCTGGCCGGGGGAGCTGGAAAAGTGGCTCCGCTCCCTGCCCTGCGCCCCGGGGGTGTCACCGCGGGGCTGCGAGCTGCCACCGCGCCCGGCTCGGCCCCGAGCTTGGGGAGCCGGGAGGGGACGGGGGGGGGGTTTGGGAGCCTGGGGATGCGTCCTGCCGCTGCTGGGAATAAAGAGAGGGGGGGGTCCTTGCGGTGCCGGCCCCCGCCGCCGCCGCCTCGTGTGCTGTGCAGACAAAGGGGGCTTGTTCCAGCGCTCTGTGCATTCACCGAGGGTCCCCCGGGGCGCCCGCGGCCGGCCGAGGTGCGTGCGTGCTGGCGGCGCAGGGGGGCCCCCGGCCCCATGCCGGAAAAAGGATGGGGAGGGGGGTCCCGCTGCGAGCCTCCGCTTGGGGTCCCATCCTGCCGTGGGCTTGGCAGGGGGTCCCGGACCCTCTGCGGGGCAGGTACGGCTGCGGTGCCACCATTAGGGCCCAGAGTGAACGCCGCCACCCCACACCCCGGTGGCTGCGTCGCCCGTGGGGCCCCCAGCCCTACCCCCGGGGTGCCGGGGAGCGGCGGGGGCCCCCCGGCAGCGGGGCTGGCTGCCGCCCAGGCGGGTGCTGCGGGCAGAGCTCGTTCCTCCGCCGGGCAGGGCGGGGAGCCCACGGGCAGGGTGGGCGCCTCTCGGCGGCGTGTCACCCCGCGGGTGGCTTTGGGGTCCGCGCTGAAAGCTCCCGGAGCTTTTGGGGCAAAGCCCTGCGCCGGGGGTTTTGCCCCCAGACCCTGGGGTGGGAGCTGGGGCAGCATCCTTACGGGGCTGGCAGGGAAGCCCCCATGGGTGCCGGGCACAAAGAGCCCTTGTGCTGCCCGTGCCCGCGGGGGAATCTGCTGGGACGGGACATTTTTCTTCCCCCCCCTCCTCTCCCCTCCTCTCCCCGTGCCCTTTCTTTGCTCAGAAACTCATGTGACTGGGGCGGACACCGCAGATCCCTCGCGTCCGCAGCGGGGTGCCCGGGGTGAAGGCACCCCAGTGCCCCGTTGGGGTACGGAGAAGGGTTGGGGGGGGGTTGGGGGACACTTTTGGGGTGGTGCCCCCCTGACGCCCGTCTCGCTGCCAGGTGGAGGACGGCGGGAAGGCCGCCCTGTCCCGGAGGCTGCAGCCGGGTGACGAGCTGGTGAACATCAGCGGGACCCCCCTGTACGGGTCCCGCCAGGAAGCCCTCATCCTCATCAAGGGCTCCTACCGCACCCTCAAGATGATCGTCCGCAGGTTGGCACCGCCGGGGGGGCTGGGGGGTGAGATGGATGTGTAGGGGGGGGGTTGGAAACTGCCCCCCGCAGCCCCAGGGATGGCTGACGGGAAGTGTGGGGACGCCCCCCGGCATCCCTCCTGGTCCCCGTGGTGGGGTGGGGAGGTCCCCATCCCGGTGCCGCCGGCTCGCCACCCCCTCCCTGGGCGGTATTGCCGAGCTCTGCCTTCCTGCCCGCCTGGGGAAGGAAGGGGAGGCAGCGCCGGCCCCCCCTGAGCCCCCCCCTTGCAGCCACTCCGGCGGCTGCCTCGCGGCCGGGCTCCAGCTCCCGCCGCGCCTGGGGGCAAGGGGGGATCCCGGGCCGCACCGCTGCCTGGGCGCAGCCTCATCCATGGTGAGTTTGGGGGTGCTGGGGGGGAAAGGACCCTCGTGCCCCCCTCCCCAGCACCTCGGCTCTCACACCAAGCCCTGGGGAGCAGCGGGGAGTGGGCGCGCTCTGCCTGCCCTGTGGATGCTGGGGGTGGCGGGTGGCATTTTGGGGGCGCAGGGGGGTGGCATCGCCCCATGGCTCTGTGCGGTGTCACTGTGAGGGGCTGGGGGCACGGGGAGGGGGTCACAGAGGTGTCCCCAGGGTCCCTTTGAAGGGTCTGGTGGCTGAAGCTCCTGGGGGGCTGAACTTGAGCTGGGCCCCAGGGGAGCAGGCGGTGGCCGTGCCCTGGGACGGGGACCCCGTACGCTGCGCCCGGGACCCCCTGCAGCCCCCCCCCCCCGACCCCTCCCGACTTCATTGCTGTCCCCCTCGGGCGGGCTCTGGCTTGGGGTGGGGGGGCCAGGAAGCCCCGTAGGAAGTGACTTCAGCCCCGGTTCCTCGGCCCAGCTTCCTCCCCATTCTTGTCCTCTCCCGCTGTTGCTCTTGGCAAGGAGGAGCGTGCCCGTTCTCCGGCCCCATTCCTGGCACGTGGCCAAGCTCGCCGAAATCCGCCCCGACGCCCCGGCCATGCACTGCCCCCCCGACACCTTCAGCCTCTCCTGGCCCTCGGGCTGTGATGTCAGGTGAGAAAATCGGGGCGGTGGGGGGGTGGCTGGCTGTTGGGGGTTAGGGTTGGGGGGGTCCCCTGTCCGCCCCGAGCCGCCCACGGGTTCTCCGCTGCCCTGCTCGCTGCCGGCAGGAAGGGGTGGTGGCTCCGCTGGAGCCAGCCAGGAGGTGACGAGTCCCGGTGCCACGCATTCCCCGCGTCCCTGTGTCCCCTGGGTAGCCCTTCAGCTGCCCTGAACCCGAGGGGGGAGTGTCGGGGGGGTGCCCGGTGTCGGGGGGGTGCTCGCTCCCCTCTCGGGGACACTGATGGCACCGTGGCGCTGCCAGCAGCGAGCTGTCCCTGCAGTGGAACCCGCTGTCCCGGCACTGCAGCACGGACCGCAGCAGCTCCATCGGGAGCATGGAAAGCTTGGATCAGCCTGGGCAGGCGTACTACGAAGGCACCCCCTCGCCCGTCGAGCACCACAGCAAGCGGGACTCGGCCTACAGCTCCTTCTCCGCCAGCTCCAACACCTCCGACTGCGCCCTCTCCCTCCGCCCCGAGGAAAACGCCGGCCCCGAGGGGCCCTGCAAGCCCCCCGAGGGGCGCTACCTGCAGACGGGCGCCGAGGGGACGGAGCCTCGCCACCCCGCGCGCCACCCCGTGCCCCCCCAGCCCCCCGTGCGCAGGGACAGCCTGCGGGCATCCCCGGCTGGTAGCGGGGCGGACCGGCGCCGGGTATCAGTGCCCACCTCCTCCTTGCACGCCCAGGGGAGGTGGATTTCCGACACTTTCCTGTGCCAGCGGGACAAGGACGCGGAGGCGACGAGCGGGAGGATGCCGGCGGCGTGCCCCCCCAAGGAGCACCTCTCTGCCGACCAGTATTACATGCTGAGCTCCCACCCCGACCGCTGCCTGGGGGACGCCGGGGACCGGCCCTACCCGGAAACCACGATGCAGCGGGGAGCGGACGCGGGGATGGAGGTGGCGGGCGACACCGCGCTGCTGTCCCCCCTCCAAGGCCACCGGCACAGCGCGCCCGAGCAGCTCCTGGCCTCCCAGCTCCGGGCTCTCCAAGTGAGCGCCGGCAGCGGGCGAGCGTCCCCGGCGTCCCCCGCGCCCGAGGGGCACCGCTGGACCACGTCCCCGCTGCACGCCGAGCACCGCGGGCAGGGCGGGCTGAGCCCGGCGCCCAGCACGGAGGGGCTGGCGGAGGAGAGCCGGGCGGGGGGCCGGCGCGCCGGGGGCCCCCCGAATCGCTCGTCTCACTTTCGGCGCCGCAGCGAGCGCTTCGCCACCAACCTGCGCAACGAGATCCAGCGGCGCAAGGCGCAGCTGCAGAAGAGCCGAGGACCCGGCGCCCAAGCCCGGGGCGAGGAGCCGGTGGAGGAGGCGGAGGAGCCGGCCGAGGGCTCGCCGAGCCCCGCGCCCAGCGAGGACGGCAGGAGCTGCTCAGGGGAGTCGCTGCCGGTCCCCGAAGCCGAGCGGGTGGCGCTGAGCCGAGGCCGCTGGCGCTGGTCCCCGGAACGCAAGCTGCAGCCGCAGCGCTCGCCCAGTCCCCGCGAGCACAAGGGCAGCGAGGAAGCCGTCCTCCTGCCCTTCGCCGACCGGCGCCGTTTCTTCGAGGAAAGCAGCCGCCCTGCGCCCACCCGGCATGGCAAGCCCCAAAAAGCGCCCGAGCCCGACGCTTTCCAAGCTGCCGAGCACCGCGACGCTCGCCGCGTCTCCGGACCCTACAGCGAGTGCTGCCGGGAGCAGCCGCCCTACTACAAGGTGCTACCGAGGCACGGCGAGCTGGAGTATCTGCGGGGCTGCTCCTATCCCTACGGCGGCCCCGGCTTGCACGAACCTTGCCACTACTGCGCTGGAGAAATGTGCCCGGCGCTGCTGCCCCGCGGCCATGCCTACCGCTGCCACCCCTGGGCGCGCTGCCCCGACTGCTGCTGCCCGGCCCCGCGCCCCCCACGGGAGGAGAGCGACAGCTGGGCGCCCCGAAAAGCCTTCGTGCCGGTGAGCGAGCCGCGCTTTTGGGATTTTGGGGGAGCGCTCGGGGGTCACGGCTCACTCACACCCCAGGCCAAGGGGCCTGGATCCTGCCTTCACGCTGCCTCTGCATCCCCACGCAGGAATTCGCTCCGGAGGAGTGGGAGCCGCCGGCGATCAGCAGGAAGGCCAGCAGCCAGCCCATGGGGTGAGCCCAAATTGGGGCCGGGGGGTGCGTGCTGCCCACGGGGACCCCTGCCCCATAGCAGCAGGAGGGAGGGAGGGTGGGCTGCTGTGGTTCTGGGGACGTGCCAAGTGCCCCGTCTGCCGCCGTGCAAAGCGGGCTGGGTGCTGAGGGGTGGGCGCGATCAGGGGGTGACTTCCCGGGGGGGGCCGGGTGCCCCCTTTTCTCCCCAGCGAGCTCTCCCACTACAAGCCGGGCTTCCCGAGGCTCGGCCCCTTCCGTCCGTGCTTCGAGAGCGCCGAGCCCGAGTGGCCGCCCTGCTACCGCACCGCGTCCACGCACGACCTCTCGTGGGACTCCGAGCGGCCGCCTCGCTCCCCCGAGCTCCCCCCGGAGCCCCTGCACCGCCCGCTGCGGGGCCGAGCCTTCTCCGAGAGCCACCTCAACCTGGAGCCCGCCAGCCCCCGGGGCCGCAGGGACCTTCTGCGGGCCAAAGCGGAGCCGCCGGGTTTGCCCAAAAAAAAGGGGCCCCCGCCTCCCCGCCCGCCCCCCCCCAACTGGGAGCAGTACCGGTTGCGCCGGGCGTCGCAGCACCCCAAGGAGGGCTCAGGACCCGGCACGGCCACGGTGCCGTCCCGCAGCATCGCCGAAGTCGTGCGGCAGCGCTCCCGCAGCCTCGCCGCCGAGCCCCCCGGCCGCCCCCGCGGGACCCCGGAGCCAGAGGCCGAGGTTTGCAGGTTGGTGACCTCGGGGGGCTTTGGTGGCTTTGGTTTCGTCTCCGTTGGGGGCTGGCACCTCCGTCGCCTGGCTGGGGTGGGACGCGGCGGGTCTCTGGGAGGAAAGGGGGTCCCCGAGCTCTCTCCGTCCCCTCCCTGTGTGTCCCATGGAGGTGACGCCCCCCACCCAATGCTGCGGGCGTTCACAGGAGCAGGGAAGAGCACCCGATGGCGAAGGACCCCTGGGAGCAGGAGGAGCCCCCCCAAAGGCTCGCCCGCAGCCGGGAGCGGGGCTGGTCCAGCGAGTGCCCCCTGCGCGTCCCCAGCCCTGCAACCACCCAGGGGGGGGGGTCCTGTCCCCGCAGCCCCGAGGGGCCGAGCACCCGGGGGGGGCGCCCCCAGCCCCGCCGCATGAATTCGGAGGAGCTGCTGTGGGACGTGGCGGGCAGGGACCGCTCCTTGGCCGGCATCTTGGTGACCCCCCCGGTCACCACCGCCACCGTCATGGGTGAGCTGCTGGCGGCGGGGGACCGGCAGGCGTGGAGGGAGCGGGTCCAGCAGGATTGGCACCCGGAGCCGCAGGACAGGTAGGGCTGGCACCGTGTCACCACGTCCCCTTCCCCCCGGGGAGGGTCATCGCGTGGGGACCGTGGTGTCCCCAGCACCTTGCTCCCCGCAGGCAGGGCTTCGAGCCCATCTCGCCGCCCCCCGGGGCCACCGGCAGCCCCCCCTCCTACGCGGCGTATTACGGCAAAGCCGAGCTGCTCGGCAAGATGAAGGAGCTGCCGGAGGTGGCAGAGGGGAGCTCGGAGGAGGAGGAGGAGGAGGTGGATCGCGAGCTGGTGGAGAAGAAGGTAACGGGGCCGGGGGTGCCAAGCGGAGAGCACGGGCTGTCTGTGCGGGGACGGCGGCTGCGCTGCTCATCCGTGCCAGGATGGTGGCTGCGACTGCACCCCAGGTCCCCCCCCGCCCCAAAAGCATCTCCCCCCGTCCCTCCCGCAGCTGCAGCTGGTGGAGAGCCTGAGCCGCAAGCTGGCGGTGCTGCGGGAGGCGCAGCGGGGGCTGCAGGAGGACATCAGCGCCAACGGGGCGCTGGGCGAGGAGGTGGCCGCCCAGCTGCAGGCCCTCTGCACGCCGGGCGAATTCGACAAGTACCGGCTCTTCGTGGGCGACCTGGACAAGGTGGTCAACCTGCTGCTGTCCCTCTCTGGCCGCCTGGCTCGGGTGGAGAACGCGCTGAGCGGGCTGGGGCCCCACGCCGCCGCCGAGGACGAGGTGGGCAAGCGGGGAGGGGAAAAAATTTGGGGAGGAGGTGGGGGGCGCACGGCGGGGCTCGGCAAACCCCCTGTCTGCTCGCAGCTGGCCCTGCGGGAGAAGCAGCGGCTGCTGGCGGCGCAGCTGGAGGACGCCAAGGAGCTGCGGGAGCACGTGGGGCGGCGCGAGGAGGCGGTGGGGGCCATGGTGGCGCGCTACCTGCCCCCCGAGCAGCTGCAGGACTACCGGCACTTCGTCAAGATGAAGTCGGCGCTCACGGCCGAGCAGCGTGAGCTGGAGGAGAAGATCAAGCTGGGCCAGGAGCAGCTGCGCTGCCTGCGCGAGAGCCTCGGCCAGGCACCCACGGGGCACTAGCCTGCCCCTCCCAGGCCGCCCAGCGTCGGCCTTTTGTTTTTTTTTCTTTCGTTTTTTTCTTTTTTTAATTTATTTTGCAGGTCTATCGAAGCAGGGGGGTGCCCGCGGGTGGCGCCCCTCTCTGCCCGTGCCACCACGTGCCTTAGAACCCACGGATGCCGCAGTGCCTAAAGGGTTAAACCCTCCGCACGCCCCCCCCCCCTTCCCCAACGCCCCATCCGTCTGTCCGTGTCCGTGTCCGTCTGTCCAGAGGCAGAGGAATGTGCAGGCCCCCAGCCTCCTCTTCCTCCCCATTGTGTCGGGAACAATGGCCCCGCTCCCTCCGTCCTTGACCCCGCTCCCTCCGCCGCGTCCCCGTGGCCCGTGGGGACACCGGGGGTGGCACCGGGGGCACCCAGCCCTCGCACCGGGGAGGGGGGGACAAAACCACCCCAAGGCCAAACCGGGGCGCCTGTCCCCAAATCCGTCGGTGCTGCAGTGTCCCCAAAGTAGCACTTAGCCCCCCCCCGCCCCGCCGGCCGGCCGGACAGACGGCTGCCTCCACGCTGATTTTGCACAGGGGTCTGGCAGCAGCAGGTGCCTTTTTTTGTGTTTTTTTTTGTTTTTTTTGGGGGGTGGGGGGACAACAAGGACATTTTGGGGACCCGAGCGCGGGGCCACCGCTAGGACCAAAGAGTGGGTGCCCTCCAGGGAAGGGGGTGGCACCGGGGGAGGGCCACACACGGTGACCTCGCGCCTTTCACACACTAAAGGAGCAGCAGCAGCTGCACAACTGGCCCAGCCGTGTCCGCCTGCTTTGTCACTTGGTGTCCCCAAATGTCCCCACGGCGGGGGGGGGGGAGGAGGGGGGGTCCCGGTGCCACCAGCACAGCCCCAGGGGGGCTGGGACCTGCGCTGTGAGGGCAGGGCCGGCCGCTGGGTGGCACCCGCGGGGCGCCGGGCACGCGTGGGGGGGGGACACGGGGAGGGGGGGTGCGGGTGAGCCCCCAGCGTGGGTCCGCGCACACGCGTGGGAGCGCGGAGACGCGTGGATGCGCACGGGGGGGACCCGCGTGGGTGCGCGCACACGCGTGGCGGTGACCATTCCCACGGGGAGGGGGGCACACGCGTGTCACGGGGACCCGGGAGGGAGTGGGGGGGGGGGGTCTGCTGCCCGTCCGTCTGTCCGTCCATCCGTCTGTCCGTCCGTCCCCCCCGCGGGAACCCCACGCCGAGCCCCTTTCCTTGCACCCCCCCCTCCCCACCACCACCACCACCACCACGCCGCGCGCGCGTCCGTCCGTGGGCACAGCCCCGCGCGTGCACGCGCCCGCGCCCCCGGCGCCGTGCCCGTGCACGCCCGTGCACGCGTGGGCGGATGCCAAAAAAATAAAAAAAAAAGGGGTTGGGTGGGTGGGGAGGGAGGGGAAAAAGGGAGGGGGGGGCGGTGCGTGCGCTCACCTGTGCCGGGGCGCGCCCGGCGCGCCCGCGCACGCGTGGGTTGCGCGCCCGCGGACACGCGCGGGGGCTCCTGCGCGCACGTGGGCGGCGCGCACACGCATGTGCACGGCGGCGGCGCGTGTGCTCGGCCCCCCCCCTCCTTCCCTGTCCCCCCCCCACACCACCACCAGCACCAGCACCCGGCTCCGTGCACGCGTGCTCGGGGCCGTGCGTGGGCCGCCCGTGCCGCAGCAGCAGCAGCAGCAGCCGGAGCAGGCTGGGGCTTGCGGCGCAGGGGCAGGGCCGGGGCTGCTTTGCAGAGGCCGGGGGGGGGGCGGGAGGGGTGGGGGGGGGGCGCACGGGGCTTGGGGAGGGGGGGGGCGCGCAGCGACCTTGCACCGGCAGCGGCGGCGGAGGCGGCGCGGGGCTGCAAAGGTGCGTGCCCAGGGATATTTTTAATTTTGGGGGGTTATGGGGGGGGGATGCGCGGCCACACGCTTGGGGAGGGGGTGGTGGGGGCGCGGGGGGGTTGTGCATGGGGTGGGGGGGGAGACAGCAATGCGGTGCCGCCGGGTTGCTCGCCCCCAGCCCCCCCCCCCCAATAAAAAAATGGGCAACCCACGCTTGTTGCTGCATGGGGAGGAGGCAGCGCCGGTGCTGGGGATTGGGGAGGAGATGGGGGGGCTCCCAAATGGGTGCCCCCCTCCCCTCCGCAGCCCTGCTGTGCTCCCCTCGGCCCGCAGCGCTGCCAGGTAGGCGCCCCCCCCATCCCCTGCATGCGGGGCCCCCCGCCCTGTCCAACCCCACAGCGCCCTGGGGATGCTCCCATCCCTTCCCAAATCCCCCCCCGCCCCTTCCCCTGGGGAAGGGCACCCATGGGTGGGGGCAGCGCGGGCT
The DNA here is from genome assembly GCF_963932015.1 of Anas acuta. Classification (NCBI taxonomy): domain Eukaryota; kingdom Metazoa; phylum Chordata; class Aves; order Anseriformes; family Anatidae; genus Anas; species Anas acuta. The sequence goes on from NC_088991.1 coordinate 6,606,833, forward strand.
GCGGGGCGGCCAGGGGGTGGCCGTGGGCCCCGGTAAGCGGGGGGGCGGTTTGGGGAGCCAGGTAGGGCGAGAAAGAGTTGGGACAGCAAGAAAAATAAAAGGAAAAGCTCACGGCGTGTGCGCAGCGGGGTTTTGGGGAGGCTCCGCGCCCCCAATTTCTGGGTTCTCCTTATCCCGGAGCAGTGGGGAGAAGATGGCCGAGAAGGTGGTGGCCGGGGACCTGTTCCTGCGGCAGGCGCGGGAATCGGTGTCGTCCCTGGACTCGGACAAGCTGTCCCCGGTGTCCCCCGAGGCGGGCGGCGAGGAGTCGTCGGACAGCGAGGGCGAGCAGGAGGGCAGCACCCACAAACTGATCCGCAAGGTGTCCACCTCCGGGCAGATGCGCAGCAAGGTGAGGGGCGCGGGGACCCCCCCGGCTGCTGCCCCTTCCTCACCACAACCCCCCAACCTTTGTGGTTTTGCTTTTTTTTTCGTATTTTTGTATTTTTTTTTAATTCCTTCCCCTCCCAGCCATTTGCTCAGGGTTGGCGGTGTGCGTGTGGGTAGGGCCCCACAAAAATATAGGGCGCTGCCGTGGGCGCGGGGACATTTGGGATGCCCAAACCCGTGGATTCTGGATTTGGGGGGCTCGGAGCCCTCGGTGCCGTTCGGGGACCACCAGCCCTGTGGGGGGTACTGGGGGGGGCTCACCCCCAGCCAGAGGGGCCGGGCAGCGTCCCCGTGTCCCCCAGGCGGGGTGTCACCGCCCGTCCTCTCGGCCACATCCTGCCCGGCGCGGCGATGAGCCGTGCAGGAGGCGATGCTGGGGGCAGACGGCGGGCGGGATGCACGTGTGCCGGCCGAGGCGGCCTCTGTGCACCCGTATGGGGGGGGGGCAGCACCCCGCAGACACGGGGCTGGTGCTTAATTAAGCAGGAGGTTAATGAAGGAGGGGGAGCCCGGGGTTAGGGTTCCCGAGAGATGCCCGGCTCGGTCACAAAGAGGGGGGACCTATTTTTGGGGCGTCCTCGGCTCTACTCCTGGATGCTGCTGGAAACTGGGGTCTGCAGCCACCTGCTGAGTTTTGGGGCCCCCACCCCACCGTCTGGGGGGGCGAGCATGCCCCCCTCCCCCCCCCATATCACGGTGCTGTCCCTGCGGGGACAGGGCAGGGCGCGCACCCCGTCCCCACCTCTGCTGCGTCCTCCTCTCTCAGCGTGCGCCCCAAAAGCCATCCTGCCCCCCAACCCCGAGCGCCCCCGTCCCTCTCCATCTGCCACGCCCCCCCCGTACCCCCACACCTCCCGCTCCCCGTTCTGCGGGCTGTAATTGCCGGGGCGCCCCGCGGGGCGCTTTGTGCCGGCCCCGGTGCGGAGGCGGCGAGGCCATTGTGCTCGGTGACAATGACAGCTGCCAGGCGCAGGTGCCCCTGCCGGGCTGAATGGCCCCAGGACGGGTGGGGGGCCTCGCTGCCGCCCCCTCTTCCTCCTCTTCCTCCTCCTCCTCCTCCTCGCTGTGCCCGGGGACTGCTGGTTCCAAGCGCCGGAGCTGAAGGGAGCCGCGGGCATCGGTGGGGACCATGGGGTGGGAGCGTCCCTGTGGGGTGAGCACCCCCGTGGTTTTGGGGTTGTGTTCCCGCAACCCCAAATTCCTGCTGCTGGGGTACGCCGCAGGTGCTCGGTGGGGCCAGGGGGGTTCCCCTGTGTGCAGCATCCCCCTGTGGGGCACCCCGACAGCGAGCGCTCCCGTTCCTGGCCGGAGGCGTCCTGCAGGACCTGAGTGTGCCCAGGAGGGACCCAGCCGTGCCTGTGGGGGTCGGGTGCTGGTGTCAGGAGATGGGGAGGGTGGGATCCCGGCCGCTGGAAGAGGGTGGCGAGGAAGGACCCATGGGGCCAGCCCAGCCTGCGTGCTCTGAGGTCCCCTGTACATTTTGGGGTCCACTGCATGCATTGGGGACCCCTTGTGTGCTCTTAGGTCCCCTGTGCGCTTTGGGGTCCCCTGTATGGTTTGGGGATCCCTGGTATGCCTCGGGGTCTCCTGCAGCCCTTGGGGTCCTCCTTCATGCTCTGAGGTCCCCTGCATGCTTTGGGGTCCCCGCTGCGTGCTCAGCTGTCCCCGCCACACTTTGGGGTCCCCCGCTGTGCTTCGGGGTCGTCTCCCAGGCTGCGAGGTCTCCTTCATCACTCAGGGCCCCCCCGTGTGCTTCGGGATCCCCATGCGTGCTTTGGGGTCCCCCTGCACGCCCCGAGATCCCTGCATACCCTGAAGCCCCTGCGTGCTTTGGGGCCCCCCGGGGGGTCTCCCAAGCCCACGTGCCCACCGGCCACCCGGCACGGCCGTCACCCCGGAGCCCCGCGCGGTGCCACCAAAGCCCCAAAGCGGGGCTGTGGCGAGGGGACCAGGCCCTGCCTGGTGGCACGGGCGGGGAGGGCGCAGCGCCTGGGCGGTGGAGATAGCCCCGGTGGCACCGGCCGGATGTTTGTGAGGTTTCTCAGCCGCGCTGCCCTCGCCTCGCTCGCACTTTCCGTTGTGCACGCGCTGCGGCCCCGACCCCCCGGCAATTCTGCAGCCCCTCCACCCCCACCTCGTGTTCCTGCGTGCCGGCGCTGGGGACGCAACCTTGCAAAGGTCCCCGCGGCACGGGGTTTTTGGGGGGGACCCCGAGCTCCTGCCCTTGCAGCAGGAGCCGTCCTGGGGGGCACGCGGCTGCAGCCGAGCCCGGAAGAGCCCCGGCACGCTGCAGAGCCTGATAACGGCTTGCAGCCGACCGCAGCCCGCGGCTCACACCCCAACCCTACTGCCTCTGGGGGGAACGAGGCCGGTGCCTGCCCCATGGGCTGGAGCGGGGACGATGCCCGCGAGATGCAGGTTGGTGGGTCCCAGCCCCCCCTCAACGCCTCCTCCTCCTCCTCCTCTTGGCGCTTCTTGCTCCGAGCGGGGAGTTTTTTTTGGGGAGAAAGCGCTTGCTTGCTTGCGTCCTGCACAACCCCTGCGTCGCCAGAATTTTTGGTGCCCAGGGAGGGAGGGGGCCGGGGGGGCCTCCAAGCTGCGGCGCTGGCACCTGCCTGCTCGGATCGTGCCGCCCGCCTGGCCCCCAGCCAGGCAGAGCCGGGCTGCGGCGCTGGCTGCCGACCCCGCTGCGCCAGCACCGAGCCGCTGGCACCCACCCGGTGTCCCCTGGCTCCTTGGCACCGGGAGCTCCTGCTCCTCGCCATCGGGAGCCCCCCCAGCTCCTAGGGGGGCCCTGGGTGCTGATGTCCCTGCGGTCCCTGCAGAAGAGCGTGAAGGAGGGGCTGCTGCTGAAACAGACGAGCTCCTTCCAGAGGTGGAAGAGGAGATACTTCAAGCTGCGGGGCAGGACGCTTTATTACGCCAAGGATGCTAAGGTAGGCGGGGGGGGGCTTCCCAAACCCCCCGCTGAGCTCCCCCCTGGGGGCTGGAGCCTGCAAGCTCAGCAGCGAGCGGCGCTTTGCCCCTGCAGTCCCTGATCTTCGACGAGGTGGACCTGTCCGACGCCAGCGTGGCCGAGAGCAGCACCAAAAACATCAACAACAGCTTCACGGTGAGGGCTGGGGGCTCTCCGCGGGGCCCCCTCCCCGCACTGCTGGTGCTGTGTCGGGTGTGGGGGGGTCCTAGGGGCTGGCTCGCCGTGGGGTGGCCCTACAAGGGGTCGTGGGGTGTGTGGGGTCCGTGGCTCGCTGCAGGTGATCACGCCTTTCCGGAAGCTCATCCTGTGCGCCGAGAACCGCAAGGAGATGGAGGACTGGATCGGTGCCCTCAAATCCGTCCAGAAGTGGGAGATCCACGAGGTGGGACAGCCGTGGGCACGTGGGGCGGAGAGCCCCGAGGTTGGGTCATCGGGGGCAGGCTGGGGGGTCAAAGGGGGGGGTCCTGAGGGTGCTGACGGAGCCGGCTGTGCCCCGCAGGCCACGCAGTTCAACATGGAGCACTTCTCGGGCATGCACAACTGGTACGCCTGCTCCCACGCCAGGCCCACCTTCTGCAACGTCTGCCGGGAAGCCCTCTCGGGGGTCACCTCCCACGGCCTCTCCTGCGAAGGTCGGCACCAGGGGGGGGGGATATGGGGCGATGCCCGCGGCCGTGGGGCTGGGGACCGTCCTCACTCTTCCTCCTCTTCCTCCCCAGTGTGCAAGTTCAAGGCCCACAAGCGCTGCGCCGTGCGCGCCACCAACAACTGCAAGTGGACCACGCTGGCCTCCATCGGCACGGAAATCATCGAGGACGAGGACGGGGTGAGCCCGCAGGGGGTCCCTCGCGTCAGGGCCACCTCCCCCGGGTGGTGGCACGCGGGTGACACCCTCACCCTCTCCGCAGGTGGCCATGCCCCACCAGTGGCTGGAGGGCAACCTGCCGGTCAGCGCGCGCTGCGCCGTCTGCGACCGCGCCTGCGGCAGCGTGCGGAGGCTGCAGGACTGGCGGTGCCTCTGGTGCAAAGCCATCGTAAGGAGCCGTGTCCCTCCCCCCCCCAAAAAAAAACCTTCCCCTGGGGCTCAGCTGAGGCTGGCGGCATTGGCGCCACGTCCCCCGGCTCGCACGAGCGTCCCCGTGCCCCCCAGGTCCACAGCGCCTGCAAGGAGCTTTTCGGCAAGAGGTGCCCCCTGGGCCAGTACAAGGTGTCCATCATCCCGCCGACCGCCCTGAACAGCATCGATTCGGATGGTGAGCGGGGCAGGGGACGGGGTTGTGGGGGGCTCTCCGTGCCCGCCGCCTCCCGGCACGCTGGGGGGGGCGGCATCAGTAGGTTCCAGAGTGAACGTCACCCGCAGCCGTTCCCTCCCCGCTCCCCGCACCCTTCTCCGGAGGGGCCCAGCTGGCCTCCGCCGAGCAAAATCTGTTCCTCTCCTCCGGATATTTCTTCTCTTGTTCTTTAATGATTTCCACCGCTCCGCTCAGCCGGTGGCTCATCTGCTGCTCGTTACTCATCGGGATGCTGTCAGGGCAACCATCACGCGGCTTCTCCTCCCTCTCCAGAGCCGTGCCCGTTCCCTCCATCCAGCCCCGGGGACTGGGGTGGCCGAGGTGTCCCCGAGCCGGCTGCGGGCCAGCTCTTATCGATCCTCCCGCCTCGGGCACATTTCATTCCCTGTCTCATTCCTCTAAAAGCACGCCGCCGCCTGCCAAGCCTCCCCGGGCGGCTGCATCATCTGCACCCACCCGCCCGCCAGGTTGGCAGAGCTGGGCGAGATCCTGCAGCCTCCGGGGGCGGCGGGTCCCTGGGGGGCTCCGGGTGCCACCGGGGCGGAATGGGGATCCCCCCGTGGTCCCCAAAAGCAGCCCCCCGCGTGCCACCCCTGCTGCGGGCTGGGCACAGGAGCCGGCTCCGTGGCTCACTGGGTGCCCGCGGGGGCAGCGATGCCCCCTCCCCTTCCACTTCTCCTTCCTTACCCCTGGTTTTTGGACAGGTTTTTGGAAGGCCACCTGCCCCTCCACCTGCTCCAGCCCTCTCCTGGCCTTCGTCAACTCCAAGAGCGGCGACAACCAAGGCGTCAAATTCCTGCGCAAGTTCAAGCAGTTCCTCAACCCGGCCCAGGTCTTCGACCTCATGAACGGGGGCCCGCACCTGGGGTGAGCGCCTGGCATGGGGGTGGCACCGCGGGGAGCCCGGCGGGACCCCCCTTCCCCAGCGCCCTCCCTCCTCCTCCTGCCCTCCTGCTCCCCGCAGGCTGCGCCTCTTCCAGAAGTTCTCCACCTTCCGCATCCTGGTGTGCGGCGGCGACGGCAGCGTGGGCTGGGTGCTCTCCGAAATCGACGCCCTGGGGCTGCACAAGCAAGTGAGCCCCCCCCCCTCCCACCCTCCCACCCTCCCACCACCACCGTTCCCGTCCTCATCCCCCCCCGGGGGTACCGCAGCACCCAAGGGTGCCAGGCTGAGCCCCCCCGTCCCCGTCCCGCAGTGCCAGTTGGGCGTCCTGCCCCTGGGCACCGGTAACGATCTGGCACGGGTGCTGGGCTGGGGCAGCCTCTGTGACGATGACACCCAGCTGCTGCAGATCCTGGAGAAGCTGGAGAGGGCCACCACCAAGATGCTGGACCGGTGAGGAACGGGGTGCAGGGTGAAGGGGGGCTCGGCTCGCCCCCCCCAGGATGGGGTCCCCCCCCCGGGGCGACGCAGGCATCCGCGGTCTCTCTGCTCGGCAGGTGGAGCGTGATGACCTACGAGGCCCCCAAGCAGTCCCCACCGGCCCTGAAGGAGGAGGAGGACGGGGACTCCAACATCCAGGTGGGCACCTTTGGGGACTTTGGGGGCTTTGGGGGGGATGTGGGGAATGAGACAGTGGCATGAGGTGAGCGTGGCGGGGCTCAGCCTGGCAACGTGTCCTCGTCCCGGTGCCAAAAGGGGGGGCACGGTGGTCAGACGAGGCCGTGTCCTGGCTCGGGGACACCCCCCCAGGTGTCCCAGCCCGCGCTGTCCCCTGCCAGGCCCAGATCTCCCACTACGCTGACTCCGTCGCCTTCCACCTGGCCAAGATCTTGGAGTCGGACAAGCACTCGGTGGTGATCTCCTCCGCCAAGTAAGGGGGAGCTGGGGGTGATGGGGGTGACGGGGGTGATGGGGCCGGGGGAGCCGAGCCCCCCAGCGCTGCTGAGCACCCCCTGAGGACCAGGCTGTGCCCTGGCCGATCCCTTTGCCACCCCAATGCTGCTTCCCTGGGCAGGTTCCTCTGCGGCACCGTCAATGATTTTGTGGCCGAGGTCGGCCGGGCGTACAAGAGAGCGACCGAGAACAAGCAGGAGGCTGAGCTGATGGCGAGGAAGGTGAGGGAGGGGGGAATTTGGGGAATTTGGGGTGCGTGTCCGGGGGTACAGCCCCAGGAGGGCTGGGGACCTGGCGGAGACGTGCGTGCCACGGGGGCGCATGGACACTTGGGGTGCCCGAGCTTTTGGGGTGCTCAGGATCCTGGGGTGCCCTATCCAGTGCACGGTGCCCCAGGGGAATTTGGGGTGCCCGAGCATTTGGGGTGAGCCTGTGGGGGCCCCGCAGTGCGCCATGCTGAACGAGAAGCTGGACTCGCTGGTGCGGGAGCTGACCGAGGAGGCTCAGGCCGCCGTGGTCCCCGAGGGGATGCCGCCATCCGGCCCGGCCGACGCCAAGGAGCTGGAGAAAAGCGGCTTCAACCCCAGCCCCGTGCCCCGCATCTTCAAATCCAAGGAGCAGCTGATGCTGCGGGCCAACAGCCTGAAGAAAGCCCTGCGGCAGATCATCGAGCAGGCGGAGAAAGGTGAGGGGGCAGCACGGGGTCCGTGCCTCAGTTTCCCCAACTGCATCCTCAGCCTGGCAGCAGCGCTGTGGGGTCCCGGAGGAGCATCAATCCTTCTCCGGGGCATTTCTCCGGTGCTGGGGAAGGTCCCAAATGCAGTGGGATGGGGATGGGGAGCAGCTTTTGGGATGTGGGGCGGGTGCCCTGGGCTCGCTGCCAGGCTCCGTGTTTGCACCCAGCTGTGGACGAGCAGAACAAGCAGACCCAAGCCTACCGTGCCGGCACGGTCCCCAGCAAGAAGGACAGCTCGGAGGAGCTCAACAAGGAGGAGAGGCTCTGTAAGGCGTTGTGTGGCACGCAACACGGCTTTTTTTTTGGGGGGGGGCAATGGGGAGAGCCGTGGGATGGGCTCATTCAGCAGCAACCCCCCCCCGGCCAGGCTCCCGGCGGGAGACGGTGACCTCGGCCACCTCGTCCATCCTCCTGGAGCGCCCGGACACCTTCGGCAGCCTGCAGTTCCCCGAGGAGCCCAGCGTGCTGTGAGTCTGGGGGGGGTCCCGCCGGCCCCCTCCCCGCCAACTCCGACGGGTTTTGTGCTCCGGGGTCCCGGTGCCAGCCCTGCTGTGCCTGCTGCTTTCAGCCACTTCTCGGAGAAATGCGTCATGAACAACTACTTCGGCATCGGCCTGGATGCCAAGATCTCCTTGGAGTTCAACAACAAGCGGGACGAGCACCCCAAAAAGTGCAGGTTGGCTGCGACCCCCCCACCCCCCCAGGGAAAAAAACATGCTGGGAGGGACCACTGGGAATAACCCCTGGGATGCTGGAGGGCACTGCTGGGATGCCAGAGGGGGAACACCAGGATGCTAGAAGGGGCCACGGGGATGCTAGAAGGGGCTGACGGGTCAAGGGGGGGGCTGGCGGCAGCGGGGGGAGCCTGGCGGCCCCGCTCAGCCCCCCCGCTGCGCCCCGCAGCAGCCGCACCAAGAACATGATGTGGTACGGGGTGCTGGGCACCAAGGAGCTGCTGCAGCGCACCTACAAGAACCTGGAGCAGCGGGTGCAGCTGGAGGTAGGGGGGCCAGGGATGGCTTGGGGGGGGCACGGGGGGTGTCGTGGTGCCCCCCCCATAGGCTCAGCCCTCTACTTGCAGTGCGACGGGGTGCCCATCTCGCTGCCCAGCCTGCAGGGCATCGCCGTGCTCAACATCCCCAGCTACGCCGGGGGCATCAATTTTTGGGGAGGCACCAAGGAGGACAACGTGAGTGCGAGGCGCGGGGAGCGGGGGGGTGCTGGGGGGGGGGTGGGGGGGGAAGGCTGAGCCCAGCCTGGTTGTGCCGCCCCCCCGCAGAACTTCGGAGCCCCCTCGTTTGATGACAAGAAGCTGGAGGTGGTGGCCGTTTTTGGAAGCATCCAGATGGCCGTGTCGCGGGTCATCAACCTGCAGCACCACCGCATCGCCCAGGTAGGGCAATTGGGGGGGGGAGGTTTGGAGGGGGGGTGGTGGTTTTGGGGGGGTGCCGAGCCCGGTGCTGCCGCCGTGCCAGCCCCCACCGTGCGCCCCCGCAGTGCCGCGTGGTGAAGATCACCATCCGAGGGGACGAGGGCGTCCCCGTGCAGGTGGATGGGGAAGCTTGGATCCAGCCCCCCGGCGTCATCAAAATCCAGCACAAGAACCGAGCGCAGATGCTGACCAGGGACCGGGTGAGCCTCACGTGCCGGGACACTGCGGGGGGGGGCTCCAGGGCTCCGTGGGGATGGTGGCGACCTCCTGGCCCCCCCTTGCAGGCGTTTGAGAGCACCCTCAAGTCCTGGGAGGACAAGCAGAAGGGGGAGAGTTACCGCGCGGCGGCGCGGCCGCGGCTCAGCTCGCAGCAATCCATGGAGTACCTGACGGAGGAGGAGAGCAGCCTCCTGCAGCAGCTCTCCCGGGCGGCCGAGAGCCTCATCGCCAGGTCAGCCTGGGGGCCGAGGGGGCTGTGGTTTCGGGGGGGGGCAGCCCTGCTCCATCGTGACCCCCCCGCAGGATCCACGAGGCGGCCAAGGCGCACAAAGCGGTGGAGCAGGAGCTGGCGCACGCCGTCAACACCAGCGCCCTGGCGCTGAGCGAGGCGCTCTCCAACAAGGCTGCCGGCGCCGCCGAGGTGAGCAGGGGGGGTCTGGGGAGGGGGGCGTCGTGCCCCCCCCCCCATCTCGCTGCCCACCACCCCCCCGCTGCCCCTCTCTGCGCCCCAGTTTCTCAGCAGGAACGCGGCGGTGGAGGTGGTGCTGAGCATCAAGGCGCTCTACGCCGAGACCAGGGCGTTCCTGGAAGGGAAGGCGGTGAGTGAGGGGCCGGGGACCCCCCCGAGCCCCCCCGCTGGTGGCAGCGGGGCTGGGGACGGTCCCTGTCCCCCGCAGCTGGACTCGCCCCAGGAGGAGGAGGCGCTGCAGGGCCCCCTGAGCGCGCTGGGCCAGGAGCTGCAGCGGCTGCTGGATGTGCACTGGCTGGTGCCCATCGCCCACCCTGCGGAGGAGGTGGGGAAAAAGGGGTTGGGGGGGGGCGTGGGTGATTACGGGGGGGCTGCAGGAGCACGCTCAGCCCCAGCTCTTGCAGGAGAGCGGCGGCAGCGCCAACAAGGGCAGCTTCAAGCTTCGCCTCAACATCCCCAAGCCCAGGAAGGACAAGGCGCAGAAGCAGAAGGCCAACAGCGCGCTGCCGGGTGAGGAGGGGGCCGTGGCTACCTGCTGCCCCCCCCCCAGCAGCCCCAAAAAGGGGTTGGGGCGCATCCCTTCTGTACTTCCATCACCAATTCACCCTTTGGGGGCGATTTTTCTCCTGGTAGCCCTGCAGAGCCACCCCGCTCTGTGGCGAGGCTCAGCCCCTGGGTGGTTTTGGCAAAGGGGAGGCGTTTGGGTGCGCCAAACCCCCTCCAACCTGAGCAAGGGCATTGGGGAACGGGGGGGGGGTGCTGCCTGCCCCCCCTGTTCTACCTCTCTGGGTTTCCTCCCCACCAGCGGACAAGTGGGGCGCTGAGGAGGTGGCTGCGTGGCTGGAAGCGCTGGGTTTGGGGGAGTACAGAGACATTTTCATCCGGCACGACATCCAGGGCTCCGAGCTGATCCTGCTGGAGAGGAGAGACCTGAAGGTACCGCTCCTCTCCCCCCCCCCCAGCTCCGGGGAGCACCCCTCGAGCCCCTCAGCTCCTTTTTTTTTTTTTTTTTTTTCCCCCCCCCAGGACCTGGGCATCACCAAAGTCGGCCACATGAAGAGGATCCTGCAGGCCATCAAGGAGCTCAGCAACCCGCCCTAGGCTGGCGGCAGCACCGGGGGGGGCCACCTGGGACCCCGCTGCCTCCTGTGTGTGTGTGTGTGTGTGTGGAGCCCCCCCGCTTGCCTTGCTTTGTCTGTTCGTCCCCCAGCGCCCCTGGAGCCGCTGCTTCTCGCCGAGCCCCCGGGGCTGGAGGGCACCGGAGCGGAGCTTTGGTCCCTGCCAGCAACCGGGGTGGCGGGGTCACTACAGGAGCCAGGGAGCTGGGCTGCAGTGTGGGGCCAAAAGCAGAGATTTTTTCCCCCTCCCCCCAAAAAATTCCCTTTCCCCCGATGGGTATTTAAGCTGTGTAAATATTTGGAGAAGAGATATTTATTGCTGCTGCTGGCGTGGTGTCATTGCTTCAGGGAAGGAGGGGAGGGGGGGGGAGCGGGACCCTTTCAGCAGCGCCCCCAGGAGCCACACACACCCTTTTATAAGAAATACACAAATATTTTATTGACATTTCTACATCGCTTCTTTTTTCCCCCCCTCCCTCTTCAAGTAAAAACAACCCCGTTATCTTAGTTTTTTTTTTTTTCCTATGTACAGCGTGCTCCCAGAGCAGGACACCCAACTATTTACAGGCTATGTACAGAGGCAGGGTTAGCTCTTCAGCTTCTCCTCCAACTTCAGCATGTCCAGGGGGGGCATTTTGGCCACCTCGAAGAAGAGCCTGGAAGGAAAAGCAGGGCCTTAGAGCTCGGCAGAGCCCCCCCCAGCTTAAAGGGGGGTGGGAGGAGGCTCACCTGTGCGAATATTTGGTGCGCACGGCCTTCAGCTTGTCGCAGGGCTGGTAGGTGAGCAGGAAATTCAGCCTCTTCACCAGGGGGTGCAGGTCCTGCGCGCGGTACCCGCTGTAGTACTCCAACGTGGGGGTCTGCCAAAACGACACGGGGTGAGCTGGGGGGGGGCTCCTCAAAGGCAGCATCCCCCCCCCCCCTCCCTCCCCGCCACCCCGGGGGCTCACCCAGCCACCCAGGTTCTTCATGGTGAGCGCCAGCAGCAGGCAGCTGGCGGCCAGCTTGGAGGGGCGCTCCCGGGCGTAGTCGTACTCCTGCAGGGTCATCTCGCAGAGGAAGCGGGCCAGCGTCAGCGTCTCCATGTTGACACGGGCACACTGCGGCCAAAAATATTTTTTTTTTTGTGTGGCACCACCCCAGACCCCCCTCCCCGTCCCCCTTTTATTTATTTGGGGCACGGGATGCCAACCCCACACTCCCAGAACCCTACTGTAGGATTTTGCCACCCGCCACCCCCTCCAAGTGCTGCTTGTGCCCCCCGGGGGGGGTGGCAGGAGGGGAGAGGTGCCCCCACCTTGGCAAAACGCCGTAGGAAGCGGTAGGGGATGGGGATGTTGATGTCGAAGTTGAGGGTGCGGAGGATGCTCTTCTCCATGGCAACCAGCTCCTCCCGCTTGTAGGCATCGTCGCAGATGTAGAGGAAGTCGTCCACGCACGGTGGGCACTGCTCCTGGAAGGGGGGAACCGCTCAGCGCCCCCGCCCTGACCCCACAGGGGTCCCCACAGGGTTTTCGGGCACTTTTCCTACTGGGACCACCCCAACGTCCACCTGGGCTGAACCCCGGTGTCCCCGTTGCTTCTGCACAGTGGGGAAAAAAAGCAGATCTGCAGCCCCTGGGATAGGGAGGAGGAGCACCAGGATGGACGCGCCACCTTCAATCAGTTCCTCGGGGTCCCAAAATTCTCCCAAACAACCCCCCCGCCTCAACACCGCACCCAACCCCGGGAGTCACCTCGAATTTGGAGGCGATGAGGACGGCGGTGGAGCCGATGAGCTGCAGCTTGTCCTTCATGCTCACCACCTCCACCAGGTAGTGGTCCACCAGCTTCACCGCCAGGTACAGCGTCTCGTGGTTCAGCTCGAAGTTCTCCTGCAAGGACACGGGGTTGGGGAGGTTGAAGGAGGGGTTAGGAAAAAGCCAAATCCTCTCCTCCCCCAAATCCTGAAGCACCCTGGGGTTGCTCCTGGGTCCCGTACACTCGGGGGGGTGGGAGCTGTTGCTCTGAGCCCCCTCCCCGCGCCCACCTACCTGCACCTCCACCATCCAGTCCACCAGGATGGCGCGCATTTCCCTGCTGATGTCCACCTGCTTCTCCATGTAGTCAGGGAGCAGGAACTTCTCCTGCCAAAGCAGCAGACGTCAGCGACTCACCAACACCCCCACACCCCAAAAAGACAAAAAAAAGCCCCCCGAGCACCCCACAAGGGCCTCACCCACCTCCCTCTCCCGCATGTAGTCAAAGATGTCCTTGGCGTATTGGGCGTTGGCGTAGGGGTCGCCCAGCTGCTCCTTGTCGATGTCCTCCAACACGGGGGCCTGTGGGGTGGAGGAGGCTGCGGTGAGGCTGGCGGAGCTCTGCGGGGTGGCAGCCCCTCCCCACCTGCCCCACAGCCCCCACCGGAGGGGTTTGGAGGAGGAAGGATGGGATTTAACCCCCCCCCAAGCAGCTCGGTACCTGCACAGGCTCCTCAGGCACGGGATCTTTCTCAGACTCCTCGGATTCTTCTGTCAGGGGCGTTTTTTTCAGGGACCTGGAGGGGATAAGGACATAAGTAGGGGGGCTGAAAAACCCCATCCAGCCACTGCCTGCCCCCATCACCCCAAGAAATCCCCCCCCCACGGCCGCAGCGGCCTCCCACCCCAGCCCCATCTCACCTGGGTACTCACTTTTTCAGGTTGGCTTCGTTGTTCTTGGCAGCGGGGGCCCTGGGCGCCTTGCGGGGGGCGGATTTCACCCCATCCTTCTTCCCCGCCACCGCCTGGTTCTTGTGAGCCTGGTTTTGGGGTGGGAGAGCGAGGAAGGCAGAGGGGAAAAAAAAAAGGGGGAAGTGAGCCTCGGGGTGCTCTCAGGAGGGCAGCACAGCCCCCTCCCCACTAAGCAGCACTCACGTTGGTGAGGTCCCCGAACGCCGAGCGCTTCTTGGGCCCCCCCTGGGGCGAGGACGGGGACCGCTTGGCCTGGCAGCTCTCCTCCTGCAACACAGTAGGGTGAGGGGACGCAGGGGGCACCCCATTGTGAGGGGTCCCTCCCCGTTCTCCTAGCCCGGTCTCACCTTCTTGGGGGCAACATTCTCGGTGATGGGGGCCCCTTTCCCTGCTCGGGGCTGCTTCGTGCTCAGCGTCTTGGTGTTGCGTGCCACCGGCATCCTCTTTCTCGGCCTCTGCGAACAAAAAGGGGTGGCACATGTATGTTAGGGAACCCAAATCCCAATGCACCCCCCTGCTGAGGGTGAACCCATAGACCCCAAGAATGTGGGGAGGCCCAAATCCCAATGTATCCCCCCCACTGGGGAAGGGGATGCAGGGCTCAGTGATCCCATAGCCCCCATGTATGGGGGGGGCATGTGTATGGGGGGGCTGAAAATCCCAAAGCACGCCCCCAGCAAAGAGGATGCAGGGCTCAATGGCCCCATAGACCCCAAGCATTGGAAGGGGGGTACACGTCTGGGGGGATCCCAAATCCCAACGCACCCCCCAGGGAAAGAGACAAAGGGCTCGGTGACCCCCCAGTCCCATCTATGGGGGGATATATGTATGGACGTGCCCCAGAGCCCACCACACCCCCTCAGGGAAGAGGATGCAGGGCTCAGTGACCCCACAGACCCCAATCATGGGGGGGGGGGCACGTGTATGGGGTGACCCAAAATCCCAACACATACACCCAGGGAAGAGGATGCAGGGCTCAATGACCCCATAGCCCTCATGTATGTGGAGGGCACACGTCTGGGGTGACCCCAAATCCCAACACCCCCCCCAGGGAAGGGGACACAGGGCTCGGTGACCCCATATCCCCTATATACGGGGAGGGGCAGGCACATGTACGGACGTGCCCCGAACCCCAACACCCCCTTTGGGACAGGGATACATGGCTCAGCGACCCCACACACAGCGGGAACACACATCTGGGGGGACCCCAAACCCCAAAACCCCCCCCAGGGAAGGGAACCAAGGCCCCAACCACCCCATAACCCCCCCCAACACCCCCTCAACCCACACGGGAAGGGACCGCAGGGCCCACACGGGTAGTGGGGACCCCAGAGGTGGCCCCCATGAAGAAATGGGGGTTCCCGTGGGGCTGGGGGGCCCCATAAGGCCCTATAGGGCCGCGTCCCCCCCTCACCTGCGCAGCCGCCGCCGCCGCCGGCCCCGGCTCTTTTGAAAGTAGCAGCGCGGCGGCGGCGGCCGGCACTGGCCGAGCCTCTCGACCAATCAGCGGGCGGCGTGCGCGGGGCGGCGGCCAATGGGAGCGCCGGCCGGGATGCGGTTGCTAGGGGGAGGGGGCAGAAGTTTAAAATTCGGCCGCGCCGCCCAATGGCGGGCCGCGGGGGGCGGTGTCATGGCGGCCGGGGGGCGGTGTCATGGCGTCCGGGGGCGGTGTCATGGCGGCCGCGAGGTGTTATGGCGGCGCCGCCTCCTCTACCAGTTTGGGGTCGTTGCAACGTGTTGTTGTCGGCTGAACAGCAGCCGGCTTTCTCGCTGTCGCCCCCGTGAGCCCTGCCGCAGGCTACGGGAGCACAGGTTCCCTGCTGAGCCTCCCGATCCCAGTTTGTCATGCGGAAATCCCAGATCCCAGTTTTCATGTGGAAACCGCAGATCCCAATTTATCCTTCAGAAACCCCAAAATCCCAGTTTATCGTGGGGAAATCCCAGAGCCCAGTTTATCCTTCGGGAATCCCAGATTCCAATTTATCATGTGGAAATCCCAGATCCCAATTTGTCCTTCAGAAACCCCAGATCCTGGTTTATCGCGTTGAAATCCTAGATCCGACTTTATCTGTCAGAACCCCCAGATCCCAGTTTATTGTGTGGAAACCACATATCCCAGTTTTCATGTGGAAGTCCCAGATCCCAGTTTATGCTTCAGAAAACCCAAATCCTGGTTTATCGTGTGGAAATCCTAGATCCCAGATTATCCATTGGAAATCCCAGATCCCAATTTATTGTTTGGAAATCCCAGATCCCAGTTTATCCTTCAGAAACCCCATATCCTGGTTTATCATGTGGAAGTCTCAGATCCCAGTTTATCCCTTGGAAATCCCAGGTCCCAGTTTATCATGTGGAAACCTCAGATCCCCGTTTGTCGTTCAGAAACCCCAGATTCTAATTTATCATTGGAAAATCCCTGATCCCAATTTATCATGTCGAAATCCCAGATCCCAGTTTATCCATCAGAAATCCCAGATCCTAGTTTATCATGTGGAAATCCCAGATCCCAATTTATCACTTGGAAATCCCAGATCCCAGTTTATCTTTCAGAAACCCCAGATCCTGGTTTATCATGTGGAAATCCCAGATCCCAGTTTATCTCTTGGAAACCCCATATCCCAGTTTATCCTTCAGAAACCCCAGATCTTAGTTTATCGTGTGGAAATCATAGATCCCAGTTTAACCCTTGGAAATCCCAGATCCCAGTTTATCATTTGGAAATCCTTGGTCCCAGTTTATCATGTGGAAATCCCAGATCTCCGTTTGTCATTCAGAAACCCTAGACCCTAATTTATCATTGGAAAATCCCTGCTCCTAATTTATCATGTGGAAATCCCAGATCCCAGTTTATCCTTCAGAAATCCCAGATCCTAGTTTATTGTGTGGAAATCGCAGATCCCACTTGAACCCTCTGAAATCCCAGATCCCAGTTTATCATTTGGAAACCCCAGATCCCAGTCTATCCTTCAGAAACCCCAGATCCTGGTTTATCATGTGGAAATCTCAGATCCCAGTTTATCCCTTGGAAACTCCAGCTCCCAGTTTATCCTTTGGAAACCCCACATCGCTCTGTTTATCCTTCGGAAACCCTCCAGGGCAGCCCCACACCCACCGCCTGGGAATCTGGGACGCGTCCCGCCGCTGCTGGAAACTTGGCGGAGCAGCAGCCCCAGGGGGGGTGCGATCCCCTGCCAAAAATCCCCCTGACGGTGCGCCCGCGGCGGTGTGGGGGCGAGCTGCCCGTGCCGGGACGGGTCGGTGTCTGCCCGGGCTCGGCGTGGCACAGCCGGCTCTTCCAGTCCCCGCGGTGCCGCCGCCGTCGGGAGGCTTGTGGGTGCGCCGAGAGCGAGGGATGGGGGAAGGATTGGGGGACAAGGATCCCCTGTGAGGTGCAATGCAGGAGGTTTGCTCCGGGATGGCTTCCCGGGAAGAGACAAGTCTTGAGAGAAGGAGAGAGGGCAGGGAAGCATTTGTGGGACATACACGGATGGCTTTTCCCCCTTCCCAGGTTAAAAGGTTTTCTTTTCCCATATCCAACTCGTTGCTCCTCGTGGCCCAGCGCCAGAAGCAGCGGCGGGAGGCAGGGAGCTGAGCAGCGCAGAGGCAGGGCTGAGTTTCGGCATTTAATTTCTCCTCTCTTTTCACCGTTAATTGCAGGGGAGGGACAATTGTGGCTAAAGGGGGCTGGAAGTCGGTGGTGACACAACGCAGGTGCTCGGAGGCACCACCACGCCTGGATCCCCGTGCAGTCCCTTTGGGGGATGTGGGAACCAGCCTGCGGGCTGGAGTCCCTCGGGGACGGGGCTGGCAGGAGCCGGGGCTGGCAGCTTCATTCCCTGAACCACGAGTTTTGGCTTTTATTCCCTGGAAAGAGCAAGCCCGTTCATTCCCTGGAAAGCGCAGCTCGCCCGCTGGCACGCGAAGCACGAAGGGAGGCGCGAGAGGAAGCCGAGGAGCGGCGGCGTCTCCAAACGGCGGTGGCCCCCTCGTCCCCTCCTCACTTGGTGGCCGATTTGATCTTCTGGATGGCGTAGGGGCTGGATTCCTTGGGCATCCAGATCTCCTCCCCGCCGCAGCCCTGCTGCTCGGCCGCCCCCTCCATGGCTGCCGTCAGCTCGGGGCCGAAGATGCTGTCGGTGGCGCGGTAGGTGCGGGTGAGGCGGCGGAAGGAGGAGTCGGAGGAGCTGTCGTCGGGCAGGTCCTCGTCCTGCTCGTCCCTCAGTTTGGTGCGGCTGGGCTCCGAGACGCTGCCGGGACCCTGCAGAGCCTCCCTGGCCTCCCGCAGGAAGGCTGCTTTGGGGCTGAGGATGCAGAGCAGCAGCGCCAGCCCCGCCGACACCCCGCAGAGGAAATAGAGGCCGACTTTTTCAGGGACGTCTGGAGGGAGAGAAGAGCAAAGAGAGGCACCGCAATGCAAACCCCCGCCGCGGCACGCGGGGTACCTGGGCCTGGAGACCCCCCGCACCCCCCCAACCCTGGCACGTGGGGGCCACGTACCCCAAAGCTGGGCAAAAGCTGTCAGGGAGCTAGTAAAAATCATCCTGTCTTCCCGGAGCCTGGAGAACCTGGGCCCTTTGTACCAGCCACCTGCAGTGAACAAGGGGGATGTGAGGGGCCAGCCCCCGGCCCCCTCCTCTCTGCCCTCGGGGTGCTCCTCTCTGAGCCCTCCTCCTCCCCCCATCAGAAAGCTTCTCCCCAGCCTCTCTGCTTGGAGACGGGGACCCGTGGGGTCCTTCACCCGTGGGGGAGCATGAGCTGGTCTCTCCCCCTACCCCCCCAACCCGAATTACCGTGCATGTAGTCCGAGAGCACGAAGGGATCCGAGGTGTCGGGACCTGCCTCCTCCAGCAGCTGCTTGGGCACTGCAACGAGACACAGGACACACACACACACACACACACCACTCTGAGCATCACCACCCCGCTCGTCCCCACGGCCAGCTCCTGGCCCTGCTCTCACCGCAGGTGTAGGAGACCCGCAGCTGCTTTTTCGTGCCGGGCAGGCACGGGTCCCCGAAGGTGGCCCAGTCAGCGGCCACGGTGCAGTTCCCCTTGCGGTGACACTTCTTGGAGACCCTCCTCAAGGCATCCGGAGCCAGGCACTCTGCAGAGACACGCGGTGTGGACCTGTAGCCATCAGCACGGTGTTCCTGCGCTCTTCCCAGATGTAATTTGGGCTCAAACCGTGTCCCCCCATGCCCCCCAGTACCGATATGGGGTCCCCCGGCGTTTGGGGCGTCACACTCAGGCTTGCCCCGCAGGAATCGTCCGTAATGCACGGAGTAAATGGCCAGGATGGATTTCGGCCGGCACTGCAGCCTCAGCACGTTGTTCTCGCACACCGTCTTCACCCGATGGTTGTCTGGGGGTGGGGTGACACCGCAGGGTGTCCCGACACAGCCTCAGTCACCCCAAACCCCCTCCTCTTACCCAGCCACAGGGTTCCAGGGGTGCCCCCGTGGCGCTGCCCACCTGGCCGGCACTTGTAGGATGCGATGAGGTACTTGTGCGTCCCGGGGCACGGGTCTGGCCCGAAGACTTGGCTGTGCACCGAGAACTGGCACCACTGCTGGTCCTGACACTCGGCCAGCAGCTTCTGCAGGGCACAGCGGGACGGAGGTGAGCAGCAGCAGGGAGCCCCCAAGGCTGATCTCACCTCGGCGCTGTCGCTGGGCTCGGGGCCAAGCCCTCACCCCATGGGAGGTGTCCCGTGGCTGCTGGCACCCCCACCATGGTCACAGCCTCGTGGGTGGCTTTGGTGGCCCCATGCAATGCGCGCTCACGGCCACGAGGTGGGGACGAGGCTGCACGCAGCACCCTGCCCTGCTGGGGTCTGGAGGAAGGGGACATCCTGGGGACATCCTGGGGACATCCCGAGGACATCCTGGGGACATCCATCAGCTTTTGTTGCTGGCTGCGCTGCAGCAGAGCCTCCCCCCAGGCTGCTCTCGCCAGGATCCAGCGCAGGAGGTGTCACCCCTCCACCCTGATCTCCCCAAAATGTCCCCAGGAAAAGGTCCCCAGGGGTTCCCCGTGCTGCCACCAGCAGCGGGACACTGCCCTTACCAGGTGGGCCGTGGGGGACGTGCACTCGGTGTTCTCCTGGGACGCATCGCCCGGGCTGGGGCAGAGGTTGGGGCTGGGCACGCGGCGCCCGTAGAAGGCGCCCAGGATGCTGATGGTGGTCTTGCGAGGGCAGAGGATGAGGAGCTGCTCCCCGTCGCACGTGTGGGTGGTGTGGTTCCTCAGCACCTTGCGTAGGTACCCTGGGTGCGGGGAGCGAGGAGGTCACCCGGAGATGGTCACCCAGAGACGGTGAGCAGGGGTGACCACCAAGAGGTGACCACTAAGAGATGACCCCCAAGAGGTGACCACCAAGAAGTGACCACCAAGAGGTGACCACCAAGAGATGATCACCTGGAGATGATCACCTGGAGACGATCACCAGAAGCGATCACCAGAGGTGTCCACCCAGAGGTGATGCCCAGAAATGACCCCCCAGAGATGACCACCAGGAGGAGATGATCACTAACAGAGGACCTTTCCTTGCCTGCATCCTTTCGGAGTCCTTCTCTCCCCAGATTCCCAGCATGGGGTATTTCTCTGTCTTAATCCTACCACCTCTGTGTCCCAAACCTCTTACCCTGTTCTTTTCCCTCTGTTATTTGGAGGTTTGGAAATGGGGACAGGGCGGGATGCCACGTGCCAGGAGGGATGCAGGATGCTGAGGGATTCAGGATGCAAGATGCTGGGTTCACAGGGCGCAGCCAGCAGCCTGGCAGCCCCCAAACCCACACAAACAGCTGCGAGCCTCAGCTCCCAGCCCTGCACTTGTCCCTCTGCCCGTCTGTCTGCAAACCAGGGCCGGGCTTGGCACAAAGAGCCCCTTTCACCTCCCCTGTGGCCACAGGTCCACGGAGCCACCCCCGGCCAAGGGGGGACAGCGGGGACGTGGCCGGGCTTTGTGCTTCAAAGCCCCGGTGACGGAGGCACGGCGCTGCCTCCACCCAGCGCTGCCACGCGCTTGTTTTTGGGGGCAAAAAAAAAAAAAAAATAGCAGCGAGGAGGCTGCCGTCAGATTTTGCGAGTGATTATCCTCGCCTGCCGCTGACTCAGTCCCCGTCGCTGCGGTCGTGCAGTTGGCTCTGCCCAGATGAAATCACATCCTCCCCGCCGCGCTCTGGGGCACCTTTCTGGGTGCTGGGGCAGGCTGGGCGGGCGCGGGGCTGTTCCCAGCACATCTCCCAGGGGATCTTGCCCTTGGTGTGCCCCGAAACCGTGCACCCCACAATTCCCCCACGCCCCCAAACCTCGCTTGTGCCCCTCGTGGTCCCCCGTGTGCCACTCACCGCCGAGCTCCGGGCTGGCCTCCATCCCTGCGGGCAAGCAGAGGAGGACCAGGGCCACCACGACCGTGGCCACCATGGTGCCACCGCCCCGCTGCGCCGCTGCCCACTGGTCCCCGCGGCAGCTGGCGCCGGGGCGGGGGCTGGCACGGCGGTGACAATGGCTCCTTCTGTACCCCGCGGAGGGACACCGGGGCCGCTTCGGACAGCTGTGGCTGCATGGGGACCGGGAGGAGGGGAATGGGGTTTTGAAGGCTCTGTAGGGCCGAGCAGCTGCTCGGCAGCTGAGCAGATCGAGGGGGCTCAGTCGGGTCCCCAGCCTGTCCCCAGAGGGGGGGATGCAGGCGACCACCCGGATGCACATGTGCCCTAATCTCCATCTCGGCACGCGTCCGGTCATTCAGCGCCGGGAGAGGAAGGGAAGGGCTGGCGGCACTGCCTCCCGTGTCTGCCCGTACCCATGGGCACCGAGCCTCGTTCGCCAGCCTCAGATAAACTGCAGCGAGGTCTGAGCCTACCCGAGCTGGAGCGGGGCTGGTTCAAGCAATCGGGGTGAAATAAAAAATAAAATAATAAAAAAAAAATAAAAAAACACACAAACAAACCACCAATCATTTTACGAAAAGTGACCAAAATGAATAAAAAATACAACTTTTTCACTCGATGCTCGGCACTGACGCTGTGGTACTGCTGCACAAGCCGGGGCTCGCCCAGGCTGGGAGAGGAGGGGAGCCCGGGGGTGCCGGGAAGCCTGCCTGCTCCGGGCCAGCCGCCAGCCCCATCCGACAGCGAGCGCTTCCCTCCCATCCTGGGGAGGAAAGCAGGGCAGTCATCTTTCCTGTGAAACAGCCCAAATTCCAGGAACGGGGCCCTGGACGCCAGACACCCCCCCCCTTTCCCCTCCTTCCCATCACCGCGCCCCGATGCGCTCCGTCCTCTTTTTGCTTTCCCTCCTCGGGCGTTTTGCAATGCTTTCCTGCCAGGGGCTGGCTGCGAGGAGGCGGTGGCAAGCAGCCAGGCTGTGCCGCTTGCCCTCCGGGCTTCCCCAGAGCCTCTCCTTGTCCTCGCAGCGGGGTGGGCACCCTGCCTGTATCCCAAACCCGTGGGGTCCCGTGGGGCAGCGGCGCGAGATGCTCAGAGGGCGGAGGGGAGCAACAGGGAACGGGGCTGGGAGGGTGGCGAAGGGGTAGATGCAAACACTTCCTGTGCAATAAAACCAACCAAACAACCAAAAAACAACCAAAAAACAACCAAAAAAACACAAAACCCAAGCAAAACAAACCAGCACCAAACCCCGTCTCCCATCGGGGAGCTGGCGGCAGCAGGCAGCGGGCTGCTTGGAGGCGCCTGGGCGGGTGCGATAGCCCGGCTGGGGACCCGCCAGCGCATCCAGATAGACCCGTGCTGAGTCACAGCTGGGAGGCCCCGCAGCTTCCCCCTCCTTGCCTGCACCCCATCGCTCCTCCCCGCTTCAAAAAGGGAAGGAAAGGGCGAGCCCCAGCCCCAGCCCCGGCCCCAGCCCGGCGAGAGGTGCCGCAGCTGCGCGCCGCAGAGGACGGGCGAAACTCAGCGCAGCGCTGAGCGGGTCACCCTCCCCTCCCCAGCAGCTCGCCACGCCGTCGGGATGGAGAGCCGGCCCGCGAAGGAGCCCGAAATCGAGCTCTTTGTCAAGGTGGGCTTGGCGAGGCCGGTGGGTGCTGCGGGTGGGGGGCAGGAGGTGCTGCTGGCCCTCGTTGCGCTTTGGGAGAGCCGGCGGGGTGGCGTGGGGAGCAGCCGTCCCCGGGGGATGCTGTGGTCCAGCGGTGGCTCTGCAGCCCTGAGAGCCATAAAAACAGCCAGGGAGAGGGGTGAGCGTGCTCAGGGACCCCAATAAGACGAGCCACAGGTGGGAAAAGCACCAGGAGGGTGGGAACGCAGCAGGGCAGCTCCTCGAGTGGCTGCTAGGAGCTGGCGTTGGGAAACAGAGCGGGTGCCCACGCGTGGGCGGGATGGGGCGGCTTCTTAGGTCAGCCCTGAGGATTATTCACTGGAAATGGGTTTTGCTCTTTCTCCCTCTCTCTCTCTCTCTCTCTCTCTCTTTTTTTTTTTCCCTTCCATTGAGCAATTTTTCAAGTGCTTCCTCGGGAACGTTTCGAAACACTCCCGTTCCAAACAGCTGCAGCCGCGCGGTCTCTGCTCCCCTCCTTGGAAATCAGTGCTGGGAAAGGTCACCCGAGGCTCTGCCCCGTCCCCTTGCCAAGGCGCTGCTCGCTGGGCGCCGAGCTCGGGCTGAGCCCCGTGCGGGGTATTCGCTGGGAGAAAATCCTTCAATTTAGGATTTGAGACCTTCAGGAGGTCTCCAATTCCCCCTTCCGCACCGCTTTTCACCCCAGGATGGGTGGGGAGAGGAGGACGGCGCCTGGTGAGGCGGCTGCGATGGCGGCACCACGTTTGAGGGGGGTTTTTGGAGGGAAGGGAAACAGAAAACAAAGCGGCGGCTGTAGGACTTCCCCTAAATCTTAATTTAGCACCAAAAAACCCTTCGCGGGTGTCTGTCAGCAACGCGATGCTGCGCATCACCCCCAGAGCCCTCAGGAAACGGCGCCTGCCTGTAGCTCACCCCAAGGTGCTCCTGAGCTTTTTTTTTGGGGGGGGAGGAATTTCGGGCAGGTCTGGGGGACGTTGAGGTGATGCAGGTCGGGGCGCTCCTTCCTCCTCGCGCTGCTTCACCGAGAGCAAAACCACAGGAACTTCTGAGCAACGTTGGGGTTTCGATGCCTCGTGCAACTGTGGGGCCTCGGGGTTGGGGCTGAGAGGCTGCGCCTCCCGGGTTGGGCTTGTCCATGGTCTTGGAGGGGTTTATTCATCATCTGGAGGGGTTTATTCATTTATTCCTCATCTGGAGAGCTTTCTCCATCAGCTGGAAGGGTTTCTCTGTCATCTGGAAGGGTTTCTCCATCAGCTGGAGGGGCTCATCCATCATCGGGAAGAGTTCAGCCGTCACCTGCAGGGCTTCATCCCTCATCCTGATGGGTTCCTGCATCCTCTGGATGGGGAAACGGGGAGCAAAGTCAGACAGGGTGGGGCCAGGGGCTGCTGAAGCCTGCGCCGAGCAGAGGAAGAGGCTGTTGCTGGAGAAGGAAGCGGAGAGCGATGACTTCCCCTCCTCGCTGCTCAGCTTTCGCTGCGGAGGGAAGGCACGTGGCCTCCCCAAAGCTTCCCCCGCGCTCCCTGCTGCCCACGAGCACCGGGGGAGCTTCCTCTTGATAAAGATTTGTCTCTGAGCATCCGAGGACGGGCTCTGGCTTAGGTTTGCGTTCTGTTTTTTCCTGCAGAGGCCATCCCCGTTTTCCTTTCAGGGTGGCCTCACTGAGCTGCTGGTGCAGGAGGTGCCCCAAGGGCTGGCATCGGTGTTGGTTTGCGGGGATGGAGTCGGGAAGGGAGTGGAGATGCTCAATGGCACAAGAGCAGGGCAGCCCTGGAAGCCATCTCCTAACCCTCCAGCCCCTCTCAGGACACCTAGACCCAAATTTTACCCATTCCCAACTTAACCAACTGGTTAAAGATTAGTTTCGTTCTGGAAAGACTGGAAGGTGGTGGCATGGTGGAAAGGCAGAGCATCGCCTCCAGCCCAGGGGAACCAGGCACAGGGGTCCCTGCATCTTCAGCTCCTGAACCATCCTCTTCCTCCCTGCTTACATCCACGTCGGCGTGGGCAGGGATGGAGCTGGAAGCCCCCCAGGGGTGCTCCCCCAGCCCCTTTTCCACCCTGGGACGTGGACGATGGTTGTGCCTCCTGCTGGGGGAGCCGTGCTCGGCCTCTCGAAGCGCGCAGAGCGCAGGAGGCAGCAGACGAAAACAAGCTGCGCTTTTCCTGGCAAACATGAGAACATTTCCCCTCTCCGGCCTGGCCTCCCGGCCAAGCTGACCCTCCCTTCCTGTCCCATCCGCTATCAATCCTCCCTCCTCCTCCTCCTCCTCTTCCTCCTCCTCTTCCTCCTCCCGGCTTTATCTTGGATCTCCGGGAAGGCTCCGACCCCCGGCCATCCTGAGGGTGCTCCCTGCTCTCCCCGCAGGCTGGTCTGGATGGAGAGAACATCGGGAACTGCCCCTTCTGCCAGCGCCTCTTCATGGTGCTGTGGCTCAAGGGGGTGAAGTTCAACGTCACCACGGTGGACATGACCAGGTGAGGTGCCACCGCCGCACTCCAGCCCTGCGCAAAAATGTGCAAACGTCCTTGGCACCCAGGTCCGAGGGAAGAGCCAAAAATTGGGGGGCACCTCAGAGCCTCCCCCAAACCCGGTCTAAACTACAAGTGGGGCTGTGCCTGGTCCTGTGCGCCCTCCCCAGCTTGGCCCTTTTATTTTCTCTGCTCCAGGAAACCCGAAGAGCTGAAGGATTTAGCGCCGGGCACCAACCCACCCTTCCTGCTGTTCAACAGGGAGCTGAAAACTGACTTCATCAAGATCGAGGAGTTCCTGGAGCAGACCCTGGGCCCCCCCACGTAATTGCAGACCTGCCTTGGGCTGGGCGGGTGGGGAAACCGAGGCAGGAGAGCGGCCGGGGCGGGGGACGGGGACAGAAAACAATGGGAGGAAAGGCAGCGGGGCTGGGGATGGAGCTGGGGGGGGGGCGGGGGAGGCGGTGCCAGGTTTCCCCGTGGATTTTGGGTGGTTTTGCAGCCGGCAGCGGTGACTGATGACTGCTCTCTCTGAAGGTACCCGCACCTGAGCCCCAAGTACAAGGAGTCCTTCGACGTGGGCAGCGACATCTTCGCCAAGTTCTCGGCTTACATCAAGAACCCGCGCAAGGAAGCAAACAGCAGTAAGAAAAACGGGGAGGGGGCGGATGGGGGGGCACAAAGCCTGCTGAGGGTGGCAGGGAGATGGTGTTTGGCTGAAGGCAGGATGTGTTGACCCCCCTGCTGCCCTCCCAGACCTGGAGAAGGCGCTGCTGCGGGAATTTCACCGGCTGGACCAGTACCTCAACAACCCGCTGCCCGAGGAGATCGACCAGGACAGCGTGGAGGACATCACGGTCTCCAAGAGGAAATTCCTGGACGGGGACCACCTGACGCTGGCCGACTGCAACCTCCTGCCCAAGCTGCACATCATCAAGGTAAGGGCACCCAGGGTCGTCGGGCTGGGGGGCACCCCGCGAGCAGGGTCTCAGCCTCCTCCTCCTCCTCCTCCTCCTCCTCCTCTTCCTCCTCCTCCTCTTCCTCTCCAGATCGCAGCCAAAAAGTACCGCGACTTCGAGATCCCGGCCGACATGACGGGCGTCTGGCGCTACCTCAACAACGCCTACGCCTGCGATGAGTTCAGCCACACGTGCCCGGCGGACGAGGAGATCATCCACACCTACGCCAGCGTGGCCAGGAAGATGACCTAGCCCCTTGCAGGACCACCGGGCCCTCCACCTCCCACCACAGCCTGGCCAAAAGAGGGGCTGGAGGGGGGTTTTTGGCACCCCGAGACCCCGAGCTGTGGAAGCAGCACCTTGCTTTGCACCCCCCCTCCCGTGCGTGCCACCACCTACGGACCGGTGGCTG
The DNA here is from genome assembly GCF_963932015.1 of Anas acuta. NCBI lineage: Eukaryota > Metazoa > Chordata > Aves > Anseriformes > Anatidae > Anas > Anas acuta. The sequence continues at coordinate 6,632,928 of NC_088991.1, forward strand.
CGTGGCCAAAGTGGCGACCGTGCCACTGTGCCTCCCCTCCTTCCCCTCCCCCCAAAAAAAACACAAACCCAACGCCCTGCTCTCATGACACGCCACGGGAAAAGCCAAGCACCGGACTGCTGTGGTGGAAACGAGACCTCCCCAAAGGTCCCCCCACCGCCCGTCCCATGAGGCACCCGGGCTCCAGCTGGAGACCCCGAAAAGCTCTTCCCCTGCCGTTTGGCTGCGGGGGTCTCCTCGCAGACCTGCAGCCCACCAGGGGCACCCTGCAGGGGCCAGGCGGTGCCGGCTGTGAGCTCCCACCTGGCCCCTGCCAGATACAAGACCCTGAGGGTCCCCACAGGGGATGCAGCCACGTGCAGCCCCCCGCCCGCTGCCCCTTCCCTGCTCCCACCTGGCCTGGGAGACACCCGGGCAGCTTTGGTGCCAGCCCGGCTCCGTTTCTGTGCCTTGCCACCCGGTGCCAAAGCCCCCTAGCCTCCCCACCCCACCCCTCCACCTCCTCCAAGGGTTCCTGCCCACGCCTGCCAATTCCACCAGCCCCCTCGAGCCCCCCGTGGCCACCAAAAAAATACTGTACAGTGAGCGCCAGGGCCCCGCGGGGACCCCCCCCTCCCCCCGGCAGAGCCACCCGCCAGCTCTCACTGCCACCTCCCTCTTTGCACTAAAAGGTGTGTCCTCGCCAGCCTGCTCCCACAGCACCGGGTTTGGGGACTGCTTTTGTAACTGATGGGTTTCGGGTTGTTTGTTGGGTGTTATTTTTTTTTTTCTTTTTCTATTTTGTAACTAAGAACAGCAATAAACTTTATTTTAATACGCCTCGCTCGCCCCCTGTCAGCGCCACGATCACCCCCACCCCAAGGTGTCCCCTGTCCCCTTGGCAGGTCGCAGAGGGTCCCAGGACCCGCCAGGCATTCACCCCTCTTTTTTGGGGCCCTGCTCTGCCTGGACAAGGGCATCCCCTTCAGCTCCCTCTGCCTGTGACCCCACAGCAGCCCCATCCTCGGGTCCAGCCATCGGCACAAACGTTTGGGTTCAATGGGGAGGTGGTGACGGGGATGGCCCCCAGCCCCTGTGTCCTTGCACAACCCCAGGGGCAGGGTGCCAGGAGCTCGGCCAGCCCCAGCGCTAGGCTGTGGAGGTATTTTCTTGCCCTTGGGCACGTGGTGGAGTTGCTAAAGCTCTGGAAGTCCCCGTGAGTCAGCCGAGGGGCAAAGCGGAGCCGCGCGCCCGCTCCCTTCCCAGCAGTGCCAGGCAGCGAGGTGATGGCCCGACCCTGGGAGGCTTTTTGGAAGAGGTTGGAAGGGACCCCTGGAGGTTGTCTCAGCTCCTGCTGCAAGCCTTGAGCAGGTTGCCAGGAGCCTGTGAGTTTTGGGGCAGGCAGAGGTCCTTTTTTATGGCCCCCAGCCTCCTCTGGTGCCCTGCGAGCCGGACGCGTGCATCGGGCGCGTCGGCGCTTCTCCTGCCTCAGCCACCCGTCCCGGTGACAGGAGGGGACTGTCACTGCTCCAACAGCCGTGTCCCTCCTCTGTGAGGACACCTGATCGACCGATTTGGGTTTCCAGGGGCTCTGCTGCGTGCCGGGGCTGTGCTGGGGAAGGGAGAGGGAGGGAAGGCGGAGAGGTGACCCCGTGCCCGCGGCGGGTTGGGAGAAGAGGACACGGGGACGAAGCACACAGACCCACACGTCCCGGCTGTTAGATCCCTGCAAGCCAAAGGGACTCTGGTTGAACATCACACGAGGCATGGCCAATGCTGGGGCCTGGCTGTTTTTTTGGCTCCAACACCCACCTTTTTTCTCTGGAAAGCCGGCGGATGGAGGACCGGCAGCCAGCGCTCCAGCGGCGGGGTCACGAAAAGGGGTTTTCCTGGGAAAACAGCTACCACAGCATCGGCCAGCTGGGATGGTTTCCCTTTAAACCTCTTCGCCTGGGAGGCTCAGCTCAGAGAAATCCAGCTGGCAGAGGTCCCTTGGGGGGCCTCAGACCGGCTGCCTCTGCTGGGACAGCGCGGTCCTGGTGGTGCCCTTCCCGCGAGCAGCCAGGGAGAGTTTCACGGGTCTCTGGAGCAGGGTGAGAAGGCACCAAGGCACCAAGACGCCTGCTTGGAGCACTCCTCAGCCTGCCCCTGAGGATGGGGGGCACGGGGAGCCATGGGGAGCAGAGGCAGAGGGGTGACAGCGCGCCCAGGACACCAGCCCAGCACCCTGCAGACACTTGCCACGCGTCCCCAGACGAGGGCACTCCCAGCCCAGGGCACGCGATGGGAAATGCTCCGCAGCGAAGCCACCCCTGGGGCCACCTCCCAGCCCAGGGCTTGGCCCCAGCATGGTTTGGGCACCCTCCCTCGGGTCCTGCCGCGGAGCTACCCACGGAGAAGCCGCATGGGCCAGGATGAGGAGTGCCCCAAAACCACCTTGGGCAGCCCACACCACATTTTCTCCAGCCCCAACCCCCTGCATCTCTGCCTCCTGCCTCGTCCAACGCCAAGCAGGGCTCTCCCAGGGCCCTGGCTGCTGGCAAAATGCAAGAGCCGAGCTGGGCTCTGTCATTTCAGGAGCTGCCGTCTCCCTCGGGTTTGTGAAGTGCCGGATTTCCCATGCGGCAGCTGCAAAAGCCCCGCGAGCCCCCGCACTGCAAAATTCCCCTCTCCAATATTTCGGTAGCTGGCAGCTCAGCTCTCCGAGAATTAGTAATGAGAAATACCCTCCTGATGGTCCCTGATGGGCTGCTTCTAATAAAGAGCCGTTCCCAGCTGCACCCCCCCTGGCCGCTTTGATCTGGCACCAGCAGGCGCTCACAACACCAACGGCACGGGGAGCAGGCACAAGAGGGGGTGAGTCAGAGAATTTCGGGGACTTCAGCAGCAAATACCCGCAGGCACGAGGCCGAGGGGCACCCTTGGGACCCATCCCCACCTCTCCGGGTGCAGCGTGGGGCAGGAGCCAGGCTCAGCTGGTGCCCGCAGGAAGGATGGAGGGGACGCGATGCCGCTCGGGTGGGGGGCTGCCCCTGCACGGCCCCCTCCCACGAAACATTTTAACGCCTGCAGAGACGGAGCAGAGGCTCTGGGCGGGCAGACCAAGCCGTGCGCCGTGGCACCAGGTCTCCAGCGCTGCACGTGGGCGCGCGGCCCTGCGCTTTCTCACGGTGGCTCTGCGCAGCCCCGTGCCTGCCAGGCGGTGAGATCTACCCCCCCCCCCCCAACAAAAAAAAAAAAAAACAATCAGAAACTCGTGCTGCTGAAATGCCAGCGCGAAATGTCACCGGCGCTCTCTGCCTTTTTCCACTCTCGCCGTTTCTGTTTCGCAGAGAGGCTCCGCTGCTGCTCCAACCCCCTGGGCTTGGGTGGCTCCTGCTGCGGCGAGCACCTCGCCTGAGTCACCCGCGGGCTCGGAAAAGGGCTGCCCGTCTTCCGCGCCCTGAGAGCTGCCAGGCTGCTCAAAAAGCACCCGCTGCATCCCAAAATAAGCCCAGCACCCGCCAGCCCAGCGTGGTCCCAGCACCTCCCAGCAGAGGAGCCCGGCTGGCACGGTGCGCGGCACCGAGTGCCACCTCCAGGTCACCGGCGCGCGGATGTGACCTGGGTTTTTGGGCTGGATTTTTTTGATGCTGGGCAGCTGCGAGCAGGGCAGGGTCTCCACTCCTGGAGGTTTCCAAGCAGAAGCAGGGCGGGCATCTGCGGAGCTCCCCGAGGAGATAAGCACCGCGGAGCTGCCGGTCACCAGGGGGCTGCGGGGCAGCAAAAGCAGCCCTGGGGCTTGGGTACGGGGAGCTTGGGCAGAGCAAAGGCATCAAAAAACTCCAAAGAAAGGTTTAGAAAAAAAAAAAAGAAAGAAAGAAAGGAAGAAAAGAGGGTATTGAGTGGGAGGGAATGTCAGCGTGGAACATTTTGCCGAGGATTTACAGATTACACCGCTTTTGCCTCAAAACCTCAACCCCCTCTGAAGTCTGCCCGATGTGTAGATGGGGGAAATTCTTCTGCCTTGGCTTTTGGGTTTGCTTTCTAAACACCTGAAAATGAAAAAGGCCATTTCACATGGCCCGGCCTGACAGCAGGTGCTTCTCCCACCCCCCCAATTTTTAATTTTTTTTTGTGGTAGTGAAAAAAGAAAGTGAAACCAGAGAAGGAAAATCAGACTCTCTTGTTCCAGCTGAGCTCGAGATGAGCCCTGGTGAGGCACCACCCAACACACCTGCCCCTGGGATGGACAAAAACCCCAGGACACCCCTCTGGGGACAGCCCCAGAGAGGGGCAGCCCCTCGTGCCACCGCGGGGACCTTTCCCAAATCCAGACTGAGCTTCACGGGTCCAGGAGCCTGGAGAGGAGGGATAATAAATCCATCCTGCTGAGGAACCGGGCTTTGTGGCGTGCTGTCATTTCCCCCAGGGAAGCCCAAATTTCCCAGCAGCTTCCCCAGGCCTGGCATCACTCGTCCTGTGGCACAGAGGCAATAAGCGAGCTCCCATCATAAATTAGTGTTATTCAAAAATAACTGGGCGCAATCAGTCTATCCAGACAGGATTAAAAAATAATAAAATTAATCTCCTCTAATAAAAGAGACGTTTGGATATAGAGAGAGGCATCAGTGCGCACACACTTCTGTAGGTGGATAAATAGAGAAAGGTGGGGGGGGGGCTCAGCTGGGGCACCTATTCCTCACATTTTGCCTCAGAAGCCCCCAAAACCATGGAGGGATGCTCTGAGGACGTTGCTGCCGTCTGTCCACGGAGTGTGCCCACGTGGGACGTGCCGAGGGGCACCGGGCAGGGGCAGCCTGGTGCTGCCCGCCCCGTGTCACCCTGCTGCGTGCCACCGTCCCCCAGCCGCAGCTCGGTCCTCGGGGGGGGGACAGCACAGGGGAGCTGCTCCTCGTCCTCCTCTTTGCTGGCCGGCAGCTTGACGGAGCTGAGGGGCACCCAGCACCCAGCCCCGCGCTCCTGCAGCTCCCCGGGGCTGAAGCTGATGGTTTGCAGGGAGGGACGAAGGCTGACGGCCGCTCCTGGAGCTGCCCACGGGCACTTGGAATAAAGCTGGAGGCGCAGGGGGAGCCATGTCTCGGATGTCCCATAGTCCCCATCTCTCGTGCTGCTGGCAGTGGATGGCATCGCAGCGTCCCCATCACTCTCCTCCTCTTCCTCCTCCTCCTCTTCCTCCTCCTCCTCTTCCTCCTCCTCCTCCTCCTCCTCCTCCAGCCGCAGCGATGCCCAGGTGCCCAGCGCCTGCCCAGGCTGGCTGTGGGTGCAGGACGTGTCCCATCCCTCGGGACGGGACGTCCCAAACCCATTGGGGCAGTAACCACTCGGTTCTTGGGGACGCCTCGCCCTGGGTTGTGGTGGGGCTCCAGGCGCTGCCGGCTCCTCTCCAGCGGGCAGCAGCAGGGCGAGCGCATCCTCCCGCGGCACGAGGGTGGGCACCCCGCTGCTCCTGTCCAGAGGGGCCTGGGGGGAAGCAAGCAGCAAAAGCAGTCGGTCCCGGCTTGCCAAAATCCCAACCGGTGCGCAAGCGAGCCCCGTGCAGCTGGCCACCAACTCCGCATGAGGTACAGGGGGCTTCGTAGCCTGGCAGGTCACTTGTGTGCCCAGAGGTGCCACCCACAGTCCTGGGAAATGGGATTAAAGGAGGGGAAAAAGGATCTGGGGAGATGGGCTGCCCTGGTGAGTGTTTCCATGGGGCTTTTCCTGTAGGAAATGGAGATTTATGGCTCCGTTCTGCTGGCTGAGAATAACCTGGGTGTGCCCAGCAGCACTGCGGCCCCAGAAAAAATTCTGCAGCCCCAGAAATTGCAAAGACAGCATCTCCTCGCATGCAGCAAGGCTTGGGAGCACTGGGACGCCCGGAGGGCTGGAGGGAAGGAGGTGCAGGGATCCCCGTGGCCGTCACTCACCAGCGTTTTCGGGAGGCGCATCTCCGAGGGCTTCGGGGAGATGTAGAGATGGAGCAGGCAGAGCCCGGCCACGCTCAGCAGCAGGAAGGTGGCGTTCAGCGCGGCGAGGAGGACCCAGGGGAAGCCTGCTGGGACAATCCCCACAAGTTGAGGGGTGGAGGGAGCTCCCACGCCAGGCAGCATCCCCCCGAAACAGGTCTGGCGCTGAGCAGATCAGCCCAGGGTGCGCGACCCGTGGGGAGGACGCGGCGAGCTCTCACCTGCAGGAGCTGCCGGGGTCACCAGGCATTGCTCAGCCTCCCGGCTGCGTTCGGGGGCCGTGCCCACGGCCACGGTGCGCACACAGTACCGCGTGCTCTGCTTCAGGTGCCTGAAGGTGCAGGGTGCTCCCCTCCCGCTCCGCCTGCAGGGCACCTGAAAGCAAAGGGGACGCGTGGCGGAGGCACCGAGCGTCGTTGCCTGTGCAAAGACCCCCCCCTCCCCGTATTTCCATCCCCAAATTGTTCATTTTTCAGTACGCCTGCAAGCCAGAAGAATAAAAGGGGTCCCCTTCCACTCCCTGATTTTGGGGGGGGTGCAAACCATCAGACCCCTCGTATCCGCTACCACCCTTTGCGCAATGGGATGCGGGCTCCAAAGCATCCCCGTTGCACCAGGGAAGCTTCTGCATGCCCCGTGCCCTTTTTGCCCGTGTCCCCCCCCCTGCCACGCACTTGCTGGGTGAGCACCTCCCCGTCGTAGAGGTGCAGCCAGTACCACAGCTTGAGCAGCACTTTGTTGACCGGTTTGTAGGAGCCCTTCTTGCTGCGGAACGGGGTGAGCGGCACGCTGACGTTGACGCTGAGGCTGTGGCCCTGGAACAGCCAGGACAACGTGGGGGGGCCCACAATGGCTGTAGGGAGAGGAAAAAAAATAAGGAGGAAGCAGAACAAGCCTTCAAAACATCTAATTTCTCTAGAAATGTCTCTGTAGAAGTTACGTTTTTCTGATCCTCCTGCCCTCACCAGCCTGCTGCTACAAAACTGTCCCCAGCCAGCCTCTTGCACCCCCAGCTGGGATGAACAAGGGATGCTTTTAGATGTGAAGGGACATCCCATCCCTTTTGCTTCCCCATCTTCTCCAAAAACCCACATTCCCGATGGGCTGGGGTGTCCCATCGAGGGTTTTCATCTCAACTGCGTCTCCTCCTTCATCCCCTCTCTCTACACCGAGCCCTTCTCCTTGTCCCCCCACCCCTGTTCCTCTGCCCGGGCGCTTTTCCCACCTCTCCAAGGACCTCTCTGCCCATCAGCCCCCCCAGGAGGAGCAGGGATGTGGCTGAAGGTGCTCCCTGGTCCTTACTGTCTCTGTACGGCTGCAGCTCGTTGGAATAGACCCACGGGGACAGCTCGCCGCCCTCGGCGGCTCTCACTCTCGCCCAGTAGATATCGTAGATCTCGCCGAAATACAGCTGGCACACCCAGGACGAGCCCGTGTGGTTCCCCCAGGAGGCATCTGCCCTGGTCCAGCTGGAGGTTCTGCCCACGGAGAAAATGCAGGGAGAAGGTGCCAGAAGGAAAAACCCCTCCCCTGGCCAGCAAACATCCAAGCGAGAGGGGTCGGAGAGCAAGATCCAGGCGCGGGCTGCACTAAGGGCATCACCAGCAGGTCGGGGCAGGGAGCTGAAGTGCAGGAGCGAGCCCAGCAGAGGTCCAAAAAGACCACCTGGGAAGGCTCAGCCTCAAAAGGAGCGAGGAGATAAGGTCTTTGGGGCAAGGAGACCTTATCAACGCGGGCAGGCTCCCGGTGGAGCGACGCTGGTGGAGCTGGGAGCCTCTTGGTGCTGCCCAGCGAAAGGACAGGAGGCGAGGGGCAGGGATTGAAATACAAAACTCCTGTTTGAGCACGGGGAAATAACGAGCTGCTCTCTGCGTTGCTATTATTAGGGGATGGTTACTATGGGAAAGCAGTCCTCTGCTTACGGGCTCCTGGGGGGCACCCTGCTGGGGTGCCGAGCCCGTGCAGAGCACCTACCGCCTCTTCCACTCCACCTGGTACGTGGCCTCGCCAGGGGTGCGCGGGTCCTGCTCCCACTGCAGCTGCACGTGGAAATTTTGGGCCTCCAGCCTCACGTCCTGGGGTGGGAACGGCAAGCCTGGAGGGAGCAGGGAGGGGGCGTGAGGCTCTGCACCCCGCTTGGCATATCCCAGCAGCTGCGTGCCCCATCCTCCTTGGCCACGTCGCGGGGGTCCCCCCGCTTTCACCGAGCGCCCCCTGCACCCAACCTCCCCGTGGGTGCGTTTTGTCACTCAAAGAGCTGTCCCCGTGGTTTTTCCCAGACGTGAGGCCACTTCGTGGTGCCACTGCCCGGTGCAGGACTCACCCTGGAGCAGGGTGCAGCCAGCCAGGGACAGCAGCAGGCTCAGCGCCGGGCTCATCCCTCAGCCATCTGCTCTACATCGCCGCGCCGCATCCCGCCGTGTGCTCGAGCACCTTGGCCACCCGTGGCCACGCCGGGCAGCCAGAACCTGGGATTATAAAAAACAGGACTTGTTTTTTTTCCCCCCCCACAAAGCTGCTGCAAGCACACCTTGCCCACAGAGGCTGCGTGCATCGTGGCACGGGGTGCCACCTCCGCAGCCTGCTGGGGACCCTGCACTGTCCCCACTGTCCCCCCACGACGGGGGCTGTGGTGGCCAGGGGGTGCACGGGGACAGCTTGCCACCCCTTGCCCCACCGTGCTGCGGCCACCTCCTGCTGCAGCTGCCTTGGTCTGCTCACGCAGCACGCCTGGGAGCTCGGGGGAAGCCCACAGAAGGCAAGCACTGGCGGTGCCAGGATCTGGGTGTGTTTGGGACAGCACTCAGACCGGCACGACCGGTGGCACCGGTGCTGTGACCCCGGGGATGAGGTGAAGAGGATGCCAGGCATGCCTGCACCCTGGCTGGGCGAAACAGGGTGCCCCCAGCCATCGGAAAGCTCTAAAACCCACCCAGCGGAGCAGCATTTATGCCCAGTGCTTGCTCCTGTTTTTTTTAGCTGCCCCACGTGGAGGTAGCTCCCCGCAGCCCTCTTCCCCCAGCGCCACCCAGATTCTCCCTACCTTCAGCCGTGCAGCTGCCCATTTGCGCCCTGCTGTGGTGGGAATGCCTTGCAGCAAACAGCTTTGGACTCCAAGCCCAGGTCTAGTCCGGCTCCAAAACCCCACGTTAGCCTTTGAGATGCTCTGAGCTCCCACTGGAAGTATCTCCAGACGCTTGCCCACCGTTTTGGCCACCTGCTCGCAGGGGACAAGCCACCGGCTGCGTCCTCCGTGCCCGACCCAGCTGCACTTGGAAGCCGACAGAGACGTTCCAGGGCACAACACGTGATGTTGCTTTGGTGGTTCGTGGGTGTTTTTTTTTTTACCCCTGGGTCAGGTTTCTTCTCTCTTCCTTCCTCCTTGACTCGGTTACCTTGCGGCAGGCTCCACCAGGCTCTCAGCTGGCTCAGCAGTGCCCTCTGCAAGCTGTTCCCCAAATCGGCGCCTCCCTGGGTTTTAAGCCTTCGGGCATCACCCAGTGCAGATGCTGCTGGTTGGCACCCACAGGACACCCTCCAAACAGCGGGACCCCAAGGGAGCAGGAGGACGAGCACCAGGCTGATGCTCTGCCAGAGGACCACACTGTGCAACCCCTGCAAAGCAAGCAGCAGCTGCAGCCTGAGGTGGGCTCCTTGGGGACGAGGCTGTCACCGGCACCACACCAGCAGGGCTGCAGGGACAAGGACACGCAGGCACCGGGCAGACAAACTCTTTTAATGTTATCCTCATTGAGAACATGTTGCACTTATTGCCCCATAGCCCCCCCCGGCCCAAATTTCTGCCCGTGTCACTCATGGGGGACGGCCAGGCAGCGGGCACCTTGGAGGGCAGGAGCACGGGACGCCGATCAGGCTGGGTGATCCCAAGAAGCTGTGGGCAGGAGACGCGTGAGCCATCCCAGCACGCAGAGAGCTGCAGCCAAAAAGCTCTTCAGTGCTGTCAAAGGCTCACGAGAGCAAACGCTCGGTCCCTTCTGTGCGCAGCCACCGCCAGCATCACCTCCGGCATCACCTCCTGCGTTGCTTGCCGGCTGGGGGGGGGGACGCCCTGCAGCACATCACGGAGGCTGCGGGGACCAGGACGCCTTTGGGGTGCCCACGAGCAGCCCAAGCCATGGGTAGGGAGAGGCCAAGGAGAATGAAGACAGTTCTGCAGCACCCGTGCCCTATCCAGCCTCCTCTCCCTCGCCTTCACACAGCGTCTCCAAAGCAGCAGGCGCTACGGAGGGACGGGCACCCCCCCGCCCAGGAGGACACGGGCTGGACGCGGGCAGGATGCTCCAAGCACGGAGGCAGAAGGCAGTGGCAGGACATCAGCGCCTGCCGCCGCCTTTCCCAGCGTGGCCACCTCTGTCCCTGCCTCCTGGAGGCCAGGCTAAGCTTTGCCAGGCAGCACCCATCCTCCGAAGGCCTCCTCCAGGTAGCGGGCCACCGCCAGCGTCAGGTGGTCGTTGTAGGATGCAGCCACCAGCTGGATGCCCAGCGGCAAGCCCTCGCTGCTCAAACCCAGCGGGCACTGCGTGACGGGCAAGCCCAGGACGTTGAAGATGGCTGGAAGAGAGAAGATCACATCAGAGCTCTCCCCCAGCTGACTCGGAGGCCGATATCTCGCACGGATCAGGTCCGCCAAGCTAGGTGACCACCAGGCAGGGCACAAAGGGATGTCACCGTCCAGAGGCTGCCAGCAGCACAGGGATGACCCACAAGCGATGCCACCCTTGCTGTGAGGTGCCGAGATCTGCTTCAGGCACCATCCCTACACTGCTCCGAAGCCAGGCAGCATCGCACCGTGGAGCTGGTAACAAGGAGCTCAAGATGCAGGCGAGGGAGCTGCAGCTGCTCACCTGTGTAGGCGAAGTTGAAGGGCATGCACAGCGGGGAGTGGTGCCGCGGAGCCACGGTGGGGTGGGATGGGTAGAGGAGCACTCCGTCTGGCCCCAGCAAGCTCTCCATCTCAGCCTGCAGGCTCTTCCCCATGCTCACCAGCTTGGCGTTAGCGCCGCGGTTGAGTTTCACCAGCTTCTCCGTCAGCCCCAGGGCTGCAGGGCAAGGGCACAAAGAGGAGCACAGCGTTAAAGCGGAGCCAGCAGGGCCGTGGGTTATGGCAGGCTTGGAGGCACGTTGTGAAGCCACACGCAACGCTGTCCACCGCGTAGAGATGGAGGAGACGTTCCCCAGATTTGGTGGGGGAACATCTTTCAGCACGCCCACTGCTCCAAGGGTTGAGCAGAGCAACCTCGGCACTCACCAGGAGGTGATGCTAGCACTGCTAACGAGGGCTCCCCATTATCTCCCCGTTACCTGCTGCCAAGCCAGCAGCACCTCCGCACAGCACGGGGTTTCGCTTACCGATGGCCGGGAGGGTGTGAGAAGACATCCCCACCAGCCACTTCATCAGCTCCCACAGCGGCCACACCGGCTTCCCGTGATCCCCGAGCAGGTCCGTGAAGAGCTGCGCATCCTGCAAGCACACACACACCCCCCTACTGCAGCAACAGCGTGCCACGAGGTTCCCATTTCTGTTCAAGGAGCAAAGGAGCACAGAAAACTTCTGGGCAGGTCTGGGAGCTCTGTAACTCTCCAGAGTTGGAGGAGCAGAGGGCTGATCCTCCTCTCCTCCCTGTGCCACCTCACCCACCTGCCCATCGCTGTCCTTGGAAGACATCATAGCCGACCAGATCTGGAAGGAGTACTTCATCTTGTGGACGGACACGCGCTGCACCTGCACCCCCAGATCGCGTTCGAGGTACTCCACCACCTGTGGGGACAGGGGGAAGGGTTTGATTCCGCCAGGACACAATATGCTGCCGTAAACCCAAAACACCAAAAGCCCTGGATACCCCGGGACAGTCACGTTTCCACCGTTTCCGCTGTAATGAGGAACAAGAGAAGTATCTTCTCCCCCTTCCTTCCTACCTTCTTCTGGGCCTGCAGGATCTCCTTGTCCACAGGCGACACAAAAACGGACCCGCCGTCATGATCCATGCAGAAAAACCTGATTTTCTCCAGAGACACCTTTTCGTTCAGCTTCAGCCTGCAAAGGGAACGAGGCTGCTTGCAAATCCATGCCTGGCTCCTTCCCTGCTCCGGAGCTGCTCACAGGCTTGGAAACATCCTCAGGACACCCTGCTCTTGGTCAGTGGGGGAAGGAAGGTCCCCCAAGACACACGGACACCCCAAAACTGCCCATTCCCCATCCACTTGCTCATCCCACTGGCCCTGTGCTCTGCTAGCTTTGCAAGTTTATTGCTGCTCTAGCAGTAAGAATAAACTTTGTCCCTCGAGGTGCACCCTGTCCCTCGAGGTGCACCCCGTAGGGACAGATCCCGCCTGAGGCTGAGGCCAGGACTTCAGCTTTGCACTGCAAGGGCCAAAGCAGAAATGAAAGCAGTAATGGAGCGCGTGGCCACGTGAAGCACCGTGAGCCTGCAGGGGCTGCAGCAAGCAGCAGGACCTGCCCTGCCTGCACCGTGCTGCTGCGTGCATACTAAACGCTGCTCGGGTGCAAGAGAAAACCAGTTCTGCAGCGGCAGGAAAAAGCAGGCAGAACACAGAAAAGGCCAGCTCCACCAGGGAAGCACCAGAAGCAACCTACTTGTGGACTCCGGGGCCAGCCATGACCCGCAGCATCGGCTCCAGGTCCTCGGCGTAGCGGCACATGGGCCCGGTGCAGAGGAAGCTGGTGCGCACCCCCTGTGCGATGGGGAACTGCCCGTCGTTGGGGACCACTCCTGCAAGAAGGGAGAGGTGTCACTCACCACGAGCTGTGTCCCCAGCACCACCAGTGCCAGATGGAGCGAGCCCTGTAGCACCACGGTCTCCCGCTGCAGCTCAGGGGTTGCACATCCAATGTTTGCATTGCTGCCCTGGGAACTTGCAGCAGTGCCCTGGGCACCGCATTGCTGCTCCAGGAATTTGTGACGGTGCCCTGGAGATTGTGTTCCTGCTCCAGGCATTTGCAGAGGTACCCTGGGGATCGCACCGGTGCTCCAGGAATTTCCAGTGGTGTTCCTCAGAGCGTTTGCAACCCCGAGGCAATGTGCACAAGGGGCAAAAGCAGCCGGCTGGCACAGCCAAGCACCCTTCCAGGCTGAAAACCGCCCCTGACGCCACCTGAAAGCACCCTGTGTCCTTGCTGTCAGGGAAACACCCAAGCAGCATATACCGGTGCTGGGAAAACATCCCACGCTGGGGATGCAATACCTGTCACAAGACACCTCCTGCCTCCCATGCACTTGACGTCCTGCCATCAGATGGTTTCTCATTGCGGCGCTCACGCCGTGGGCTTGCCCCGTGCAAGAATTTGCTTGTCGCTGCGCGGCAGCCCCACGGTGGCAAAACCCACTGGAGGCAACCAGCGGAGCTTCCTCCCACCGCCCTCCTCCTCCGTGCATTTCACCTGCAGAGCTTCACCTGTGGTGGGTTTATGGCCAAAGACGCCGTTGAAGAAAGCCGGCATCCGGATGCTGCCGCCGATGTCGGAGCCCACACCTATCACCGAGCAGGCGGCTGCAAGGACACCACCCTCCCCTCCTGCACAGGAGAAAATAAAGCAAAAACAGTGGTCGATAGCACAGAACAAGCAGAAGCACCCCGCGGTAGGCACTTCCCTTTGTGTGCACGCAAAGTGGCCCCAGCCACTTTTGCAATGCCTGGGAAAACAGGCCAAGCGGATTTTTGCTTGCTTAAATGCCACATCTGCATTGTGCTTTGTAGCCATAACAAGATGAAGCAGTGCCAAGTGTAACACCTAGGAGGTGTGAAGATGCTGGGCCTACAAATCACCTCCTGCACCACCCCGGACAATGCCTGCAAGCTCTGCAGGAACCCGGCAGCGAGTGAAAGCAGCGTTCAGCGGGAGCAATTTCCTTTGTGCATTTTGACCCCTTCCCCCCCCCCGGGAGCAGCGTGCTCACCTGAGCTGCCCCCCACGATCCTCTGCAGGTCGTAGGGGTTGTTGGTCCGGCCGTAGACCCTGTTGCTGGACTCGTACCACATGCACAGCTCGCTGCAGTTGGTCACCCCCAGCGGGATGGCGCCGGCTTGCTTCAGCCGTGACACCACGGTGGCATCGCAGGTGGCAATGACATCGCGGCGGTTGACCAGGCCAGAGGTGTTGGGCATCCCTGCAAGGGAAGGGTCAGCAAAGGGGAGGCAGATGGGGAGCAGGACACTGCTTCCCCCCCCAAGTCCCCCGCAGCGGCCACCCAACACCCAAGGCACTGCGTGCAAGAGGCAGAGGGAAAGGGGGGAACCCACCATGCAACGAGAAGGCCTCCTTGACGGTGATGGGCACCCCCAGGAAGGGGAACTTCTCCTCCAGGTAGTCATCGCCGGGACCTTCTGCCAGCAGCTTGTCCACCTGCCGGGCTTCCTGCAGAGCCTCCTCGAACCTGCAGGGCACCCAGGGGAGAGGCAGCTCAGGTGCTGGGGATAAGGGATAAGGGATAAGGGATGAGATAAGGGGGGTGAGGAAGCCCCCGCGCTACCTGTCCTTGACGACGGCGTTGATCAGCGGGTTCACCTCCTTGATCCTCTCAATGTAGGCTTCCACCACCTCCACGCACGTCACCTTGGGGAAGGGGGGGAGGAAGGCGCTGAGCGACGGGGGCTGCCCCAAAACTCACCCTACACCCCCCAACCCCCCAAATAAATCCCCAAATAAATCATAAATCCCCAAACCCAGCACCCCGGGGTGCCCACCTCCCTCTGCCGGAGCTTCTTGGCCAGCTGGCAGGCTGGCAGCAGCAGCAGCGAGCGGCGCGGGGGGGGCACGGAGCGGGGCGGCGAGGGGGCGGCCAGCCCCAGCAGCGCCAGGCAGGCTCGGGACAGCAGCCGCAGAAGCAGCGCCAGGCAGCGCTCGGCGCGAGACAGCGCCATGGCCGCTCCCAGCGCCCCTAGTGCACCAAGTGCTCCAAGTGCTCCAAGTGCCCCTAGTGACCCAAGTACGCCAAGTGCGGGCGGGGAAGCTACGTAAACAGCGGAGCCACCGCCCGAAGGAGGGCGCGGTTGCCGCGGTAACGGTGCGGAGCGCTGCGGAGGTGGCGTAGGGTACGCAACCGGCGTAAGGCGCCGGGCTCGCAGCGCCGCGGCAAAATGGCCGCCGGGGAGCGGGGCGGTCCCGGGGAACGGGGGGGGTCATCGCCTCCAAGGAGAGCGCTGTGGGAGCTGGGGGTGTGGGGAAGGAATAAATAAGTTGAGACTAAAGGGTTTTGGAGACCCCCCCGCCGCCCCCCGAACCAAAATCCTGACCCAAAATCCCGGGTTTTTGGCTGTTTTGAAGGTTTTTTTTTGTGCCTGCGAAGCCAGCCTGTTTGTGGGAGTCACTCGGGGCGTGCATGCTCCACGAGGATGCCGGAGCAACCTCTGCCCTGTGGAAACAAGCCTAGCATCAAAGCCAAGTCATCACGATAGAGTTTTTTATTATTATTATTATATATATATATACAGCTGTTATCAAAGAGATTGCTTTCCCTGTAAAAGGCGGGGGAGACTCTTTGTCCCGCATGGAGATGGGACATTTTTTTTGTCCCCTGGTGATTTTAATAACCCAATCTCTTTATTTTTTTTCCCTGGCAGGTCTGCCCTGACTGCGCACTGGCACGGGTCCCCTGCCGCGCTCCGTGTCCCCATGTGTGCCTCCGGCGGTGAAGCAGCAGGGAACCACTCCGTGTGCCCTGACATTGCTGAAACACCCGCACAGGTGGCCTTATCTAGGTCCTCAGGTAGTCTTTGCACTTTCCCCTGCAATATCTAAGCACCTACACGCCCTCAGATTACGACAGGGGCGGATTAGAAAGGCTTCCTCGTGTCTGCGTCTCTGTGTAATCGTGGGTTAGCAAAGCCCCAAAGTCACCTGCTTAGAAGAAACGGTAAGCCAGGACTTGTTAACACTTGGCCCGTGAAATCTGGCACCTTCGTGTTGCTGATGTGGAGTTAGCAATGAGAAGGCAACTTCGGAGCTTGGGGGAGCCTGGGTCAGCCCCACAGGCTTCTGCCAGAGCGAGAGCACTGACGTGCATCCATCCCCAGGAAGGAGACGGGGAGAATGCCCCTCCTAATCACCGTCCCAGTGCTGCTCTTGTCATTTTTCTGGCAAATTTGCCGTTCCCCCTCAAGTCCTAGCCAAATGTTGGCAGAGAGGGCTAAGAGCAAAATCTCTTCTGCCCAAGGTCTCCGCTCCCTTTGCTGCTCTTCCTTAGGCAGCCCAGCTTTGGTGTTGTTTGCTGTGCAAAGTGTCTCCCTTCATCTTCGTCATCTTCAAGAACAGCTTTGAAATTCATACCCGGTCACTTGGCACCAGTGCCCCGTGTCCCCGCTAATCACGCTGTGTGCCAGTGCTGCCCCAGATCGCAGCTAGTGCTGCTTCTCACTAGGACGAGCTTTCTGGGAGCAAAGCCAAAAGAACAGCTACCATAATTCACGGTATCCCAGAGGAACTTCATTTCCATGAAAAATGGAAAGATGAGATAGAAGGTGCTGTAGAAATAAAGTACCAGGACGCCTAAGATCAAAATTAAGACTGCTTTTCAATGGCCATAATCAACCCAACAAGCAAGCAACACCCCATAAGCCAGTTAATTCCAAGCTGATTAAAAAACAAGCAGCCGAGAGCAAGGAGGTTGGAAATAAGCAGTGAAGCTCACACAGCCAAAGCTGTCCCCCAGCTAGGGAGAAGAAAAGCATGATTCAGGGTCTTGCATCCCTGGGACTTAGGCCTGTCATTATCACCAGACATTTCAGTATTAACAAAGGCTTAAAAAGACAAGAGCGATTGGCAAGAACGTGTGGAAAGCTGGCGTGGTTCCGCTTGTTGCATGTGTATATGTTGTAACACTAATTGGCCAAGAAACCATGCAGTAAGCTCAGCAGCAGAGCTCGAGGCTGGTGGGGAGCAGAGAGGCGTGCGCTGATGGATGGTGCTGTGTTCTGGTGACCTTCACCGAGCTCACCGAGCCGCTCCGGGTCTTTTCTCCAGCGCAGAAAAAGAAAAGGCTTTCAGGAAATTAAAATAAGAAAAAAAAAATAATCCTGGGAGTACAATTCTTTGCAAAATGAGTCATTCAAAACATATATGTAAAGCTTCAGGAGAAAACTGGTTTGCGCAGAACGTTGCTGGGGTGGGGAAAGAGAGGAGGGACATTTAAATGCTCAGCCTGAAACACAACACCTCAGACACTTTATTTCCCAGAAAACAAAAACAAATAGTAATAACGATACAGAAACCCAACCCACCAAGTTGGAGGTTCCTCCGAGCCTGCCATTAATCAGATCCACCACTGAGCGATGCTGTGCTCTGCGTTTCCATTATCTGTCTTCTTGAGAGCTTGCCAGGAGCCAGCCCGCCTGCTGTGCTGTGTGGCTGTTGAATAACCAGGGTGCAGCACACAGGGGTTTCAGAGAAATTCTCCGAAATTGCTCCAGGAACCTCGCACCCGAGCTGAGCAGGCTTCGCAGGAACTTCTGCCTGTTGTCAGGGGGAGGGCCTGCTGAGAAACGGGTGCAGGAACCCGGGAAGCTTTCCAAAATACCAGCTGGAGAGCACATGGGTACCTGTCCAAAGTCACCGTCCTGCAGCTGACCTGCAGTGCAGGCTGTCCTTAGCTTCAGCGGAGACAGCTGGGGGCTGTGGGGTGCCCCCCACCAGTCCCTGACCCCTCCACCCCTGGGTTTTGGGGTGGGTTGTTTCATTTCTTCTCTTCTTCCTCTTCCTGCGTTTGGGCATTTGTTGTTCCATGCGATGGGAGCACCCGCTGCCTCCAAACGGCCCCGGCTTCCCTTGGGAAGTCAGGGTGAAGACGTGGCTCCTTCCAGCAGCCTCAGGGCCCCGACGTTTTGGGGCAAGACCCAGGGTGCTGTGATCCCCTGCCTGGTCGGGCTGGCAGCGTGGAGGGAAGCTGAATTATTTTGCCTGCATCCACCACGGGGACAAAGCCTCTGGAAACACTGTGGACCTATTCCTTGTGCTCGAGCTCAAATCTCTCCATTGAACAGCTGCTGGGGAAGACTGGGACTGGCCTGAGGTCTAAAATTTCCAGTCCAGGCAGGGTGCTTGGCTCCTCCACCAGCTCTGTGAGCTCTGGGGTGCCCCTGGCACAGGCTGTGCCATCGCTGGGGCTCCCCTCCCAAGCGCTGCCACCCAGGGCTGTGTTTGGTGATGATGCTGTGCCTCTAGCGCTGCTAGGAGTGATTGGGCAAGGAGCACGGGTAAACCTCGGGGACATCCCTTGGTCCATGCAGTCCCTGGAATGGTCTGGGAACCCCCTTTGCTGGCAGCATGGGCACAAGCCCCACGGTTCCCCTGAGCTGGAGGAGTTTTCCTGTCAGCACCTCATGCTCTGTGGCCGCGCTGGGAGTGGTTTTGGGCTGTGGCTGTGGCGTTTTGGTGTCTGTGTGGGGTTGTGCATCCCCGGCTGGCGGTGGTCCCGCTGTTGGTGCAGAGAGGGAAGCCCAGGGCTCGGCTGGTGCTGTGCTCTGGAGCATCTGGAGGTGCAGCGAGTGGCTTTTTTATTTTTATTTTTATTTTTATATTTTTATTTTGTCAGATTCCCCACCTGAGGGAGCAAGGACCGGATTTCAGCTCCCTCTCCCCTATGAGGGGCTGCGCTCGCCGGCGCGGCAGCATGCCCCGGGCTGCTTCCGTTCTTGGAAATCCAAACTGCAGCCGGCCACAAGCGAGGCGAGGCAATATCTGGGTTGTTTGCCGCATCGTTTGCTTAACCACTGCTAACAGCTCTCGGGCAGAGGCACCCCAGCTGCCAGCCCCCTTTGCCAGAATTTGGCTGGGGCTCCTCAGGGGCGCGGATCCGCCTGGCACCGGCGTCGCGCCCTGTCCCCGGGGACCGAGGATGTTTTGGGGGGCTCCCAGGGACCGAGGATGTTTTGGGGGGCTCCCAGGGACCGAGGATGTTTTGGGGTGCCCCCGGCCGTGGCCGTGCCGCAGGAGGTCGCTCTGCCACCGTGGTTTGGTGCCTCCGGGCCCCGCAGGGCCACAGCTGTTCCCGCTGCGTGGAGCCAGGGTACACTGTGTTCGCCCGGAGCCCTCGGTGAAACCAAATGTTTACGCATGCCTCTGCTCCGACTAACTTCTTGGCCGGCTTTGCACGAAGCCTGCTTCTCCGCCGCGGCTCCAGCTGCCCGGAGGCTTGGGGAAGGGTCTGCGTGGTGCTGAATTTAGGGGGCTGCTGCCCTTCTTCCCCATGGGACCCCTGTCCGGGCAGCCCCCTCCTCGGTCCCTGTGCCTTTCGTGCCCGGAGGAGCTGCCGGCCCCTTGGAGGGGGTGCAGAGGGACCACGCTTTGCTTCCTTGCCCCGTGGGGGTTGGCACCCACCCCCACGAACCTGCCAGCCCTTTCTGGCTCCAGCCGGGCTTTGGGGCGCACCTTGGGATTTGAGAAACAGCCGAGGAATTTCCTGGGCTCCAGGGTGTCTCTGGCAGTGCGGAACGCTGCTCGTGGTGCTGCTCCTTCTCAGCAGCCTCCTGGCCAACACCTCCAGCTCCCACCGCCCTGCCTGCCACTGCCACTGCGTCCTGGGGCTGCCCGCTTGCTGCCCCCCCCATCTCAGCCTCATGTCCCCTCTGCCCCCCAGCCACCATCCTCCTCCTCTGCCCCAGGGGACCGTGCCAGCTCTGCACACCTGAAGTTAAAAAGTGCTGGTGCTCAGCTGCACCCACGGAGCAGCCCAGATGTGCTGTTGTGGTGTCCATGCTCCTCCTGGTGCCCCCAGCCCCTCAGAGGGGTTTCCTCGGTGAGAAGGGAGCCACACACCTTGGATAAGGGGGCACCAACACACTGAGGTCCTTCACAGCCCTGCCAGATGAAACCAGACCCACGGAGAGGTGTCTGGAGGCATACGGAGCCCTCTGGACACCGAAGTGGCTTGGAGATGGATGGGTTCTGGAGCTGGTGCCTGCTCTGTGGGCCCCAGAGCCGAAGAGAATGGCACCACCTCGTGCTTGTGGACGTGCTGGGAGAGTCACACGAGATGGAGCGAACCCCAGGGTGCAGACAACGCTGACAGCCATCCGGTGCCCATGGCCGTCATGTTGACGACACCGTGCCGGACTGCCAGGCGTGTCTCGCCTCCCGTGCAGGCTGCAGGACTCTTTCCCAAGTGCTCTGGCTTTCGGCAGAGCCGGTTGCCCAAGCGGCCCACGCGGCCCTGCCAAGCTGTGTGCCACGGCCCTTGCGCAACGGTGTTGATAAACACTGCGGGGCATGCCAAGTCCTGCGAGACAACAGCTGATGTGCTGGGCTGAGGGAGTGCCCGGCACAGCAAGAGGAATTTTCCACTCTTCTCCGGAAAGTGCATCTCACCCCGCTGGGGATTGTCCCCAGCAAGGTGCAGACCTGTTTACTGGTGTCCCTGTCTGGCCCTATAAGCCCTGCCATGCAGCCCCACGCACGGGGCAAGGCAAGGGGTGGCTGCATTGCCTTGGGCACGGTGGCACCCCCAGAGGGCTGGGTTGGGATGCCACCGTGCCCAAGGTGACCCAAGCATCCCCTTGGGGCCCTGGCTCTGCCTTCTCCTTCTGCTGTGTCTTCTGGCACGTTGGAAACCTCTCAAAGAGCAGCGGGTTTGCGGGATGAAAAGGGTGTGCTGCATCACGTGCTGGCTGATACATGGCAATTAGCGTGCTAAAACCCAATTTAATTTGACCGGCTCACGTCCTGGAGCTGCAGGTCACATCGTCTGCCGTGCAGCCCGAACGTGCTCGTAACAGCCAGGCTCTGCTGCAGGCAGGCTGGGCTCGTCAAGGAGGAGCTCACGGGATGTTTGGGAAGCCTGCTGGCCCCTGCAGATAGTCAGGGGCAAGCGGGGCACCCACAGCTGCTGGGCAGCAAGGAAATGGGATTCTCTGGGGCAACATTTGTAAGTCGGCAGCTGCTGAGCCCTGGCACGAGGGGCTCAGCAGTGTGGGGAAAGCAGCTGGCACCAGGACGCACGCGGGGACGGCTGGGGTGCCCCATGCTCCCCGTGACAGCCAGCCCTGGAGTAGCATGGGGTTTTCCTCCCCATGGATCCTGGCCGTTCCCCTGGGAAAGCATTTCGGAGCTCGGTGTCCAGCCGCTGGGTTTGCTGGTGGGCTCCATCAGCACGTGGCTCGCTGCAGATGTGGTGCAGGGAGTTACAACCTTCCAGCCTCCCTCCCTTCCTCCCTTTCTCCCTCCCTCTCTTCCATCTGCTCTCTCTCTTGCTCTCTCTCTCTTTCTTTTTCACTTCTTTCTGTTTCCTTTTCTGTTTCTCTTTCTGTTTCTGTTTCTCCCTTTCCTCTCTTTCTTCCTCTCTTTTGCTGCTTCCTGGGCTTGCCCCTGCCTGGCAGAGGGGCATTGCCACCCCGGCGTCCCTGCGCCCTCCCCTGCCATCAGGTGCTGTGGACATCCTTGCATCGTCCCCTGCTCGCAGGCAGTGGGACCGCTCTGGAGATGCCCTGGCAGCATCAAGCGTGGGCACGACAGGCAGGGAGCAGGCACATTTTGGTGGCACTGGCGGTGTGCCACACACGGTGACAGGGGGATGGCATGGACAGCCAGACCTGGCTTGTGGCAGGGGTGTCTGCTGAGGCCGGAGAAGCGAGAGGAGCCGCTGGAGGCAGGAGGATGGAGGAGAAAAAAAGACTGATGGTCCCCCAAAGGCAGGTTTTCCCAGTGGATCAGCAAGTGCTGATTCACAGGTTTCTCCCAGCGGTGACACCGGTGACACCGGGCTGACCGCCGGCACCACCCGGGGCAGGCAGCGCAGTCCTCGCAGGTTGCCCACCGGGGAGAGACAGAGCTCGGGCAAAAAGCAGCAGGAGAAGCAGCAGGCGTGCAGGGGACAGGGTGTACTCGCCGAGCGATGATAAGGACAATCAATAATAAAAACAGGCAGCCGGGACGCGAGCCCGGCCTCGAGCCAGCGACCTTCAGGAGCTGGGTTACTGGAGCAAGCACAGGCATTTTTGGCAGCGGGGCCAGGTGGCGGAGGGGGAGCGCTGCTGCTGGAAGCGCCCGGGGGAGCGTGCGGCGGGCGTGCAGCCCTTCACACCCCGAGCAGAGGCTGCCGCAGGGGACACCTCGTGCGCACGCCGTGCACCTCGAGAGCCGGGGACCCGGTGGCAGCAGCGGCAGCGGCGCAGGCGGCGCGCCCTGCACATGCGCACGCGCGGGCGGCCGAGCCCCCGCAGCCACCCCGCGCTCTTACATAAGGGTTTGCATTTACAAACCGCTGCGCAAACATGACCCGCTCGCTGGGAACACCGCCTGTCTCAGCAAGATCCTGATACAGCAAAAAAAAAAAAAAAAAAAAAAAAAAAAGCAAAAGAAAAACAGCTCCTGGTCGGGGCTGTTTGGGTCTCGTGACCCCGGGAAGGGAAAAGGTTCGTGCTTGTGCAAGCCAAGTCCTTGCAGAGCTCCAGGGACAGGGCTCCAGCTCGGCAGAACAGCCTGGAAGGTTCGAGCTGGCCGAGATCCGAGGTGGGCGTCTGTCCTGCAGCAGCCTCTGGCTCTTTCTGAGCTTCTCAAGGCTTTCTGTGTGGCTCAGGGCCCGGCCTCCCTGCCCCGTTACGGAGCTCTGACTCAGGCCCGTTGGGACGAGGTGGCTTTTTTAGGGGTCGCAGCCACAGTACCCCTGGCCTGCTTCTCTCTCCTCCTCCCCACACTGCACTTCCTCATGATGAGGGTGCAGATGTGCTCTTGCAGCATGCGCAGGGGCTGGTGCTGCTGGCATGCTCGGGAGGACGTGGCCATCGTGGCACCCTCAGGAAAAGGCTGCCCCTCCTGCGCCCCAGCTCCTTGGCACGCAGCTGATGCTACAGGTGCCTGCTTCCCCCACCTGGTCTGGGAAGCCTTCCCCATACATCCCTCCTCTTCCTCTGGGCACACGAAGCAAGCTACCTGCTCTTTGAAAGCACCCGCAGCAAGGAGGCCAAAAATAGCCTAGAAATAGTGGAGGTAAAAAAAATAATATATATATATATATATATTGCTCGGCCAACAGCAGAACCAGTTGCCACCCGGCAGCAAGAAGAGAGGAACTGAGAGTTATAAATAACGTTGCTTGCAGGGAGCCAGCCCCGGCCACCGAGTTCCCAGCTGCCTGCTCATGTGGCTGGCTGCACTCGTGAGAACCGTGGTCCCGTGCTGTGCCGGAGCCGCGCGTCCCGCTGCGCACCCATCCGGGGCAGCGCGGTGACGAGGACGCCCACCCCAGTGTCCCAGTGCTCCCATTTACAGAGGGCGGCCCCCGTGGCACGTCCCGACCCCCTGCTGCTGTGCAAAGGTGGATTCCTGGGCCACCAGCAGCCTGCTGGAGGTGGCTGGGAGCTTCGCCGTGCCCTCCCCGCTGCAGAGAGCGGCGAGTCCGGGCTGTGCCGCAGTTGGCAGCCTCTCCTCTGCCTGACCTCAAATGCACCTGTGGGCCCGGAGTGGAGGACGAGGCTCCCGGCGAGCGCAGCTGCAGCAGCCATGCCTTATCTCGCCCGGCGTGCCATTGCCTCGCTCCTCCCTGCGAGGAGCAAAGTGGTGAATAAACAGCTTGGGCTGTGCTCCTTGTCCCCTGCGCAAGGACGGCCGCGGCCTTTGGACCGCACGGCTGGGAGCAAGAGGGGACTTGAGGCTGAAGAACCTCCCCGGGGAGATCTCCCTGCTTTTAAGTCCTACGGGCTGGGTTTTCACCCCTGGTTTTTACCAATTCCACATTGGGTCCACAGCCTGGGGCTCCCGAGGTGGAAGCCAGGAGCGAGCAGAGAGCATCACCAGCGGCTGGGCCAGCAGCGGGGACGGAGCAGCCAGGACGCTCCTGGCACGGGAAGGTGCAAAAGCAGAGCTGGAGCCTGAGCTTGAGCTTCCTCTTCGGCAGCTCAAAAACAAGCCTGCCCCGACACCACAGGAAAGCGCACGAGCCTGTAGCTTTCCTCCTGCCTCTGATCTTGCCTCTTCCCCAGCACGCTCGGTGGCGAGCCGTTGAGGTTGTGCAGCTCCCCAGGATGCCCTGGCCTCGGTGACGGCGAGCCCCTGCCTTCCTGCGCTTGCTGGGAGCTTTAAAGCCCTGCTGGGAAGAGTTTTCACCCCTCCCTCCATCGCTCAAGCAAGCTGTGGGGCTTCCTTGCTCGGCCCCCCATGGGGACGGCGTGTTGCTGGACCATGGTGATCCGTGCCCTGAGCACCGAGAGCAGGTCTTGTGCCAGCCCTGGAGCTGGAGGGTGCTTCCCCACGTCGGTGGGCACCGGGTGGAGAGGGCACGGAGCCTGAACAAGCTCGCCCTGGGGCTGGGAGCGTGGCCAGAAGGGGCGAGAGCCCCTCACTGCGGTGCCAAAAAGGTGCAGTGCCCGGGCAGCAAGGGGCTGGGCACGGAGCAAGGGCAGGTTCTGCAGGAGGGGACCGGGGGACACGGAGGAGCTCTGCACCGCGTGGCTCCCTGAGCGGGCACAGCTGGGCTGCGGCTTCAGCATCTCATCGCTGAGGCGCTGTGGTTTGAAGAAACCGGCACGCAGAAGTCAGAAAGAACAAACTGTTCAGCCGCCAGCCCTTCCAGCTTCTGCTTTCGAAGTTATCTAACAGCCCAAACAAACACAGAAAGCGCTGGCTTGGTCACAGCTGGCTTGTGGTGTGGTGCAGGCACAGCCCGTTCCGTTCCTGTCCCCGTCCCCGTCCCCGTCCCCATCCCCATCCCCGTTCCCGTTCCCATCCCCGTTCCCGTTCCCGTTCCCATTTCTGCAGCCAAGCAGGCTGTGCAGCACTGTGCTCTGCTTGGTCCTGCTCAAAACAAGCTGGGATGGCCGAGCTGATCCTACATTTGGGGATGGAGGGTGGAGGGACCTTCATGGAGACGCTGTGGGCAGCCTGCAGCACCTGCGGCGGTGGTGGGACATGGTGGGACATGGTGGGACATGGTGGGATATGGTGGGACCCCACCATGCCCGGTACAGCCTGGAGACATCCCGGTGCACGGTGCCACGAGGAGCCCTACGAGAAAGGGGAAACGGGGCTCGGAAGCACTGGGCTGCGCCGCGGCGTCACAAGTGCCGGGTTCACACGCGGGGGTGCGGGTGGGAGGGGGAAGTGGGAAAGGGGTGGGGAGCCCGGTTACGCAGCCCTGCAGCCTTCCTTCCTGCGGCCGCGGGACGGGGTATATAAACAGCCGAGCTATAATTATCTGGGGAGCAGCCAGCCCGAGCTCCTGGGCATGGCCCCAGCCCGCTGCCTCC
Source organism: Anas acuta (assembly GCF_963932015.1). Classification (NCBI taxonomy): domain Eukaryota; kingdom Metazoa; phylum Chordata; class Aves; order Anseriformes; family Anatidae; genus Anas; species Anas acuta. Next base: position 6,658,064 of record NC_088991.1, read on the forward strand.
GCAACGGCAGTAACGGGGCTGCGGGGAGCCCGGAGAGGGCACACGGAAGATGTCCCCCAAAGGTGGGGAGCACCAAAGGTCCCGTGCCCCCTCACGAGCCGGGTTGGGAGTGATTCCTCTCCAGACCTTGAGGGCAAGAGCACGAGGCCCCTCGGGCAGCCAGAGCGAAAGCAGGAGGTGACTTCTGGCTGGCCACAGAGGGGCCGGTGTGGGGGACACGGTGGGGGACAGGGTGCCCCGATGCCCCAAAAAACCCAACCCGTGGCTTCGTGCCACCGGCTGCGCTCGCCCCAGCTCCTCCCGGACTTTCTTGCAGGATGCTCTCCCCATCGCACTGAGGGGGCCCAGAGTTTTGGGTATTTCAAAGGACAAAGTGGTTCCCTGAGGCACCCGGTTGTGCCGGGTCAGGTCGCTCCAGGACTCCTGCAGCTCATAGGAAATAGCGAGCTGGGAAGGAGGAACTGGGAGATGGTACAAAGACACCTGGCTGCTGCAAAAGGCTCAGCCGGGGGTTGGCTGTAGGATGTGGAAAGCGCTCGGGGTCAGCCTGTGCTTCAAATTTCCAGCTCCTCCAGCCTCCCCGGGCTCAGCTGAGCGCAGCGTTCGCTTTCACTTCCCTGCCTGGCCCCCGAGACAGGCGAGCGCTGGGAATTTTCCACAAAAAAGGAAACAAAACCAAAAGAGGCGCAGAAGAAAACAATGTTCAGATTTGGAACTAAGGAAAGCATCCATCATTTCCGACCCTAAACCCAAGGACAGGGGAGGGGACAGGGAATGGAAACAGCCACCTGAATAAGCCAAAGGGGTGGTTGGGCTGGGAGGTCAGTCTGGTCACCCCATGAGGCCCACGGGCCGGTCTGCTGACCCCAGAGGGATGTTTTGGGGTATTTTAGGAGCAAGCAGCCAGGCCAGAGCTGTTGAAGATTTGGGCACAGGGTTGGCAGCGGTGGGTGTAGGAGGTGTCGGGCTGCGTCTCCAGCACGGTGCTGGCCATGGGGATGTGAGCTGGGTCTGGCACGGGCACACCTTGGGGTAGGAGGCGATGCTTCGTGCTGGAGCTTCGAGTGGGCTCTGGCCACCCTGGCGTTGGATTTTTCCAAGCCCTGCAGTTTCCTGGCCTCAAGAGCTGGCTTTTTTTTTTTTTATCTGGCAGGGGTTTCAGCCCGAGCAGGCGCGCAGGGAAGCAGCCAGCGCCCCAAGCCCCATCTCACCTGCCCTGCTCCTCCTCCCCTGCCGGGCAGGGCAAACCCAGGATTAGCTGTTCCCCAGCACATCCCAGGTATTTACTCCGTGGGACTCCCGCCCCAGAGGGCTGCTGATGAAAGACGTGGTGGAAGTTGCCAGCGGAGCAAGTTCCCTGCGTGCTTGCATCAGACTTTCCCCGGCTGAGCAGCGCGGCCAGCACCCTGCTGCAAAGCTCCCGGCTGTCTCCCGCGTCCCCCCTGTCCTAAAAGGAGAGGGTGAAGCTCTCCCGATGCGGTGTCGTAAAAGCTGACTCACCACGGGGACGGGGGATAAAACCACTTTGCCTTCGGAGCGCGCCATGCCCACGGGGTGCCTTTCTCCAGCGGTTTTGGTGGCGAGCTTGCCCTGTCGACGAGCCCTGCAGCTTGGAGAGGCTGCTCTGAGCTGCGAGGCTGGTCCCGAGCCAGGACCGTGCCTGGAGGGGTGTTTGCTGTTACCCAGAGCTGCTGGAGGGGTGACGACCCCAGGCACAAGGCGCTCGCCCTGTCCTCCACCCCACGGAGAGGACACGCTCCCCAGATGATGGGACAGAGCGAGGACCCATAGGTTCCTCGGTGGAGGGGATCCCAGCAAATCTTTTGGGGTCGGTGTGCCATTGCCTCGGCCTTTCTTAAGGTCTCCAGCTTGGCGAGAGAGGCATCCTCAGTGAGGCAGCATCTCCTCGAGAGCCTTCTCCTGCCAGTGCAGCAGGACCTGCCCCGAGCAAAGCCCTCGGCCCCAGCCCCCATGGTGTGGGTCCCATCCTTCTCGCGCTCGTGGGCTACTTTTTCCCAGCACAGACGGATCTGGGCTGGCTGACGGGCTCTGTTTTCTTCTTTGTGCCCGTAAAGCCAAGCTTCTTCCTTATCCCTCCCCTTTCTAATTGTTTCCGTACGGCTGCAATTTCACCATGTCCCGGAGCAGGGTTGGGTTCCCCGCTTACATAAAACCCAAAACAAGGGGGTTGCAACAACAGCGCTGGCTGCTGGCAGGAGAGCACGTCCACCCCGCAGTGCCCTCGGGGCATGGAGCTGGCTTCTGTAGTTCCCTCGGAGTCCTCCTTGAGGGATGAAACCCTTTGGGGGTGCCACGAGGCCCTTTGGGAGCATCTCACTAGGGGAGACCTCGGAGATGCCAACCTTCCCGTGGTGGTGAGGGCGAGCCTCTGGAGGTTTTTTTCTCCAGCATCCCAGCTCTCAGCGGGTGCCAGCCACCCCAGCACCCCGCAGCCTCACCCCAAGGGTGCCGCACAGCTGCAGACCCCATCGTGGAGGGGGAGCCGAGGTGGTGTGGCCGTGGGGGCCGTGGAGACGCTGCTGGGTGGTGGCCGTTGCACAAAGGCCTTTCTGTCTGCGGCACCCCGGCTGTCCCCCGTCCCAGTTTTCGTCCCAGTTTTCTCATTCCTGGGCCGGTGAAGGGGCTCTTTGTGCGCCGCCGGCAGTGGCTGGCTCCCGACACGGGGTCTCACGCTGCATTTTTCGCGCTGGAGGCAGCCAGGGCACGGAGGAGCTGCTCACGTGCCTGCATCCTGCTGCCAGGGCTGGCACCGCTCGGTGGGGAGGGACACCCGTGTCCCCAGCCCGTGACGGGGCCGTGGTGCTCGGGGACACGTCCCATGGCACGGTCGTGCTCTGGGCAGCCTGGGTGCCTTGGCTGGGCGCAGGGGACACCGTGGCCGTGGGATGCTGACCGAGGATGCTCCCTGCCCCACCACGGTGCCCTCACACCTGCGTCTGCACGGTAGGTGGGAGCCCCCGGCCACCGCCCCCAAAATCTCTCCCCTCCATCCCCGAAGGTCTCACCCTCATCTCAGGCGACAAACCAGCCACCTTCCTCGCACCCCCCTCTCCCTCCCTGCATCCCAGCTGTTCTTCCTCTTGTTTTCCGCCAGCTGCTATCCCGCAGCTAAAAATAACCAGGAATTTACAGCCCTCGACCTTGAACTCAGCCCAGCGCAGCTCTCCCCGCTTCGTGCTGTGTCAGCAGAGCCAGGGCTCAGCCCGGGCTTTCCTTGCCTCGGCTGCGAGAGCCTCGGGATGCTGCGAGCCGGGCACGTAGAGGGGCTGAGATGCACCGTGCGTAATCCCGAGGACGTCATGGTTTTGTTTTGTTTTTTTTTTGGCTTTTTGTCCTTTTAAGTCACGTATTTTCTAGCGACGCTTCCTTTGCGGACGTTCGTAGCGTATATTTAGAAAAGTTTCCAAGTTTTGTTGTTTTGTTTTGTTTTTTCTTTTATTTTTTTTTCCCCCACCCCGCTTGGGAACGCAGGAAACTCGCAGTTTCTGCGTCGCTGCCTCGAAAAGGAAAACTGGTCCTGAAGCCTTGAAGAAAGCCCTGAAGGCCCAGGTCCGTGCTGGCTGAGATCGTCCTCCGGAGGATTTGTGCTGCCCGTGGGGCTGGGGGCACTTTGCAGCCCTGCAGAAGGGCATCGATGGCCAGCAGGGTGACTGCGGGGTCCCCACATCCTCCCCTCCAGGCGTTAGGGCCACGGGATGGTTTGGGTTGGAAGGGACCTCGAAGGTCCCCCAGTGCCACCTCCAGCCAGGCTGTTTCTCCAGGGATCCTCCCTGCTCCTTGTTTTTACCATCCTTGTTTTTTTTTTTGTTTTTTTTTAAGCAGGGAAGGCTCAGCTCAATGGGAGCGGAGCGGGAATGATTCAGTGCCCGCATTAAGCAGATTTACGAGGTTATTTCCCCAACGAAGGCGGCGTGTGTCACGCCGGCCTGGCCCAGGCCGTATCGCGGCGCTGCCAAACCTCAGCCCTTCCACTGAAACGGCTTCAAAGGGCAATAAAACAAGGATAAACACCGCCGCCCCGGCTCCGGGGCCACGGGGTTGTTTCTCCTCTCGCCCGTGTTTCCACCTCCCCTCCGTGACCTCGGTGGGACACAGGGCCACCTCCCCAGCCCTCAGCCTGGCTCCGCGGAACAAGCCCGTGTTTGGGCTTAAACCAGCAGAAAAAGGGTCCAGGGATGTTCCTGCCCGCACTTTGTTTTCAAGCTCCGGAGGAGGTTGCAACCTTCCAAGAAATGCGTCCCTGGGAGCCTGCCCAGTGGGCGAGAGGACAGCCCCGGAACATCACAGCGAGGAGGGAAGATGGAAAACAAGCGAGGAACAGGGAAAAAAAAAAAAAAAAAAGGGAAAAAAACGATATATATGTATAAACACGGAGGGCAGCAGCGCCAGCACTTCGTGCTCTGGTCTTGATTTGTTGTTGTTGTTTTTAATCTCTGATTTGGGAACTGGCTGCTATTTATAGCCCTCCCCTTTCCCCGCAGCGCCGCTGATCCCTTCCAGATGCTGGAGCCTGCCCCGCGCTGGGGGGCCGTGGGGCAGGGTTGGGCGGTGGGGCGGTCACTGCAGGGGGAGCAGCGCCGGCACCTGCTTGCGTGGGGGATGCTGCCTGTCCCACGTCCATCCGTCCGTCCGTCCGTCTGGGGGAGAGGAAGGGCTGGCGGTGACGGTGACGCCTGCAGGAAGTCTGCTGGTGCCCAACCCGCTCACCCCCCTGCCCTGGTGCAGGGGGGGCTGTCCCCACATCCCACCCCGAGGGAGCAGGGTCCCCTGGGCTGGTCCCCTGGGCACGCTGCCGGCACCTCGGGGTGGCTCACGGCCACAGGGCTGGGGCTCTGGCTTCATTTTGCGCCCCCAAATCACCCCGGGGATGGAGAGGCGCTGGGCTCGGGCTGGCACCGCAGCTCCTGCTCTGCCCCTCCTGGGGTTTGGGGAGCAGGGTGGGCACGCTGCCGGGCACCTCACCCCTCCTGCCTTCCCCGCAGCGGGGCTGGCGTAAGGCTGGAGGCGCGAAGTGACGAAGGGACGGGTTCTGCCCACCCCCGTTGCCCAAGTTCTGCCTCATCTCGCTGGCATCCACGCTCACTTCCCCAAAAGGCCCCGCTCCGGGAAGTGACGGGGCTGGCGGGACCCCCACGTGGGGCAGGGGGTGAGGGGGAAGCTGATGGAGCAAACCCGCAGCCACCCTCGTGCGCACGCCATCAGCAGCTCCCCCCCAACATCCCTGCTCCCCAACACCCTCGGATGCTCCCCGCACCGCCAGGCAGCCCTGGTCCCCAGGATGTCCCCCTGCCCCACGCCGACATCTCCCCCCACCCCGAAAGGCGTGGGGCGCCTGTGGAAAAGACGAGGCCGGGTGCTTCCCACGCGGGGAGGATGCGCGGTGACTCAGCGGCTGGTAGCCGGGGCAGCGGGCACACAAACAGCCCGAGCACGCCACGAGGAGGCCGTGCGTCAGCAGACGGAGGGTTGTGCGGCCGCACGGAGCGTGGCAAGGGGCCCCCCCGGCACCCACCGGCGGCTGCTGCACCCTGCGGTTTGGGAGCCGTGGCAGCAGCACCCACAGGGGTGTATTTCGGGGCTGGTGCTCCCCCGTGCTTTACACGCACTCCTCCGCCTTCCTCGGGGCATGGAGTGGAGTGAGTGGGCAGAGGTTGGTTATTTTAGGGCTTTTCCAGCTATTTTGGGCAGTGGCTACGAGGCTCTGTGGGCAGGGCAGGGACAGGGCCTCGGTTCTGCTGTCGCAGCAGGGCTGGATGCGGGATGGGGATCACGAGGGCCGGGCTTCCCATCGCACAGGAAGCCAAGAAAGAGGTGGAAAGCCTGCTTGGAGGATTTTCACTCTCAGGGGCTCCATCCCAGCTGCTTTCACCCCAGACCTACAAATCTATCTATGCCTGTGGCTGCGAAGAGCCCCAGGTGGGTCACGCTGCCCTTGGCTCCCCATGGGACTGGGATGCTTTTTCTGCTGACTGTGCTGGCCAAGAAGTTTCCGAGAAACCCCGATGGCATGAGCTCCAGCAGGGGCCGCGGATGCCTGCAGCATGACGGGGACGTAGCCCTGCCACGGGCACAGCACAGGGTGAGGGCCTGCATAGCACGGGCATTGGGTAAGGAAGCAAAGCTGCTGCGCAGATCCTGCGGGGAGGGGGTGAAGCAGTCCCAAATGACCCACTTTGGAGCTGTCACCGGCACGAGCGCAGGAGCCGGGCACAACCGGCCAGGATGGGCATGGCACGGCTTCCAGCCCTGCTCCCGTCACTGCTGTGTAAACACTGCCCAGGAACGGCTGCCTGAGTCATCATCTGGCTCCAAAAACACCCAAAGATGGTAGCGGGGCAAGCGGCAGCTCCGGCAGGGCTGGGAGCGGCTGCAGCCAGGGCTCGGTGCGCAGCCGGGGCTTTGCGGCGGGGGGGGAGGCACCAGCCCCTCCTGGCGAGGCGAGAGGCAGCTTCCAGAAACGCTCCTCCTCCAGGACAGGGCGCATGGCACGTGGGGAGCGTTATCTGCAAGACCCGACGAGACCAGCCCTAACTCAAAGCAAAAACAAAAAACAAATGTTATTCCGGCGTGGCTTCGCGCAGCAGCAGCGGCGTGGCGGCGCTTGGTCGGGTGCCACGGGGCCACCTGAGCCAGACGGGTGGACTTCAGCTCTCCAGGCTGACGGCTTCTTTAAATAAACAAACAAGCACACAAATAAATAAATAAATAAATAAATAAATAAATAAATGAAAGGCAGAAGCAGGAAGAAAGTGTTCTGGTTTTGGATGTGCCCGGGAGCTGCTTCCCCTTGGATGCGGTTTGGGCTGGAAAGCCCCTGTGCGGGGAGGTGGCACGGCGTGGGGAGGGGAAGCTGTGGAGATGCTGAGGGCACGGCTGTGGGGCCGGGGGTGGGCTGCCAGGTTCGGGGAGATGCTCCGTGCCACCCCGTGGAGCTGCCCGACAGCAGGGGTTGGGGTCTTAGGACACCCCCAGGGCCTCGGGGTCCTACCGAGAGCCCGGGGGTGCGCAGCTGAGCACGGCTGGTGCTTCACCCAGCCTCTGCCACCCCAGCATCGCCTTCCCCTCATCCCAAACGCCCCGCAGCCAAACATCCAGATAGGATGAAGGGCTGGGCACCCGTCTCAGGACACTTCCCCGGAGGATACCACCACCAGGAGGGTGCTGGGGACACAGCAGCAAGGTGTCACTGGCACGGCTCCGCGGTGCTGGCGCTGCTTGCCGGTGGTGATGCCAGCCGCGATGCGGTTGCAACAAGCAGCGGCTGTTATTGTGACTGCACGAACAACAATAACAATAATTACCTCATCTTCCAGAGCTGGTGGCTTGGTGTTTTGCCATCCAGGCTGCTCGTGCGGCCTGACCCCTCCTTCCTCCATCCTGCGAGAGCAGCATCAGAGACAACTTTCTAGCCCGTGCCCAGCGCTGCTGCTCCAAAACCCCCAAATGCTGCCTGATCTGCACCCTTGCTTCACGTCTCTTGCACCTCTGAAGCCTTTGGCACGGGACTGCCTGGGGGGTGCTGAGCAGGGGGTTTTGCTGCGCTGGGATCTCCTCCAGCCTGCGGCCAGGACACTTGGAGCAGGAGGATGCTGGCACGGCCCCGAGCCCCGTCCCCAGACCCCTCCGCCCTCCCCGGCCAAATCCTCTCCGTGCGCCTGGCTGGGGGCCGCGGGGAGCTGAGCTCAGAGGGCTTTGATGTGCCACTTCGCTCGCCGCCACGGCTCCTGGGCACAGCGGGCTGGCACCGGCCGGCCCCGGGGCGGCAGCTTCAGAGGCGCCCGCTGCTCGCAGCCCAGCACGGAGCTGCCTTGTTCTCGGCCGGCCGGGCGGGACGGTCCCCTGCCGGGCCATGTCCCCGCGGCGGGGCTGGGGGCCACGCATTACACAAGCGAGCAGGTGGACGGGGAGGGCAGGGAGACCCCGGCGGTGGCAGCTACAAAGCTGCTGCATGGCTGGAGCCGTCCGAGAAATCAGTTTAATTGGGAGGAAGCCGGGAGCCGGCGCGCCGGCCGCTCCTCCACGCTGCTCCGGCGGCACCGCTGTGGGGTCAGCGTGGGGATAGAGGTGGAGATGCTCCGGGGACACCCATGGCGAGGTCTCAGCGAGCTGCTGGAGGACACCAGGGACCACGGCACAAGCAGAAGGCACCGCAGCGTGGATCCTCCTGGGGCAGAACCCTTGGCTCGCGTCCTGCCATCCCAAAAATCCCCATGCCCAAGCGGGCAGGATGCCAGCCCGGACTCTCCCCGTGCTTTGCATGGTCCAAAGGTCTCCCTCCGGGAGAATGAATAACCGGGTGCCGGCGAGCCCCGGAGCTGCAATCGGATTTTGGCTCCTCACGGGCAGGGAGGAGGGCCGGGAGCCGGGGTGTCTCCTGATTTTGGGTGGCGGCGGAGGGGGTGGCACCAGGCCGCCGGCTGTGTCAGCAAAACATTTGGGGAGGTGGCGGGGGGAACCAGGGCAGGAGCTGCCTTCTGTCTGCCTGCAAGCCCCAGCAAAGTCCTCCCCGGTGCCCGGCTTTCCCACACTGATTTTCCTGGGGATTAATGCTGCTTCTAATGATCAATTAAACCAAATTGGCCAGGTCCCCCAGGCCCCTAAATCCCGGCTAATCCCTGGCACTCGCCTCGCTCATTCATTACACTGCGCTCCCCGGGGTGGAAGCGTTCGCTCCGAGCCCACACCGAAGCCCTGCGGGTCCCCCGAGGTGCTCGCCCGGCCCCGAGGCCCGGCTGTTTGTCACCAATTGATTTGTTCTGCTGCTGTTTTCCTCTAAACACCTCTCCCTTTCTGGTGAGGAATGAGGAAGCTGGCGTCCTGGGAAGGTTTTACTGCTGGGCAGACTCCTTATCTCCTCTAATAGGGCCCATTAACCCCGCGGAGCAGTCACGCTGGCTCTGGCACAGCCAGGCAGAAGAAGCTCGGGGCACCTGAGGAAACGGGGAGATTTTTTTGTTTAAATGCAGGAAAATGCTTCACGAGGCAGGCAGCGGCCTCGGGGAGGTGGAGGTGGATGGAGAAGCTGCTGGCGAGGTGCAAGCCCCTTTTCCCACATCACATCCCACAGAGTCACGGAATGAGGACCTCTGGAGATCATCGGGCGGCGTCCAGACAGGGTCATGAATGTCTCCGGGGAAGGAGACTGCACGTCCTCGCTGGGCAACCTCTTGTAGTGCTCTGGCACCCTCCCAGTAAAGAAGTGTCTCCCCAGATTGAGCCAGAATCACATCCCATCCCATGCCATCCCATCCCATCCCATCCCATCTCATCCCATCCCATCCCATCCCATCCCATCCCACCCCACCCTCTATCTCCTAGGGAAGTTTTTGGCCCATTCCCAATCTCATCCCATCCCCATCCCACACCCAGGCGGGGGTCCCGCTCCCCATTTGGGGCTAGAGCATCCTCAGGAGCAGGGGGACCCGGAGCCGTGCTCCCCGCATCCCATCCCGCCGGGAAAGCCCCGCTCGGCCCCGGGGCGGCCGCTTCTGGTTATTTTAAAAATTTTTAACAAATCGCCCGTTTCTTGGAAACTCCCTGAGGCGGCGAGTTAACCCTCTGCTGCCCGGGCTGCCACGCCTGACCCCGCTGGGGGTGTGGGACACACAGCCCCCGTCCCACAGAGGGGACACCGCAGCCCTAAGGAGCTGGGAGGGGGGGGCGCAAGGAGGGGGCGCGGGGGGGCCGGTGCCAGCCGCAGGGAGGGGTTTGCGGCCGCGCTGGCGGTGCCATTGGCTGTCCCCGTGTCACACCACGCTGCAGAGGGCTCTGCCCACCCCCGGGGGGGGGGAAGGAGTAGCTGGAGAAAGCGGTTTTGGGGTGTGTGTGTTAAGGGATCGCCCCATACGCGCGCACCCCCCCCGGCCCTTTCCAAGCTTGCTGCAGCGCGCGTGCAACCGTGCGCGCAGCCGGCGGGGGGGGCGCGTTTGCACACGCGTGTGCAAGCCACACGATGTCCCCGAGGGTGCCCAAAAGGGTTGCGGGGGGGGAGATCCTAGCCCCGGGCTATGGGGCCGGGCACCCCGGCGGCTGCGTGGGCTGCTGTTTTGGTGTTTGCGCCGCGTTTCCAGGGCACCAAGCGCCCCGGCACTGCCCTGCCCTGCCCCACGCCACCCTCAGCAGGGGAGGCTGCAGGATGTGGGCTCCCCAGGGGCACCGCTGCAGCCCCTTTGCTGGCCCGGGGTGTAAAATCCCATGGGGAGCTGCACCTGGCCCCAGCCAAAAGCCCAAATCCAGGATCACCGCACGCGCCCAGCCCTGCTCCGACCCTCACAGGGCGCTTCAGGATGGCTAAAAAATTGCATCAGGGCTGCGAGAAGCCATGGGAAGAGCTGGGGAGGGAGAGCACAGCGATCCTATGGGTATAGGATCAGGCCTTTCCCTTCCATAGGATGCTCTCCTCTCCGAAATCCCATTTCAGCCCAGCCAGGGAACAAGATCCCAAATGAAGGGAACAAGATCCCAAATGAAGGGCACAAGATGGGGTTCTCTGCTGGGGAGCCAGCAAGGAGCAGCACCACAGAACCCAGCAGGTTGGCAGCACCCAGGCAACTCCAGCCCCATCCCACCCAGCGCCCCCCTCCCCAGCTACATACACAGAGGTCGGGGAGGCATTTCTGTAAAAAAGTAGAGTTTATTGCCTTTTCTAATAAAATTTACACAACCGTGTCACCGCTCCAACTGTCTGACGTCCGCACGGACGTCCCGTCACCCGGGAAGCCGGCGAGCCCCGGGGGGGGCGCAGGCAGGAGCGCAGCCCCCCCATCGCTGCCGTTCCCTCCTTGGGGCCGCCCAGTTCACCCAGTTACAGCCGCTTGTCGTTCCAGTCTCCACTCACATCCCCCAGCTGTACAGAGAAGGGCACGGCTGGCCCCGAGCACCCGCAGCATCGCGGGTGCCGCTCATGTTTGCACATAGATACGGCTACAGAAGACTCTGAACTAGTAAAACAAGCTTTTTTCTTCTTCTTTCTCCTCCTCTTTTTTTTCCTCGTAATCCCCACGCCGACGTGCGTGCAACCACAACTGCCCGTGCTGCTCGAGAGTCAGGTTTCGGCTGCCTCCCTCCCCAAAACCCCCCCAAAAAAACAACAACAAAAGGAAAACAAAACAGCGCAGCAAAGGCACGGGGCTCGGGGCGCGCTCCTTCCAACGGCGGGGTCCCACCCTGGGGCCGCGGGGCACCCAGATTTCGGCGAGGTCAGCTGCTGCCAGCACCTCCCCGGCGGTCGAGCATCCTCAGGCGGGAGGCGGCCGCTGGCTCTGCCCGGGGGGCACGGCTCAGCGCCGGGCTCCGGCAGTCCTCCGCGCGAGGCGGAAAAACGGCTTTGTGGTTTTTAGGTTCTTGGTTGGTGGTTGTTTGGTTTTTTTTTGCAGGAGATGGAAGTAGAAAGAGTTCCGTGGCTCTGCCCACCCCGAGGACAGAGCCACCTTACACCGCAGAGCCCCCCGCCTGCGGGGCCGAGGGGGCCGCCCCAGGGCTCTGCTCCTGCGGGCACAGCACCTCGGCGGGGAGCCGCGACTGGAACTTCTCCAGCTGCTCGGGGCTGGCCAGGGTCTTCAGGAGGCTGTTCTCGCGCTCCAGCTGCGAGTTTTTCTCCAACAGTTCCTTGATTTGCTCCTTCAGCACCTCCACCTCCTCCCGCACCGCGTACATCAGATGGTTTTTCACAAGGTCCTGCAGGGGGGAAGGAGCGGGACCCGTCACGGCCGTGCCCTGGGGGGTGGCTTCCCACGACTTTTCCCCACCCCACATCCCCCCCCACCTCATCCCCTGCACCCCGGTGCCCCCCAGCCCAGGGTCCCCATCTCCCCACCTCCAGAGGAACCCGCATCCATCACCCCCCCCCCCCCAGGGGAAGGCCGGCAGGCTGCAAGTCCCCAGCAGCCGGGGGACGCGGCTTGTCCCCCACACACCCCCGGAGGGTCCTTCCCATGTCCCCCATCCATCCCCCCCCCCTTTTTTCCCTGCGCACTGCGGCGCAGCCAGAGCCAATGAGCTCTGCCAGCTGCAGCAGGCAGACAAAGGAGCTGCTCTGCCCAGCAACAGGCTGGGGAGCGGGGGGGACCCCCAGCTCCAGGGGAGACACCCACCCACAGAACGTGGGACCCCCCCCTGCACCCCTCCCGGTGGTGACGGAGGGCTGCGGCTCACCATTGCCTGCTCAATCTTGTTGTCGATGGCCACCACGCTGGCTCCGGAGGCACTGGAAGAGAGCGGAGAGGGAGGGCGTTAGCAGCGAGCCCACACGGATCCAAACACCGGGGTGCACCCCCCCTTTACTGGGCATCCAACAGAGCCCCCACATTTCACGGGGGGCAATGCCCCAGGCTCCCCCTTCACCGGAGAGGCAACGCTTGAGGTTGGAAAGGGGCGGAGGGGGGCAACGCATGGGCTCCCCCCCACCCCATTCCCAATCCCATTCCCCAAGGCCTGCCCCTACCTGTTGTCCAGCTTCACGGAGACCACGTCCCCCCCCAGCAGAGAGGAGAAGAAGGAGATGGAGAAGTTGTGGAGCTGGTACACAGCCACCTCCATGGGGGACTGGTACACGCCGGTGCTCATGGCTGCGGGGAACGGCGGCGGCGAGGAGCGAGCGTAACGAACAGAGGGTCCAGGGCGCACTGCGGGCTCCTGCCGCCGCCCCCCCCGGTTATATGGGCGGCGGGCGGGGTCGGCGGGGGGGGCCGCCCCCAGCCCCGCAGCGCCGCTCCCGGTAACGTCCGGTAACGCGCGGGGCTGCCCCGGTACAACGCGCCCCCCCCCCCCGGTACACTGAGTCCCCCCCCTCCCCGACCTGCAGGGGGGAGTGGATGGGGGGGTGAGGGGGGGAGCGACCCTTATTGGGGGGTCAGGGCCCGGGGGGGTCCGTGGTGCAGAAGAAAAAGGGGCTGCGATGGGTGCGCCAAGAGAAAAGGGGTGCGCAAAGAGGAAAGGGGGTGCGCAAGGGGAAAGGGGGGCGCAAAGAGGAAAGGGGGTGCGCAAAGAGGAAAGGGGGCGCGCACGGGAAAAAGGGGGCAAAGCTAAATGGAGAGCAAACCCAGAACGGGAGGGCAAACCCAAAACGGGAGGGCAAACCCCAAACAAAAACGCCGAGCAAAACAAAACCGGACTGGGGAGAAAAAAAAAAAATCAAAACACCAAAAAAAAAAAAATTAATCCACCGGCACAAACACAACAGAAACGGGAGTGCAAAACAACCCCCGAGTGCAAAACAAACCCCGGGGCGCAAAACAAGCCCGGGGCCAGCAGCGGCCCCGCCCCGGCCTTGCATAACCCGGCACGGCGGGGCCGCGCCTGGGGGGGGGGGAGCCGCCCCCCCGCGGCCGGCACCGGGGCTGCAGCGGGGCCGGAGCCGGCCCTGGCCCCGTATCGGTGCCCCCCCCGTGTCCCGGGCTGCGGGACCCCCGGAGCTGCGTCCTAGAGGGGAGGTTGGGGGGGTCCTCGGGGTGCGTGTGTGGATGCAGCCGGCAGCATCCTGCGTGCGCACACGCGTGTGCAAGCCCCGTTCCCACCGCGTTCCCCCTGGTGCAAGAGCTGAGTCCTGATCCCAAAAACCCGCATCTGGGGTCGGTGCTGCAAGGATGGACGCACACCGTGCCCTGGCCTGATGGAGGGGACACACGCAGGAGGGGACACACGCAGGGGCCCCCTGTGTCCCTGCGGGGAGGTGACGCGCACTGCCCCGTGACAGCAGCACCCTGACCCACGCAAAACCCCCAGGAAGGCACTGTGCCCCCCCCCAGGACCCCACTCACCGGTCCCTCCTCCTGAAGAGGCTGGGGGAGTACGGCGGGGGGATGGCCATGCCCCTCTCCGGCCCCTCTGCGCCCCGGCGCTGGCAGCGATGTCCGAGGGATGCTGGCAGCGTCCTCAGGATGCGGGGAGGGGACGCGGGCACGGGGTACAGACGCTGGGGGGGGGGTGGGGGTGACCTCAGCCGTGCTCAATTGTCCCTTTCAGGGGCCAGCGTGCCACCCCGAGCTGGGGAGCAGGCGGGTGAAAGGCGCTCTGTGTGACAGCCCCCGGGACGCCGCTGCGCGGGGCAGGACGCGCTTGGTGGCACCGTGCCGGGGCCCTCCCGTGGTGGGTGCCCACCCAGCCCCGGTGCTGGGGGTGCTTGGCTGCTTTGGGGCACCCCTCCCAGGTGGATCGGGAAAATCTGGGCTGCCCCCAGCACCGCAGCACCGAGGGAAGCCCCCGCGGATCGCTCTGGATGGCTCCCATCTGGGAAGGATGCACCACGCACACGAGCGCGGGCGCAGCTCGCAGCCCACGCGTGCCCCCCCCCACACCTGCGTGCCGTGTACACGCACACAAGCCTAGCACATGCATCTGTGGCACGCACACGTGTGCGCTTGGCAGCCCACGTGCGTGCACCTTGCACAGAGTTGCACGCACGCACATGCAGGCACACGCTTGTGCGCGCATGCCCCGCGAGCACGCCCCTGCTGCGTGCACGCTACCCCGTCCTGCAGGCACGTTGCACGGCGAGTGCTGCTCGCAGCAGCCCTCCGGCCTCAGCTTCTGCTCTCCCCCAGCCCCAGGCCCTTCCCGCTGCTCCGTGGCAGCGCTCCTGGCTGGCTCGCTCTCTTCCAAGGACTCGGTTCAATGGGAGGAAGGCCCTTCCGAGGGTCTGAGGCGTGGGAAATGTTTATAGGCAGGCCTCGGAGAGGCTGGAGAGCAGCAATATGGGAAAGGCAGCGAGCCAGAGCTGCCCAGCACAGCCAGACCTCCGGCTCAAAGGGTCAGAGTGGAGAGGGGGGGGCAGGGGGGAGAGGAAAAGCCACTGCTTGCAAACACGCAGCGAAGAAAACCCTGCCTTTCACAGCCCCAAATCCCCAGTGTCGTGCTGAGCCAGCCGGCCACCTCTGGTTTCCACATCCTGAGGACCTCGGAGGGCTCACAGATGTCCCCAGGAGTGGCCACAGAGCAGGGAACAACCCCTCCGGGGTGCACCTGTAGTGTGCAAGCTCTGAGGTGCTGCTGGGGGCTTTGCTAGACCCCAACCCACGGCACCCTGGAGCCGTGGGACGGTGATCGCAGTCCTTACAAACACCAGGAGAGGGTTTGCAGTGCGGACGGCTGGAGGAGAACCTCTCCTGCCCACCACCCTATGAGGACGGTGCCACGGGGGGGACTCCCCGGACCCGTGGGGCTGGGGGAGGTTGGGGAGGGCGCGGGGGGGGGGCCCTGGCAGGCTCCCCCGTCCAGCTGTTGGGCGGCCTGCTTCCTCTGATAAAGGTACTTGGCCGTACTCCCAGTTCTCTGTGCGCTGGCGTGCGAGCGCACACCCCAGCGCCGGCCTGCTGAGAGCTGCAATTTTCCTTTCTTTCTCCAACTTTTGTCACCGCGCCCCCTTTCTTCCTCCCGGAGCCCGCCCCCCCAGCGCACCCCGGTAGCATCCTGTCCGGTTTTGGGGGAAGCAGGGACGGAGAGGACGTGGCCGTGCCGCTGCAGGGCCCGTTAGAGGAGCGCCCAGCTCGCTAATTGGGAGGCAGCTCATTATAATAATGAGCGGACAGGAGCTGGGAAGCCGCACGGCAGCACCCGGGGCAACCTCTTCCCAGTGCCCAAGGAAACCACGGAGTCCTTCAGCTTCTCCTCTCAGGGGTGGCACCCGGGCTTGGCGCTCGCTGTGGGGGACTCTGGGCGCTGGGGGAGCTTTGGCAGCCCCCAAAGCCGGACAGACGGACGCGAGAAGCCCGGACAGACGCCGGGTGGTGGGGTCAGGAGCAGGAGAGGAGCCGAGCGCCACCAGCCGCCCCCGAGGAGGTCAGGCAAGGACGGGTGCTGGAGCTGCGCAGCTTCAGAGGAGCCTGTTATTAATACCCCGCCTGGCCTTTGCGAAGCATCCCGGGCATTTCGGAGCCGGGCCGCGTCGCTGAAACCCTGCCCTCGCTGACATTTCCAAACAATAACAGGGCGAAAGCAAAGGGGCCGCGAGCAGGACCTGTAGCTGCGACTGCTGCCGTCCCCCACCGGCCCAGCCTTGGCCACCAGCTGCGTGCGGGCATGTGCCACCACCTGGGGACAGCCTGAGGCCATGCCCTGACCCTAACCCTAAACCCAGCTGTAAGCCCAGCTCCAGTCCTAACTCCAACCCTAACCCTCGTCCTAACACTCACTTTAAACCTAACCCTAACATTAACCTAACCCTAACCTAACCCTAGCCCTACGCCCTAACCCTAGCCGCAAACCCAATCCTAACCCTAACTCTTAAACCCAACCCTAAATCCAACCCCACCCTTAATCCCAACCCTCACAACAACCGTAACACACACCCTAAAACAAACCTTAACCCCAGTGCTAACCCCAATCCTAACCCTAACCCTCACCCAAACCTTAAACCGGTTCCTAACCCTGACCCTGACCCTAAACCCAACCCTACCCCAACCCCAACCCTAACCCCAACCTGTCCCATAGCGCTGCCATCCCCACAGGAGCTGCCAGGCTGGATTTGATCTCCAGGACCCTGTGCTCCCCATAATGCCCCCAGAGCCATTCTGCACCCCCCCGCCCCCGACAGATATAAACGCAGACGGAGGGTGACAAACTCCTGTCCCGAAGCCAGCGCTGTGCAGTGCCCGGATAAATATAACTCGGTGCTCATCGGCGGAGCACGGCTTTGGGGCTGGCTGCAGCCTCCACGCCTCCGTGGCCCTCGCCCACGTGCACCTGGTCGTGCACCCCAAAACCAGCGGGGCACCCGCTGCGCTCTGCAAACGGGGTCTTTTTGCTTCCCACTCGTTTGAGGTTGTGATGCTGAGACCCCGGTGACCCCCCCTCTGCCACAGCCTCGTAGGAAAGGCGCAGGCAGCTTTGTCCTGGTGGGCTGGGGATGTTCCCGTGGCCACCTCCCCGGGCAGCGCCGTCCCACACCCACCCCTCTCTCACGCCCGTGCCCGCTCCCGCTGCCTCAATGCCTCCTTGTTGCTCCAACCCACTCGGCGGGCAGGAATGCGCTCCCCGGGGCTGCCCTTTGGGCCGTGGCATCGCTGCTGCCAAGGGACGCCAGACGGACGGGAACAAGCGGTGCCGTGCCGCAGATGCCACCCCGCGCGCCTCCTGCTCGCCAGCCTGACCCCGTGCTTGGAAAGCGGGGGCTGCAAGGTTCCTGCCTGAGTCTGTGCCGCCTGCCCGGCCCTGGCTCTTTCTGATTTTCTTGCCCGGGACCAGGGGAAGGTGGCACGGGACGGGGAAGCCCTTTCTGAACGTGTGCCCTCCGAGCAGGCGGGGTTCTTGCAGGAGCCTCTGCGTGCGGGAGCAAAGGGCTGGAGCATCCCTGCCTCCTGCGTCCCGGCGCTGAGCAAAGAGCACGGAGAGCCCCACAAGGACCACGCAACCTGGGGGAAAACCCCCAAAACAGGCTGGGAATGCTGAATGCAGGTTGGCCAAGCCCCCCAGCATGGTGCTGACTCCAGCACGGGCTTTGGCCCCACGTGAGCGCGAGCACCCACGCGACCTCCTCCTCCTCCTCCTCCTCCCGTGCCAGTGCAGGAGCACATCGGTCACAACAAGGGCCACCAAGCTGTTCGAGTTCCCTGGTGCCAGCAGCGAGGGTGCCCTTATCGGGCATGTTATCGGGGTGTTCCTCCGGCACCCACAATCCCCCGCCCCGTGTGCTATCACCTCTTGGGTATCTTGGCGCATTCCCCAGGAGGAGAAAGTTCAGGCTGGAGCAAAACAGCAGCGAACGGAGGTGTGGGCACACAACTGCCTGCGAACGGCACCGAGCGCAGCCCCCGGGACATGGCACCGGCAGGGCACAGGGGACGGGGTCGGGCAGCGTGGGGCACCGATGTACACCAGTGGGGAGAAACCCTGCTCCCCAAGCACCTGTGCTCACTCTCTACCTCAGCAGAGCAAACTGGTGCTCACCAGGGTCCTGCCCCAGCAGGGACTGGTCCCAAAGCGGGCAGACCGTGCCCACGGGCACTGCCTCTGCCATCCCCGGGGGAGCACCCGGCTGCTTGGCTCCGATCCCCAGCCCTCGCAGCGTGCGCTGGGGATGGTCTCGCCTCCCTCCCCTGCCCGTGGTGCCAGCTGGCTGCAGCATCATGCCGCCGAGGGAAATCTCTGCTTCTCGCCCCAATTTCCCTCCCGCCCAGGCTGCTTCGCTGTGCAGCCGGGTGCTTTGGCGGGCAGCCCAGCCCCTCCTTTCCCACCTGAGCATGGGCCCCGTGTTATGCAAGTGCCAGAGGAGCCGAGGGTGGCTCAGAAGGAGCAGGGACCCTGGGTGGGATGAGGCAGTGCGTGTGCCCCGCTGGTCACACAGGTGCCACGGGTGCAGCACCGGACCCAGGCGGCCACCAGCGTTTTGGGGGGATGCCTAAAGTAGCTCCGGGTGCCCCTTGCCCAGCCTTTGGGGGTGTAAATCCCCAGCCCACGGGGATGGCACCAGCCCCATGGCTTGGGTGATGGGAAACACCACCCAGGCCAAAACTGTCCCCGCTGTGTTTACTGTGAGGGAAGCTGCTGAAGGAGCAGAACCTGGCAGCGGGGCTCCTGGGCTCCCCCCCCAACATCTTCTCACTAACTCCAGAGGTGGCTCCGGAGGTGGCACAGCCTCTGAGCAGCAGCTGCCCCTGTCCTCGCAGGACGGCTGCCCACGGCCCTGCTGGCAGCGTCTGCACGGGAATGACGGAGCCAGGGGGACGACCACGGGGCTGGGGACCAAGGCACGCAGCCAGGGGCCACACGCCGGGCACCACCAGGCGCGGGACACACCTGCACCCTGCCACCCCAACGCGTCCCCGCCGGCGGCACCCACCTGTGGAAGAGCAGCAGGATGGAGAGCAGGGTCTGGTCGATGTTCCTGTTGCAGATGCCCTGGTTGAAGAGGTAGCAGGGGTCCCGCACCACGGGCTCCAGCGAGTCCTGGCGCATGATGGAGCTCAGCTTGTCGGTGTTGAGGTTCTTGCGGACCAGCTGCTCCTGCAGCTGCCGGAAGCTGCTGACGGTGGGGCTGCCCGGGTTGTTGTTCTCGCCCCCGGCCCCCTCCTCCGGGCCGCTCCGGTTGGCCAAGTCCAGGCAGCAGCTGCAGCAGTCCAGCCCCACGGGCGAGCGGCACTCCTCGCCGGGCGACGAGGACATCCCGCGCCCCTGCGCGCCTCCAACGCCGCCTCCAACGCCGCCGCCACCGGGGCCGCGCGGAGGGCGAGCGGCGGCAGGGGACGCGCCCGGTACCGAGCGCCGCGCACAGCCAGCCAGCCGCCCGCCCGGCCCCGGCCACGGCCCCGGCCCCGCTCCCGGTCCCGCTCCCGGCTCCGCTCCTCCCGGTGCTGATTGGTAACGGCGGCCCCCGAGCGCCCGGCCGCCGCCGCCTCCGCTCCCCGCCCCGCAGCCGCTGCCGCCGCCGCCGCCGCCGCCGCCCCACCCCGGGCCGCCCCGCGGGAGCCCGCCCCGCCGGCACCCGCTGCTGCCAGCCCCGGCACCGCCCCGCCCGAGGCCGCTGCCAGCCCTCCCCTGGGGGGGGGAGCCCCGCCGGTAGGCGCTGGGGACACGCGGTGCCACCCGGAGCCGCTGGCACCCCGCTGCCGCTGCGCCCCGTGGGGCACCTCCCCGCCGGCACACACTGGGTGACCCGCTGGGGACCCGCGGTGGCACTAGGAAGACGGTGTCCCGTCCCCCCCCCCCGGTGCCACTCCACTCCACCCCACGGGACGCCACCCCACTGGCACCCGCTGACTCACTGGGGACGTGATATGGCGCGGGGACCCGCTGCCGCTGCGCCCCGTGGGGCACCACCCTGCTGGCACCCACCGGCACCTGCTTGCCCACTGGCCCCCCACCCTCAGGATGCAGCTCGCTGCCCCCCCCGGGCACCCACAGCCCTGTCACCCCCTGGGGCACCACCCCACAGGCACCCATGGCCCTGACACCCCTGCTCTGCGTCTCCTGGGGTGGAGTGTGGCCAGTGTGGCCATCAGCCCCCGAGGCTTTGGGCAAAGCCCCATGTGGCTCTGGAGGAGAAAATGGAGAAGGAAAGCCCCCGGGTGACAGAAAAGCCTGGAGTGACCCAGCAGCACTGCTGCAGCTGGAAACCCTGGGCTCCAGAGGCAGAAAGAGGCACGGGAGGACAGTGCGCGAGGGAGGTGGGCAGAAGGGTTCATGTGCCTGTGGGGCAGCAGGGGCAGGCAATGGGAAAAGGAAATTTCGGAAGAGAGGAGGAGAAGTGACTTCCCTGGTGCTCTGGCACCCCGGTGGGAGCATCTCCCACGGCGAGCTGCAGGCTGGAGCATGTCGTGCTGTCCTGATGGTGATGGGACAGGGGACAAGACCGGTGGAGATGTGGGGACGGCTGCCCTGGGATGCTGGGAGGGGTAGGGGGGGCACTGAGGTCCCAGCTGGGGACCACTCGCCCAGGGCTGGCTGCTGTCACCCTCCCTGCACGCATCCGGAGAGGGCTCCGGGAGCTGCTGGAGCAGCTTTGGGCCAAGGAGCCCTGAGCAGGCAGGAGGGGAAGGGAGGGCAGCGGGGAGGGTGTCCGCACGTAGGCATTGCGACGGGATCGATCGAGGGAACAAGCAGAGGGGCTGAAGTGCACGGGAGCGATAAGGGGAGATAGCGCAGGTCAAAATCCGGCCGGTGGCGCACCAGCACCCGGGGCAGCGGCGGGGCAGAGCACGGGATGCTAACGGGGCCGCTGCTGCGGCTGGAGGGGAGGCAGAAGTGTGGGATAAACATTTCTGTTCCCTATTTGGCAAGGAGGAAGACGCGCTCGCATCACATGAGGGTGAAGCACTTCCCAGCCCAGCCCTAAGCGAGGAAGGGCGCACGGCTACCGCGGCTACGCAGCCCCGCCAGCGGCTTTCTTCTCCCCGCGCCCCCCGGCCGCAAACCGGCTCCGAAAAAAAAAGGCTCGGGGAAGCCCCACGCGTGGCCGTGGGTGCCCAGCAGGAGCCGCGGGAGGCTGCTGCCATCCCGTGGGCGCAGGGAGAAGGGCATCGCCCGGGAGAGAGACCCGGGGGGGCTGGCACCGAGCGCCGGGCACGGAGGGGAGGTGGCTCCGTGCGCCCCCCCCGGTGCTCTCCCAGCCAGCTCGGCCCTTTCCCCTCGCACGGGGCCGTGGGGAGCTCTCGCTGCTGGCAGAGGAGAGGGGCTGAGGGTGTCCCCCACTGGCCTGGGGGCTCCTGTGGAGTTCCCCTGAAGGCAGCAGCCACCGGGGCTTCCCAGGGGAAGGAGAAAAAGAGAACACTCCTCCCCCACCCCTACAAAATCTTCCCCTTTGCCAAGCTTTTGGGGAGCTTTCCCAGCCGTTCCCAGCCCGGCTCACCTCCCCTTTCCCCCCCCCAAGGCAGAGGGAATCTGTGCTCCCCCCCCCAGGGCCCTGTGTGTTGCCCCAAAACCGGGTGGCTTTTTTTTCCGGGGCACCCGCTCGCCCCGCAGCTGCTCTGCTTGCATAACCGGGTGGCGGTGAGTCACGCAGCCCGCCGCCAGCCTCGGATGTTTTCCTCCGCGCGTAACGCTCCAGCAAACCACCTAAAATGCCCTGACAGGCCCCGGCCCAGCAGCTCCTCGGCGCACGTGGGTCTCCACGCGCCATCCGTCCCGCTCCGATGCCCTCGGGGTGGGCGTTCGTGGCTCAGGAGGCCATCGGCCACCTCGCTGCATGCGCTCGGCTCCGACGCACGCTGACATTCAGCTCTCCAGGTGCAGGCTGAGCAGGGATGGAGCCACACTGGCTGGTTTTTGAGGAAGAAACACCTGTGCCGGGGGTGTGAGTGCCGTGGCTGCGATTAGAGGCGTTATGCTGCAGTGCTAAACACTTCCCGGGGTGCCACCGAGAAGGAGCGGAGGCGACAAGCCACCCTGCAGGAGATGCCCCCCTCTGCCGTGCTCCCCTCTTCTCGCTCATTAGCTCCTCTGCCTTAATTTCCAGCCCGTGCCTCTTGCTTCGTGCCGTGCACGGGGGGCAGGCCACCCCCACCCTGCCTCCTGCTGATGTCCCCGTGCGTCAGGAGTGTCACCGCATCCCCCTCTCCACCTGCTCCAGACTGCACGAACCCAAGGTGGCACACCGAGCTGCTGGCTCTGGAAGCCTCTCCAGCTGGCTGGCGGAAGGAAGGGGACGTGGGGCAGCAGGGAGGCAGTGGGGAGCAGGGCATGGGGTGGGGGCGATGCCTCGTCACGCGTGCTGTGGGGTGGGAGGGGACGCGGCGGGGCCACAGGGTGGTGGCAGCATCCCCAGCTCCCCAGCGTGGAGCACGGCGCAGCGGGTGGGAGGGGGACGTGGGCGCCCACCCTGCTCCCGTGCACGTGGGCGAGCATTTCCCCTCCTCGTCCCCTCCTCTCCGCAGGGCTCCTCTGCTCTGCGGTCGGTTTTGGCACTGGTGGCAGGTAGCAGGACGTCTTATTCCTGGTGGCATTTGGGAGAGCGTACGCGCAGTCACCAAGACATTCGCTCCTCTCCTGGGGGATCCGCAGGCTGCTTCCCCATGGCAATAAGCTCCAGCTTTGAGCATTTTGAATCGTGAGCGATGCTTTTGGCTGGAAATCCCTTTCCAGCTCTTTCAGAGGGAAAGACCCTGTCTAGATAGAAGGACAGAAGCGGGTTTGTAATGCACGGCTCTGCAATGACCTAAGGGATGGCCCCCAAAACGCTGTCGCTTTTCCTCGTATCTGCTGCTGGAGGACGACCAAGGCCCATCCTCTCTCCTAGCATAACCCAACATCTCGATGCAAAGCAGGAGATGGTGCAAGACTCTTTGTCCCGTTTAAACCTGGCAGGGTCCCAAGCAGGTCCTCATTTTCTGAGCCTCACCTGGATGGCTTTTGGGTGCTCCACCCTACCCAGGTACCTTCCTCAGTGTCTTACACCTGCCTTTCCTGCTGCCCTGAGCCTGGGCTGGGTGGAGGCCGCTTGTGGTGGGTCCAGGTGAGGTCCTGCACACCCTGCCCAGGGCATCCCAGCACCAGACCCTTGGGCCACGAGTCCCAGTGAAGACCCACTGGATTTAATCACCCTCGAGTGATTAAATCCCTGCAAAGCGGTTCCCTTCCCCGGGAAGCTCCCACAGTTACGGGACAGCTTCTTCCCTCCCCTTGCTGATTTATGGGAGATCCTTTAATTTACCAAAAAAGGCAGAAGTGGCACCGTTGCAGTTACCGTTCCCAACTCCATCTGTAATTAGCCCCGGTGACGGGTTGCCTGGCTGTGGCACTGCTAAGGCGTGCAGAGCACCCAGCGGGGACGTGTGGCTCCAGATGACACCTCGAAGTGATGAGGGGACACGGGGGACACGGGAGGACCCCCGTGCACACGCGTTCCCGTGGTCGCCCACCCGCTCGCCCACGCGCGGGGGCCCCGCTGCCGGGCTCCAGCTCTGCCCGCGGCAGCCACCGGGTGGCAGCAAGTCCCCAGCGCTGAGACAGCGGTGTCACCCCCCCCCCCCCCCCCACCAAGCCCCTGCACCGAAAACCTGGTGAATTTGTGGGGATCCGCAGCAAAACGGCTTCCGTGCCTTTGCGCGGGGGGACAGCAAAGCGCCTTGACCCCATGCCGGGCGTTTCGCACCCCCCTGTCCCCCTGTGGGGACTTTGCAAGATTGATGAACGCCCCTAAAACGCTGATGGAGAAGCAGGGATGCCGGAGTGTCACTAGCACGATGCTAATTATATTTTTTCCCTTGCAAAAATAAGCTGGGGCCATGCTGCGGGGAGTGGGGGCATGGAGAGGGTTCACAAGGCAGGAAAAAAGAAAAAAAAAAAAAAAAGGAAAAAAAAGTGGCATAAATTGTTCATGAATGAGATAAAATACTGGGTGGATACAGGCTTTATATAATTAAGATAAATTAGCCATTATGTAACTCACGCTTAACGACACCCATTGGGTCCGTCTGATGCGTGCAGCCGGGATGGGACCGCAGAGGCAGCACACATCCCTTTGCTGGGTTTTGTCTCGGGGGCAAATCCCAGGGGGCAGAAGAAGCCTCCTGTGAGCTGGGGGAGCCACCAGCTCACATCGTCTGGAGCTGAGAGAGGGTGGCCAGGGGACAGCAGCTCGTGCCCTCCCATTACGCAGTGGCACACACAGCCACGGCTGGGGACGTGGTGCCGGCTTCCAGCCCTGTGCCTCCGCCCCATCCCCTCCGGCTCAGCTGCAGCTCCTGCTTACAGCATAACTTTCAGACTTTTAATTAAATCTCCATGAAACAGCCATTTGAGATGCTTAATTTAAAGTGAGAGCTAATTAATTTTATGGGCCTTGGCCGCGTCTGCTTTCTTTCTGAATTGATGCCCGGGATGGGATGGTCGGGAGCGCAGCGTGCAGGGCGTCCGCCGGCTCCCAGAAGCTGCCCAGGCAGTTGTGGTGTCTGCACGCTGCCAGTCATCACCTGTGGGGCTGGGGGTCCCACCCCAAGGCTCGCTCCCACCCCTCTGTCGAGATGCTCAGCAGGGTGCGGGGACAGGGGTGATGCCGGGTTGGGCTCCTGGTGCTGGTCCCATACCAGCTGGACCCACGGCCACCAGAAGCAGGAGCTGCTCCACCACGCTGTCCCCGTTCCTTACTTGTTTTTCCCCAAATTGACCTTTTCCCCCCACTTTGGAGCAGAATTAGGGCCAAAGCTTTGGTTTCCAGGGGTGGCACGAGACACCCATCCTCCAGCTGGGCTCCCCAAAGCTTGGCTGTGCCTCTCCAGCAGCAGCTGCCCAGCCCCGGGGCGATGCTTTTCCCACCTCAGGAGGACCACGGGGGGATGGAGCCGAGCCTGGTGGCCAGGGCTGGCCCCTGGTGGTGAGGGGCAACCCGAGGTGGGTTTGCTTTCAGGAGCCTGGTTTGCTTTCAGGCTCCTGCTTTGCTGCTGACTGCAAAGGGCTCGGTATTAAACCGTGATTGAAAACATGAATCACCTCTCTAATTAAACAGAGCTGCTCCGTGCCAGGAAATCTCGCTCTTTGTCAGGATATTTGTTTTTAAAGGGGCATAAATCTCAGGCAAAGCTAAAGATTGGCTCCTGGACCCTTTATCGCAGCGCGGCGGTGATTTATCCTCTGCGCCCTGGCACCAGAAAGGGAATAAAATTAATAATAAATATATATTTATAAGCCGCAGTAAGTCTGAAAGTGCCCAAACACCCACAAAAGCAGCTTTGTAAGCTGGGTGTGCTCCAGCTGAAAGAAAATCGTGCTGAGGTCCGGCAGGAGGAGGGGGCCCGAGGCGCTGGGGGTGGCTGGCAGCGAGGTTTCCTTCATGGGGCCAGACCTTTCCTGCACCTCGGTTTCCCTCTGCATCACCAGGGAGGGCTGGGACTCGCACCATCCTCTTTGGTTTTTGTGCTCACGGAGCCTCGCTGGTATTTACAGAGATTTCCCGGAGATTTCACCTTGCATCCACCGGCGTTGGGTCAACATTGACAGAGCCTGGGAGAGAGCAGCGAGAATCCCCCGGCAAACAGCGCCGTGATTTCACCCGCCCTGAGCAGCCGCGAGCTTCCCAGCCCCACGAGGAAGGAACGTGGAGCAGATCGGGGCAGCAGGCACCGCGTCTGTGCAGGGCTCTTCCTCAAAGGTCTCCCCCACCAACGCTGGTTTAAAACCCAGCAGAGTGGCTGATTTTAAGCGAGGGATGCTGGAGCACCTCGCTCCCCCTCGGCCGTGCTTACCTGAGCTTCAATCCGCAGCCAGTGCTGCTGAGCTGCCAAAATACAGCCCTGCCAAGCGTCTCCTCCTGCTTTGAACAAGGGGTTTTCAAAGAAGATGGACTTCAAAACCTACTTGAGAAGAGAAAAGCGGCAGGCTGGAAAGGCTGGCAGAGGATGAGAATGTTGCTCGGAAGGTTTTTTAGGTGAACAAACGGTGCCCAGGCTGTCCCCAGGGCCCCGTTTCCCTGCCTCCATCTCCCTGGATGCCAGGCAGCTGTGTCCCACCGTGCCACCTAGGGCCATGCCAGCCCATGCGCTGTCCCCAGGGTCTCTCCAACCCGCCCCCTCGGTGTCAGCCCATTCCAGTGCCTCTTCCAGCTGCAGTGGGACAGCAGATCCTGAGCCCCATGCAGGGCACGGGTGACTTTTTCCTGCTTGGACATACCTCTGTGGGGTCTGGCTCCAGAGGTGCCACACCTCAACCTGTCTCTGAGGTTAAAGAAGCAGGTCCTGGAGCTGGTGCTGGCCTGGTTCCTGATGGAGAGATGAGGATGTGAAGCTGAGCAGGAGCTCCTGGGTGCCCCGTTCCTGCCGTGCCACCGTGTTTGTGGTGCCCTGAGTCCCCAAAGCAAGGGTGCCCAGCCAGGAAGGACAGATGGAACCGCGCACTGTGGTCCCCGCTGCCTCCTGGGGCTGCACGGTGCTGGGCTTTCCCTGCCCAAAACTCAGCCACCCCTTCCCACCTCTGCTCTCATTCGTCTGGCACCACGTGAAGATGCTTTTGCAGGCCTGGATGGGGTTTGCACCAGCCAAAGCAGGGGCTGAGTGCTGAGGGTCCCCACACTGAGCTTTGGGGCAGGAATCAGCATGGAGCAAACCCACAGCCACGTTGTTGGGTGGGAGCTGTCACCCTGCACCCTGCCAGGAGGGGCAGATCGCAATTCTTGTCGCTCTCCCTCTTGCAAAATAGCATGGATCTGGGCAAAATGGGCTGGGGAAAGGGTACGGATGGCTGGAACCCCCCCTCCTTGGCTGCAGCCCTCTGCATCCACCGCTCCGAGCATCCCCTGGCAGCCAGAGCCAGCTCGTGACTCCTCGCAGGGCGGGGGAACCGAAGAAGTGCTGCAACTTTCCGATTAATTGCGAGTTCAATGACTGCGTGCATGAATATTTAATTACGCACATCTTTCATGAATATGCACGCTATGCAAATGGCAGAGGGAAGAAGCGGTGAGATGGGGCGTAGGCGTGGAGGCAGGGGGAGGACAGGCAGCGGGAGGCAGAGCTGGAACCGGCAGCCCAGATCCTTGGGGACCCGCTTGGCCCTGCAGTCTGGCACACTGGGACCATGGCTGGAAGGAGCTGTGGGCTGCAGGGGAGAAGCTGGAGCTGGAAAAATGTACGTCTGGGGTCCTGTGTGCACCCTGCAGGCACACGTCCCTGCCGTGGGCTTGCACCATGCACCATGGGCATGTTCCTTTGTGCCAGGTGAGGAGATATTGCAGGCTTTCCTCTCACCCCAGAATATATTTCCCAGCACCAGCTTCAGGCCACGGCCTCTCCAAGAGCTCCAGCAGTGCCCCAGGGCACCGAAAACCAGCAGAAGCCCTCGGAGCCCAGCTCCCCAGCACCTGCCAGTTCAAGGTCTTGCTGCACGAGGCCCTTCCACACCCAGCCGTGTCCCAAACGGACCCAAAAGCCCCAAAGCACCAGCCCAGCTCAAACAACTCCCCCTGACAAAGCAGCAAAAGGCCAAGACACCCTCCGGATTGGCCTCAGGACCTGGACTTCTGTGCTTTCTGGGTGAGGAGGCCAGGATGGTATCGGCGAGGCCATGGCTGGAGGACAGCACTGCACGCCTCGTCCAGCAAACCGGGGCCACGGTGCGAGGGCGGGCAGGGCGAGCCTTATCCCTAATTGCTGCTGGGATCGTTATCGTGATGAGTTTCGGTGGGGCCTGGCTGCCAGAGGCGCTCACTGGGGCGCTGCGTATCTGCGCGCATTCCTCTCATGACTCGTAATTACAGCATGAAACAGGTTTTTGTTTGTTTGTTTGTTTGTTTGAATTTTATTTCGGCATTAGGGAAAAGCCGTTGTGATGTGGGGGTAAGGCTGCTGCTCTCCTTCATGTGCCCCCCCCGCTGTGCCTCCATCCTCCCCAAGCACCCGCAGCCCCCTGGCCGTCAGCCGGTCCCCCCAGTTCCAACACCGCTCGGTTTGGGTGGATTTCCTCTCTTTGATGCAGTTTCTTTCATTATTTTGTGACGACTCATCTCGTTTTTACATATTTTTGGGATATTCTGAAGGGGGATATTTGGGATATTCTATGGGATGTCTGTGCACTTGATCTGTTGGCGTGCAGCCTCTGCAGCAGGGCAGCTAATTGCACCGCGGGGCCTGCTGCAGAGCACTGACACCTCCCGAAATGGGACCAACACCAGAGCAGAACATCTTTTCTTGGGGGTTTTAGACACGTTTGTTCAGGGATCATCATTTGTGCCCAGGAACACAAGCGGTACCTCTGCATCTCTCCGCCTGTCTCTCCTGACAGGGCGGCTGTCAGATCTGTGCAGGGTGGCTGACGGCTCCTGCTGTCATTTTCCACCTTAAATTTGCAGTTTCCTCTAATCCTAGCTAACTTCTCCGGATCAGCCCCATCATTATTACAGCCTGGGACTTTCCCCCAGAGGCGGTCTGATTTCCCTTGGTTATTTACTGTGCTGTCACCGTTTCCCTCCAGGCTTTCCGGAGGCGCACCGAGCCTGGACGCATCCATCCCAAATGAGGCCCCGAGCCCAGCTACGCCCACCAGCTCCCACCTGGGGCCATGTCAGCTCCTTCCAGTTTCCACTTCCCTGAAAAAGCTTTTTCCTTTTTATTTCTCATCCAGCCAAAGCCTGGAATCCTTGTGGAGGAGCCCCCACGGTGTGAGGTTTCTGCTTTAAAGCCGCCTGTATGGATCCCTCTCCCCTCCCTTGGACATTGGTGAGACCAAGCCTGGGCAGTGGGCTCGGTTTGGGGCTCCCCAGTCCCAGAAAGCCCAACTTCTGTCCCCAGCCCTTGCCCACAGCTCTTTGCAAAGGGGCACGGCCTTGGTGCTTGCTCTCTGCAGAGCCCAGCCACCGCCCGGAGCCGTAAAATTAACCCAGCCGCTGCACGTTTGGGTGTTGGAAGCGGGCAGCCAGCCGTTCCCGGAGAAATGAGCAGCCTCCTGCAGCACGAGATAGCATTGACGGCCACCTAATCCCTCCTCGGACAGGGATTTATCGTCCACCAGCACCGAGCACGCCTCTGCCTGGCGAGGAAAGGAGCACAAGGAGAGGAGATTCCTCACAATCTGGTCTGAGGTTTGGCCGTGCCGTGTCCCACGGCACGCCGGGAGTCTATAAAACTGCAGTTATATACTGGGGCTGAGCCCCACGAGGAGACCTCGCCAATACAGAGCCAAGCGGGTGAATACCATCAGCAATATTTGAACAGCACGGACAAGGACAGGCCCTTTTGTATGCCCTGGAGATCAAGCTAAGTCTGTCCTCCTTTCTTTGATGGGGAGTTATTTTTACCCAGGCAGTGGGAGAACCAGAGATTGTCCTGGGCACTGGGGTCTGGCCCCCGTCCCCCCTTGAGCACGGGCAGCAGGGTGAGTGCTTGTGGGCCCAGCCCACAAGGGCCGAGCAAGGGCAGCTCCAATACTGGGGTTTTGGCCTCCTGAATGTGTTTATCCCACCCGAAGCCACCCCCGGGGGCACGGGAGGGGGCTGCTCTGCAGGCGCTGGGATGCTTGAGCTGCTTTCCCTTCCCCAGCCCCCGTTTGGAGGGGATTACTGGAACACATCAAAAGCACTCGCTTCCAGCCAGCAGCCTGATGTCCCCTTAGGCAAGCTTTATTCTGGCGTGCGGAGGAGGAGCAGGCAGCACCGGCCCCCTGGGTGTCAGCTGGAGAGATGCGGGGACACGAGCTCCTCGCCGGGACGCCAACCTTGCCGTGTCCAAGCCCATGGGGCCTGCAGCTTCCACGGCTTTTCTGCAGACAACGTGCCACGAGGGCCTCACCAGCGATCCTCCGCTCTGAAAAATGCCTTTAATATCCCCGAACCAGCCGCTCGCCGAGTGCTTGGCCTCTGGGACCCCTTCTCCCCCCGGCGCCGTGTCACGCGCAGCGCTTCTGGAGAACAACGGGTATTGAGAAGGAAAGAAATGACATCCTTGCAGCTCCCCAAATAACAGGACTCGCTCTGGAAATGATAGGATTATTGCAGCTCCTCCGAGGTTTAAAAACCAGGCTCAAGGCACTGTCACCAAGGGCGGAAAGGGGACAAGCATTATTTACCCACGGAGGGGATGCTCTGGCTTTGAAGCCGCAGCTCTCAGAGGTCACCTTCCCAGCAGGGCCCCCCCAGCGGGATGCCCAGACCCAAATCCAGGTGGTTTGCTCGTTTTTCCAAACCAAGGGCTTGAAGTTTGCTTTGACATCAGAGCCTGTCCGCTTGGACACCGCGGAGAGGCAGGGAGGGAACCACGGAGCCATCTCGCCCGTGTCTGAGCGGAGGGGAAGCACTGGGGAGAAAACAGCAACACCAGCGGAGGGGAAATTCAGCTTCCAGGCGCTGCCTCCACTTTGCTGGCCTCCGGCATTCCTCCTGATTTGGGGGCCACACAAAAAAAATAGAATAAATTCAAGTGGGGTTATCCCATCACCACCCCACCGCTCCCCATGGGCAGGATCTCCGTCCCCTGTGGTTCCCTCCCATCTGGGGCATTTTTGGCACTGGAGGAGCGTGCGGGTTGCAGCTCAGTGTCCGAGGGATGCTCTGTGTCTTGCAGTCTCCACGTGCCCGGTTTACAGGACAGCAAACCCCCGTGAAATGGGGGAACAGCAGAGGCGGAGCCGGGGTTGCTGCGCTTCGGCTTTGATGTCTGTTTGTTTCCAAAGGAGCTGGGTTCAAACAGAAAAGCAGGGCAGAGGAGAAGCTCTCTTTAATTAGAGACTTTTCTGACTTCACTGGATCCGTGATTCGATCTTTCCGTGCTGGCTTCCTTTCAGACTCAGAGCCCTTCGCAGGTTTGGGAGCAGCATCACTGACAGTGGAAGGAGAGGAGAGGAGAGGAGAGGAGAGGAGAGGAGAGGAGAGGAGAGGAGAGGAGAGGAGAGGAGAGGAGAGGAGAGGAGAGGAGAGGAGAGGAGAGGAGAGGAGAGGAGAGGAGAGGAGAGGAGAGGAGAGGAGAGGAGAGGAGAGGAGAGGAGAGGAGAGGAGAGGAGAGGAGAGGAGAGGAGAGGAGAGGAGAGGAGAGGAGAGGAGAGGAGAGGAGAGGAGAGGAGAGGAGAGGAGAGGAGAGGAGAGGAGAGGAGAGGAGAGGAGAGGAGAGGAGAGGAGAGGAGAGGAGAGGAGAGGAGAGGAGAGGAATTAAAAACTCGACGCAATTAGAAGCCTGATCCTTTCCCAATCAGCAGCAGAGGGGGAACGCAGGCTCGGTGTGCTCCAGAAAGCAGGCAGGTGGTGCCAGGTTGGGGACCCCTTTTCTTTGTGCACCCCAGCGATGCTGCACATCACAGAGGCGCGACCAGCCCTGTCCCGTGCTGCACCCCTTTAGCGATGGGCAGGAATTCACATCTTGCAGGAGAAAGCAAAACAGAAACACACACAAAAAACACAAAACAAAACACCTGCTTTTATTTTTTTATTTTTTTTATTTTTAGCCCGTAGAGAAAGAAACAACGGCAGTGCCAGAAAGGTATTTAATTATACCTCATGATTGCAAATTTTATATCCCCAAATTGGAACGCACTGTGTTTAATTCAATTAGACACCGTAAAACTCCCGTTATCCCCTTCAGATGTTAATAAAGCCAAGAACTTCCAACTCGCTTTATTTGTAGCTCTTGCAACACCGAGCTGCTGTTATTTATATGTTTCTAAACATAACAGATTTTTATTACTTTTTGGCCATGTGCCCAGAATCGGTAAAATTTGGGGAAGAAAAAAAAAAAAAAAAAGGAAAAGCTGGGAACTTCTCTTCCTGTTTTTCTCTGCCACTTTCACGGAGTGACTACATAAACTGTGAAAAAAAGTAATAATAAAAGTGTGGGGGGGTTAATTGCTGGAGAGGTCTTAATAAACGCCACCAGAGGTTGCTCCTGGCCGTTGGCACGCGGCGTGGTGCGAGATGCTCCCTCCCCCGCCTCCTCGTGCACTTGTGCGTGTGAATTCTCTGCCCAATTATTCTTGGGCAGAAAATGAGGTCTGGTTAACGCTTGGTCTGCATTGACCAGCCCCAAATCGGGCTGCGTCCCCCGGGCTCGCCTGGAAGTGGCAGAAGCCTCGGGGCAGGGACACGGGACAGGCAGAAGGCCCCCGGCCCCAGCAGCACGTTCGGTGAAGCGCGATTGCAAAGTTTAGCCAAACGAGATCGCCAAAGCGAAACGTTTCCCTCGCGCTGTCTGGAGGTGTCGGCGGGGCGGCCAGATCCCACAAGGAGTTTTTCCCAGAGCTGGGACGAGATCCTAGACGACCTCGGGGTGATCTCTGGTGTGACTCAGAAGAGGCCTGGCCACGGCCAGACACCCGAGCCCGGCTAAGCTGCTGCTTCCCCAGGACGCAGCCCACGAAGCCCAGCTCCGTGCTCGCAGACATAATTATTTCAGACACTTTTTTGATGATGCTCCGACTCCAAACTGCTTCAGCTGTAGGATGAAAAACACCAGGCTATTAGTTCACAGCGCAAAGCAGAGCTGCTGGGAGACTTCGGGGCTGGAGGGAGATGTTAGGGGATAATTTTGTAATAAGTTCTTTTTTTTTTTTTTTTTTTTTTTTAAACTCCCCTGAGGCTTTTCAACTTATAATTTCGTGCACTTGTGTGGCAGCTGCATTGAACAGCTCTGTCACATCAGTAACGTGTCACGGAGCGTCCTGCAGAGCTTACTGAACACAAGGGCCCAGCCTGACCCCCAGCACACCTCCAGGGGCATCTTCCAAATAAAAACTGCCTTGATTGCACAGGGTAGGAACATCGGGGACAGCTGATTCAGGCCCAGAGTTTGCTGCAGACTGAAAAGCTTTGGCAGAGCTCAGCGGGGATCGTTGGGCACGGAAAGCAGAAGTCAGCAGACAGGAACCGAGACGAAGGGCAGGGCTGGTCCGGAGCCAGCAGCAGGACAGCCACATCTGGTGCTGGATCACACTGGGAGAAGTAAAAATAGGAGCATGGCAGCCGGCGTGTGGAGAGAGCAAATCCAGCTGGTGCCATCTCATGGGCAAAGCTTCCAGCAGGTGCCCTGAGCTTTTGCTAAAATTCACCCTCCTCTGAGCACAGCCCGGTGACCTCGGGGATAAAGGAGATGGCTTCGGATGCATCCAGGAGGCAGCAGCGCTCCTCGGTAGGGCCGTGGGACTCGGAATGGGAGGCCTGGGATTCAGGTCAGGCATTACGAAAAGCTGCGTGATGCAAGAGCAACGAAGCCCTGGAGCAAATGGCTGGCGGCCAGGACATCGCCACGCTGCAGGCCCTCGAGAACAGGTTGGAGGAGCACCTGTGCAGACAAAGGTGCCCTGGGGCATCGTCTGAAGACTCAGGTGCCCTCGGGTTCTCCAAGCATCAAGCGCTGCGACGTGCGGGCCATGTGGAGTAGGTCTCGTGCTTCCCAGGAGCATCAGACATTCTGCAAGCATGCTGCGGGCTTGCATGGGGTTTTTTGTGCCTCTTGCTTGTGGCTTTTGTGCCTCCTGCTCGCGGTCACCTGCGGCTGGCAGATGCTGTCCCTGTGCCCAGGAATCTGGGCTCACCAGATCGCCTGCAGGCAGCTCTCTGGGCCATGGGTGCGCCACGGCCACCTGGATGTGTCGAAGCCACCACGGAGCTGTACCCTGGCACCCATCCTGTCACTGCGTGGGCATCCTGGGGAAGGATGGGTGCTCACCCCGACATCCCCAGCATGGCTGCAGAGCCCAAAGCACGCCGCTCTGGGTGCCCCTCATTAAGGGGAAGAAGTTTCAAAGCACTGCTCCTCTACCCAAGGATGAAAGAGCCTCCCCTTACTCATCGCGCTCTCCCCAGCAATTAGCTGCTGAACCCACTTTAATGCTTTTAATGAATTCTCCTCATTAAAGAGCAAACGCCTCGGTGCTGGGGGCCGGCAGGGTGAGAAGGCAATTAGAGCAAGCCAAATCCATGCCCACCCACACTCCTGGCTGAGGACTCGGGCTGCTCTTGGAAGTGCCTTATCACCACGAACTTCTTGCCCGTCGTTTCCTAACGAGGCACGTGAGCCCTAAAGCACCTCCCTGCTCGGCACGGCACAGCTCTCACGTCAGCCACGAAGCTCCTTGAGGGCAGAACATGTTGGGATCCCGACGTTTGGGGTGAGCAGCAGCACCTGGAGGGTGTCAGCCGGTGGCTCCATGTGAGATGAAGCCGTGCACCAAGGCAGTCGGCGATGGTGAGAGCTTCAGGTGGGAGACCCGGTGCCTGTAGGAGTGGGAGAGGTGCTCCCGGTCTCAATAGGAATGAGCAATTGAGACAAGCGTAGGAGTGTGCTGTGGAAAGTGAACAGCAGGCATCCGTGGCATCTTCACACCGGCCTTTGAAAGGAGAAAGTTTCCCTGAGCTGCCTTTGATTCTGGTGCAATAAGAGGATTAGCACCCGGCGAGCTGGTCCGGGCCAGTGACTCATGTGAGGAATTCAGACGGCAATTCTGTTTGCAAATTGCCAGCTTTGATTTGGAGCAATTTGGTCATTATTCTCAACTGTTCGGGGAAAGCATGTTCTCGCTATATCAGCACTTCTGCTGGTGGGCGTTTTGCAAACCCTTCGCCTTTGTGCTGGCCGCACGAAGGGGGCCCAGTCCGTCACGCCTTGCGGGGTCTGCACCTCCCTTCCCATCAGCGACAGCCAAAGGAAAACCAGCAGCTTCAGAGCTTTCCACCAGGGTTTGTTCAAACCCATTGGATGCACGGAGGTGTCACCAAAAGGGCAAGGTGTGTGACAAGTGGCTGGGTGCCCCCAGTGACAAGCTGCCATGGCTTGAGGTGCCAAAACCTGCTTTTACAGATATTTTCACACCCCATGGAGGGAATCAGCTAGCAAGCAGGGGAAAGCAGGGCACATCTACCCAGGAGCTGTTGTTTTCTTGCTCCTCGTTGGTAGCACAGCTGCTGCCGGTAGCAGCTGTCTTCACCTCCCAATGCTCACGGATGGGCAGCGCCAGGTCCCAGCACCTCTCCTATTTTGCTGTGCAGAGATCTCACTACGAAAGGCGCTGAAACCAAGGCTGAGCCCATCCCAGCAGCAACAGCAGCTCCCGAGCATCGGTGGCAAGGTGGCCAGAAGCAGCCATCTGCACCAGCAGGGCTCAGGCCCACGCCACCTGCCCCAGACATCTTCCCGGATGGTCCCTTCTGAAGACCAGCCGCTATTTATAGCCTGTGACACAGAAACGGGAACATTTGGGAACGCTTCTCCATGAAAGCGCAACCCAACATTTTCTTTTAATTTCTCCGTGCGAAACGCAAGCCAGCTCACCGCTCTATTTTTAGCCTCCCCATAACAAGCCGCATGAGCAGGCGAGAGGAACAGCATGTTGATGAGGAAGGTTATTGCACTCCAAACCTCCCCTCGTTTCTGCAAACAAGCTGTGCTGGGAGAGGCTTAGCAGCAGCCAGCAGAGGGGCTAGGAAAGCTGTCGGTCTCCTCCTCGTGACAAACAACAAGTTCAGGGCTGCCAGGGAGGATGGGGACGGACTGGGACCTGTTGGTTCTGCAGCAGGGTGGCCTCGGGAAGAGAGCCCCCCATGGCGGGCTGCTCGTGGGCACCTTTGGCCTCTCTTTTGCCTTGCTCCTGCCTTCAGCTCGAAGGTTGGAGCCCAAGAACGCTGCACGAAACTCCCAACGTGAGAGTGAAGAGGAGCCTGCTTTGGGAAGCAAGCTCTCCATAGCCAGCGTTGGCAATCATCCTGGAAAGAGATGACAAAACCCCGAGCGTGTCTGGATGGCAGGGAAGGGCAGCGTCCCCTGCGACACGCTACGAAAGGAGGAATACGCTTGACCTAGATACATGAAATAACATGGTCCCTGGCAAAGGGCTGCAGCAAGAGGGAGAATTTCACATTCATTAGAAACCCAGCTCCCTCGCCGCCCCCAGACACAGACAGCCCAGAAATAAAGATGCGCGGGGACAAAACGGCTCCAGCACACTCCAGGTCCAGGTTGAGAAGCTCCAAAGCGACACAACCACCAAAGCCACAGGTGCCACCTTCCCTGTGCCACCAGGAGCCACCTCCCCTGACCCATCCTCCTGCCTCCTTGGTGCAGAGGCTCCCAGCTTGCTGTCTCTCATCCCCAGACTTAGCAGACCATCATGGGGCCATCTCACACGGGGTGGCACCAGAAGGGCTGTTGCAAGGCTGAAAAGGCTGTGCCAATCCCCACTGCCACCATGAGTGATGTTTCAGGGGGTCCATCCTGGGTTTTCCCCCCGCTGCCCAAACAAGCTTGCTCGGGGGTTTTCCTCAGGCCCTGGAGCTGGCAACGTGGACCCGGAGCACGGAGGTCTCTGATCCTCCTGCCACGTGCAGAACATGCCAAGGCTGGTGGAGCCCGTCTGGCAGGCGCTTGTAGGCAGGAGCAGCTCCCGCTTTGGTGCTCCAGGTTCTTATTAAAGCTTGGGCACTGCCTCGCATCCCCACCCAGGAGTGTGGGAAACGTAATTGCTCCCTGGGCAGCAAAGAGCGAGCACGCAGGGCGTGAAACACGGGCCAGGGAAAGGGGGGAAGCCAGGCCAAGAGTAATTTGGGAAGTGCAAAGAATTCGTGAAAGTCTCCCCATCCCCACCCACAGCCCAAGGGCGTGTTACAACAGTGCTCTCCCAGGTTTCCTTCCACCACCAGGGATGACTGATCCCAACCACGCAGGCTCAGGGCGCTGGAGCTTTGGGGAGCTCTGCTCCGTGTCCTGGGGTCTGCAGAGCCTTCTCCTGGGAGATCCATCCTCTCGGCCACCACGAGGTGCTTCCCAACAGTGAGGTTTTCAGCAACCTGGAGGTGACAGAACCTTGTGTGGCAGCAGTTTGCCATGGTCATCAGCATCTCCAGGAGAAACCTGGGTGCGCACCAGCACAGCGGGGACCTACGTCAGTCCTGTCACCCCTGTGGGAGGAAAGGGCTCAGGAAGGAGACTTTTGCGAGGGTCCAGTGTCCCCCAGAGCTGTGCCCCATTGGAAAGCAGGGGAATGTCCCAGCCCAGCCCCTCCTGGACCTCTGGGGGGGCACCGTTTTGGTAAAGCCGTGCAGAGGCGCAGCTGAAGGCTGCTGACCGCAGACCCACAGCGTGTAACTGCAGCAGGCTGAGCTGGGATGCCCATCCCTCGAGGGCACCATCACATTAATCCAGAGTGAAAAGGTTGAGGGCTCGGTGGGCTTGGCATTTCCTGCTTTGATGGCTCCGTTTTTCGCTCTGTCCTCTCCTGGCCCTGTGGGAACCTTTTGAGGAGCTCAGTGCTGGCTGCGGGACCTGCTCCACGTCCCATCCCCTGCTGCACCGGCCAGGCAGTGCTGCTGAAAGGAAAGGCTTTGCTCGAGCAGAAATGCCACTTCCCCTGTCCCACACAGGGCAGAAACCCCCACACCTGGTGCTCACCTCTGGCATTAAGGGGCTTTATCACTGCCTGGTGCATGGATGGCAGGTAAAAGGGGGTTAGACACCTCTGAGCAGCGACGTTGGAAGCCTCTTCTAAGTCCTCGCCCCCAATGATTACCATCTGCATGTGTCCAGATTGCCAGCACTTGGTGGATGAGGGAGCTGACAAGCTCGGATCCATCACCCAAGCCATGCTGACACTGCTCTCAGGGGCTGCCCTGCCATGGGGGGAGCACGAGGTTAGCCTGGGAGCAACCCTGGACAGGAGTCACCATTCCTCCTCTGCAGCAACCTTCCCTCAAGCATTTTTCTCTCTTGAAGCAGGGTGGAAAGCTTCACGAGCTTTCCCCATCACTGATTGCCCAGGAAGAACTCAGCCTGAACCACCTACATTTGTCTGTCTGAAGCATTCCACGGTGATTTAGAGCCATTTAGAACTTGTCATCATTTTTTTTTTCTTCTGAAACGAGTTGAAGTCAACCTTTTCCTGCAGACGGGCTTGGCCTTTTTTTTTTTTTTTCAAACTGGCGATTTTCCAGCAAGGAGATTTGAACCCAAAAGACCCAGGGGCCATGCAGAAAGCCTGCAGGAGCTGCGTAGCCACGGGTGATCCCTGATGGGGAACGGGGAGATTTGGGGCAGGACACAAACAGAGTAGGGCCAGAGGCGAGCACAGCCAGATGCTGCATGGGCTGCTCCAAGCCCAGGAGCCTGTAGCATGCGTGAGAAGCGAGGGGAAGCCTCAGCTGAGGCCACAGCAGGGATAATAAAATGAAATGTTTTGTGCAACTAGGAGCATCAACTGAATGAAGGAGACCACGGCGTCCTGGAGGCTTCAGCACCCAGCACTGAAAGGAGCTGGCAAAGGGAGCGAGGAGATCCAGGTGCGTGCGGTGGAGGTGGAGGAACAGGGGCAAGCAGGGCACGGGGCACCTCCTGGGCTCCATCCTGCTGGGACGCAGAGCAGAAGACCTCAGGAAGCTCTGTCCTCTCCTGGGGGATTGATTTACCAGGAAGAGCTGGAGGTCAGGGCCGAGGAAGAGAGTGGGGCTGATAAACCTGACAGATTGAAAACCTTTGGGTTTTCAACCGTTGGGTTTTCAATCATCTCCCTGGAATCGAAATCGGTGAGCAGCAGCCGTGCAGACACGTGCCAGCCCTGCTCCTTGCCCCGTGCAGAGCCTGCAGCTCCGCTGGGGAGCGAGACCACCGCCGAGCCTCTGCTGCTGGCACAGGCTCCCAGAACGAGGAGCAGATGCTGGTGTTTCCCCTTCGTTCTCGCTCAGCTCCCTTTCTGCTCCTCCTCCTTCCCGTCTCGGCGGGGATGGTCCCTAGGTAGCAGCCCACTGGGGGGACATGGGGCCAGACTCCAGGCACGTGTCAGAGGGGGGTTGGACCCCCCAGATGCCTCCCCTCTGCACCGTGCCCCCAAATAAGGTTGCTTCTAACCCAAAAAGGCCGAGCAGCTCCCAAATCCCCAGCAGGACTCATGCCAGCACCAGCAGCACTCAGCCAAATGGTGCCTGGTTAGGGACATAGGGCACAGGACGGGGACTGTCAGCAGCCAGAGACAAGGCGAGGTGATGAATCCGGTTTGCCTTGGGGCTTGGTTGCTGGCTGCTGGCTGCAGTGGCAGGCGGGTTAATGATGCTGCTTCCAGGAGGCTCCATTGCAGCACCCTGGGACTGTGCTGGGAGCAGGGAGGGGGTTTGTGCCAGGCTGGGGATCCCTATCCTGCCTGGGAAACACCTGGCAAGTATGCCAGCAGCTCAGGAGAAGTGAAACAACCCTCCTTGTGTTGTATTTTCCTCCTGAACCACGCCAGTCCTGGGGATCCCGAGGGAATTCAGCCCCACGCAGCCAGTCCTGCTGCCAGCGTGCCTTTTGCAGACAGCATCGCCCAGTGCTGCAGGTCCCCAAAGCCCTGCTTGCCCCCAGATGACGAGCATTAAGCAAAAATACTGTGCAATACAGAATGCTCTGGAAACATTTTGGGGCTTTCGTATCTGAAAGGGAAGTAAACGAGGGCTGGAGTTAATGTTTGTAAGGTGCCTTTTGGGAATCCAAGCGAGGAGTGCGGGCGAGCACGTGTTGTAAAGGAGAAATACATCCAGCCGTTAACGAGGGGCTGGGGAAGTGCTGCTGCCTCGCACTTCCTTCCCTGTGGATGAGGAGTTTTACAAGGTACCTAAACATTATTGTGCTTGTTTTACAGCTGGGGAACTGAAGTGTTTGCAGGCGGTGTGATTTGCTGGAAGTCACCCGGCAGCACCCAAATCTGCTGTAGATCATTGTGGGGGTTCTCCACGCGCTCATCTGCTCCTGCTCCCTTGGGTGCCCTGTGGTTTTAAGGGAAAAGGTGACACTGGGTGTCACCAATGCCAGCAGACCTGTCTCCTTTCTGTCTCTGGAAGCAGAGCCCAGCCCCAAGCCTGTGCTACAGTTCCCAGCCGCTGTGCACATCTCTTGTCTCCTCCTGAGACCTCCCAGTCCCTGAAGAAATACGGCTCCAGCAGCACGCAGGCGTTTCCAAGAGCTTTCCTGGAGCCCTGGATGGAGAGAAGATGCAGTGCAGCTTTATGCAGTGATGCCCAGCGCCAATAAAACCAATAAGTGCTTCTATTTATCCTTCCTGGTGCTGCAGACCTAAATGGGTTTGCACGAGGACAAGGAATAAAACCAAAGGGTGGTCAGGAGCAGCAGCTCCCTGCCCACTGCTCACACAG
Organism: Anas acuta; assembly: GCF_963932015.1. Lineage (NCBI taxonomy): Eukaryota > Metazoa > Chordata > Aves > Anseriformes > Anatidae > Anas > Anas acuta. Next base: position 6,698,025 of record NC_088991.1, read on the forward strand.
ACGTGTCCCTCGTCCTCGCTGCCAAATTTTGCAGACCTCGCAGCAGAAATTAAATCTTCCTGCCCTCGAGTTGCTCCTCAAAATCTCAGCCCAAGCAAAGGTTTATTCCCAACGTTGCATCTTATTTTTATTTTTTTTCCCTTCTATCTAGCCTGAAAAGGGCTTGGCATTTATCTGCGTGCAGGCACCTGATCGGACTGGACTGGCGCAGACCATCTGGGGACGGGCTCTGTGCAGACAAGAAGCTCCTCCAATTAATCCAAAATCTGACGATTTGCAGATCCAGAACAGTAAGGATAATTTTGTTAAGTTTGAGTGCCTGGTTCAGGGGGGGCGGTGCGGTATGGAGGATTTCACTCCAGGCACTCATGTCTACATGGCTAATGAATTCACCCACTGTGCGCACCCCCGGGACACCAGCTTCCCCTGCTCTGGATCTGTTTTTCCATCTCCGAAATGACTCTTCCCCTAATTAGGAAACCATAAATACAATTTGAAAAAATCAAAATGAGACTCGGCTCCATGTATAAAGCGGGGAGGAACTGGTTGAGGTAAGACTTAAAACTGAGGAGTGGGAAAGAGATCTGTGCAGGGATTCCAGCCTGGGAACACCTCGGCTCTTTCCCAAAGAGGGAAAAATCGATGGGGCAAAAGCCTAAATGACACTGGTCGCTCAGAGCTGCTAATGGAGGGTTCCCTGAGGAGGCGAGCAAGCTGGCAGCCCTCCTGCTTCATTTCTTGACAGGTTTGTCTCCTTGATGGCATTGCCCGCTCAGACACCCCAGCACTGGGACACCGAGGGGCTGGCAGCCACTCTGGAAGGGGACAGCGGGGCACGGACAGGACTTGACCCCTGCAGATGCTTCCTGGCTCTTCTGTCCTTCCTTCTCACCAGCTCTTCGCTGAGACGGGTAAACTATTTTATCTCGTTCATGGTCAAAACTCAGCTGTGGTGGTGTTTCCGATGTGCAGTGCTCAAGGTTGGTGGGGTCTTGGTCAGGGTGAAGGCATCTGCCCCACTCCAGCTCGTGCCTTTCCCTTCCTGTGGATCTCCTGCACAGCCAGCACGGGGGGTGCACGATGGGCAGTGACGCCTCTCCAAACTGCAGTTGGGCTTATTTCATGGGTTTTGCTTAAAAGGCAACTAAAAACTGTGAAACTTGAAGAAAATCAGCCTGGAGCCTCCTGCGCCTTAGGGCACTGGTCCGGGGACAGACCTCGTGTCAGAGCATCCCAGAGGAGCAGCTCACGGCGCTACGGGCGCGCAGCTGAGCTCCAGAGGCACTCGCTGCACACACGAACAAATTAATTAGTGCTCACGGTCTGTCATTAATAGCCTGCCCGATCACGTTGCCCTCTGGCGTCTGGCCGTCTGGCTCGAGGTTCAAACCGCTCCCAGCGCGCTCGGCTCCGGACGGTGTGTTTGAGCGCTGGAAGTAAGGAGCAAAACCCTGTGTTGGCTAATTTGGGGCACTCCCCACCACGTCCAGGCAGCTGGAGGTGCGTGCGTGTGTGCGTCCACTGTGGCTGGTTAGGATGTGCCTAAAATCAGAAATTTGGATGAAAAGCTGAAAGCAGGATGCTCCGGCACTGTGAAGCGCGGGCAGAAGAGCGGTTCCCCCTCCAAGGTTGCGCCCGCTTGCAAATGGGGATTTTCAGTGAAAAACTGGAAGCTGCACCCTGCATCAGGGAGTGCTTCTAGCAGGCGCCAGCACGCCGGGCTGCCAGCCCCGCTGCAGTGTGCCAGGAAGCCACGGGCTGCACATAATTGGCATGGAAAGTGCTGATGATTATTAATGACTCCAGCTCGTGTTTCACCCTGAAGGAGCCCGAAGCCTTTTATGGATGGAGTGCTCAAGTGCTTTTCGGTGTTGGCCTCACTTTGCTCTCCTTTAAGTTGGGAACGAAGCTCCCACAGATGGTGGTGGGGCAGAGCTGGGCCGGCCTCACTGCTCTGGGTGCAGGCTCCTCTCCTGCGCAGAGGTGCACGGGGCTGTGGTTTTATTTGGGATGCAGCAGGACCTGGCCATGGGGCCAGCAGATGACAACCAGGACCTGTGTCCCTCGGGTAGCTCGGGCACCATGGGGAAGGACACCCCCTTCCCAAGTATTTCTGGGCACACAGGTGGTTACAATGAGCTCTCAGCAGTGGTTCTTCACTCTGTTTTCAAAAAGTGCCCTAAAGTGGAGGTTCTCGCTGCCAGCAGCTGGGCTTGCAGTGTTCTTGCAGCATTGCTCACGTGCTGGGTTTCCTTGGGGGCATCCCACGGGTGCCCTCCAGCATGCTGCGAATTTTGGCCAGAGCATTTTAACTGCCCCAGGTGGCCAAATGGGCCAAGTCTCCTTGCTGAGCACCTACAGGAGTAAAAGAAAACAGAGAGGCAGAGCGATGGCTGCGGTGCCTCCTAGGCAGGCGGCTGCAGAGCATCCTGTGCCAGAGGGAAGGAGGATGTTGCTGCTGCAGGGCACTGAGCCCTGGCGGAGACACCGAAGTCACCTCCCACAGCGGGATGTGTGGGTTGCTCTGCATCATTCCCGGAGGTTCGTAAGTCCTTCGGGAGCACGAGTGCTCAGTTAAGGCAGAACAGAGCCACGGCCACTCGTGGAGCCGCTGGGGGCTCCCAAAGCCCCGCATCTCCCCCGTGCGCAACCGGCTCCAGGTGTCGAGAGGGAAGGTGGTGCGTGTGGCTTCCAGGCAGCGAAACTCCCTGTGGGCTGCAGGGTGAGGCCGGTTTCTGGGTCTGGGATGTGCTGGAGCAAAGCCGAGCTCGCCCCACGCTGCAGCGGGCTATCCATCCCCCCCCAAAACAACCTTTGGTCTGGGATGCGTGGGACGCCCGCCTCCCCACAGGGCGCAGAGAAGGAAGATAAGGCAGCGCTTCAAAGGCTGCGCTGGTTCTGCAGGTACAGGGGGAGAAAAAGTCCCTCTTCTGCCAGCACGTGCAAGAGACAAACTGCTCCTCTTGCAATTGCTGCCAAAAGGCCAGAACCAGCATCACGGCATCTTCCTCCCCCTGCACGTGGGGAGCATCACCTCGATCATCTCACGTACCTGGAAAATGCAGAGCAAAGCTTTTGCACCTTTTTAAAGGACACGTTGCAGAATTTCCCCGGAAAATACACTTCAAAATCCTAATTGTGAGCCTTGCACTCCCCTGACCTACTCACCACCACATGGCAAACGCGCCAAATCATCTGGATCCCCAATAATTACAGCCTGGCGCTAAGAAGCGAGCACCAAACCCGTCATTATCTGCAGAAGTTATTGGACGAATATTAAAAAAACGCAAAACGCAACCAAAGGCAAGCGCACCGAACCCAGGGGGACGGCGGTGGTGGACGGGCTGCCCTCGGTCGGTCTCGCACGGGGGTGACTCAGGCGGCAGCGATGCTGCTGGAGCAGGCTGGGCGTGCGGGGAGCCCTGCGCCTCCAGCCGGGAGCAGGGAGGGATGGGGCTGGTTCCCAGCCCCGCTGCTGCCACAGGGCAGGGAAGGGCTTGGCATCGCCTGATGCCACCCCAAGATAACAGGAGCATGGGGTAGGAACCCAGGTGGAGCTGATCCCGGGGCAGGGAGCTGCAGGAAAGGGTTTGGGTGGTCCCTCTGCCCTGTCCCCGCTGTCTTCACCACGGGGCTGAGGCTCAGACCCTCTGCAGCGGGGTCCTGCCTGCGGAGCTGAGCGAGCTCAAGGCACTGCAGCATCCGCAAGGGCCACGTCCAGGTACAGGCTGCTGTGGGGAGCTGTTACACCGTGCGGCGAGGGAGCGTTTTCGCCAATAAGAAAATAAATTGAAAATAAAGATTTTTCGCCCTCCCTCTGTTCAGCCGCGTGCTTCCCGCACGGTAAATCTTGGCGGGCTGACGGGTATTTAGAAGCGCTCGTTCATTGACAAAGTGAAAAAAATATACCTGGAGCAGAAGGGCCCTGTAAAGGTCCTTGTAGAGCGTGATTTGTGGCTGTTTATTCTCAGCGGCGAAGCAGAATCCATTAAAATGGATGTGCCCGTTACGGAGCACGTAGCTTCTCCCAGCAAGGCGCAATTACGATAACGAGCTGCATGAGGGCGGGAGCAACTTTTCAGGTGGCGGGGCTCGTGAGCAGCAGAGCAGCTCCACAGCCCGCGAGGAACAACGGGGCCGCTTAGGGAAGGGTTCCTAAAAATCACGGGACTCTGGCAAGGGCCAGAGCGTGGTGCCAGCTGGAGAGTCGTGGCCCCAAAGAGCTGCGCCCCGTTTAGCCTAGCAGGAGCCTCTCAGGAGAAGAAGGAGATAAACCACCTCAGCAGCAACGCTTCAGAGGTCTTCGGTGTGACGTTTTCCCCTTTTATCTCCAGCCAAATGGAAAATATTTGGGTTTTGCCCTGTTGGCTGAAGGGACCATCAGCCCTTCCCTGGGCTCAGTTCTGCGTTGGGTCCTGCGGAGCTGGAAAAGATCCCGCAGGAGAGCGATCTGGCCGGCTTTCAACCCCCTGCTGACAGATCCCACACCATCCCTCGGTTAATTGTTTGAATAGTTAATCACCCTGGTAATTAGCAGTGTGCGCCGTGTTGCTCATCTGAATTTCTGGGTGAAACTTCCAGCTCCTGCCTCCTGCTAGACCTGTACTAGATTAAAGAAGCTGTTCCCATCCCATTTCGGCTCCCCACGCAGGTTTTTTTGGGCTCTCAGCTCAGCTTCAGCTGGGATTTCGGAGCCTCGTGCCTGCTTTTGAGCCTCTCCGTGCAGTTACAGCTCGTGTCCAGGATGCTCTTTTGCTTTACCCTCACCGTGCCCGCAGCTCCTGTCTCTTCTTCAAGCTCCCGTCTCTTCTTTTTGATCAGATCTTTTCTTTCAAGTGCCTGGAGAATGGGATGGCAGCGTAAAACACGAGGTGTGGGGTAGGGGCAAAGCATCCTAATCACAAACTCGGTTGTAGGAGCAATGGGTCCTCTGAGGTTTCCACAAAAGCGCATCCTAACGAAGCTTCCCGAAATGTATGTGGAGCGTGTTGCTTATCGCATATGATCCAGAGGGTGAAGTATGCGCTCAAACAGTGCCTTAAAAAAAAATACAGGCAGATGAAATCGGCTTTATAAGCACAGTGGTTATCATTAATTATTCCAGCTTGTTCATTACCTGTATCACCTATAAATGCAACAGCTCTAGAGTACCTGAGGAGTCTCTCGTACTGCAGGATGCGTGGAAAAGCAGCCACGGTGACTGGGGAACTCCCCAGATCCCCCAGAAGCGGGGCATGGCTCGCCCAGAGCTGCCACCTCACCATGGGGCTGCTCACGGGACTCGCTCCCATGCACAGCATCACAGCCCTCCTCCTCCTCCTCCTCCTCCTCCTCCTCCAGGTATTCGTTTCCCATTAAGATTCAGCACCGCTTTAATTAAAAAGCCGGCACGCGGCCACCCAGTTCCCCAAGCACCCCGCACCAGTGCTCCCAGTCAGACCTGCTGGGTCAGGGCGTGCGTCAGACTGGGTGGTCCTGGGGGAGGCTGGATGGGGGCTGCCACCCCAGGAGAGCCGGGCAACACCTGGGGGCTCCTCCTGCCAGGATCAGGCCTTCTGCTTGCGGCACCCCTGGGTGCGCAGAGGGGACCTCCACCTCGGTGCGCTCACCAGCTGCCATCCCTCTGGTGGTCTTCTCCCTGCTGGGAGAAGGTCAGCCCACCTCTACCAACGGTATCACCATGCTCCCATAGCTCCTGGGGTGGGCAGCACCAGGGCAGCCCCGTGCAGACATGGCCCTGCCAAATCTCAGCCCCGGCTCCTTGGTTTTGGGGAAGGTGAGAGGTCTTTGAGGTCTGCTGTGTGCAGATGAGGGGGGAAACTTAGGTTTTTGAGCAGGCTGGGCTGAGGTTACTGGTTTTATTTTGATTATAAGCCTGACGTAGGTCTTGCTAAATGGATGTGCACTGTGTTTAATTCCTGGGTACGTTCTACCTGCTGATCCGTGAGGCTGAAACCAGTGGGAGATGCAAGTGAACCTGGAAGGGCTGCTCCCAGAGGGTGTAGGGTGAACTGGGAAGCGTGGGAATGTTTCCTGCAGGATTATAGGGTCAGGGTAGGTCTTGTGGGGCTGTTGTGGCTGCTGCGAGCCAGTTTCTCTTTTGGGAGGCGTAGCGATTACCCTGGAGCATCCTAAAAGACAGTTTCGTGTGCTGCAGGAACCGCACGGTGGAAGTTGAGGCTGTGCTTGGCGTGGAGCTGGGGAGCGCAGGTGCAGCACGTGCCCTTCCCTTCCCTTCCCTCGCTGCCTCTGCTGAGGCTCGTGCATGTCCCAGGGGGTCGACGCCAGGAGCATCTCACGTGCCCTTGCTCTGGTTTTATTTCCTGCTGCATCCGTTGGCTTTGGCCCATGCAACATCTCCCTGGGCGCAGAGCTGAGTGGTCTGGGGGCTGGATGGCACAGATTCGGCTTGGGCACCAGCACTAACATCACACGTGGGGTGGATCTGCAGAGGGCAGGGGACTCACGTCCTCGGTGAGCACAGCCAGGAGGTTCACGAAGGACTGGCATGGAGGAGGTGAGGTTAAGCAGTGAAACCAGCTGTGGCTCAGGTGGCTCTGGCACCACGGAGAACCTGGCTCCAGGCGCTGCGTGGAGCCTGCTGGCTGGCTGCAGAGGGGCTCCCGGCCTGAGAACTGCTCATCTCCTGTTGCGGCTAATTACCAGCCCTTAAATGCCCTGCAGCTGGCAGTCACTGGCATCTTTTCGCTGCCAGGATGCTGATGGAGAGCTCGTAGGACTCCTCCCTGCAGCTAGGAGCCCTCACAGCTGCTTTGCACCACAGCAAGAGGGCTGTGCTCACCCAGCTCCCTCCTCCACCTCTTCGCTCGGTGTCAATGTTGGCTCAGGGCTTGGCTGACCACTGTTTTCAAAGACACGCTTCCAGTGCTGCAAGAATCAGCTTGAAACGAAGCTTTCCACCCTACACGAAGTCCCCTCGTGCATGTGCATGGCGAGATGCTCTTTAACGACGTGCTCCTGGGCGTTTCCTTCCCTGGGACCCTTCGGCAGGGTTTCCATGCGATAATTCTCTTTGCTCTCCAAAAGGAGGGTTTCTCCAGCTGGGTTTTTCTTAAGCCCCGGTGAAGTGTTGCACTCGAAATGGCTGCAGGGGTGAAAACCCAGCAGGGCAGGTGGCGAGGGAGCCCTGCAGGATTGGGGAGGGCAGCAGGGGGTGGTTGTGGTGACGTGCAAGCAGCAGGGGCCCTTTTGGGCACCCAGCTCCATATCTCGATGAGCCCCCATGTAGGTTCCACAAGCCATTTTCTAGGCTTGAAAACCAACAGAAAGGGGGAAAAAAACCCTGCCAAATTGCCATGTGAAGCCATTCTGTGCTCCAGGTGGATAAGGATCTGATGGCACAGGAGCAGCAGAGGCTCCTCCTGGAGCTGGGGGGTGGCAGTCGCCCTCGTGCCAGCCAGCACTGGGGTGGCTGCTGGGTTTGATGGTCAAACTGGGAGCTCTTGTAAGCTAGAGTGGGGAAAACAGCTGAACCCATTCAGCCAGCTGAGTAGTTTCACCCTGGAGGCACTGTGGGGGAAGCGAAGGCGTGGTGAAACAAGAAATACAGACTGGGGAACTCGTGCTTTGTTTTGGTGTGTGTGGGGGGGTCCCAGCTGCTGCAGTCCCCCTGGGGCCTTTAAAAACCTATTCCACCAGGAGGTGTTGCTTCAGGTTCCTCGGCAAGCACAGAGGGCAGCACGTGGGCTCTGCTGGCCACCCTGCCTGGGCTGCGTTGTGCAACGCACCCGCCCCGTCTGGGAATGGCGAAGGACTGGGGCTTCTTGCTGCAAGGGGAGGGTCCTGAGACACCCAGGAGCTTCAGAAACGAGGAGCAACACTTGCAGGTGTTGTTGCAGGGTTTCCAGCTCCAGCTGCACGTCTCCTCCCGTGCTGGCTCCCAGTGGATGGGTATCTGACGTGCCTTGTCCCATCCTTTGGGGAGCGAGGGAGGGTGGCTGGATCAGGGGAGGAGGAGAAGGAAGCAGACCTGGGGACGAGTCCAGCCCTCTTGCTGGGAGAACAGCCTGGGCTCTCCCCTGCAACGCCTCACCTTCCTCCTGCAGAGCCCTTCCTGGACAGGAGAGAGAAGGGCTCTCCGCAGAGCTGCGTGGCAAGGGCTGTGTTTGCAAACATTTGCATTGCCTTTGAGCAGAACCGCTTCCCCTGCAGCTCGCTGGGGTGGTGCGAGGACACAAACGCGCCCCTCAAAAATTGGAGATGCTCAGAAGATGGCTTAAAACCCGGTGAGACGCTCCTTGCCTATCAAACCACGGCTCCAAACTCTCTCCAGGTGAGAGCTTCCCCTCCTGGGCTCGCAGGAGAGGCAGAAGGATGGGGCTGCTCACTGGTGCGCCGTGCTCTCCAGCAGCGTTTCGCGTGCTGTGGGGACAGCTCAGCCCTGCTGCGGGTGCTTCTGCAGGAGGACGCTGAACAATGAAGCCTTAATGAAGCACCCAACACCCTCACCAGTTCCTGAAGAGGCGTTGGGCAAGTGGATGTGGAGCCAGAAGAGCCTGTTCTGGGGCAAGCCGGTGAGGCCTGTGGTTTGCTCAGCATGGGAGAGAGCAGAAATTTGGATGAGGCTGTGAAATTCCAAGGTTCAACATGAGGTGGTGCAAAGCATCCACTTCCCGTCCCCGAACCGGAGCCACAGCTCCCTGTGCAGTAGCAAGGAGGAGGAACCGAACATCTCTGGATAAAGGAGGTGCTAGGGAAACCTAGAAAAAAATGAAGTCATCAAAATAGAAAAAGAAAACGAGAAGAGATTAATCCAGGGGAATTCATCCATCCCTGCTCATCTCTACAGCCGCCTGCTTTTTGGAAGAGGGATTCTGAAGTTAAAATGATTTTTTTTTTCCCCCCATGCTTTCCACTGTGAGAATAGATTTCAGGAGGAGAGTTCTGCTTTATAACTGTTAGTTATGCACTAGGCTCCCTGGGCATGCGACACAATTTAAGCACCTTCATTCCCCATCATACATGGATGCTAACGCCTTGGGCAGTGCAGTCGTGATTCCCTTGGTCCCAGCAGCACGCAGGGTGCAAAAACCAAGCCAGCCCCTGCTCGAAACGCATGGGTCCTCCTGGAAAGGGTGTTGAGTGCTCCTTCACCTCTCCAAAACACCTCTGTGGGCGGATGGAGATGCTCTCCCCACCCCTAATGAACATGACTCACTCTGGAGTGGTTAGCGCATTAACATAAAGAGCTCTACCCTCCCGCTGCCCTGCTTGCTCAATTAAAGTGTCATTTGAACCCCGTCCCTCCTGTGTTTTGAACACACGCACATGCCCAACAAGGCTGCGGTGGCGGCTGTTTGCCCAAGGTCACCTCTGACACCTCCGGCTTTCATCCAGGGGCCCGGCTGATCCCAGCGCGCATGGAGCTGGGAGCGGCGCCCTCGTCTCCTGGTGAGCTCTTAGGAAAACCGATCGGGGGCTTAAATAAATAAAAGGAGAAATAAATACTCCCGCTGCTGAGCTGTGGGCTGGCGGGGCCCGCTGGCTGATACCTGCAGAGCAGCAGCGGTGCTTTCCTGTGGTCTCCAGCCATCTGCTGGTTGCTCGTGGCCTCATTTCTCCTGCAGCCTGATGTCTCGGGGGGCTGCACATCTGTGCCGTTGCCTTTTGCTGCTTTGGTGAGGGCACAGCTTAAATCTGGCCCTGGCTACCTGCTGGTGGCCCTCAGCTCAGGAAAGGGGGGGTTGATTTCTCCCCATCCTACCAAAGGAGGGTCGGGCTGCGAGCCTGGCAGTGACCTCCCCGGGAATGCCCCAGCGGGTGGGTGCTGTGCGCTGAGGGCTGGCTGCATGGGCCCAGCCCGTGCGTGTGCCAGCAAAGGGTGGAGAATGGAGGATTTTCATGGCTAAATATGCGGCGAAATGGCTCTGACGCCCAAAGCTCCCTCCTAGCCCACGTGCAGGAGCACCAGGATGCCTTTTCCCTCCGATTTATTTTAAAGAGGTGCTCTGGGCAGCCTTTGAACGCGGACAACCCGTGCGGCACATCCCCGGGAACCCATCGCATCGCCGCGTCCCCCCTCCCTCCCTGCCCTTTGCACCCGCACCCGCACCCCTCCCGCAGCAGCACAGCCCCCCAGGAGCCCCCCAAGCCCCCCAAGCCCCTCCAGGAGCCCCCCAAGCCCCTCCTGGAGCCCCCCAGCCCCCCGTCCAGCCCCTCCCCAACCCCCGCAGCCCCATCCCTGCGCGCAACCGAGCGCAGAGCGGGGTCCCCCCAGGGGTCCCCCCAGGGCTCCCAGCTGCCGGTAACGGGAGGAAGGGGCTCGCTGCGGGGTTTGGTACCGGGGCTCGGTGCCACCCGGAGCCGCCTCACCTGCGGCGGGGCGGGGAGGGGCAGCGGCGGCGGCGGCGGCCGGGGGAGGGCTCGGGAGCTCGGCGCCGCCTCCCCGCGCTCCGCTGCCGCCCGCCCGCCGCCGTCTCCCCCGCGCCGCCGCCGCCGCCGCCGCCTCCAAGATGCCCGGGCAGCGGCGGGGAGGCTGCCGCAGCCCGCTGGTAAGGCACAGCGGCACCGGGAGGGGGGCACCGGGGACGTGGGGGGGCTTGGCACACCGGGAGAGGGGTGCCGGGCTTTTGGGGAGGGGGCCCCGAGGTTCTGGGGGGGCCCCCGGTGGCGGCTTCTCCTCCGTTCCGCGCCCCCCCGCCGGATCCCTCCGGCGCCGGGGCGGCTCCGTGCGCCCATCCCGGCTCTTTTCGGTTCCGTGTGTGTATGGGGGGGTCGCTCTGGGTCCTACCACCCCCTCTCCCCCCCCACCCGGGCTTTTTTCCTTTCCTTTTCTCCGAGCCCGGGGGGGTTCCCGTGAAGTCCCCGGCAGCAGCCCGCTGCCTCTCGCCCCGCCGGGGCTCCGGAGAGGGGAGGGGGGGGGGGAGAAAGTTGCCGTGGAAGTTACACGAGCTCGAGAGGCGGGGGGGTGCGTGGGCCCCGTCCCGAGTGGGGTCCCCCCCGGGGGTCGCCGAGGCTTCGGGGGTTTCCGCAGGAAGGGGAGCGTTGGGCTTTTTTAGCCCCCCCTCCTCCCGCGGTGAATAGGGGGGGAAACTGGCTGCAAAATGTTGGGGTGGAAAAAATGTTTTCCTGGAAAACCGGCTGGGAAAAGGGGAAGGGGCGAGGAGGAGGAGGAGGGAGAAGGGAGCGGCTGCGGGGCTCCGGGCAGGTGGTGCCGGTGTCGCTCCGGAGCCCTGGGTGTTGCCGGCGCTCTCCGTGCGCTCCGAGCCGGGGCTGTGCCCTGCGGAGCCTCCTGCGGCAGCGGGGGGAAAGCAGCGCACGCACAGCGCGGCCGGAAAGTTGCGCTGCCTGTTTTGTAAACGTCGCTTTAAAAATAATAATAATAAAAAAAAGAAATTAGGCGTGCGATGGATTCCCTCCCTGGAAGGACGTGCTTGGGTGCGCTGCTGGCACGGGTACAGCTTGGGTGCCAGCAGCTTGCGTGGCGTTAGGCACACGTGTGGGGGTAGCCTGGGTTTGCAGGCAGGGTGGGAGCATCCTTGGGACCGCTGGAGATGCGTTAATGCCTCCTGGTTAATTTTAACGCAGCGTTGCCCTCCGTTTTGGGGAGGGAGAGGCGGGTTTCGAAGCCAGCGCTTGGGGTTTTATCCCCAATTTTGGAGTTGGATTCAGAGCAGGTCGCTGTGCAGCCAGAGGTCGGGGCTGCTGGATAGTTTGGAGAGAAGCATTTTGGGGGTTGTGGGGTTTTATTTTTTTGGAGCCTGTTACATCTCGAGTCGGCTCCCGTTGGTGAGATGTGCTGGGTAAAGGGGGAGGCTGAAGCGGGGACGCCGTAACCGGGACTTTGCGGGGTGCCCATGGCCATTCCCCTCCGTGAGGCTTAATTGTGGTGTGGCTGTTCCTTGGGAGGGGGTTACCGCTCCCAATAGCGTACCCACTGTCACTCACCTCTAGTTTAGGCTGGTGGCCCCCTTCTGGGGACATTTCAGGAGGGTTTGGGGGTGCTTGGGCAGCAGGATTTGGGTGCCCCAGGGTCGGCACGGAGCTCGGCTTGCTCCCCGGCCCTTTACAGCATCCTCCTCGGCAGGAGCGAGCAGGCTGAGGATCTGGCCTCCTCCCCGCAGCTCCAGCAGGGCTTGAACCTGTGCTCGCCGGGTGCCCGGATCACGTTGGCTGCTTCTGGATTTTCTTCCCCCAGAAAACAAGCGCGTGCTGCTGCTTAATGAGAGCCTGCCTTCACCCTCATCTTTTTTTTTTGTTTTTTTTTTTTGTTTTGCCAATGAGCCTCTCTGATTAACGAGAGGACACGGCGGGGGGAGGCCCGACGAGCAGCCTCCCTCTGCTACCGCCTCCAGCCCGGGCTGCCCAAAATGCCAGGGCCCAGAGGTCAGCGGCGGGGACAAAGCCGTGCCTGTGCGCAGCCGAAAGCTGCCCCGTGCCCTGCGAGGGCGGTGGGGCTCTGGCACGGGGGGAGCATCTCGCCCTCAGATCCCACGCTGCCTTCCTGGTTTCTTGTGGTGTTGTTTTTTTTTTTTTTTACGTGCAGCTGCTTGCAAACATCGCGGTAACTCTTGCCACAGTGGGACGTGCCTCCTGGCCGGGATGGTGCCGGCACCGTTTTTGCGTCCTCGAAGGGGAGCTGGGGGCTGGTAGCAGGGGGACCCCAGCAGCTCCCTCGGCTCTTGTGGGCTCTGGCAGCTCCCCGCCGCTGCTGGGCAGCAGCATAAGAGCCTTTTGTGCCGCTGGATACGCTGCCCTTTCTCAGGAAATCGCCTATTGTGCAGGCTGGAGGCTCTGTCTGTCTGTCCCTCCCCGAGCAAGCAAACCCAGGGAGCCCAAAGGGCAAGGGACATCCCCCCGCCACCCCTTTCCCCCACTCCCCTCTCGCCTTTGAATCCTCCTCATATCTGAGTCCCCTTCTGGGCAGGGATGCTCGCGGGGACCTCTGCTCGCTGCAGCCTCGCGGGTGCCCAGGGTGCGCGGAGTCGGTGTCCCCGGTGTCCCCTGGTGTCCAGCACCGGGTGCAGGGGACGTGGCACAGGTGCACCTTGGAAAAAACCTGGCGTGCTCCGCAGATCCAGGGCTGCCTCCCTCGGACTCTCCAGGCCTGTTTTGGGGCTGCGTGGATGCGGGCGAGTCTCTTACACTGAAGTGGAAACGGCGTGCGGGGTCCGGAGGGTGGTTCCCGATGGAAGCCGTGTTTATTGTTGAAAACTGCGCCGGCTGGGATGCGGCCAAGCAGAGGAGCGTGCTCGGAGCCAGCTGCAAAGCAACCTGTCCTGGTGCGTGGACGCCTGCTCTTCCCCAGACACGTCTCAGCAAATGCTGCCGCTGCTCTGGTTTTAGTTTTTTGTTTGCTTGCTTGCTTTGTGGTTTCTTTTTTATTTCTACATTTATTTAAATTTTGATTTTGTTTACAGCTGTTGCAGTGTTGGGTGCTGCAAGCTCTCAAAACTCTTTTTTTTTTCTTTTCTTTTTTTTTTTCTTTTTTTTTTCTTTTTTTTTCCGTTTCTCTGGGCCCTCTGCTTGAGAGGAAAAGATAAAACCTAGCGGGCTGTGAAAAGCCAGGATGAGAAATAATCGGAAGCCTGCCACGTTGGTGCGAAGCAAGGCGAATCCAGAGGATGCTGACTGCAGGCCTCGTAAGAAAGCGCCCAGCAGGGTTGTTTGCCAGCGCCGCGCACGAGCAGCTCGCCACGCACCAGGAGCAGCGAGGCTTTGCCGGCTTCCCGCGACGTGGGTTGGGTATTGTGAAATGAAAGGGTCCCTGTGCCTCTGCAGAACATCATTACTATTATTTATTACTGGAATTTGCGTCTAACCGGGAAATTAATTGCTAGGTCTGTTTGTTTGTGTCTCATTTTGCAGGCACGGGAGCTAGCCCGCTCTGGGGTAATGGCCTAGAAATTAAATTTCATTTTAATATGCAAACCCAATTTTGAGTTGATCGACCAAAGGGGGGAAAATTAACTTCAGACAGCAGGCAGAGATCTTTATGAAGCCGAGCTGGAGCGCAGCGTCGTAAATGTGAGCTGGCCCAAGGTCTGTGTGGGAGCAGAGAGGATGGATGCGTGCGCACATCCCTGCGTGTGCGCAGGGTGCAGCTGGGCAGCACCCTTAGCGGTGTGTCAGAGGTGATGAGGAATAAACAAGGTTTTGGTTTTGCAAAAGGCCACGAAGCCACACGGTTAAGGGACGGCACGGATCCCACCCGGCTCCCAGACTCCGCTGGCACGGCCACGAGCTTCAGCGGTGCAGGAGTGGGAGCCAAAACCAATTGCGTTTGTTTAGCAAACTCACCCCGACGTCTCCTGGCTCGCGCTTTGCATCACGGTACGGCCGCGGCGTGCTGGGACCTGGCCTCGGCTCTCCCCGCCGATGCCTCTGCCTGCCTGCCCTGTTCCTGTTCCCCCTCCCAGGAACGTGCTCCGATCTGTGCTTGGAGGCTTTCCCTGGCTGCGGGCGGCTCCGACGCTCGCTGCACGGCGCCAGGAGCCTGTAGGCAGGAGGAACGGGCTGGGCCGTGTCTTGCAGGAGAGTGCTGAGCATCTCGGGGGCTTCTCGGGGCTGAGCATCCTCTTCCTCCGTGGTGGGCAGGTTGGTGATGCCCTCCAAGGTCTCCGCTGGCCCCATGAGCACACCTGAGCTTTCCCAGAGCCCCTGCCTCACCTTTCGAGCTTGCTTTCCTCCTGGGAAATCCATTTCTTGATTAGCGTGGGCTATTCCTGTGCCTCCTGCCATCTCTCCGGGCATCGAGGAGAGCTGTGTGTGAAGTCTGCAAGGAGGCACCAAGTCCCCGAGTGTTTGCGCGGGGAGCACAAAGCGCAAAGGATGCTGCAGCTTCTGCTGCTGGTAGCCCCGGCGCATGCCCGAGCTCCGTGTCTGGGATTTCCGTGTGCCAGCTGTGAAAAACCGCCTGTAATGTGAAACTGGAGGTAATTAGTGAGGAAAATAAGTTGCGCTGCTCTTTGACTTCATTACATGTTGGAGAAAGGGATCCCAGCTTCTGGTTGTCATTGGAGGTTGCTTTTTCGGGTGCTGGCTGCTGTGCCTTTTTGGCCCCGTGCCTCCGCGTGTGACACGTTTGCATTTTTCTGGCATGAAGTATGTAGTCTTTTTTTTTTTCTCTCCCATCCCTTTTATCTGATTGCTGAAGTCATTAGGCAGAGAATTGCATCTACGGAGAGCTGAAAGGGACGGCGGCGGGGACGTGCCAAGCCAACCCCAGCTGCCATGGGGACGCGTGGAGGTGACGGGTGGGGTGCAGCCTGTGATGGGCTGGGGGCAGCCGGTCAGAGAGCTTTGCTGGGCCTTTCCCCGAAATCATCGTGCCCGTGCACCCCGCGGGCATCTGGAAATCTGGCTCGTGCACAGAGCGCTGCCACGGGGTAGGTGTAGCAGAAGGCTCCAAGGAGCTGTCAGGGTTTGAAAACAAGCCTCGATTTGCCCATCTCCGAAAAGATGGGGTGGGGACCGAGCGTCGTCCTCCCCACCAGAGCCTGGGAAGGACTGAAGAGACCTTCATCCGTCTGCATCCACCGTCTTCTGCTGGGGACAGCCCCAAATGCTTGGGCTTCTGCGTCCCGTGTGAGCCAACCCTTGGGTTATGTTGCACCAGCCTGGGTGCCTCTTCCTGCCCACGGTGGGGTGGGAGGGTGTGAAAGCCCAAAATATCTCCTACCTGCATTGTTTCTGCATGGGGGATTACTGCTAATTATT
This sequence comes from Anas acuta, assembly GCF_963932015.1. Taxonomy (NCBI): domain Eukaryota; kingdom Metazoa; phylum Chordata; class Aves; order Anseriformes; family Anatidae; genus Anas; species Anas acuta. The sequence continues at coordinate 6,713,703 of NC_088991.1, forward strand.
CCCCATTGTCTGCAGTTCCTGCAGGAAGCCTTGTTTATCTTACCCGCTTAGCCAGGAATGCAACCCCAAGGAGCCCACGAGGATATATTTAAACTCGCACAACCCAGCACAATAGCCTTTGAATTTCCCGACTCCGTGGCATCCGTCGTGAGCGCGGCCTCGTTGCATCCGGGCGTCGCGTTTGGTGGTTTTTGGGGTTTGGATGCTGGACCGAGCAGCCCGGCCCCGGCCGGGGTTGGAGCGTGCAGCCGGTAATTAGCGGCGCACGAGGCCGTGGGGCGGGATGGCTGCAGGAGGCTTCGAGCAGCGGCTCTGGGAGCGTGTGCTGGGCACAAAATGGAGCTGAAGCGATGCTGCTTGGGGTTCACACGTCCCCAGGCATGTGTCGGGGGTCCTTGGGGATGCGCCACGGCCCTAAGTTGGCTGTGAGGGTGCTGGAAACCTCGACGCTGGCACTGCGCCTTGGTTGGGGTGGGCAAAAGCGCTTCTATGGGGGCTTCTTGTGAGCAGGACAGCCCCAATTCCCTTTCGTGGAGTGGTGTTTGAGAGCTGCTGGCTCCTGTTGAGCTAAAGCGGAGCAAATTGGACAGCACGAAGGCAGGGAACTGGGAGGAGAAGCTCCGTCGGGCAGAGCGCAGGACGGCTCGAGGGGGCTGCGCGTGCCTGCTCTGTGGCTGGCACTGCTCCAAAGCAAAGTGGGGAAAACGCCCGCTGCGACGGAATAACCGACCTGATAAATGCTCCTCGAAATGCGATCTGTCTTAATTACGCCTCAGCGTTAAGGTTCCTCTGGTAGCAGCCTCGATGTTTGCAGGGCACGAGGGTCCCCGGGGAGCTCCGGTGTGGGCTGGCTCCTCGCCATGCGCTGTTTGCTTGGAGCAGATGCGTTGCGTGGTGGCAAACATTGCCTTCCTTCTTCAGAGCCTGCTCTGGGACAGCCAGGAGCCCCAAGGCTCTGCAGAGCTCCTCTGCCTTGCTTCTGGTCTAGTGGGGGCTTTTGCAGCACCGCATCGACCGGGTGTGTGCCTACACCCTGGATATCTCCATGCAGTGTCCATCCTGGGGATAAAAACCATAAAAACCATGGCTTGCTCTTTTTTTTTTTTTTTTTTTTTTATATAAACCACGGCATTTGCAGCCGTGCCCTCCCCTTGTCCTTGTGGAGCCAGAGCCCTCTGGCTGCCTGCGGGGACGTGGCTGGGCTGGAGCTGCATTGCAGGCTGCCTGGTGAAGAGGGAAGGGATGCAGCAGCGCTGGAGGGGGACACCAGCTCACCCCGAGCTGGGTGCTGCAAGGAGCTGGCCCTGCATCCCCCGGGGCTGGAAGAACCGGGGCTGGCTGCCGTGAAACTCCTCGGATGGGCGTCCACGCGGGTGTACTTCTCACAGACAGGGTACTGTGTTTCCACCAGGGTGAGCTTTAATTAAAACGATGAGTGAGCAAGCGGGGTTTAGCTTCCAGAGCGGCTGGAAGCGCTGGGCTGTGAAGGGGAATGGCATCGGGTGAGGGCTGGGAGGAGAGCAAACAGCTTCGGGACGGGTGATGGATGGAGGGAACGCGGCGAGATCTCGGGCAGGGGGGCCTGGGGCAGGGGAGAGATGCCCTGCACCAGCCAGGCTGTGGGGGAACCATCACCTGTGTGTCTGCTGGGGCTGGGAAGCAAACTGCAAAAAGCCCAGCCCGGCCCTGCATGCTGCAAACTCCAAGCCCCAGTTTTTTTGGGAGCCACGGGTGCTGTGCGTGCCTGGGGGCTGTCACCTGGCTGGGCAGGGCTGGTGGCAGGGCACGGTGCCTCGCACGCACCTCTTAGCCGGGCAGGGTTTGTAGGAGATGGGTAAAATCCTCCCTGTGAGCAGAAGGGTGCAAGCAGAGGAGAAAGGGATGAGCTCTGGGGTTTGCTGCTCCGAGGTCCTGGAGGTGACCGAGGTCTCTGCCCTTTGGCACCTTTGCGCCGTGGGGTTGCCCATGGCGAGCCCTCCCCGTGTCCCCTGTCCCAGCAGGAGGATGGCTTCTGCGCTCCCCTCGGGCTGGCTGCAGGTGGAGCGAGCTCGCCCCATCACCGTGGGGCCGATCGATGTGTGCACAGCTGCAGAAACGTCGCTGGGTGTGTAAAATAATGGGAAACACCGAGGATGAGGTAACAGGAAGGATGGCGGGGTGTGCTGTGGGGAGGACGGGGGGGAGCCTGGTGCAGGGAGGGCTTCTTCGTGCCTGGGGGAGTCACAGAAATCCCTGGAGGTGAGCGGTGTGGAGGCTCGTGGAGCTGTCTGATGAACGGAGGCGTGTTATGGGGTAGGAAAGAGGGAAAAAGAGGGAAAACCCCAAAGGGAGCAGCCTGGGGAGGATGGGAGCGATGCACAGCGGGACGTGCCCGACCCGTGATGCTAACGGGGCTGGGCCTTCATCTCTGCCACCAAGTCTTCTGTGGAGTGGCACATTGGGAAAGCCCCCGTTTTTAGGATGGGGGAGCAAAGGAAAACAACCCCGAGGAGCGGGGGAGGCAGCTGAAGGCGACAGAGCTCGTCCCAGCCCCGGCCTCAGCGGGGAGAAGCTCGGGAGGAGGAAGATGCTGGGAGCGGATCCGTTTCATCAGCCGGGATGACGGGGGCAGAGATGGAGACAAAACTCCCCAGGGGGATGAAAGCAGCGTGCAAGCGGAGAAATTAAAGAGCAACAAATCACCGGCACCCGGTGGGCTGCAGCCAGCTCGCTGGGAGGAACTCGACAATGAAGCGGCTGAACTGCCAGCAGAAAGTCAGCTCTCCTTAGAAGCAAGTGCTGCTCGGGAGCGCAGCCTCTTCTGCTCCGTCTTTAATTTCGGGAGGCACAAGGACAACTGTGGGAATTACAGCCCAGTGAGCTTTATTTCAGCACGGAGTAAATTGGCTGAGAAAATAATTAAAGCTCGTGTGGAAATGCCTGCGCTTCGGCGTGACGGATTAAGGACAACAAAGCATGACTTTTACACAGGAAATTCGGTTGTTTTTTCCTTTCCTTTTTTTTTTTTTATTTTTTTTTCTCTCCCTTCCTTCAGCATTGCAATAAAGCGGTTGGGAGACGAACCGAGAGCTATTGAGGAAGCAGCTGAGGCAGGAGCCGTGGGAGGAAGGGCCGGATCCTGCCCGCTGCTGGCAGATGGGCTGCGAGGAGGACCCGGCGGCGAGGTGCGCGCCGCTTGAGCTGGAAATTTCGTGGCGAACGAAATTTCCCAAGGCTGCAAGCCAAGCACGTAAAAATTAGGTAACGCTAGGTGCAAATTGCCTGGATGAGCCTGATTGCCTCCCCCTCTCTTCTCTCTCTCTCTCTCTGCTTTGAGTATCTTCGTTAGGAAGCTGTCGCTAATTACACGGTGATTGGCTGTTGTTACTGGCAGGAGTCCTGGTTCTCCGGGGGCAGAGCTGTCCCAGGGCAAATTTTGGGGAGCGCATGGGAAAGGCTGCTGCTTGCCGGGCTGGGGGGAGCGAAGGGGCTCCCCCTGCCCCCCGTCTGCATCCACCGCCCCCCAAATTGGATGCGGCCCCGGTGCTGGACGGGGATTTTTATCCTTCCTGAGGCTGAACCGTGATCCAATTCCCAGCTCGTTTTCCCGAGGACAACAAAAAGCGCAAAGACAACTGCTGCCCAGATTTTATATCCTGCTGTCACGGAGCCAATTAAGGAAAGGGTTGCCATATTTTTTATTTATTTATTTATTTATTTTGCAGAAGGGTGGAACAGCAGAGCGGATTTTTTTAAGGCTTGCTCTTGGAAGCAGCTGAGCAATCCTGGCTGAAGTTTTCCTGGGGTGGGGGGGGAGAAGGAAAAAAATAAAGCTTGGTGTGGAAAATATCAGCCTGAGGAGCCTGTGCTTCCCCAGACTGTGAGCACTGGAAAGCAGGTCTGGAAAGGAAGGGCGGTTTGGTTTTGGTACCCATAGCCCAGGGACAGCACGGCGTGGATGTGCGAGAGCTTTCTTACACCGGGGATCAAGGGAAAAGCAGGGGCAGAAGGAGCCGAGGGGACTCAGGGCTGTCCAAACACGGTCGGAGGAACACATCCTTGTGTTGCTAACAGAGCACCTGTGAGCTTCACGTGGGACTTGGGCTCAACCCCGAGGCTGTAAATGTGATGCCTCGTGAGAGGCGATGGGGGCACCTCTGCGTTAGGTGCTTTGCTGATACCCCACGTGTCCGCAGGGCTCGTGCCACCGGGACACGGGTTTGAGGGGCTGCCACGGGCTGGGTTGGGCACGTGGGGACGTGTGACACAGTGACGTGAGCTGGCAGGACGCTGCCAGCCCAGCCTTGTCACCCCACGGGAGAAACGCGTGGTGCCCACCTTGTCCTCAGGGGCCGGCTGACCCTCGGGCACGCATGACGTGGGGCTGTTTGTAAACCGTGTTGACTTCCACGGGTCTTTAACATTTATTTCGGGAGTTAATTACTGTAAACAAAGCAGCTTTAAATCTAATCAGCTATTCCTTGTGCCACGTTGGTCCCGGACATCAAAGTGAACATCAAAGTGAGAGGCATGAAAGGCTCCGAAGGCAGCGCCGCCCGGCTCGCCCAGGTGCATCTCCCCAAGAGCTCCCCGCTCTGTGTCACACAGCCCTGGTTGTGGGGCTCCTTCCACTTATCGCAGATCTGAAGGATGTCGTCCTGTTGAGGAAAACAAGATTACCATAAGAATAGCCACCAGGAACAAAGCAAAGAGCTGTTTCAACTCGTTTTTGTTTGTTTGGATGGATTTTTGGGAGCTCATCGGTGCGGATGCTGTGCTCAGCCTGGAGTGTCCCAGCAAAACAAGGGACAAACCCTGACTCCAAGGTGTTTTGGAACATCCTGATGTGGGTGAGCACACATTTGGGCAGGTCTTGCTAAGGTTGTGAGCTCTTGGAGCAGCCCGGGATGGGCAGAGTTGTTGGGGAGCAATGCAGCAGCACCTGGTGCAGCAAGGTGGGAGATGCCGCGGACCTTGGTGATCTGTGGTGGGGGCTGCAGCTTGAATTTGGGATCTTTGAGCTCTTAGAGGTGTGCAGAGGGAAGGAGAGCTCTGAAGAAGCCAGGGTGGCCGGGTTAAGGGAGGCTGAGAGCGTGCGTTTTCTCCTGGGTGGTTTCTTGCTGGCTTCTTGTTTTAATTGAAAATCAAAAGCTTGTGGCTGGAGAGACATCCCAGCATCCCACAGGCAATCTCCCTCAGAGGTGTCCCACTCGCCAGAGGCACCCTCGCCGCGAATTTTGGCCAGAAATCCCCCGGCTGGCCTGCCCTTTCCGTGCATCCTCGGCTGCAGTTTGCATTTTCCGCTGCGGAGCATCCCCCAGCAGCCGCAGCGCCCGCTCCCCCCGCCGCTTCCCACCTAATTAAGCGCTGCCTCTCGTTTGCAGAAGACGTTTCCGGGCTGGTGTCAACCCGGAGCGCTCGCATGCTAATTTCGAGCAGCGAGCGGGCTCCTCCAGCGCGTTCCTGCACCGCGGGGAAGCAGCGGGGCCGGATAATTGATTGCAGTTTCACCAGAGGCACGGGCCGCTCGCCTCTAACGCGGAGCAGACCCGGAGGAAGCCCACCGCCGTGCCCCTTCTTGCTAATTAGTCTTCGCTACCGCGTGCGGCTGCGGCGGAGCTGGGGGGGGAAAGCGTGTGGTTTCTCCTGGTAGCTGTCAGGCTGTCGTTCCCTTCCACGTGCGAGCTTTGCATTTCGGGGAGGGGTGCGCGGCACGCTGCTGCGGGCTCGCTCCCTCCCGCATGGAGAGGCAGCTGCGGAAGGGACTCGGTGCTTTGTGAAACCAGAGCTGCTCCTTGTCCTGGGTATTGGTGCTTGAAAGGAGCCCGTTTCAAGCCTTGAGCTCGTTTTCCCCAGCTGGAGCTGATTTGGGCATCCCTGGTTTGCAGTAGGGGACAGCTGAGGTCTGGGAGCGTACAGCCTGTAATTTGGCTGCTCTTCTTTCCTCTCTCCTAAAAAACAGGCGGCCAGGGGAAAGCTGGGAGCAGGACGGTGCGCTAGACCTCCTGACCCGCTTTACTCAGAGTTTCCTGGACATGATTCACCTCTTCCCCTTCTCCAAAAAGAGCAGGGACGGTGCAGACACAGAGGGGTTGTTTGGAGGCTTGGTTTTGCCCTCGCTGAGCCCTCAGATGTGGGAAACCAGCACAGCCTCCAGTTCCTCTCTTTGGCAACGCTTGCTAGAAGCAGCATGAAATCGTGTGGTTTCTCCCATGTTTTCTCTCGGCCTTGCTGTCCCAGTCGTCTTCCCAGGCTGGGGTGGGAGGTGGCAGAGAGGAGCTTGCTGCTGCCCCTCCATCCCCTCCCAGCACAGCTATTGTCCTGCAGGGTTCCCAGATGCCATTTGGGGTCTGGACGTGGTGGTGGGACAGAGGAGCCCAGTCAGGCTGTAGGAGCCACATCAGGGTGCAAAGAGCCACGGGGTGCAAGGAGCTGGGTGTTTCCGACCTCCCTGTGTGTCTGTTCCCAAAGGGAAGGAGCTGCCCGGCTTTGCTGCCCCAGCCCACGTAGCTGCTGTCTCACACCCTGCCTCTCTGCTCTCCTCCCCGCCAGGTCACCGACCAGCTTCCTGAGATTCTGATGCTGGATCGGGATCGTTTTAACTAAAGATGGAAACACTGGAGTCCGAATTGACCTGCCCAATCTGCCTGGAGTTATTCGAAGACCCTCTCCTGCTGCCCTGCGCCCACAGCCTCTGCTTCAGCTGCGCCCACCGCATCCTGGTGTCCAGCTGCTCCTCCAGCGAGTCCATCGAGCCCATCACCGCCTTCCAGTGCCCCACCTGCCGCTATGTCATCTCCCTCAACCACCGGGGCCTGGAGGGCCTCAAGAGGAATGTGACGCTGCAGAACATCATCGACCGCTTCCAGAAGGCGTCGCTGAGCGGCCCCAACTCCCCCAGCGAGAGCCGCCGCGAGAGGACGTACCGCAACAGCCCTACCATGTCCGTGGCCGGCGAGAGGATCGCCTGCCAGTTCTGCGAGCAGGACCCGCCGCGGGACGCCGTCAAGACGTGCATCACCTGCGAGGTGTCCTACTGCGACCGCTGCCTGCGGGCCACCCACCCCAACAAGAAGCCCTTCACCAGCCACCGCCTGGTGGAGCCCGTGCCCGACGCGCACTTCCGAGGACTCACCTGCCTGGAGCACGAGAACGAGAAGGTGAACATGTACTGTGTGGCTGACGACCAGCTCATCTGTGCCTTATGTAAACTGGTGGGCCGCCACCGGGACCACCAAGTGGCATCCCTCAGCGATCGCTTTGAGAAGCTCAAGGTAAGCACCAAGGGTGTCCCCGGGCCGGGGCGCACCAGGGAGCTTCGTGGCGGAGAACCGGTGCTGGCTGCACGTCTTTTAAGCCAAGCAGGGCTGGAGGATGGGGTCCATGCGCTCATCCAGGCCCTTGGGCATTTCCTTGGGCTCCTTCCAGCGTGCTCAAGGCCTGGGGACTGCAGTGCATGGGGAGCCTCCTGCTGTTCATGGGCATCCCCTGCCCGCAAACTGGTGCTGCAGGAAGCGCTGCGGGCACCGCCTGTGTCCTCCTTGGTACAGCTTCCCCAGTCCTCTGCACTGCTCTGGGATGCAGGGATGGAGCTTCCCTCTCCCCCCCATGCGCCCTAACCTCTTCCTCCATCCTGTGGGACCTCTGGATTTTGGCTGGTGCCACCTCCAGCAGGGTGTCCTGGCCGTGCCACCATGGTTCTCCATGGTGGGAGCCTCTGCTCCGCCACTGTCAGCGTTTTCCATCCTCATATCCCTCGAGCTGTAGAAATGAGCAATTGTTTTCCAGCCCCCTTACCTCCAGCCTGTGCCACGTATCGATCCGGAGTGAATTCTTGCTCTGCTGCTCCTCAGGTTGGAGAGAGCAAACTTCCAGGGAGCCCTCTGGGGTGCTTTGAAGCTTAATTTTTATGCAGTGGCTGTGCTCGCGCCGAATAACATGTGAACCCTTGTGGATGATGTTTGACCTATATAAAGTTAGAAATCCCTCTCTGTCCCCTGTGCATTCTGCATGAGTCTGCAAAATGGTTTTAATTCTTTCTTTTTTTTTTTTTAATAATAATAAAAAAAAACCACAGAGCTGGTCCAGTCAGAGGTCATGCTGGCGAGGCTGTAACTGTGGCTGCAGTCACGTCCCCGTTGCAGCCTTTCTCATGTCTTTCCACCTTCTTCCTCGGTCCTTTCTCCCTGAATTTTCTGGGCTTGTTCTGACCCAAAAGTGCTTTTCTTAGCTCTTTGTCTTGTTAATGCTTTTAGACAAAATCGATTTCTCTGCTCTTGTGTTTTCCGAGGGCAGAAGAAATAGTTCTATCACTAGCAAAAATTGAGAAGACTTCTCGTGTGCAGGGCTGGATTGCTTTAAAAAGGAAAGAAAAAAGATTTCTCTCCAGGCATCAGCCTTCCTAGATGTCGAGCTTACCCCGAGCTGTTTCCCAGCTGGTTTTCCACCTGCCCTTTGCTCACAGCTCCCAAACCCAATGCAACTCCCCAGCAGTGCGGCGCGGTGCTTGCTGCTGTGCCCATCCTGTCCTCGTGCTGTGCCTCTCTGGAGCTTCCCCCACTCGAAACTCAGTGCCAGCAGAGCGCTCCTCGGGTCAGAACATTCTTTTTCCATGAGGAAATGTCTCAATTAGCGAGTTGGAAACCCTAGAAAGAAAGGCCCATGTATGTTTGCATGCAGTAAGACTTGGGGACAGGAATTAAACCCGTTTAATATTTCCCCCCCATGTCAGCTAGCCAGGCAAGCTCATCTGAAGACAAAACCCCCAACAAGAAATTGCTTCTTCAACCAGCCAAGCTTTTGCAGGTTGCCAAAAAGCCAAGCTTTTGCAGGTTGCCAAGATGCTTTTTTTTTTTTTTTTTCCTTTTTCATTTAAATAACAGCCTTAAGTGGTTTTGGACAAGGAGGGAAGCTCTCCTCTGCTCTCTCTGCTATGAGCACTCCTCCGGTGCTGCTCGTCCTGCCCATGATGCTGGTGGGAGCAGCAGCTGCCTCGTTCCCTGACGTTGAGGAGCTGTTTTTTGGGGAAGATGCTTTGTTGTCCTCCTTCCCCCCTGCAGTCAGCCTCCCTCTTCCTCTTGCGTGCCCTTTAGTGGGTGGGGATTGCCCTAGGTGAGGACTGGTGGCCCACTGGGGATGGATGCGGGGTGTGAGCACCCCCCTGCTCCGGATGAGCACCCGGTGCAGGATGTCTCCAGGATAACACTTCCCCAGCAGAAAGTTTCCCTCTTGGATGCAATGCTGTGAAGAGCCGGTCTGTTTCTTGAGATGGGAGGCATCAAGCAAAGAAATGAATTTTTGAGATGCAAAGCTGCATCTCTGCCTGCTGAGCCGAGCTAAGAGGGATGAGCGCTTTGCTGCTTGTGAGAATGCAGAATTAGCTGCATAGCCTTGTCCGAGCTGCATCCTTGGCTGTGTTCTTAAATCTCTTAACATAATAAGCTGCAAAGCATGGAAAATCAAACCGCGTTGACCAGTGCTTCCACACGTCTTTAACTGCACTGACACACTGGGGATGGTTAATTTTGTAACTAAATGATGCGCCGTGGAAACTTCTTTTGCCTCTTTTTGCGTTTTCTTTAATTTAATTTCTGCAGGGATCTGATTTGCGAGGCACAACTACTACGTGGTTATCAGTCCGGAGTGCCTGGCTTGGCAGAGCTGTGCTTTTTTTTGGATGCCTTTTCTCCTGATGCTCTACCCCTGGTGCACGAGATCAATGGCAAGCAAGCCGGCAAGCTGGAAAATCAGAGTCAATATTTGCAGCTGTATTTTGGCCTCGTCTTTGTACATCCTCAGTCTATCCGTTTGGCCATGGTTGAGTCCGTTGCTCTTTCTGGAAATATTGGGAATCCTTGCTGGCTGCTCTCTGCTCACCCGACCCTGACGCTTTGTCCCCTCCTTGCTCTCGTGAGCACTGAAGCCAGGCTGCTCTCGAGCATCCGTGGAGCGCTTGGGCATCGAACAGCAAGCGATTGCTCTTGTTTTCTGGCTTCGATCACATTGCTCGGGCTAGCTGGAAACACCTTTCCGATTAAAAAAATAAATAAGTGGAAAATTGGAGCAAATTATTCTGTCAAAAGGACTGCTTTCCACAAGAAAGCTTTGGTTGGGGATTTTTTTTTTCCTTGTTTAGAAGAGCTAACTGCCTGAAAACTGTACTTTTTTGTTGTTGTTGTTAAATCCTGAAGTGTTTCAGTTCTGAGCGCTATCTGGGAGAGCAGGGACCTGTGCTGCTGGGGTTGTTGGTTGATGCGTATTCAGGAAGGGGTGGGATGCTGAAAGTAAAGTTGCCCATCGCCTCGTCTCGCTGGCTGGAAAATCAGCATTAAAAAATCAAATTAAAAACGGGTGTAGATTAAGCGCAAAGCAACCGGCTTGACCTAGATAAAGCAAACGCCCAGGACAGCAGCACGTTATCAGCTGAGTTAAAAAAAATAAAAGAAAGGAAAAAAAAAAGTTCTCCAATTATAAATTGAGATGCCTTGAAGCCCATAATTGCAGTCATCTCCGCGGAGCGCTGCCCTGTCCCGTGTGCTGGCTGCCACCCAGCCGGGGCCGGGAGCTGGGGTCACATCGGTGCAGCGAGAGAGGTCGCAGTGAAAAAGGATTTGGCTTGTGAGCTCCGGACAGCTCTGTGGCAGAAAGAGTTTCAGAAAAATGATTTTGCCATAAATGATTCGCTGCTTTGCTTCTCCATCTGATCTGTTCTCTTTGCGGGAACCAGCTGGGGGCTGTTGCTGAGGTTTGCATTGACTGACACACTGGGAACAGCAAAAAAAAAATATTAAAAAAAAATATATATATATTTTGTAACACTTTCATATCTGCTCTCTGCTAAAGGAGGAGAAAAATCCTGTGTCCTGTGATGCTTCAGATATAGATGCACTGCCTCCAGTGGGTTAGTGTCAGTGTGATGAGGTTTAAAAAATAAAAAAAAAAAACAACCCCCTGTGCTAGACAAATTGTATGCAGAAAGCTGATGGTTATTGCAGGGCTCTTGGGAGAGCAGTAGGGTAGCAGGAACGAGGGGCAGAAAGCTTCCTTGGTGCTGCAGTGTAGGACTTCTTCGCCTCGGGACCAGGGAACGTGTTCCCACTTGCGCTGGGTGAGTCACCAAGATCGCTGCTTAATTTATAATTTACTGTACTGCCATGGGGCTAAACTGAATTTTATACATATAGAGAGAGTTGGCTTTTATTTTTTTTTTTCATTTTCCCACATGTAGAAAGGAACTGGCTGGGAGCGAGGGTTAACGTTGTGATTGTTGCGACTCCTACGCAGAAGGTGGGGGGCTGCTACCAGCAGACAAAGGGAAACCCAAACCCCTGGCTGCGTGGCAGCAATCAGCTCTTTCCCCCGAAGCAGATCTTATTTGGGTCTGCTTCTGCTCAAGACCTGCTTGGGGAAGGAGATGCCAAGCCTTGCTTCCTGGCTGGGGTGATGCGGGTGGATGAGGCTCCCAAGCAAATCATCATCACCTTCCTGATCCATCCATCCCACTCGATGCGTGCTGCAGGCACACGCTTACCTGTGGAGCGTGGATCATATGGAAATACGAAATTTTCCTGGCTACTTTACGCTGCGGTGGGAAAGGGATCAATACACGCTCCGGTGTCTGATGTAGCTCCCAATTTAAATTTTCCATCAGTGCAGAGAACGCAAGCGTTGGTCGCTGTTTCATTACTGCTCCTTTGGTGGTCGCCAGGACCTGGAATCAGCCCCGAGTCCTGGGCTCCTCAGTTTTCTTTCCCAGCCATCAGCTTTTTGGGCAGAGCTTGGGTTTTTTAGTTAATTTAAGTAAGCAATTGCAGGTCCTGAGACAGCAGACCTGGAAAACTGCGTTGGTGAGATTAATCTCCTGCTTTTCCCAGGAAAAACCAGCAAACAAACCAAACATTGCTTTCAGAAAGTGGTTGGGTGCTTTTTTTTTTTTTTTTTTTTTTTTTGGCAGAAGCCGTTGCGCTGGTGAATTAGAAAGGAGAAATTTATGAGCGCGTTAAATTGTGGCCGCTCCGCTTTGTTAGGTATTAAATTCCCGCTTAACTTCCTGCCTCGTGGTGATCGACTCCTCGATGGCAATTAGTTCGCTGGGAATCGTTGGTGGGAAAGGAGCACGCTTCACCTTCAGCTTTATGATATTTTCACTTGGCAGAATGTGGGTTTTATGGCTCTGTGGGAACGTCTTCTTGCTCGAAACCCCAAAACCCAACCCCACAGATTTTTGGCGTCCATACATAAAGAACAGAACTCAGTCTCTGGGTCTCCCTTTCCTTGAGACCGGGGAACCTTTCCCTGGGCTGTGGGAGGAGAAGAGGAGCAGCCAAACATCAGGTGAGCGGTGTTGTGGTGGCCCAGGGCCAGTGGGTGTGGAGGTGGCTTCTGGGGGTGTCACCCCATGGGCTGTCCCCCCCCAGGGCTTCACTCTTGGTGCTGCTTTGTGCAGCTCCATCGTGTTGCTCTGGGCCTGGAATAATGTGGTCAAGCTGGAAAAAAAAAGAAAGAAAAAAAAAAAAGGAAGAAAAAATGGGTCTTAGGCACGTGCAAAGTCCAGCCTTGGCTTTCGCTGCTGGCTTCTCCTGCAGCTGGGGTGGTGGCGTGGTGCCCATCAAGCAGGCTTATGCGAGAGATGACAGGTTTAGCAGTTGAATTTTCTATTTCTGGACGGGGGAATAATCTCTAATACATAATACTTTTTTTCCCAGCTGAAACAAGTCCGTGCCAGTCCTTGAGCTACGGCCCTGTAGTTTTCCAAGACAATTGACGTTCCCATCAGCCCTAATCTTTGTTGCATGCATTCCTTGTCATGTGATTTAACAGATATATTTTCTTCTCTGTCAACAGATTTGTTAACAATACAGAGGCTTTCATGCCATAGTTTTCTGTAACGTCTCTTTGGAGGCTTCGGATTTGTGTTTTGCAGTTCCTAAATTTCCGTTCAGCCCTGCTTCTTCTCTCCCTACCCTGCCGCTGGCTCTCTGAAATAGGAACTATTTCAGGGAAGACTCACGAGCTCGCAGGCGTTTTCCTCCCTGGAACAGGCACTTTTGTTTCCTGAAACAATTGCAAGCTGTTATCTTTTCAAGGCTTCTGCCTGATGATGGCTGTAAGGGCGTGGAGCTGAACTTCCGCTGCTTCAGTTCTGCATCAATAGGTTTTCTCTGAAAAATGAAAAATTTGGGTGTAATCCCACCTCCCAGAGAAGGTGTTTACTGGTGTGGGGTTGCCTCGGGTTTCTGGGAGCTGGTTTTGCTCCTGGCAGCTCTGAGCCTTGCCCGAAGGCAGGACAGTGTCTGAGGCCGTTTATTCTCAGCTATTTTGCAGTGCCCCTGCTGCCAGCAAACTCGCTCTGCCTCTACCCTTTTTTCTTCTATTTTTCAGAGATTTTACTCCAGCTTCTCCACTCTTCGCTTCGTGCTTTAATCTCACGTACTGGAGCTCACACTGGCAATGCCCCGTGGTCAGTCACATTCCCATGCCTTCCCCCAAGCCCTGGCCAGCGTTTTTGGCAGCCTCACGCTGCGCCTCACATCCCCCAGGGTCCCTGCATCCTCCCTGCTGCACCCTCATCCCTACGGCCTCAAATCTGTCACGGGGGGGGGTGATCCCTCTTTCTGATACTCCTGCCCCGAGCGGATGCCGCTTAATATTCAGGATGTGTGGCGTTACGGGGTTATAATGAATATTCAGGGCATGAATTAGCACGGCTCGGTTAATTACGCGCAGCGTGCGACAGGGAAGGGCTGCGCTCAGCTATTTGCAGCGCGTACGCCTGCTTGGAAAACGCGTCCCGGGAACACTCGGTGTCTTTAAGTAATTTGGAGGATGGGTTGTGTGCGCTGGGGCGAGCGGCGTATGAATTTCTTAGCAGGCTCGAAGTCATGCTCTGAGATGCTGAATATGCTATTATTATCACATTAAACCCTTAAGTAGGCTTACAGGTGTTATTAAGTAATTTCACCGTGATGGCTGACATGCTTTAAAGAAATATATCTAATTTGAATACCCAATCAGTGCGTGTTTAACGTGCCCTTTTGTAGAAATGAACGTACAACAGCAGAGTGCGTGCTGATAGAAATCCTTCTGTGTTGGGGCTGGAAAAGGATCTTGGGACCACGAGAGCATGAGGCAGGAGATCTTCAGGGTTCCTGCTCTCTTCTTCCACAACGGGTCCCTCAGGGCACTGGTTCCTGCTTTGCACTTCTTGGCCCACCTTGCTTTGGGCTTTACAAGCAGGTATGTCCGCAACGAGGAAAGCAAAATCTCTCCAGCTGGCTTCCAGACGCACAAGTCCTTGCAGGTCTCTTGTTCTGCTGAGCTCCCCGTGGGTCAGTCCAAATGTCCGTAGCGTTTGGAGAGCCCCATCCGTACGGGATGTGCTCAGGTGTGACGAGCAGAGAGGTTTCCCATCAGCTCTGTCTCTAAGGGACGCATTGGGTGTCTCTTCTGCTCCTACCTGTTGAATTCCTTTTATTTGGGGTGGGTTCCAGCCCAAAAAACACCCCTGGAGGGATATCTAGTGCTGCCACCCCTGTCCCCCCAGCCTGCAGGACACGGGGCTCCTGCAGTGAGGTGACACGAGCCGCGAGGCTGGCGCACGCTCCTGTCCCGCAGGTGGCCATGGGACTCTCCGAGCATTAAATGACTTTTCCACCTGGGAAAGCTGTCGGATGAATGGTCTGCATCCCAAGTGCAGCCCTTCCCGAGCGCAGCTGGAGGAGGGCGACGTGCGCGAGCAGTGCTGGCAGCCCGTCTCCCTTGGATGGAGCCTCCAGGAGCTTTTTCAGTGCTTCAGGCTGAAAAGCTCCTGGCCGGGCCTCCCATCCGTCCTCCACGTGCCAGCACCCCTCCCTTCGGGGGCAGAGAAGGCAGTGCTCAAAGGAAGCCTGGATTTTCTGACGCAGCTTGCTTGCTTCGGTAGCCAGCTGGCCGGGGGACAAGGCTACGCGACCGTCCCGCTTGGTGTCGGTGCGGCACACGGTGCTCCGTGGCTTCTGCAGCAAATCTGCTCCTCAGGGGCCCAGATCTAGCACTTCAGTTTCTAAAATCGGCCTGATATGCGGCCTGCTGGAGCCCCCTCCGCTCATAGGGGCATCGCTGATTTACAGGATAAGCTCAGGAAATAATGCGCAAAAAGGCGTGTGTCGTGCAGGATGTGCCAAAGCAATAAATCCGGATTCCTTCCGTGCTCCTCTAAAGGGGCTTTTGGGAACCAAACATCTGGTGTCAGAAGAGGTCCAAGAGAAAACGTGCACGGGTTGTCCTTCTATGTGTGCTCTTTGGGCTTTTTTTTTTATATGCATATACATAAAATGGTGATGGTTTGGAAATAAAGGTCAGGGGGTGAAAGAGATGCTTCCTCTGCAGCTCCGCATCCTGGCGATCGCCTGACGTTTGTGGTGGCGTGAGCTGTAAAAATCCAGACTAGAATTTAAAAGCCTTGAAAAATGCCCCTTTGTTGGCCTCCCAAGGAATGAATTATGTCCTGCCCGAAGCTCTCCCGGCCCTGTGAAGGAGACGTTTTCATGAGCATTGTTTCAGGGCAGCAGGGCAAAGGGAGTCTGCAGCAAGGGGTTTAACGAGGAAAGCTCTTCCCATCGTGTGTTTGCAAAGGCTTATCTCAAAATAACTTACCCTAAGGACTTCCATACTGCTGAAAGCGCTGTTCTTCCCGGATAACTGGTGTGTGGAACCATTTGTATTAACGTTGGATGTGGGCTTGTGGGTTTATTGGGTGTGAAGGTTTAAAGGGGGACCTTCTCGTCAGCATCCGTGGGCATAGATCAGGGTGAGGAGCCTGCGAAGCCGCGAGCCCTGTGGCAGTGTGCCGGGAGTGCGAGCGTTTTATGAGACTAATAACTCAGTTAAAGCCCTCGGTTTTCTTTTAAGCCACACCTTGCTGCTGAAAAAAAAAAAAAATCTGTTTTAGCAGAAACTTCATATCCTTGGCTCCTCCGTGGGAAGCCAAGCGTGCTGGAAAACTGAGAGGTGCTCGGGTGTCGAGAGGTGCTCTGGACCTTATTAGATCATCCCAGCGCCATCCGTCCCCTTGCACGTGAAGCCCACAGGTCTCAGCTGAAGCTCTGTCGTGGAAAAAAAAAAAAAATAAAATCATAAAAGCCACTTGACCCATTTGCTGAGCATCTGCCCTGCGTTGGCTGGAGGAGGCAGCGCACAGGGTTTCCGTGCGTGCGGCGCTGTTCTTCTGGCCGGTGCCTCCCCACTGCCTGCAGCCTACCTGAAAAGCAGCTGTGCAAGATGTGAGCAAGAGCCATCCGAGCAGCTTAAATCGGTTCTCACCAAGCAGCGGCTGGCTCAGCTTTTTCCCCTTGCCGCGCTTTGATCTGACAAGCGTTCGCTGAGGAAATTAGCTGGAAGGGCTTTGCTGCCGTGAAAGACGGGCGGTTTGGAGCGTGAAGCGTGAGCTGTGAATCGCTGCGTTGCTCCGTCTCCTGTCACGGCTTCTCTGCTCCCTACGTGGGGGTCTGCGTCGCCCCCAGAGCGAGCAGAGCCACTGCTGGCACCAAGATGGGTGCTGGGGTCCTTCCCCAGCAGGTGCTGGGCACGGGGAGGTGACATCTGGTACCGCAGCCTGAAGAAGGCATCCCTTCCTTCCTGTTGCCTTGAGGAGACTCTTGAATACAGGGGAAGAACTTTTAACCTTTCCCAAGGTTAGCCGTGTGAATTTCTTACGGTCACAGGTGGTGTGGGTGCTGTCCTAGGCCCCCGTTCCTGGCAATGTGCAAGCTGGGTGCTGCTTTCTCCTGCAGTGCCCCAAAAACAACTTCTTGTGGTTCAGCCTCCCGCTCCTCGCTTGCAAATTCTTCGTTGCTCTGCCTCAGTTTCCCAGCTTTAAAGCCGTGCTGCGTTAGATTGGCGTTTGAAAGACAGGAAGCAGCGGAGAGATGCTGCTGCTGAAGGGCAACGTGGTCTCCGGAGCTCGGAGCTCAGCTGTGCAGGGAAGAGCTATTGATTTTCCTTTACCTTGCTTTCAAATGGAGTTGTCAGCTTTACGACTAAACATTATGTGCTGTTAATGATTTGCTGTCTCAACTTTTTGTCTCAAAGTCTTGGCTCTTCACCTTTCTGGAGGTGAAGTACGGAAGCGCCAGCATGCCAGAGGCCCGCTGGAGAGGTGGAGGCTTCCCACCTCTTTGGGTCATTCACTGTCAGCTCCAAGAAAGCAAGGAAAAAATAGCAAAGATGGTCTTATTTTGTTCATTGGGTGTGGAGACCTCTGGGCCTGCTTTCCATCGCGTTGTCCCAACGTAGCAGCTGTACCTGGGGGTCCTCCCCATGTATCCAAGTGCACGTGTGGGAATTTGTCAAAACGCATCAAGCTCCCCGTGCTGTTGGCCCGTGGTTCCTAATAGACTCAAAGGGGAGTAAATCAGCATCTGACTTCCAAGGTCATCCGAGATGCCTCCGTCTGCAGCGGCAGGGATGGCACGAGTGCCTTTGGGTGCTTCTTCCCCCTCTTCTGGGTTGGAGCAGTGGGGCCACCGCGGTGCCCTGGCGTTGTGGGGACGTGGTGCGGGCACCAGCAAGTCCCCACGGTGCTGCTCCAGCATTACTTGGGTAGGATGCTGTCCCCATCACGCCGGGGAAATCACATCCCATTGACCCCAACCCAGAAGCAGCCCCAAGGGATGCCCAAACTTTGCACAGCCACTTGGAACAAAATACTGTTCCCTTTTAGGACTGGGAGGAAGGTGCAGAAGGCAGGTCCAACCCCAAGGACTCCATCTCAGTGGGTCAAGGTTGGGGGGACCCCTCTGTGCCCGTAATGCTGCCCAGCCCTCGTGTTGTGAAGCCCAAGCATCCGACTGTTCACCGGGACACATCTTTAGGGGTAGCCAGGAGAGCTCAAACCCATCCGGATGGTCCCTGGCTTAAAAAAGAGTCTTTCTGCTTCATCATACGCCCCTCAGTTCTCAAAGCTGTGATTTATTTTTTTTAATTCGACATTGTTCCTTGTCAGTCCCAGCAGGAAATATGTTTGGGACCAGTTGGAAAACAGAGGGGGGAAAAAAATTACCAGAAGGTTTTTCAATTCTTTGATCTTTTTTTTTCTTTTTTTTTTTTTTCTTCCCTCCACAGAAAGCACAGTGAGAGAATGAATATTCTCCTGCAATCTGTTTGCTGCTCTCTGGGTAGCAGAGGATGACACCAGCTGTGCTGGCAGAAATCTTAAAAAAAAGAAAAATCCCAAATTCACATTAGC
Organism: Anas acuta; assembly: GCF_963932015.1. NCBI lineage: Eukaryota > Metazoa > Chordata > Aves > Anseriformes > Anatidae > Anas > Anas acuta. The sequence continues at coordinate 6,731,905 of NC_088991.1, forward strand.
AATTAAACACATCGCTTATTGAACTCTGGAGTTTAATCATATTTTTTTTTTTTCCCCATTTTTATTTTGTTTCCATTTCGTTTCGTCTCTGAATTCTGGTCTGAGGACATGTGAGCTGAGGGTTTTGCATCAGGCAGATGCTGAGTTATTCCCTATTCCAGTCAGGCTTAATTAATGCAGTGCACACGTGTGTTTGTGCCGCTGTGGCCACGGGAGCCTATAGGGATGGTAAATTGTTACCAGTGGTGCCAGGCCCCTACAGGGGTGTTTTAGGCAGAGTTGAGATCTGGGCTGTGCACCACAGCCCTCGTGGGCTGCAGCTCAGCGTCTCCTGGAGATGTCACCTGCAAAGAGGATGAGGAGGGGCGAGGAGCAGAGAAATGGGGCCGTGGTTTGCTGATGCAAAGCTTGTGGTTGGACGTGGCTGTGCTTGGTCTCTCCTCTCGTTCCTGGTGTGGGATGGCTTCTCCTGAAGCTGCTGCCTGCGGGCTCCATCCCTGCTGCGAACCACAATGCGTCGTGCTGCTGCGGCACCGGGTGATGCAGAGCGCTCGGTGCAGCGGTGCGTGGTGAGGGAAGTGCCAAGCAGGATGTCTGTAGGGCAGCTCTCGCTGCCTGCACCGGTCAGGAGGTGTTCCCAGATTCGGTTTTCCTTTGGGTTATTGCCAGGTGTCCAGCTCTGCCTCTCCTTCCCACTACAATTGCTCCAGAACCAGTCCCGATGCGCTTCTCAGCTCAAGGAGCTGGTCTTAAAGTGCTTCACAGCCTGCTGTACCCTCCTGTCCCACCGCCTCCCTCTTTGCATCCTATATTCCCATGTTTTATCCATCATTCCCATGTTTTATCCATCATTCCCATGTTTTATCCATTCCAGCAGCTTCTCCTGTGAGTCCTGGCGCTCCTTCAGCCCGCTGGTAACAGGCAGCCCCTGGTGGGGTGTTGCAGTCAAGCGCATCATTGCAATAAATCGTCTCATAAATTATCCACAAAACCAGCTCCAACATCACTCGGTGGCGTCCCCAGAAAGGAAGCTGTGTGGTTTTAATGCAGCAGCGTGGACAAGGCAGGTTTTGTGTTCGACCACAGCAGTGGGACAGGAGGGCACGGAGCTGTGGGGATGGAGCCTGCTGCTTCTGCGCCCACCAGGGCTTTGCCAGTGGGACAACGTTTTGTCATGTCAGCCTCCAGGGACTTCTGTAGCATAAGGAAATATCCCACCTGAAGTTGTGTGGGCATGGTCTAGGTCTGTATTTTTCTCATTTTTGTGGTAGAAGGCACGGTGGTGGCTGGTGCGCGGGTGATGCCAGCAGGGGCTCCTGGTGCACCTCTGGCCAAGCAGCCACGGGGGCTGCAGGAGGAGCAGAGGGGTGGGAGAAGGCTCTGTGCTGGGTGTAGCTGTGTGCTAAAAAGCTGGCAGGCATCCCTTCTGATAGAGGATTTGGGGCGTGTGCTGGAGGAACTGAACATCTATCCCGGCTGGGGGACTCGTTCTGCAGAGACCTCTTGGACACGCAGCATTTTCTGGGCACTCGTGGAAGAATTAGCATCATTAGCCTGAGTTCATTGTCATTTGTCGTGGACCCTATAAAACAGAACCTGGCGCTGCTTTCCCTGAGTTTTGCTCCATGTCACATCAGGATACAGCTGCTTTGTGCAGGGCATCCCCTCTCCGAGTAGCGTTTCCATAACAGGAGGGCAGTGCATGGTGCTTGGAGGGGGGGCAACGCTATTCCCGATAGAAATTGTCCTCTTCCTTCTAAAAAGGGACATGAAGGGATGGAGACCCCC